>NW_026453619.1:486842-1137369 GCF_943734755.1 Anopheles moucheti | reverse complement strand
AACTGCTTCAAAAAACTACCAGTTTTCGAATGTATAGTACCAGAAAAGCATACCACGGAAGAGGTAGCACCTAGTACAGCAATTTTGCTCGAAAACCACCGAAAAACTGCTTCAAAAACTACCAGTTTTCGAATATGTAGTACCCAGAAGAGCATATCACGGAAGAAGTAGCACCTAGTACATCGATTTTGCTCGAAAACCATCGAAAAACTGCATCAAAAACTACCAGTTTTCGAGTGTTCAGTACCAAAAGAGCATACCACGGAAGAAGTAGCACCTGGTACAGCAATTTTGCTCGAAAACCACCGAAAAACTGCTTCAAAAGCTACCAGTTTTGGAATGTATAGTACCAGGAGAGCATACCACGGAAGAGGTAGCACCTAGTACAACAATTTTGCTCGAAAACCACCGAAAAACTGCTTCAAAAACTACCAGTTATCGAATGTTTAGTACCAGAAGAGCATACCACGGAAGAGGTAGCACCTAGTACAGCAATTTTGCTCGAAAACCACCGAAAACCTGCTTCAAAAACTACCAGTTTTCGAGTGTTCAGTACCAGAAGAGCATATCACGGAAGAAGTAGCACCTAGTACAGCAATTTTGCTCGAAAACCACCGAAAAACTGCTTCAAAAACTACCAGTTTTCGAGTGTTCAGTACCAGAAGAGCATATCACGGAAGAAGTAGCACCTAGTACAGCAATTTTTCTCGTAAACCACCGAAAAACTGCTTCAAAAAATACCAGTTTTCGAGTGTTCAGTACCAGGAGAGCATACCACGGAAGAGGTAGCACCTAGTACAGCAATTTTGCTCGAAAACCACCGAAAAACTGCTTCAAAAACTACCAGTTTTCGAGTGTTCAGTAATAGGAGAGCATACCACGGAAGATGTAGCACCTAGTACAGCAATTTTGCTCGAAAACCACCGAAAAACTGCTTCAAAAACTACCAGTTTTCGAGTGTTCAGTACCAGAAGAGCATACCACGGAAGAGGTAGCACCAAGTACAGCAATTTGGCTCGAAAACCACCGAAAATCTGCTTCAAAAACTACCAGTTTTCGAGTGTTCAGTACTAGGAGAGCATACCACGGAAGATGTAGCACCTAGTACAGCAATTTTGCTCGAAAACCACCGAAAAACTGCTTCAAAAACTACCAGTTTTCGAATGTATAGTACCAGAAAAGCATACCACGGAAGAGGTAGCACCTAGTACAAGCAATTTTGCTCGAAAACCACCGAAAAACTGCTTCAAAAACTACCAGTTTTCGAATATGTAGTACCAGAAGAGCATACCACGGAAGAAGTAGCACCTAGTACATCGATTTTGCTCGAAAACCATCGAAAAAACTGCATCAAAAACTACCAGTTTTCGAATGTATAGTACCAGGAGAGCATACCACGGAAGAAGTAGCACCTAGTACAACAATTTTGCTCAAAAACCACCGAAAAACTGCTTCAAAAACTACCAGTTTTCGAGTGTTCAGTACCAGGAGAGCATACCACGGAAGAAGTAGCATCTAGTACAGCATTTTTGCTCGAAAACCACCGAAAAACTGCTTCAAAAACTTCCAGTTTTCGAGTGTTCAGTACCAGGAGAGCATACCACGGAAGAAGTAGCACCTAGTACAGCAATTTTGCTCGAAAACCACCGAAAACCTGCTTCAAAAACTACCAGTTTTCGAGTGTTCAGTACTAGAAGAGCATACCACGGAAGAAGTAGCACCTAGTACATCGATTTTGCTCGAAAACCATCGAAAAACTGCATCAAAAACTACCAGTTTTCGAATGTATAGTACCAGGAGAGCATACCACGGAAGAAGTAGCATCTAGTACAGCAATTTTGCTCGAAAACCACCGAAAAACTGCTTCAAAAACTTCCAGTTTTCGAGTGTTCAGTACCAGGAGAGCATACCACGGAAGAAGTAGCACCTAGTACAGCAATTTTGCTCGAAAAACCACCGAAAAACTGCTTCAAAAACTACCAGTTTTCGAGTGTTCAGTACTAGAAGAGCATACCACGGAAGAAGTAGCACCTAGTACAACAATTTCGCTCGAAAACCACCGAAAAACTGCTTCAAAAACTACCAGTTTTCGAGTGTTCAGTACCAGGAGAGCATACAACGGAAGAAGTAGCATCTAGTACAGCATTTTTGCTCGAAAACCACCGGAAAACTGCTTCAAAAACTACCAGTTTTCGAGTGTTCAGTACCAGAAGAGCATACCACGGAAGAGGTAGCTCCTAGTACAGCAATTTTGCTCGAAAACCACCGAAAAACTGCTTCAAAAACTACCAGTTTTCGAGTGTTCAGTACCAGGAGAGCATACCACGGAAGAAGTAGCACCTAGTACAGCAATTTGGCTCGAAAACCACCGAAAATGTGCTTCAAAAACTACCAGTTTTCGAATGTATAGTACCAGGAGAGCATACCACGGAAGAGGTAGCACCAAGTACAGCAATTTGGCTCGAAAACCACCGAAAAACTGCTTCAAAAACTACCAGTTTTCGAATGTATAGTACCAGAAGAGCATACCACGGAAGAGGTAGCACCTAGTACAGCAATTTTGCTCGAAAACCACCGAAAAACTGCTTCAAAAACTACCAGTTTTCGAATATGTAGTACCAGAAGAGCATACCACGGAAGAAGTAGCACCTAGTACATCGGTTTTGCTCGAAAACCATCGAAAAACTGCATCAAAAACTACCAGTTTTCGAATGTATAGTACCAGGAGAGCATACCACGGAAGAAGTAGCACCTAGTACAACAATTTTGCTCGAAAACCACCGAAAAACTGCTTCAAAAACTACCAGTTTTTGAATGTGTAGTACCAGAAGAGCATACCACGGAAGAGGTAGCACCTAGTACAGCAATTTTGCTCGAAAACCACCGAAAATCTGCTTCAAAAACAACCAGTTTTCGAATGTATAGTACCAGGAGAGCATACCACGGAAGAGGTAGCACCAAGTACAGCAATTTGGCTCGAAAACCACCGAAAACCTGCTTCAAAATCTACCAGTTTTCGAGTGTTTAGTACCAAAAGAGCATACCACGGAAGAAGTAGCACCTAGTACAGCAACTTTGCTCGAAAACCACCGAAAAACTGCTTCAAAAACTACCAGTTTTCGAGTGTTCAGTACCAAAAGAGCATACCACGGAAGAAGTAGCACCTAGTACAGCAATTTGGCTTGAACACCACCGAAAAACTGTTTCAAAAACTACCAGTTTTCGAGTATTTAGTACCAAAAGAGCATACCACGGAAGAAGTAGCACCTAGTACAACAATTTTGCTCGAAAACCACCGAAAAACTGCTTCAAAAACTACCAGTTTTCGAGTGTTCAGTACCAAAAGATTATACCACGGAAGAAGTAGCACCTAGTACAACAATTTTGCTCGAAAACCACCGGAAATCTGCTTCAAAAACTACCAGTTTTCGAATGTATAATACCAGAAGAGCATACCACGGAAGAAGTAGCACCTAGTACAAAAATTTTGCTCGAAAACCACCAAAAACTGCTTCAAAAACTACCAGTTTTCGAGTGTTCAGTACCAAAAGAGCATACCACAGAAGAAGTAGCACCTAGTACATCGATTTTGCTCGAAAACCACCGAAAAACTGCTTCAAAAACTACCAGTTTTCGAGTGTTCAGTACCAGGAGAGCATATCACGGAAGAAGTAGCACCTAGTACAACAATTTCGCTCGAAAAACACCGAAAAACTGCTTCAAAAACTACCAGTTTTCGAGTGTTCAGTACCAGGAGAGCATACCACGGAAGAAGTAGCACCTAGTACAACAACTTTGCACGAAAACCACCGAAAACTGCTTCAAAAACTACCAGTTTTCGAGTGTTCAGTACCAGAAGAGCATACCACGGAAGAAGTAGCACCTAGTACAGCAATTTTGCTCGAAAACCACCGAAAAACTGCTTCAAAAACTACCAGTTTTCGAGTGTTCAGTACTATAAGAGCATACCACGGAAGAAGTAGCACCTAGTACATCGAATTTGCTCGAAAACCACCGAGAAACTGCTTCAAAAACTACCAGTTTTCGAATGTATAGTACCAGAAGAGCATACCACAGAAGAAGTAGCACCTAGTACAGCAATTTTGCTCGAAAACCACCGAAAAACTGCTTCAAAAACTACCAGTTTTGGAATGTATAGTACCAAAAGAGCATACCACGGAAGAAGTAGCACCTAGTACAACAAATTCGCTCGAAAACCACCGGAAATCTGCTTCAAAAACTACCAGTTTTCGAATGTATAATACCAGAAGAGCATACCACGGAACAAGTAGCACCTAGTACAAAAATTTTGCTCGAAAACCACCGAAAATCTGCTTCAAAAACTACCAGTTTTTGAATGTATAGTACCAGGAGAGCATACCACGGAAGAAGTAGCACCTAGTACATCGGTTTTGCTCTAAAACCACCGAAAAACTGCTTCAAAAACTACCAGTTTTCGAATGAATAGTACCAGAAGAGCATACCACGGAAGAAGTAGCACCTAGTACAGCAATTTTGCTCGAAAACCACCGAAAAACTGCTTCAAAAACTACCAGTTATCGAATGTTTAGTACCAGGAGAACATACCAAAGATGAGGTAGCACCTAGTACAGCAATTTTGCTCGAAAACCACCGAAAAACTGCTTAAAATACTACCAGTTTTCGAATGTATAGTACCAGGAGAGCATACCACGGAAGAGGTATCACCTAGTACAGCAATTTTGCTCGAAAACCACCGAAAACCTGCTTCAAAAACTACCAGTTTTCGAGTGTTCAGCACCAGAAGAGCATACCTCGAAAGAGGTAGCACCTAGTACAACAATTTTGCTCGAAAACCACCGAAAAACTGCTTCAAAAACTACCAGTTTTCGAATGTATAGTACCAGGAGAGCATACCACGGAAGAAGTAGCACCTAGTACAGCAATTTTGCTCGAAAACCACCGAAAATCTGCTTCAAAAAACTACCAGTTTTCGAATGTATAATACCAGAAGAGCATACAACAGAAGAGGTAGCACCTAGTACAGCAAGTTTGCTCGAAAACCACCGAAAATCTGCTTAAAAAACTATCAGTTTTCGAGTGTTCAGTACCAAAAGAGCATACCACGGAAGAAGTAGCACCTAGTACAGCAATTTTGCTCGAAAACCACCGAAAAAACTGCTTCAAAAACTACCAGTTTTCGAGTGTTCAGTACCAGGAGAGCATACCACGGAAGAAGTAGCACCTAGTACAACAATTTCGCTCGAAAACCACCGAAAAACTGCTTCAAAAACTACCAGTTTTCGAGTGTTCAGTACCAAAAGAGCATACCACGGAAGAAGTAGCATCTAGTACAGCATTTTTGCTCGAAAACCACCGAAAAACTGCTTCAAAAACTTCCAGTTTTCAAGTGTTCAGTACCAGGAGAGCATACCACAGAAGAAGTAGCACCTAGTACAGCAATTTTGCTCGAAAACCACCGAAAATCTGCTTCAAAAACTACCAGTTTTCGAGTGTTCAGTACTAGAAGAGCATACCACGGAAGAAGTAGCACCTAGTACATCGATTTTGCTCGAAAACCACCGAAAATCTGCTTCAAAAACTACCAGTTTTCGAATGTATAGTACCAGAAGAGCATACCACAGAAGAAGTAGCACCTAGTACAGCAATTTTGCTCGAAAACCACCGAAAAACTGCTTCAAAAACTACCAGTTTTGGAATGTATAGTACCAAAAGAGCATACCACGGAAGAAGTAGCACCTAGTGCAACAAATTCGCTCGAAAACCACCGGAAATCTGCTTCAAAAACTACCAGTTTTCGAATGTATAATACCAGAAGAGCATACCACGGAAGAAGTAGCACCTAGTACAAAAATTTTGCTCGAAAACCACCGAAAATCTGCTTCAAAAACTACCAGTTTTTGAATGTTCAGTACCAAAAGAGCATACCACGGAAGAAGTAGCACCTAGTACCGCAATTTTGCTCTAAAACCACCGAAAAACTGCTTCAAAAACTACCAGTTTTCGAATGAATAGTACCAGAAGAGCATACCACGGAAGAAGTAGCACCTAGTACATCGATTTTGCTCGAAAACCACCGAAAATCTGCTTCAAAAACTACCAGTTTTGGAATGTATAGTACCAGAAGAGCATACCACGGAAGAAGTAGCACCTAGTACAGCAATTTGGCTCGAAAACCACCGAAAAACTGCTTCAAAAACTACCAGTTTTCGAATGTTTAGTACCAGGAGAACATACCAAAGAAGAGGTAGCACCTTGTACAGCAATTTTGCTCGAAAACCACCGAAAAACTGCTTAAAATACTACCAGTTTTGGAGTGTATAGTACCAGGAGAGCATACAACGGAAGAGGTAGCACCTAGTACAGCAATTTTGCTCGAAAACCACCGAAAACCTGCTTCAAAAACTACCAGTTTTCGAGTGTTCAGTACCAGAAGAGCATACCTCGAAAGAGGTAGCACCTAGTACAACAATTTCGCTCGAAAACCACCGAAAAACTGCTTCAAAAACTACCAGTTTTCGAATGTATAGTACCAGGAGAGCATACCACGGAAGAAGTAGCACCTAGTACAGCAATTTTGCTCGAAAACCACCGAAAATCTGCTTCAAAAACTACCAGTTTTCGAATGTATAATACCAGAAGAGCATACCACGGAAGAGGTAGCACCTAGTACAGCAAGTTTGCTCGAAAACCACCGAAAATCTGCTTAAAAAACTATCAGTTTTCGAGTGTTCAGTACCAAAAGAGTATACCACGGAAGAAGTAGCACCTAGTACAGCAATTTTGCTCGAAAACCACCGAAAAACTGCTTCAAAAACTACCAGTTTTCGAATGAATAGTACCAGAAGAGCATACCACGGAAGAAGTAGCACCTAGTACATCGATTTTGCTCGAAAACCACCGAAAAACTGCTTCAAAAACTACCAGTTTTGGAATGTATAGTACCAGAAGAGCATACCACGGAAGAAGTAGCACCTAGTACAACAATTTTGCTCGAAAACCACCGAAAAACTGCTTCAAAAACTACCAGTTATCGAATGTTTAGTACCAGGAGAGCATACCACGGAAGAGGTAGCACCTAGTACAGCAATTTTGCTCGAAAACCACCGAAAACCTGCTTCAAAAACTACCAGTTTTCGAGTGTTCAGTACCAGAAGAGCATATCACGGAAGAAGTAGCACCTAGTACAGCAATTTTTTCTCGTAAACCACCGAAAAACTGCTTCAAAAACTACCAGTTTTTGAGTGTTCAGTACCAGAAGAGCATACCACGGAAGAGGTAGCACCAAGTACAGCAATTTGGCTCGAAAACCACCGAAAATCTGCTTCAAAAACTACCAGTTTTCGAGTGTTCAGTACTAGGAGAGCATACCACGGAAGATGTAGCACCTAGTACAGCAATTTTGCTCGAAAACCACCGAAAAACTGCTTCAAAAACTACCAGTTTTCGAGTGTTCAGTACCAAAAGAGCATACCACGGAAGAAGTAGCACCTGGTACAGCAATTTTGCTCGAAAACCACCGAAAAACTGCTTCAAAAGCTACCAGTTTTGGAATGTATAGTACCAGGAGAGCATACCACGAAAGAGGTAGCACCTAGTACAACAATTTTGCTCGAAAACCACCGAAAAACTGCTTCAAAAACTACCAGTTATCGAATGTTTAGTACCAGGAGAGCATACCACGGAAGAGGTAGCACCTAGTACAGCAATTTTGCTCGAAAACCACCGAAAACCTGCTTCAAAAACTACCAGTTTTCGAGTGTTCAGTACCAGAAGAGCATATCACGGAAGAAGTAGCACCTAGTACAGCAATTTTTTCTCGTAAACCACCGAAAAACTGCTTCAAAAACTACCAGTTTTTGAGTGTTCAGTACCAGAAGAGCATACCACGGAAGAGGTAGCACCTAGTACAGCAATTTTGCTCGAAAACCACCGAAAAACTGCTTCAAAAACTACCAGTTTTCGAGTGTTCAGTAATAGGAGAGCATACCACGGAAGATGTAGCACCTAGAACAGCAATTTTGCTCGAAAACCACCGAAAAACTGCTTCAAAAACTACCAGTTTTCGAGTGTTCAGTACCAGAAGAGCATACCACGGAAGAGGTAGCACCAAGTACAGCAATTTGGCTCGAAAACCACCGAAAATCTGCTTCAAAAACTACCAGTTTTCGAGTGTTCAGTACTAGGAGAGCATACCACGGAAGATGTAGCACCTAGTACAGCAATTTTGCTCGAAAACCACCGAAAAACTGCTTCAAAAACTACCAGTTTTCGAATGTATAGTACCAGAAAAGCATACCACGGAAGAGGTAGCACCTAGTACAGCAATTTTGCTCGAAAACCACCAAAAAACTGCTTCAAAAACTACCAGTTTTCGAATATGTAGTACCAGAAGAGCATACCACGGAAGAAGTAGCACCTAGTACACCGATTTTGCTCGAAAACCATCGAAAAACTGCATCAAAAACTACCAGTTTTCGAATGTATAGTACCAGGAGAGCATACCACGGAAGAAGTAGCACCTAGTACAGCAATTTTGCTCGAAAACCACCGAAAAACTGCTTCAAAAACTACCAGTTTTCGAATGAATAGTACCAGGAGAGCATACCACGGAAGAAGTAGCACCTAGTACAGCAATTTTGCTTGAAAACCACCGAAAAACTGCTTCAAAAACTACCAGTTTTTGAATGTATAGTACCAGAAGAGCATACCACGGAAGAAGTATCACCTAGTACAGTAATTTTGCTCGAAAACCACCGAAAAACTGCTTCAAAAACTACCAGTTTTCGAATGTATAGTACCAGAAGAGCATACCACGGAAGAGGTAGCACTAAGTACAGCAATTTTGCTCGAAAGCCACCGAAAAACTGCTTCAAAAACTACCAGTTTTTGAATGTGTAGTACCAGAAGAGCATACCACGGAAGAGGTAGCACCAAGTACAGAAATTTGGCTCGAAAACCACCCAAAATCTGCTTCAAAAACTACCAGTTTTCGAGTGTTCAGTACTAGGAGAGCATACCACGGAAGAGGTAGCACCTAGTACAGCAATTTTGCTCGAAAACCACCGAAAAACTGCTTCAAAAACTACCAGTTTTCTAATGTATAGTACCAGAAGAGCATATCACGTAAGAAGTAGCACCTAGTACAGCAATTTTGCTCGAAAACCACCGAAAATCTGCTTCAAAAACTACCAGTTTTTGAATGTTGTAGTACCAAAAGAGCATACCACGGAAGAAGTAGCACCTAGTACAGCAATTTGCTCGAAAACCACCGAAAATCTGCTTCAAAAACAACCAGTTTTCGAATGTATAGTACCAGGAGAGCATACCACGGAAGAGGTAGCACCAAGTACAGCAATTTGGCTCAAAAACCACCGAAAACCTGCTTCAAAAAACTACCAGTTTTCGAATGTTTAGTACCAAAAGAGCATACCACGGAAGAAGTAGCACCTAGTACAGCAACTTTGCTCGAAAACCACCGAAAAACTGCTTCAAAAACTACCAGTTTCGAATGTATAGTACCAGGAGAGCATACCACGGAAGAAGTAGCACCTAGTACAGCAATTTTGCTCGAAAACCACCGGAAAACTGCTTCAAAAACTACCAGTTTTCGAATGTATAATACCAGAAGAGCATACCACGGAAGAAGTAGCACCTAGTACAGCAATTTTGCTCGAAAACCACCGAAAATCTGCTTCAAAAACTACCAGTTTTCGAGTGTTCAGTACCAAAAGATTATACCACGGAAGAAGTAGCACCTAGTACAACAATTTTGCTCGAAAACCACCGAAAATCTGCTTCAAAAACTACCAGTTTTCGAATGTATAATACCAGAAGAGCATTCCACGGAAGAAGTAGCACCTAGTACAAAAATTTTGCTCGAAAACCACCGAAAATCTGCTTCAAAAACTACCAGTTTTCGAATGTATAATACCAGAAGAGCATTCCACGGAAGAAGTAGCACCTAGTACAGCAACTTTGCTCGAAAACCACCGAAAATCTGCTTCAAAAACAACCAGTTTTCGAATGTATAGTACCAGGAGAGCATACCACGAAAGAGGTAGCACCTAGTACAACAATTTGGCTCGAAAACCACCGAAAACCTGCTTCAAAAACTACCAGTTTTCGAGTGTTTAGTACCAAAGAGCATACCACGGAAGAAGTAGCACCTAGTACAACAATTTTGCTCGAAAACCACCGAAAAACTGCTTCAAAAACTACCAGTTTTCGAGTGTTCAGTACCAAAAGATTATACCACGGAAGAAGTAGCACCTAGTACAACAATTTTGCTCGAAAACCACCGAAAATCTGCTTCAAAAACTACCAGTTTTCGAATGTACAATACCAGAAGAGCATTCCACGGAAGAAGTAGCACCTAGTACAAAAATTTTGCTCGAAAACCACCAAAAACTGCTTCAAAAACTACCAGTTTTCGAGTGTTCAGTACCAGAAGAGTACCGAAAAACTGCTTCAAAAACTACCAGTTGTCGAGTGTTCAGTACCAGAAGAGCATACCACGGAAGAAGTAGCACCTAGTACAGCAATTTGGCTCGAAAACCACCGAAAAACTGCTTCAAAAACTACCAGTTTTCGAATGTATAGTACCAGAAGAGCATACCACAGAAGAGGTAGCACCTAGTACAGCAATTTGGCTCGAAAACCACCGAAAAACTGCTTCAAAAACTACCAGTTTTTGAGTGTTCAGTACCAGGAGAGCATACCACGGAAGAAGTAGCATCTAGTACAGCATTTTTGCTCGAAAACCACCGAAAACCTGCTTCAAAAACTACCAGTTTTCGAGTGTTCAGTACCAGAAGAGCATATCACGGAAGAAGTAGCACCTAGTACAGCAATTTTTTCTCGTAAAACACCGAAAAACTGCTTAAAAAACTACCAGTTTTCAGGTGTTCAGTACCAGAAGAGCATACCACGGAAGAGGTAGCACCTAGTACAGCAATTTTGCTCAAAAACCACCGAAAAACTGCTTCAAAAACTACCAGTTTTCGAGTGTTCAGTACCAGAAGAGCATATCACGGAAGAAGTAGCACCTAGTACAGCAATTTTTTCTCGAAAACCACCGAAAAACTGCTTAAAAAACTACCAGTTTTCAAGTGTTCAGTACCAGAAGAGCATACCACGGAAGAGGTAGCACCTAGTACAGCAATTTTGCTCGAAAACCACCGAAAAACTGCTTCAAAAACTACCAGTTTTCGAGTGTTCAGTACCAGAAGAGCATACCACGGAAGAAGTAGCACCTAGTACAACAATTTTGCTCGAAAACCACCGAAAGCCTGCGTCAAAAACTACCAGTTTTCAAATGTATAGTACCAGAAGAGCATACCACGGAAAAAGAAGCACCTAGTACAGCAATTTTGTTCGAAAACCACCGAAAAACTGCTTCAAAAACTACCAGTTTTCGAATGAATAGTACCAGAAGAGCATACCACGGAAGAAGTAGCACCTAGTACAACAATTTTTGCTCGAAAACCACCGAAAAACTGCTTCAAAAACTACCAGTTATCGAATGAATAGTACCAGGAGAGCATACCACGGAAGAGGGTAGCACCTAGTACAGCAACTTTGCTCGAAAACCACCGAAAAACTGCTTCAAAAACTACCAGTTATTGAATGTTTAGTACCAGGAGAACATACCACGGAAGAGGTAGCACCTAGTACAGCAATTTTGCTCGAAAACCACCGAAAACCTGCTTCAAAAACTACCAGTTTTCGAATGTATAGTACCAGGAGAGCATACCCACGGAAGAAGTAGCACCTAGTACAGCAATTTGGCTCGAAAACCACCGAAAAACTGCTTCAAAAACTACCAGTTTTGGAATGTATAGTACCAGAAGAGCATACCACGGAAGAGGTAGCACCTAGTACAGCAATTTTGCTCGAAAACCACCGAAAACCTGCTTCAAAAACTACCAGTTTTCGAGTGTTCAGTACCAGAAGAGCATATCACGGAAGAAGTAGCACCTAGTACAACAATTTTGCTCGAAAACCACCGAAAAACTGCTTCAAAAACTACCAGTTTACGAGTGTTCAGTACCAGGAGAGCATACCACGGAAGAAGTAGCACCTAGTACAACAATTTCGCTCGAAAACCACCGAAAAACTGCTTCCAAAAACTACCAGTTTTCGAATGTATAGTACCAAGAGAACATACCACGGAAGAAGTAGCACCTAGTACAGCAATTTTGCTCGAAAACCACCGAAAAACTGCTTCAAAAACTACCAGTTTTCGAATGTATAGTACCAGAAAAGCATAACACGGAAGAGGTTGCACCTAGCACAGCAATTTTGCTCGAAAACCACCGAAAAACTGCTTCAAAAACTACCAGTTTTCGAATGTATAGTACCAGGAGAGCATACCACGGGAAGAAGTAGCACCTAGTACAGCAATTTGGCTCGAAAACCACCGAAAAACTGCTTCAAAAACTACCAGTTTTGGAATGTATAGTACCAGAAGAGCATACCACGGAAGAAGTAGCACCTAGTACAACAATTTTGCTCGAAAACCACCGAAAAACTGCTTCAAAACTACCATTTTCGAGTGTTCAGTACCAAAAGAGCATACCACGGAAGAAGGTAGCACCTAGTACAGCAACTTTGCTCGAAAACCACCGAAAAACTGCTTCAAAAACTACCAGTTATTGAATGTTTAGTACCAGGAGAACATACCACGGAAGAGGTAGCACCTAGTACAGCAATTTTGCTCGAAAACCACCGAAAACCTGCTTCAAAAACTACCAGTTTTCGAGTGTTCAGTACCAGAAGAGCATATCACGGAAGAAGTAGCACCTAGTACAACAATTTTGCTCGAAAACCACCGAAAAACTGCTTCAAAAACTACCAGTTTTCGAGTGTTCAGTACCAGAAGAGCATATCACGGAAGAAGTAGCACCTAGTACAGCAATTTTGCTCGAAAACCACCGAAAAACTGCTTCAAAAACTACCAGTTTTCGAATGTATAGTAAAAGAAGAGCATACCACGGAAGAAGTAGCACCTAGTACAGCAATTTTGCTCGAAAACCACCGAAAAACTGCTTCAAAAGCTACCAGTTTTGGAATGTATAGTACCAGAAGAGCATACCACGGAAGAAGTAGCACCTAGTACAACAATTTTGCTCGAAAACCACCGAAAAACTGCTTCAAAAAACTACCAGTTATCGAGATGAATAGTACCAGGAGAGCATACCACGGAAGAGGTAGCACCTAGTACAACAATTTTGCTCGAAAACCACCGAAAAACTGCTTCAAAAACTACCAGTTTTCGAGTGTTCAGTACCAAAAGAGCATACCACGGAAGAGGTAGCACCTAGTACAGCAACTTGCTCGAAAACCACCGAAAAACTGCTTCAAAAACTACCAGTTTCGAATGTATAGTAAAAGAAGAGCATACCACGGAAGAAGTAGCACCTAGTACAGCAATTTTGCTCGAAAACCACCGAAAAACTGCTTCAAAAGCTACCAGTTTTGGAATGTAATAGTACCAGGAGAGCATACCACGGAAGAAGTAGCACCTAGTACAACAATTTTGCTCGAAAACCACCGAAAAACTGCTTCAAAAACTACCAGTTTTCGAGTGTTCAGTACCAGAAGAGCTATCACGGAAGAAGTAGCACCTAGTACAGCAATTTTGCTGGAAAACCACCGAAAAACTGCTTCAAAACTACCAGTTATCGAATGAATAGTACCAGGAGAGCATACCACGGAAGAGGTAGCACCTAGTACAACAATTTTGCTCGAAAACCACCGAAAAACTGCTTCAAAAACTACAGTTTTCGAGGTGTTCAGTACCAAAAGAGCATACCACGGAAGAGGTAGCACCTAGTACAACAATTTTTGCTCGAAAACCACCGAAAAACTGCTTCAAAAACTACCAGTTATTGAATGTTTAGTACCAGGAGAACATACCACGGAAGAGGTAGCACCTAGTACAGCAATTTTGCTCGAAAACCACCGAAAACCTGCTTCAAAAACTACCAGTTTTCGAGTGTTCAGTACCAGAAGAGCATATCACGGAAGAAGTAGCACCTAGTACAACAATTTTGCTCGAAAACCACCGAAAAACTGCTTCAAAAACTACCAGTTTTCGAGTGTTCAGTACCAGAAGAGCATATCACGGAAGAAGTAGCACCTAGTACAGCAATTTTGCTCGAAAACCACCGAAAAAACTGCTTCAAAAACTACCAGTTTTCGAATGTATAGTAAAAGAAGAGCATACCACGGAAGAAGTAGCACCTAGTACAGCAATTTTGCTCGAAAACCACCGAAAAACTGCTTCAAAGCTACCAGTTTTTGGGATGTATAGTACCAGGAGAGCATACCACGGAAGAGGTAGCACCTAGTACAACAATTTTTCTCGAAAACCACCGAAAAACTGCTTCAAAAACTACCAGTTTTCGAATGTTTAGTACCAGGAGAGCATACCACGGAAGAGGTAGCACCTAGTACAGCAATTTTGCTCGAAAACCACCGAAAAACTGCTTCAAAAACTACCAGTTTTGGAATGTTTAGTACCAGGAGAGCATACCACGGAAGAGGTAGCACCTAGTACAACAATTTGGCTCGAAAACCACCGAAAAACTGCTTCAAAAACTACCAGTTTTCGAATGTATAATACCAGAAGAGCATACCACAGAGAGGAGTAGCACCTTAGTACAGCAATTTTGCTCGAAAACCACCGAAAATCTGCTTAAAAAAACTATCAGTTTTCGAGTGTTCAGTACCAGAAGAGCATATCACGGAAGAAGTAGCACCTAGTACAGCAAGTTTGCTCGAAAACCACCGAAAAACTGCTTCAATAGCTACCAGTTTTGAATGTATAGTACCAGGAGAGCATACCACGGAAGAGGTAGCACCTAGTACAACAATTTGGCTCGAAAACCACCGAAAAACTGCTTCAAAAACTACCAGTTTTGGAATGTTTAGTACCAGGAGAGCATACCACGGAAGAGGTAGCACCTAGTACAGCAATTTTGCTCGAAAACCACCGAAAACCTGCTTCAAAACTACCAGTTTTCGAGTGTTCAGTACAGAAGAGCATATCACGGAAGAAGTAGCACCTAGTACAGCAATTTTTCTCGTAAACCACCGAAAAACTGCTTCAAAAACTACCAGTTTTCGAGTGTTCAGTACCAGAAGAGCATACCACGGAAGAGGTAGCACCTAGTACAGCAATTTTGCTCGAAAACCACCGAAAAACTGCTTCAAAAACTACCAGTTTTCGAGTGTTCAGTACCAGGAGAGCATACCACGGAAGAAGTAGCACCTAGTACAGCAATTTGGCTCGAAAACCACCGAAAATCTGCTTCAAAAAACTACCAGTTTTCGAATGTATAGTACCAGGAGAGCATACCACGGAAGAGGTAGCACCAAGTACAGCAATTTGGCTCGAAAACCACCGAAAATCTGCTTCAAAAACTACAGTTTTCGAGTGGTTCAGTACTAGGAGAGCATACCACGGAAGATGTAGCACCTAGTACAGCAATTTGGCTCGAAAACCACCGAAAAACTGCTTCAAAAACTACCAGTTTTCGAATGTATAGTACCAGAAGAGCATACCACGGAAGAGGTAGCACCTAGTACAGCAATTTTGCTCGAAAACCACCGAAAAACTGCTTCAAAAACTACCAGTTTTGGAATGTATAGTACCAGAAGAGCATACCACGGAAGAAGTAGCACTAGTACAGCAATTTGGCTCGAAAACCACCGAAAATCTGCTTCAAAACTACCAGTTTTCGAAAGTATAGTACCAGGAGAGCATACCACGGAAGAAGTAGCACCTAGTACAGCAATTTTGCTCGAAAACCACCGAAAAACTGCTTCAAAAACTACCAGTTTTCGAATGTATAATACCAGAAGAGCATACCACAGAAGGAGTTAGCACCAAGTACAGCAAGTTTGCTCGAAAACCACCGAAAATCTGCTTCAAAAACTATCAGTTTTCGAGTGTTCAGTACCAAAAGAGCATACCACGGAAAGAAGTAGCACCTAGTACAGCAATTTTGCTCGAAAACCACCGAAAAACTGCTTCAAAAACTACCAGTTTCGAATGAATAGTACCAAAAGAGCATACCACGGAAGAAGTAGCACCTAGTACAGCTATTTTGCTCGAAAACCACCGAAAAACTGCTTCAAAAACTACCAGTTTTTCGCATGTATAGTACCAAAAGAGCATACCACAGAAGAAGTAGCACCTAGTACAACAATTTTGCTCGAAAACCACCGAAAAACTGCTTCAAAAACTACCAGTTTTCGAGTGCTCAGTACCAAAAGGTTATACCACGGAAGAAGTAGCACCTAGTAACAACAATTTTGCTCGAAAACCACCGGAAATCTGCTTCAAAAACTACCAGTTTTCGAATGTATAATACCAGAAGAGCATACAACGGAAGAAGTAGCACCTAGTACAGCAATTTTGCTCGGAAAACCACCGAAAATCTGCTTCAAAAGCTACCAGTTTTCGAGTGTTCAGTACCAAAAGAGCATACCACGGAAGAAGTAGCACCTAGTTACAGCAATTTTGCTCGAAAACCACCGGAAATCTGCTTCAAAAACTACCAGTTTTCGAGTGTTCAGTACCAGGAGAGCATACCATGGAAGAAGTAGCACCTAGTACAACAATTTTGCTCGAAAACCACCGAAAAACTGCTTCAAAAACTACCAGTTTTCGATGTGTTCAGTACCAAAAGAGCATACCACGGAAGAAGTAGCACCTAGTACAAAAATTTTGCTCGAAAACCACCAAAAACTGCTTCAAAAACTACCAGTTTTCGAATGAATAGTACCAAAAGAGCATACCACGGAAGAAGTAGCACCTAGTACAGCTATTTTGCTCGAAAACCACCGAAAAACTGCTTCAAAAACTACCAGTTTTCGCATGTATAGTACCAAAAGAGCATACCACAGAAGAAGTAGCACCTAGTACAACAATTTTGCTCGAAAACCACCGAAAAACTGCTTCAAAAACTACCAGTTTTCGAGTGCTCAGTACCAAAAGGTTATACCACGGAAGAAGTAGCACCTAGTACAACAATTTTGCTCGAAAACCACCGGAAATCTGCTTCAAAAACTACAGTTTTCGAATGTATAATACCAGAAGAGCATACAACGGAAGAAGTAGCACCTAGTACAGCAATTTTGCTCGAAAACCACCGAAAATCTGCTTCAAAAGCTACCAGTTTTCGAGTGTTCAGTACCAAAAGAGCATACCACGGAAGAAGTAGCACCTAGTACAGCAATTTTGCTCGAAAACCACCGGAAATCTGCTTCAAAAACTACCAGTTTTTCGAGTGTTCAGTACCAGGAGAGCATACCATGGAAGAAGTAGCACCTAGTACAACAATTTTGCTCGAAAACCACCGAAAAACTGCTTCAAAAACTATCAGTTTTCGAGTGTTCAGTACCAAAAGAGCATACCACGGAAGAAGTAGCACCTAGTACAGCAATTTTGCTCGAAAACCACCGAAAAAACTGCTTCAAAAACTACCAGTTTTCGAATGAATAGTACCAAAAGAGCATACCACGGAAGAAGTAGCACCTAGTACAGCTATTTTGCTCGAAAACCACCGGAAATCTGCTTCAAAAACTACAGTTTTCGAATGTATAATACCAGAAGAGCATACCACGGAAGAAGTAGCACCTAGTGCAGCAATTTGGCTCGAAAAACACCGAAAAACTGCTTCAAAAGCTACCAGTTTTCGAATGTATAGTACCAGAAGAGCATACCACGGAAGAAGTAGCACCTAGTAAAGCAATTTTGCTCGAAAACCACCGAAAATCTGCTTCAAAAACTACAGTTTTCGAGTGTTCAGTACCAAAAGAGCATACCACGGAAGAAGTAGCACCTAGTACAGCAATTTTGCTCGAAAACCACCGAAAAACTGCTTCAAAAACTACCAGTTTTCGAGTGTTCAGTACCAGGAGAGCATACCACGGAAGAAGTAGCACCTAGTACAACAATTTCGCTCGAAAACCACCGAAAAACTGCTTCAAAAACTACCAGTTTTCGAGTGTTCAGTACCAGGAGAGCATACCACGGAAGAAGTAGCACCTAGTACAGCATTTTTGCTCGAAAACCACCGAAAAACTGCTTCAAAAACTACCAGTTTTCGAATGTATAGTACCAGGAGAGCATACCACGGAAGAAGTAGCACCTAGTACAGCAACTTGGCTCGAAAACCACCGAAAAAACTGCTTCAAAAGCTACCAGTTTTCGAATGAATAGTACCAGAAGAGCATACCACGGAAGAAGTAGCACCTAGTACAGCAACTTTGCTCGAAAACCACCGAAAATCTGCTTCAAAAACTACCAGTTTTCGAGTGTTCAGTACCAGAAGAGCATATCACGGAAGAAGTAGCACCTAGTACAGCAATTTTGCTCGAAAACCACCGAAAATCTGCTTCAAAAACTACCAGTTTTCGAGTGGTTCAGTACCAAAAGAGCATACCACGGAAGAAGTAGCACCTAGTACAGCAATTTTGCTCGAAAACCACCGAAAAACTGCTTCAAAAACTACCAGTTTTCGAGTGTTCAGTACCAGGAGAGCATACCACGGAAGAAGTAGCACCTAGTACAACAATTTTGCTCGAAAACCACCGAAAACTGCTTCAAAAACTACCAGTTTTCGAGTGGTTCAGTACCAAAAGAGCATACCACGGAAGAAGTAGCACCTAGTACATCGATTTTTCTCGAAAACCACCGAAAAACTGCTTCAAAAACTACCAGGTTTCGAATATATAGTACCAGAAGAGCATACCACAGAAGAAGTAGCACCTAGTACAGCAATTTTGCTCGAAAACCACCGAAAAACTGGCTTCAAAACTACCAGTTTTTGAATGTATAATACCAGAAGAGCATACCACGGAAGAAGTAGCACCTAGTACAACAAATTCGCTCGAAAACCACCGGAAATCTGCTTCAAAAACTACCAGTTTTCGAATGTATAGTACCAAGAGAGCATACCACGGAAGAAGTAGCACCTAGTACAACAATTTCGCTCGAAAACCACCGAAAAACTGCTTCAAAAACTACCAGTTTTCGAATGTATAGTACCAGGAGAGCATACCACGGAAGAAGTAGCACCTAGTACAGCAATTGTGCTCGAAAACCACCGAAAAAATGCTTCAAAAACTACCAGTTTTTGAATGTATAGTACCAAAAGAGCATACCACGGAAGAAGTAGCACCTAGTACAGCAATTTGGCTCGAAAACCACCGAAAAACTGCTTCAAAAACTAGCAGTTTTCGAGTGTTCAGTACTAGGAGAGCATACCACGGAAGATGTAGCACCTAATACAGCAATTTTGCTCGAAAACCACCGAAAAACTGCTTCAAAAACTACCAGTTTTCGAGGTGTTCAGTACCAGAAGAGCATATCACGGAAGAAGTAGCACCTAGTACAGCAATTTTTGCTCGAAAACCACCGAAAAACTGCTTCAAAAACTACCAGTTTTCGAGTGTTCAGTACCAGAAGAGCATACCACGGAAGAAGTAGCACCTAGTACAGCAATTTGGCTCGAAAACCACCGAAAAACTGCTTCAAAAACTACCAGTTTTCGAATGTATAAGTACCAAAAGAGCATACCACGGAAGAGGTAGCACCAAGTACAGCAATTTGGCTCGAAACCACCGAAAATCTGCTTCAAAAACTACCAGTTTTCGAGTGTTCAGTACTAGGAGAGCATACCACGGAAGATGTAGCACCTAGTACAGCAATTTTGCTCGAAAACCACGAAAAACTGCTTCAAAAACTACCAGTTTTCGAGTGTTCAGTACCAGAAGAGCATATCACGGAAGAAGTAGCACCTAGTACAGCAATTTTGCTCGAAAACCACCGAAAAACTGCTTCAAAAACTACCAGTTTTCGAATGTATAGTACCAGAAGAGCATACCACGGAAGAAGTAGCACCTAGTACAGCAATTTGGCTCGAAAACCACCGAAAAACTGCTTCAAAAACTACCAGTTTTGGAATGTATAGTACCAGAAGAGCATACCACGGAAGAAGTAGCACCTAGTACAACAATTTTGCTCGAAAACCACCGAAAAACTGCTTCAAAAACTACCAGTTATCGAATGAATAGTACCAGGAGAGCATACCACGGAAGAGGTAGCACCTAGTACAACAATTTTGCTCGAAAACCACCGAAAAACTGCTTCAAAAACTACCAGTTTTCGAGTGTTCAGTACCAAAAGAGCATACCACGGAAGAGGTAGCACCTAGTACAGCAACTTTGCTCGAAAACCACCGAAAATCTGCTTCAAAAACTACCAGTTTTCGTAGTGTTCAGTACTAGGAGAGCATACCACGGAAGATGTAGCACCTAGTACAACAATTTTGCTCGAAAACCACCGAAAAACTGCTTCAAAAACTACAGTTTTCGAATGTTCAGTACCAGAAGAGCATATCACGGAAGAAGTAGCACCTAGTACAGCAATTTTGCTCGAAAACCACCGAAAAACTGCTTCAAAAACTACCAGTTTTCGAATGTATAGTAAAAGAAGAGCATACCACGGAAGAAGTAGCACCTAGTACAGCAATTTTGCTCGAAAACCACCGAAAAACTGCTTCAAAAGCTACCAGTTTTGGAATGTATAGTACCAGGAGAGCATACCACGGAAGAGGTAGCACCTAGTACAACAATTTTTCTCGAAAACCACCGAAAAAACTGCTTCAAAAACTACCAGTTTTGGAATGTTTAGTACCAGGAGAGCATACCACGGAAGAGGTAGCACCTAGTACAGCAATTTTGCTCGAAAACCACCGAAAAACTGCTTCAAAAACTACCAGTTTTGGAATGTTTAGTACCAGGAGAGCATACTTCGGAAGAGGTAGCACTAGTACAACAATTTGGCTCGAAAACCACCGAAAAACTGCTTCAAAAACTACCAGTTTTCGAATGTATAATACCAGAAGAGCATACCACAGAAGGAAGTAGCACCTAGTACAGCAAGTTTGCTCGAAAACCACCGAAAATCTGCTTAAAAAACTATCAGTTTTCGAGTGTTCAGTACCAGAAGAGCATATCACGGAAGAAGTAGCACCTAGTACAGCAAGTTTGCTCGAAAACCACCGAAAAACTGCTTCAAAAGCTACCAGTTTTGGAATGTATAGTACCAGGAGAGCATACCACGGAAGAGGTAGCACCTAGTACAACAATTTGGCTCGAAAACCACCGAAAAACTGTTTAAAAAACTACCAGTTTTGGAATGTTTAGTACCAGGAGAGCATACCACGGAAGAGGTAGCACCTAGTACAGCAATTTTGCTCGAAAACCACCGAAAACCTGCTTCAAAAACTACCAGTTTTCGAGTGTTCAGTACCAGAAGAGCATATCACGGAAGAAGTAGCACCTAGTACAGCAATTTTTTCTCGTAAACCACCGAAAAACTGCTTCAAAAACTACCAGTTTTCGAGTGTTCAGTACCAGGAGAGCATACCACGGAAGAAGTAGCACCTAGTACAGCAATTTGGCTCGAAAACCACCGAAAAACTGCTTCAAAAAACTACCAGTTTTCGAATGTATAGTACCAGGAGAGCATACCACGGAAGAGGTAGCACCAAGTACAGCAATTTGGCTCGAAAACCACCGAAAATCTGCTTCAAAAACTACCAGTTTTCGAGTGTTCAGTACTAGGAGAGCATACCACGGAAGATGTAGCACCTAGTACAGCAATTTGGCTCGAAAACCACCGAAAAACTGCTTCAAAAACTACCAGTTTTCGAATGTATAGTACCAGAAGAGCATACCACGGAAGAGGTAGCACCTAGTACAGCAATTTTGCTCGAAAACCACCGAAAAACTGCTTCAAAAACTACCAGTTTTCGAATGAATAGTACCAGAAGAGCATACCACGGAAGAGGTAGCACCTAGTACAGCAACTTTGCTCGAAAACCACCGAAAATCTGCTTCAAAAACTACCAGTTTTGGAATGTATAGTACCAGAAGAGCATACCACGGAAGAAGTAGCACCTAGTACAGCAATTTGGCTCGAAAACCACCGAAAAACTGCTTCAAAAACTACCAGTTTTCGAAAGTATAGTACCAGGAGAGCATACCACGGAAGAAGTAGCACCTAGTACAGCAATTTTGCTCGAAAACCACCGAAAAACTGCTTCAAAAACTACCAGTTTTCGAATGTATAATACCAGAAGAGCATACCACAGAAGGAGTAGCACCTAGTACAGCAAGTTTGCTCGAAAACCACCGAAAATCTGCTTAAAAAACTATCAGTTTTCGAGTGTTCAGTACCAAAAGAGCATACCACGGAAGAAGTAGCACCTAGTACAGCAATTTTGCTCGAAAACCACCGAAAAAACTGCTTCAAAAACTACCAGTTTTCGAATGAATAGTACCAGAAGAGCATACCACGGAAGAAGTAGCACCTAGTACATCGATTTTGCTCGAAAACCACCGAAAAACCGCTTCAAAAACTACCAGTTTTGGAATGTATAGTACCAGAAGAGCATACCACGGAAGAAGTAGCACCTAGTACAACAATTTTGCTCGAAAACCACCGAAAAACTGCTTCAAAAACTACCAGTTTTCGAGTGCTCAGTACCAAAAGGTTATACCACGGAAGAAGTAGCACCTAGTACAGCAATTTTGCTCGAAAACCACCGAAAAACTGCTTCAAAAACTACCAGTTTTCGAGTGTTCAGTACCAGGAGAGCATACCACGGAAGAAGTAGCACCTAGTACAACAATTTCGCTCGAAAACCACCAAAAAACTGCTTCAAAAACTACCAGTTTTCGAGTGTTCAGTACCAGGAGAGCATACCACGGAAGAGGTAGCACCTAGTACAACAATTTGGCTCGAAAACCACCGAAAAACTGCTTCAAAAACTACCAGTTTTCGAATGCATAGTACCAGGAGAGCATACCACGGAAGAAGTAGCACCTAGTACAGCAACTTGGCTCGAAAACCACCGAAAAACTGCTTCAAAAGCTACCAATTTTCGAATGAATAGTACCAGAAGAGCATACCACGGAAGAAGTAGCACCTAGTACAGCAATTTTGCTCGAAAACCACCGAAAATCTGCTTCAAAAACTACCAGTTTTCGAGTGTTCAGTACCAGAAGAGCATATCACGGAAGAAGTAGCACCTAGTACAGCAATTTTGCTCGAAAACCACCGAAAATCTGCTTCAAAAACTACCAGTTTTGGAATGTTTAGTACCAAAAGAGCATACCACGGAAGAAGTAGCACCTAGTACAGCAATTTTGCTCGAAAACCACCGAAAAACTGCTTCAAAAACTACCAGTTTTCGAGTGTTCAGTACCAGGAGAGCATACCACGGAAGAAGTAGCACCTAGTACAACAATTTTGCTCGAAAACCACCGAAAAACTGCTTCAAAAACTACCAGTTTTCGAGTGTTCAGTACCAAAAGAGCATACCACGGAAGAAGTAGCACCTAGTACAACAATTTCGCTCGAAAACCACCAAAAAACTGCTTCAAAAACTACCAGTTTTCGAGTGTTCAGTACCAGAAGAGTACCGAAAAACTGCTTCAAAAACTACCAGTTGTCGAGTGTTCAGTACCAGAAGAGCATACCACGGAAGAAGTAGCACCTAGTACAGCAATTTGGCTCGAAAACCACCGAAAAACTGCTTCAAAAACTACCAGTTTTCGAATGTATAATACCAGAAGAGCATACCACGGAAGAAGTAGCACCTAGTACAGCAATTTTGCTCGAAAACCACCGAAAATCTGCTTCAAAAACTACCAGTTTTTGAGTGTTCAGTACCAGGAGAGCATACCACGGAAGAAGTAGCACCTAGTACAGCAGTTTTGCTCGAAAACCACCGAAAATCTGCTTCAAAAACTACCAGTTTTCGAATGTATAGTACCAGAAGAGCATACCACGGAAGAGGTAGCACCTAGTACATCGATTTTGCTCGAAAACCACCGAAAAACTGCTTCAAAAACTACCAGTTTTGGAATGTATAGTACCAGAAGAGCATACCACGGAAGAAGTAGCACCTAGTACAACAATTTTGCTCGAAAACCACCGAAAAACTGCTTCAAAAGCTACCAGTTTTCGAATGAATAGTACCAGGAGAGCATACCCTAGAAGAGGTAGCACCTAGTACAGCAATTTTGCTCAAAAACCACCGAAAAACTGCTTCAAAAACTACCAGTTATCGAATGTTTAGTACCAGGAGAGCATACCACGGAAGAGTAGCACCTTGTAGAGCAATTTTGTTCGTAAACCACCGAAAAACTGCTTCAAAAACTACCAGTTTTCGAGGTGTTCAGTACCCGAAGAGCATACCACGGAAGAGGTGGAACCTAGTACAGCAATTTTTTTCGAAAACCACCAAAAAACTGCATCAAAAACTACCAGTTTTCGAGTGTTCAGTACCAGGAGAGCATACCACGGAAGAAGTAGCACCTAGTACAGCAATTTTGCTCGAAAACCACCGAAAAACTGCTTCAAAAACTACCAGTTTTCGAGTGTTCAGTACCAGGAGAGCATACCACGGAAGAAGTATCACCTAGTACAGCAATTTTTTTCGAAAACCACCAAAAAACTGCTTCAAAAACTACCAGTTTTCGAGTGTTCAGTACCAGGAGAGCATACCACGGAAGAAGTAGCACCTAGTACAGCAATTTTGCTCGAAAACCACCGAAAAACTGCTTCAAAAACTACCAGTTTTCGAGTGTTCAGTACCAAGAGAGCATACCACGGAAGAAGTAGCACCTAGTACAGCTATTTTGCTCGAAAACCACCGATAAACTGCTTCAAAAACTACCAGTTTTCGAATGTATAGTACCCGAAGAGCATACCACCGAAGAGGTGGCACCAAGTACAGCAAGTTTGCTCGAAAACCACCAAAAAACTGCTTCAAAAACTACCAGTTTTCGAGTGTTCAGTACCAGGAGAGCATACCACGGAAGAAGTATCATCTAGTACAGCAATTTTGCTCGAAAACCACCGAAAATCTGCTTCAAAAACTACCAGTTTTTTGAGTGTTCAGTACCAGGAGAGCATACCACGGAAGAAGTAGCACCTAGTACAGCAGTTTTGCTCGAAAACCACCGAAAATCTGCTTCAAAAACTACCAGTTTTCGAATGTATAGTACCAGAAGAGCATACCACGGAAGAGGTAGCACCTAGTACAACAATTTTGCTCGAAAACCACCGAAAAACTGCTTCAAAAACTACCAGTTTTCGAATGTATAGTAACCAGAAGAGTATACCACGGAAGAGGTAGCACCTAGTACAGCAATTTTGCTCGAAACCACCGAAAAACTGCTTCAAAAACTACCAGTTTTCGAGTGTTCAGTACCAGAAGAGCATACCACGGAAGAGGTGGAACCTAGTACAGCAATTTTGCTCGAAAACCACCGAAAAACTGCACCAAAAACTACCAGTTTTCGAGTGCTCAGTACCAGAAGAGCATACCACGGAAGAGGTAGCACTTAGTACAACAATTTTGCTCGAAAACCACCGAAAAACTGCTTCAAAAACTACCAGTTTTCGAATGTATAGTACCAGGAGAGCATACCACGGAAGAGTTGGAACCTAGTACAGCAATTTTTTTCGAAAACCACCGAAAAACTGCTTCAAAAAACTACCAGTTTTCGAGTGTTCAGTACCAGGAGAGCATACCACGGAAGAAGTAGCACCTAGTACAGCAATTTTGCTCGAAAACCACCGAAAAACTGCTTCAAAAACTACCAGTTTTCGAATGTATAGTACCAAGAAAAGCATACCACGGAAGAAGTAGCACCTAGTGCAGCAATTTTGCTCGAAACCACCGAAAAGCTGCTCCAAAAACTACCAGTTTTCGGATGTATAGTACCAGAAGAGCATACCACGGAAGAAGTAGCACCTAGTACAGCAATTTTGCTCGAAAACCACCGAAAAACTGCTTCAAAAACTACCAGTTTTCGAATGTATAGTACCAGAAGAGCATACCACGGAAGAGGTAGCACCTAGTACAGCAATTTTGCTCGAAAACCACCGAAAAACTGCTTCAAAAACTACCAGTTTTCGAATGTATAGTACCAGAAGAGCATACCACGGAAGAAGTAGCACCTAGTACAGCAATTTTGCTCGAAAACCACCGAAAACCTGCTTAAAAACTACCAGTCTACGAATCTATAGTTCAAGGAGAGCATACCCTGGAGGAAGTAGCACTTAGTACAGCAATTTTGCTCGAAAACCACCGAAAAACTGCTTCAAAAACTACCAACTTTCGAATGTATAGTACCAGGAGAGCATACCACGGAAGAGTTGGAACCTAGTACAGCAATTTTATTCGAAAACCACCGAAAAACTGCTTCAAAAATAACCATTTTTCGAATCTATAGTACCAGGAGAGCATACCACAGAAGAAGTAGCACCTAGTACAGCAATTTGGCTCGAAAACCACCGAAAAACTGCTTCAAAAACTACCAGTTTTTGAGTGTTCAGTACCAGGAGAGCATACCACGGAAGAGGTAGCACCTAGTACAGCAATTTGGCTCGAAAACCACCGAAAAGCTGCTTCAAAAACTACCAGTTTTCGAATGTATAGTACCAGGAGAGCATACCACGGAAGAGGTAGCACTTAGTACAACAATTTTGCTCGAAAACCACCGAAAAACTGCTTCAAAAACTACCAGTTTTCGAATGTATAGTACCAAGAGAGCATACCACGGAAGAAGTAGCACCTAGTACAGCAATTATGCACGAAAACCACCGAAAAACTGCTTCAAAAACTACCAGTTTTCGAATGTATAGTACCAGAAGAGCATACCACGGAAGAGGTAGCACCTAGTACAGCTATTTTGCTCGAAAACCACCGAAAAACTGCTTCAAAAACTACCAATTTTCGAGTGTTCAGTACCAGAAGAGCATACCACGGAAGAGGTGGAACCTAGTACAGCAATTTTGCTCGAAAACCACCGAAAAAGTGCACCAAAAACTACCAGTTTTCGAGTGTTCAGTACCAGGAGAGCATACCACGGAAGAAGTAGCACCTAGTACAACAATTTTGCTCGAAAACCACCGAAAAGCTGCTCCAAAAAATACCAGTTTTTGAATGTATAGTACCAAGAGAGCATACCACGGAAGACGTAGCACCTAGTACAGCAATTTTGCTCGAAAACCACCGAAAAACTGCTTCAAAAACTATCAGTTTTCGAATGTATAGTACCAGGAGAGCATACCACGGAAGAAGTAGCACCTAGTACAGCAATTTGGCTCGAAAACCACCGAAAAACTGCTTCAAAAACTACCAGTTTTCGAATGTATAGTACCAGAAGAGCATACCACGGAAGAAGTAGCACCTAGTACAGCAATTTTGCTCGAAAACCACCGAAAAACTGCTTCAAAAATAACCATTTTTCGAATCTATAGTACCAGGAGAGCATACCACAGAAGAAGTAGCACCTAGTACAGCAATTTTGCTCGAAAACCACCGAAAAACTGCTTCAAAAGCTACCAGTTTTCGAATGCATAGTACCAGAAGAGCATACCAGCACCTATAGTTCAAGGAGAGCATACCACGGAAGAAGTAGCACCTAGTACAGCAATTTTGCTCGAAAACCACCGAAAAACTGCTTCAAAAACTACCAGTTTTCGAATGTATAGTACCAGAAGAGCATACCACGGAAGAAGTAGCACCTAGTACAGCAATTTGGCTCGAAAACCACCGAAAAGCTGCTTCAAAAACTACCAGTTTTCGAATGTATATTACCAGTAGAGCATACCACGGAAGAAGTAGCACCTAGTACAGCAATTTTGCTCGAAAACCACCGAAAAACTGCTTCAAAAGCTACCAGTTTTCGAATGCATAGTACCAGAAGAGCATACCAGCACCTATAGTTCAAGGAGAGCATACCACGGAAGAAGTAGCACCTAGTACAGCAATTTTGCTCGAAAACCACCGAAAAACTGCTTCAAAAACTACCAGTTTTCGAATGCATAGTACCAGAAGAGCATACCACGGAAGAGGTAGCACCTAGTACAGCAATTTTGCTCGAAAACCACCGAAAAACTGTATCAAAAACTACCAGTTTTTCGAATGTATAGTACCAGAAAAGCATACCACGGAAGAGGTAGCACCTAGTACAGCAATTTTGCTCGAAAGCCACCGAAAAACTACTTCAAAAACTACAAGTTTTCGAATGTATAGTACCAGGAGAGCATACCACGGAAGAAGTAGCACCTAGTACAGCAATTTGCTCGAAAACCACCGAAAAACTGCTTCAAAAACTACCAGTTTTTGAATGTATAGTACCAGGAGAGCATACCACGGAAGAAGTATCACCTAGTACAACAATTTGGCTCGAAAACCACTGAAAAACTGCTTCAAAAACTACAGTTTTCGAGAGTTCAGTACCAAAAGAGCATACCACGGAAGAAGTAGCACCTAGTACAGAAATTTTGCTCGAAAACCACCAGAAATCTGCTTAAAAATTTACCAGTTCTCGAATGTATAATACCAGAAGAGCATACCACGGAAGAAGTAGCACCTAGTACAGCAATTTGGCTCGAAAACCACCGAAAAAACTGCTTCAAAAACTACCAGTTTTGGAATGAATAGTACCAGGAGAGCTTACCACGGAAGAAGTAGCACCTAGTACAACAATTTGGCTCGAAAACCACTGAAAACCTGCTTCAAAACTAACAGTATTCGAGAGTTCAGTACCAAAAGAGCATTACCACGGAAGAAGTAGCACCTAGTACAGAAATTTTGCTCGAAAACCACCAGAAATCTGCTTAAAAAACTACCAGTTCTTGAATGTTTAATACCAGGAGAGCATACCACGGAAGAAGTAGCACCTAGTACAACAATTTTGCTTGAAAACCACCGAAAAACTGCTTCAAAAACTACCAGTTTTCGAGTGTTCAGTACCAGGAGAGCATACCACGGAATACGTAGCACCTAGTACAGCAATTTTGCTCGAAAACCACCGAAAAACTGCTTCAAAAACTACCAGTTTTCGAATGTATAGTACCAGGAGAGCATACCACGGAAGAAGTAGCACCTAGTACAACAATTTGGCTCGAAAACCACCGAAAAACTGCTTCAAAAAATAACCTGCTTTCGAGTGTTCAGTTCCAGAAGAGCATACCACGGAAGAAGTAGCACCTAGTGCAGCAATTTTGCTCGAAAACCACCGAAAAACTGCTTCAAAAACTACCAGTTTTCGAATGTATAGTACCAGGAGAGCATACCACGGAAGAAGTAGCACCTAGTACAACAATTTCGCTCGAAAACCACCGGAAATCTGCTTCAAAAACTACCAGTTTTTGAGTGTTCAGTACCAAAAGAGCATACCACGGAAGAAGTAGCGCCTAGTACAACAATTTGGCTCGAAAACCACCGAAAATCTGCTCAAAAAACTACCAGTTTTCGAATGAATAATACCAGAAGAGCATACCACGGAAGAAGTAGCACCTAGTAAAACAATTTTGCTCGAAAACCACCGAAAAACTGCTTCAAAAACTACCAGTTTTCGAATGTATAGTACCAGGAGAGCATACCACGGAAGAAGTAGCACCTAGTACAGCAATTTGGCTCGAAAACCACCGAAAAACTGCTTCAAAAACTACCAGTTTTCGAGTGTTCAGTACCAGGAGAGCATACCACGGAAGAAGTAGCACCTAGTAAAACAAGTTTGCTCGAAAACCACCGAAAAACTGCTTCAAAAACTACTAGTTTTCGAGGGTTCAGTACCAAAAGAGCATACCACGGAAGAAGTAGCACCTAGTACAGCAATTTTGCTCGAAAACCACCGGAAATCTGCTTCAAAAACTACCAGTTTTCAAATGTATAGTACCAGGAGAGCATACCACGGAAGAAGTAGCACCTAGTGCAGCAATTTTGCTCGAAAACCACCGAAAAACTGCTTCAAAAACTACCAGTTTTCGAATGTATAGTACCATAAGAGCATTACCACGGAATAGGTAGCACCTAGTACAACAATTTGGCTCGTAAACCACCGAAAAACTGCTTCAAAAACTACCAGTTTTCGAATGTATAGTACCAGGAGAGCATACCACGGAAGAAGTAGCACCTAGTACAGCAATTTTGCTCGAAAACCACCGAAAAACTGCTTCAAAAACTACCAGTTTTCGAGCGTTTAGTACCAAAAGAGCATACCACGGAAGAATTAGCACCTAGTACAGCAATTTTGCTCGAAAGCCACCGAAAAACTGCTTCAAAAATAACCATTTTTCGAATCTATAGTACCAGGAGAGCATACCACGGAAGAAGTAGCACCTAGTACAGCAATTTTGCTCAAAAACCACCGAAAAACTGCTTCAAAAACAACCAGTTTTCGAGTGTTTAGTACCAGAAGAGCATACTACGGAAGAAGTAGCACCTAGTACAGCAATTTTGCTCGAAAACCACCGAAAAACTGCTTCAAAAACTACCAGTTTTCGAATGTTTAGTACCAGACGAGCATACCACGGAAGAAGTAGCACCTAGTAAAACAATTTGGCTCGAAAACCACCGAAAAACTGCTTCAAAAACTACCAGTTTTCGAGTGTTCAGTACCAGGAGAGCATACCACGGAAGAAGTAGCACCTAGTACAACAATTTTGCTCGAAAACCACCGAAAAAACTGCTTCAAAAACTACCAGTTTTCGAATGTATAGTACCAGGAGAGCATACCACGGAAGAGGTAGCACCTAGTACAGCAATTTTGCTCGAAAACCACCGAAAAACTGCTTCAAAAACTACCAGTTTTCGAATGTATAGTACCAGGAGAGCATACCACGGAAGAAGTAGCACCTAGTACAGCAATTTTGCTCGAAAACCACCGAAAAACTGCTTCAAAAACTACCAGTTTTCGAATGTATCGTACCAGAAAAGCATACCACGGAATACGTAGCACCTAGTACAGCAATTTTGCTCGAAAACCACCGAAAAACTGCTTCAAAAACTACCAGTTTTCGAATGTTCAGTACCAGGAGAGCATACCACGGAAGTAGTAGCACCTAGTACAGAAATTTTGCTCGAAAACCACCGAAAAACTGCTTCAAAAACTACCAGTTTTCGAATGTATCGTACCAGAAAAGCATACCACGGAAGAAGTAGCACCTAGTACAGCAATTTGGCTCGAAAACCACCGAAAAAACTGCTTCAAAAACTACCAGTTTCGAATGTATAGTACCAGAAGAGCATACCACGGAAGAAGTAGCACCTAGTACAGCAATTTTGCTCGAAAACCACCGAAAAACTGCTTCAAAAATAACCATTTTTCGAATCTATAGTACCAGGAGAGCATACCACGGAAGAAGTAGCACCTAGTACAGCAATTTTGCTCAAAAACCACCGAAAAACTGCTTCAAAAACAACCAGTTTTCGAGTGTTTAGTACCAGGAGAGCATACCACGGAAGAAGTAGCACCTAGTACAGCAATTTTGCTCGAAAACCACCGAAAAACTGCTTCAAAAACTACCAGTTTTCGAATGTATAGTACCAGGAGAGCATACCACGGAAGAAGTAGCACCTAGTGCAGCAATTTTGCTCAAAAACCACCGAAAAACTGCTTCAAAAACTACCAGTTTTCGAATGTATAGTACCAGAATAGCATACCACGGAAGAAGTAGCACCTAGTACAGCAATTTTGCTCGAAAACCACCGAAAAACTGCTTCAAAAACTACCAGTTTTCGAGTGTTCAGTATCAGGAGAGCAAACCACGGAAGAAGTAGCACCTAGTACAACAATTTCGCTCGAAAACCACCGAAAAACTGCTTCAAAAACTACCAGTTTTCGAGTGTTCAGTACCAGAAGAGCATACCACGCAAGAAGTAGCACCTAGTACAGCAATTTTGCTCGAAAACCACCGAAAAACTGCTTCAAAAACTACCAGTTTTGGAATGAATAGTACCAGAAGAGCATACCACGGAAGAAGTAGCACCTAGTGCAGCAATTTTGCTCGAAAACCACCGAAAAACTGCTTCAAAAACTACCAGTTTTCGAATGTATAGTACCAGAAGAGCATACCACGGAAGAAGTAGCACCTAGTACAGCAATTTTGCTCGAAAACCACCGAAAAACTGATTCAAAAACTACCAGTTTTCGAGTGTTCAATATCAGGAGAGCATACCACGGAAGAGGTAGCACCTAGTACACACAATTTTGCTCGAAAACCACCAAAAAACTGCTTCAAAAACTACCAGTTTTCGAATGTATAGTACCAGGAGAGCATACCACGGAAGAGGTAGCACCTAGTACAGCAATTTTGCTCGAAAACCACCGAAAAACTGCTTCAAAAACTACCAGTTTTCGAATGTATCGTACCAGAAAAGCATACCACGGAAGAAGTAGCACCTAGTACAGCAATTTTGCTCGAAAACCACTGAAAAACTGCTTCAAAAACTACCATTTTCGAATCTATAGTACCAGAAAAGCATACCACGGAAGAGGTAGCACCTAGTACAGCAATTTTGCTCGAAAGCCACCGAAAAAACTACTTCAAAAACTACCAGTTTTCGAATGTATAGTACCAGGAGAGCATACCACGGAAGAAGTAGCACCTAGTACAAGCAATTTGGCTCGAAAACCACCGAAAAACTGCTTCAAAAACTATCAGTTTTCGAATGTATAGTACCAGGAGAGCATACCACGGAAGAAGTAGCACCTAGTACAGCAATTTGGCTCGAAAACCACCGAAAAACTGCTTCAAAAACTACCAGTTTTCGAATGTATAGTACCAGAAGAGCATACCACGGAAGAAGTAGCACCTAATACAGCAATTTTGCTCGAAAACCACCGAAAAAACTGCTTCAAAAATAACCATTTTTCGAATCTATAGTACCAGGAGAGCATACCACAGAAGAAGTAGTACCTAGTACAGCAATTTTGCTCGAAAACCACCGAAAAGCTGCTCCAAAACTACCAGTTTTTCGGATGTATAGTACCAGAAGAGCATACCACGGAAGAAGTAGCACCTAGTACAGCAATTTGGCTCGAAAACCACCGAAAAACTGCTTCAAAAACTACCAGTTTTCGAGTGTTCAATATCGAGAGAGCATACCACGGAAGAGGTAGCACCTAGTACAACAATTTTGCTCGAAAACCACCAAAAAACTGCTTAAAAAACTACCAGTTTTCGAATGTATAGTACCAGGAGAGCATACCACGGAAGAGGTAGCACCTAGTACAGCAATTTTGCTCGAAAACCACCGAAAAACTGCTTCAAAAACTACCAGTTTTCGAATGTATAGTACCAGGAGAGCATACCACGGAAGAAGTAGCACCTAGTACAGCAATTTTGCTCGAAAACCACTGAAAAACTGCACCAAAAACTACCAGTTTTCGATTGTATAGTACCAGGAGAGCATACCACGGAAGAAGTAGCACCTAGTACAACAATTTTGCTCGAAAACCACCGGAAATCTGCTTCAAAAACTACCAGTTTTTGAATGTATAGTACCAAGAGAGCATACCACGGAAGAAGTAGCACCTAGTACAGCAATTTTGCTCGAAAACCACCGAAAAACTGCTTCAAAAACTATCAGTTTTCGAATGTATAGTACCAGGAGAGCATACCACGGAAGAAGTAGCACCTAGTACAGCAATTTGGCTCGAAAACCACCGAAAAACTGCTTCAAAAACTACCAGTTTTCGAATGTATAGTACCAGAAGAGCATACCACGGAAGAAGTAGCACCTAGTACAGCAATTTTGCTCGAAAACCACCGATAAACTGCTTCAAAAATAACCATTTTTCGAATGTATAGTACCAGGAGAGCATACCACAGAAGAAGTAGCACCTAGTACAGCAATTTTGCTCGAAAACCACCGAAAAGCTGCTCCAAAAACTACCAGTTTTCGGATGTATAGTACCAGAAGAGCATACCACGGAAGAAGTAGCACCTAGTACAGCAATTTGGCTCGAAAACCACCGAAAAACTGCTTCAAAAACTACCAGTTTTTGAGTGTTCAGTACCAGGAGAGCATACCACGGAGGAAGTAGCACCTAGTACAGCAATTTTGCTCGAAAACCACCGAAAAGCTGCTTCAAAAACTACCAGTTTTCGAATGTATAGTACCAGTAGAGCATACCACGGAAGAAGTAGCACCTAGTACAGCAATTTTGCTCGAAAACCACCGAAAAACTGCTTCAAAAACTATCAGTTTTCGAATGTATAGTACCAGAAGAGCATACCACGGAAGAAGTAGCACCTAGTACAGCAATTTTGCTCGAAAACCACCGAAAAACTGCTTCAAAAACTACCAGTTTTCGAATGTATAGTACCAGAAGAGCATACCACGGAAGAGGTAGCACCTAGTACAGCAATTTTGCTCGAAAACCACCGAAAAACTGCTTCAAAAACTACCAGTTTTCGAATGCATAGTACCAGAAGAGCAGACCACGGAGAGGTAGCACCTAGTACAGCAATTTTGCTCGAAAACCACCGAAAAACTGCTTCAAAAACTACCAGTTTACGAATGTATAGTACCAGAAAAGCATACCACGGAAGAGGTAGCACCTAGTACAGCAATTTTGCTCGAAAACCACCGAAAAACTGCTTCAAAAGCTACCAGTTTTCGAATGTATCGTACCAGAAAAGCATACCACGGAATACGTAGCACCTAGTACAAGCAATTTTGCTCGAAAACCACCGTAAAACTGCTTCAAAAACTACCAGTTTTCGAGTGTTCAGTACCAGGAGAGCATACCAGGGAAGAGGTAGCACCTAGTACAGAAATTTTGCTCGAAAACCACCGAAAAACTGCTTCAAAAACTACCAGTTTTGGAATTAATAGTACCAGAAGAGCATACCACGGAAGAAGTAGCACCTAGTGCAGCAATTTTGCTCAAAAACCACCGAAAAACTGCTTCAAAAACTACCAGTTTTCGAGTGTATAGTACCAGAAGAGCATACCACGGAAGAAGTAGCACCTAGTACAGCAATTTTGCTCGAAAACCACCGAAAAACTGCTTCAAAAACAACCAGTTTTCGAGTGTTCAGTATCAGGAGAGCAAACCACGGAAGAGGTAGCACCTAGTACAACAATTTCGCTCGAAAACCACCGAAAAACTGCTTCAAAAACTACCAGTTTTCGAGTGTTCAGTACCAGGAGAGCATACCACGGAAGAAGTAGCACCTAGTACAGCAATTTTGCTCGAAAACCACCGAAAAACTGCTTCAAAAACTACCAGTTTTGGAATGAATAGTACCAGAAGAGCATACCACGGAAGAAGTAGCACCTAGTGCTGCAATTTTTCTCGAAAACCACCGAAAAACTGCTTCAAAAACTACCAGTTTTCGAATGTATAGTACCAGAAGAGCATACCACGGAAGAAGTAGCACCTAGTACAGCAATTTTGCTCGAAAACCACCGAAAAACTGCTTCAAAAACTACCAGTTTTCGAGTGTTCAATATCAGGAGAGCATACCACGGAAGAGGTAGCACCTAGTACAACAATTTTGCTCGAAAACCACCAAAAAACTGCTTCAAAAACTACCAGTTTTCGAATGTATAGTACCAGGAGAGCATACCACGGAAGAGGTAGCACCTAGTACAGCAATTTTGCTCGAAAACCACCGAAAAACTGCTTCAAAAACTACCAGTTTCGAATGTATAGTACCAGGAGAGCATACCACGGAAGAAGTAGCACCTAGTACAGCAATTTTGCTCGAAAACCACCGAAAAACTGCTTCAAAAACTACCAGTTTTCGAATGTATAGTACCAGAAAAGCATACCACGGAATAGGTAGCACCTAGTACAGCAATTTTGCTCGAAAGCCACCGAAAAACTACTTCAAAAACTACCAGTTTTCGAATGTATAGTACCAGGAGAGCATACCACGGAAGAAGTAGCACCTAGTACAGCAATTTGGCTCGAAAACCACCGAAAAACTGCTTCAAAAACTATCAGTTTTCGAATGTATAGTACCAGGAGAGCATACCACGGAAGAAGTAGCACCTAGTACAGCAATTTGGCTCGAAAACCACCGAAAAACTGCTTCAAAAACTACCAGTTTTCGAATGTATAGTACCAGAAGAGCATACCACGGAAGAAGTAGCACCTAGTACAGCAATTTTGCTCGAAAACCACCGAAAAACTGCTTCAAAAATAACCATTTTTCGAATCTATAGTACCAGGAGAGCATACCACGGAAGAAGTAGCACCTAGTACAGCAATTTTGCTCGAAAACCACCGAAAAGCTGCTCCAAAAACTACCAGTTTTCGGATGTATAGTACCAGAAGAGCATACCACGGAAGAAGTAGCACCTAGTACAGCAATTTTGCTCGAAAACCACCGAAAAACTGCTTCAAAAACTACCAGTTTTCGAGTGTTCAATATCGGGAGAGCATACCACGGAAGAGGTAGCACCTAGTACAACAATTTTGCTCGAAAACCACCAAAAAACTGCTTAAAAAACTACCAGTTTTCGAATGTATAGTACCAGGAGAGCATACCACGGAAGAAGTAGCACCTAGTACAGCAATTTTCCTCGAAAACCACCGAAAAACTGCTTCAAAAACTACCAGTTTTCGAATGTATAGTACCAGGAGAGCATACCACGGAAGAAGTAGCACCTAGTACAGCAATTTTTGCTCGAAAACCACCGAAAAACTGCACCAAAAACTACCAGTTTTCGAGTGTTCAGTACCAGGAGAGCATACCACGGAAGAAGTAGCACCTAGTACAACAATTTTGCTCGAAAACCACCGAAAAACTGCTTCAAAAAATACCAGTTTTTGAATGTATAGTACCAAGAGAGCATACCACGGAAGAAGTAGCACCTAGTACAGCAATTTTGCTTGAAAACCACCGAAAAACTGCTTCAAAAACTATCAGTTTTCGAATGTATAGTACCAGGAGAGCATACCACGGAAGAAGTAGCACCTAGTACAGCAATTTGGCTCGAAAACCACCGAAAAACTGCTTCAAAAACTACCAGTTTTCGAATGTATAGTACCAGAAGAGCATACCACGGAAGAAGTAGCACCTAGTACAGCAATTTTGCTCGAAAACCACCGAAAAACTGCTTCAAAAATAACGATTTTTCGAATCTATAGTACCAGGAGAGCATACCAGGGAAGAAGTAGCACCTAGTACAGCAATTTTGCTCGAAAACCACCGAAAAGCTGCTCCAAAAACTACCAGTTTTCGGATGTATAGTACCAGAAGAGCATACCACGGAAGAAGTAGCACCTAGTACAGCAATTTGGCTCGAAAACCACCGAAAAAAACTGCTTCAAAAACTACCAGTTTTTGAGTGTTCAGTACCAGGAGAGCATACCACGGAAGAAGTAGCACCTAGTACAGCAATTTTGCTCGAAAACCACCAGAAATCTGCTTAAAAATCTACCAGTTCTTGAATGTTTAATACCAGGAGAGCATACCACGGAAGAAGTAGCACCTAGTACAACAATTTTGCTCGAAAACCACCGAAAAACTGCTTCAAAAACTACCAGTTTTCGAGTGTTCAGTACCAGGAGAGCATACCACGGAATACGTAGCACCTAGTACAGCAATTTTGCTCGAAAACCACCGAAAAACTGCTTCAAAAACTACCAGTTTTCGAATGTATAGTACCAGGAGAGCATACCACGGAAGAAGTAGCACCTAGTACAACAATTTTGCTCGAAAACCACCGAAAAACTGCTTCAAAAATAACCTGCTTTCGAGTGTTCAGTTCCAGAAGAGCATACCACGGAAGAAGTAGCACCTAGTGCAGCAATTTTACTCGAAAACCACCGAAAAACTGCTTCAAAAACTACCAGTTTTCGAATGTATAGTACCAGGAGAGCATACCACGGAAGAAGTAGCACCTAGTACAACAATTTCGCTCGAAAACCACCGGAAATCTGCTTCAAAAACTACCAGTTTTCGAGTGTTCAGTACCAAAAGAGCATACCACGGAAGAAGTAGCACCTAGTACAACAATTTGGCTCGAAAAACTCCGAAAATCTGCTCAAAAAACTACCAGTTTTCGAATGAATAATACCAGAAGAGCATACCACGGAAGAAGTAGCACCTAGTAAAACAATTTTGCTCGAAAACCACCGAAAAACTGCTTCAAAAACTACCAGTTTTCGGAAGTATAGTACCAGGAGAGCATACCACGGAAGAAGTAGCACCTAGTACAGCAATTTGGCTCGAAAACCACAGAAAAACTGCTTCAAAAACTACCAGTTTTCGAGTGTTCAGTACCAGGAGAGCATACCACGGAAGAGGTAGCACCTAGTAAAACAATTTTGCTCGAAAACCACCGAAAAACTGCTTAAAAAACTACCAGTTTTCGAATGTATAGTACCAGAAGAGCATACCAGGGAAGAAGTAGCACCTAGTACAGCAATTTTGATCGAAAACCACCGAAAAACTGCTTCAAAAACTACTAGTTTTCGAGGGTTTAGTACCAAAAGAGCATACCACGGAAGAAGTAGCACCTAGTACAGCAATTTTGCTCGAAAACCACCGGAAATCTGCTTCAAAAACTACCAGTTTTCAAATGTATAGTACCAGGAGAGCATACCACGGAAGAAGTAGCACCTAGTGCAGCAATTTGGCTCGAAAACCACCGAAAAACTGCTTCAAAAACTACCAGTTTTCGAATGTTCAGTACCATAAGAGCATTACCACGGAATAGGTAGCACCTAGTACAACAATTTGGCTCGTAAACCACCGAAAAACTGCTTCAAAAACTACCAGTTTTCGAATGTATAGTACCAGGAGAGCATACCACGGAAGAAGTAGCACCTAGTACAGCAATTTTGCTCGAAAACCACCGAAAAACTGCTTCAAAAACTACCAGTTTTCGAGCGTTCAGTACCAAAAGAGCATACCACGGAAGAATTAGCACCTAGTACAGCAATTTTGCTCGAAAACCACCGAAAAACTGCTTCAAAAACTACCAGTTTTCGAATGTATAATACCAGGAGAGCATACCACGGAAGAAGTAGCACCTAGTACAGCAACTTTGCTCAAAAACCACCGAAAAACTGCTTCAAAAACAACCAGTTTTAGAATGTATAGTACCAGAAGAGCATACCACGGAAGAAGTAGCACCTAGTACAGCAATTTTGCTCGAAAACCACCGAAAAACTGCTTCAAAAACTACCAGTTTTCGAATGTATAGTTCCAGACGAGCATACCACGGAAGAAGTAGCACCTAGTAAAACAATTTGGCTCGAAAACCACCGAAAAACTGCTTCAAAAACTACCAGTTTTCGAGTGTTCAGTACCAGGAGAGCATACCACGGAAGAAGTAGCACCTAGTACAACAATTTTGCTCGAAAACCACCAAAAAACTGCTTCAAAAACTACCAGTTTTCGAATGTATAGTACCAGGAGAGCATACCACGGAAGAGGTAGCACCTAGTACAGCAATTTTGCTCGAAAACCACCGAAAAACTGCTTCAAAAACTACCAGTTTTTGAATGTATAGTACCAGAAGAGCATACCACGGAAGAAGTAGCACCTAGTACAGCAATTTGGCTCGAAAACCACCGATAAACTGCTTCAAAAACTACCAGTTTTGGAATGAATAGTACCAGGAGAGCATACCACGGAAGAAGTAGCACCTAGTGCAGCAATTTTGCTCGAAAACCACCGAAAAACTGCTTCAAAAACTACCAGTTTTCGAATGTATAGTACCAGAATAGCATACCACGGAAGAAGTAGCACCTAGTACAGCAATTTTGCTCGAAAACCACCGAAAAACTGCTTCAAAAACTACCAGTTTTCGAGTGTTCAGTATCAGGAGAGCAAACCACGGAAGAAGTAGCACCTAGTACAGCAATTTTGCTCGAAAACCACCGAAAAACTGCTTCAAAAACTACCAGTTTTCGAGTGTTCAGTATCAGGAGAGCAAACCACGGAAGAAGTAGCACCTAGTACAACAATTTCGCTCGAAAACCACCGTAAAACTGCTTCAAAAACTACCAGTTTTCGAGTGTTCAGTACCAGAAGAGCATACCACGGAAGAAGTAGCACCTAGTGCAGCAATTTTGCTCGAAAACCACCGAAAAACTGCTTCAAAAACTACCAGTTTTCGAATGTTTAGTACCAGAAGAGCATACCACGGAAGAAGTAGCACCTAGTACAGCAATTTTGCTCGAAAACCACCGAAAAACTGCTTCAAAAACTACCAGTTTTCGAGTGTTCAATATCAGAAGAGCATACCACGGAAGAGGTAGCACCTAGTACAACAATTTTGCTCGAAAACCACCAAAAAACTGCTTAAAAAACTACCAGTTTTCGAATGTATAGTACCAGGAGAGCATACCACGGAAGAGGTAGCACCTAGTACAGCAATTTTGCTCGAAAGCCACCGAAAAACTGCTTCAAAAACTACAAGTTTTCGAATGTATAGTACCAGGAGAGCATACCACGGAAGAAGTAGCACCTAGTACAGCAATTTTGCTCGAAAACCACCGAAAAACTGCTTCAAAAAACTACCAGTTTTCGAGTGTTCAGTACCAAAAGAGCATACCACGGAAGAAGTAGCACCTAGTACAGCAATTTTGCTCGAAAACCACCGTTAATCTGCTTCAAAAACTACCAGTTTTTGAATGTATAGTACCAGGAGAGCATACCACGGAAGAGGTAGCACCTAGTACAACAATTTCGCTCGAAAACCACCGAAAAACTGCTTCAAAAACTACCAGTTTTCGAGTGTTCAGTACCAAAAGAGCATACCACGGAAGAAGTAGCACCTAGTACAGCAATTTTGCTCGAAAACCACCGAAAACCTGCTTCAAAAACTACCAGTTTTCGAATGTGTAATACCAGAAGAGCATACCACGGAAGAAGTAGCACCTAGTACAACAATTTTGCTCGAAAACCACCAAAAAACTGCTTAAAAAACTACCAGTTTTCGAATGTATAGTACCAGAAAAGCATACCACGGAAGAGGTAGCACCTAGTACAGCAATTTTGCTCGAAAGCCACCGAAAAACTGCTTCAAAAAGTACAAGTTTTCGAATGTATAGTACCAGGAGAGCATACCACGGAAGAAGTAGCACCTAGTACAGCAATTTTGCTCGAAAACCACCGAAAAACTGCTTCAAAAACTACCAGTTTTCGAGTGTTCAGTACCAAAAGAGCATACCACGGAAGAAGTAGCACCTAGTACAGCAATTTTGCTCGAAAACCACCGTTAATCTGCTTCAAAAACTACCAGTTTTTGAATGTATAGTACCAGGAGAGCATACCACGGAAGAGGTAGCACCTAGTACAACAATTTTGCTCGAAAACCACCGAAAAACTGCTTCAAAAACTACCAGTTTTCGAGTGTTCAGTACCAAAAGAGCATACCACGGAAGAAGTAGCACCTAGTACAGCAATTTTGCTCGAAAACCACCGAAAAACTGCTTCAAAAACTACCAGTTTTCGAATGTGTAATACCAGAAGAGCATACCACGGAAGAAGTAGCACCTAGTACAACAATTTTGCTCGAAAACCACCGAAAAACTGCTTCAAAAACTACCAGTTTTCGAATGTATAGTACCAGAAGAGCATACCACGGAAGAGGTAGCACCTAGTAAAACAATTTTGCTCGAAAACCACCAAAAAACTGCTTCAAAAACTACCAGTTTTCGAATGTATAGTACCAGGAGAGCATACCACGGAAGAAGTAGCACCTAGTACAGCAATTTGGCTCGAAAACCACCGAAAAACTGCTTCAAAAACTACCAGTTTTCGAGTGTTCAGTACCAGGAGAGCATACCACGGAAGAAGTAGCACCTAGTACAGCAATTTTGCTCGAAAACCACCGAAAAACTGCTTCAAAAACTACCAGTTTTTGAATGTATAGTACCAGGAGAGCATACCACGGAAGAAGTAGCACCTAGTACAACAATTTTGCTCGAAAACCACTGAAAAACTGCTTAATAAACTACCAGTTTTCGAGAGTTCAGTACCAAAAGAGCATACCACGGAAGAAGTAGCACCTAGTACAGCAATTTTGCTCGAAAACCACTGAAAAACTGCTTCAAAAACTACCAGTTTCCGAATGAATAGTACCAGAAGAGCATACCACGGAAGAGGTAGCACCTAGTACAACAATTTTGCTCGAAAACCACCGAAAAACTGCTTCAAAAACTACCAGTTTTCGAGTGTTCAGTACCAAAAGAGCATACCACGGAAGAAGTAGCACCTAGTACAGAAATTTTGCTCGAAAACCACCAGAAATCTGCTTAAAAAACTACCAGTTCTCGAATGTATAGTACCAGAAGAGCATACCACGGAAGAAGTAGCACCTAGTACAGCAATTTGGCTCGAAAACCACCGAAAAACTGCTTCAAAAACTACCAGTTTTGGAATGAATAGTACCAGGAGAGCTTACCACGGAAGAAGTAGCACCTAGTACAACAATTTGGCTCGAAAACCACTGAAAACCTGCTTCAAAACTAACAGTATTCGAAAGTTTCCAGTTTTCAAATGTATAGTACCAGGAGAGCATACCACGGAAGAAGTAGCACCTAGTGCAGCAATTTGGCTCGAAAACCACCGAAAAACTGCTTCAAAAACTACCAGTTTTCGAATGTTCAGTACCATAAGAGCATTACCACGGAATAGGTAGCACCTAGTACAACAATTTGGCTCGTAAACCACCGAAAAACTGCTTCAAAAACTACCAGTTTTCGAATGTATAGTACCAGGAGAGCATACCACGGAAGAAGTAGCACCTAGTACAGCAATTTTGCTCGAAAACCACCGAAAAACTGCTTCAAAAACTACCAGTTTTCGAGCGTTCAGTACCAAAAGAGCATACCACGGAAGAATTAGCACCTAGTACAGCAATTTTGCTCGAAAACCACCGAAAAACTGCTTCAAAAACTACCAGTTTTCGAATGTATAATACCAGGAGAGCATACCACGGAAGAAGTAGCACCTAGTACAGCAATTTTGCTCAAAAACCACCGAAAAACTGCTTCAAAAACAACCAGTTTTTGAGTTTTCAGTACCAGAAGAGCATACCACGGAAAAAGTAGCACCTAGTACAGCAATTTTGCTCGAAAACCACCGAAAAACTGCTTCAAAAACTACCAGTTTTCGAGCGTTCAGTACCAAAAGAGCATACCACGGAAGAATTAGCACCTAGTACAGCAATTTTGCTCGAAAACCACCGAAAAACTGCTTCAAAAACTACCAGTTTTCGAATGTATAATACCAGGAGAGCATACCACGGAAGAAGTAGCACCTAGTACAGCAATTTTGCTCAAAAACCACCGAAAAACTGCTTCAAAAACAACCAGTTTTAGAATGAATAGTACCAGAAGAGCATACCACGGAAGAAGTAGCACCTAGTACAGCAATTTTGCTCGAAAACCACCGAAAAACTGCTTCAAAAACTACCAGTTTTCGAGTGTTCAGTACCAAAAGAGCATACCACGGAAGAGGTAGCACCTAGTACAGCAATTTTGCTCGAAAACCATCGAAAAACTGCTTCAAAAACTACCAGTTTTCGAATGTATAGTACCAGAAGAGCATACCACGGAAGAAGTAGCACCTAGTACAGCAATTTGGCTCGAAAACCACCGAAAAACTGCTTCAAAAACTACCAGTTTTCGAATGTATAGTACCAGAAGAGCATATCACGGAGGAAAAAGCACCTAGTACAGCAATTTTGCTCGAAAACCACCGAAAAGCTCCTTCAAAACTACCAGTTTTCGAGTGTTCAGTACCAGAAGAGCATACCACGGAAGAAGTAGCACCTAGTACAACAATTTTGCTCGAAAACCACCGAAAAACTGCTTCAAAAACTACCAGTTTTTGAATGTATAGTACCAGAAGAGCAAACCACGGAAGAAGTAGCACCTAGTACAGCAATTTTGCTCGAAAACCACCGAAAACCTGCATCAAAACTACCAGTCTACGAATTTTTAGTTCCAGGAGAGCATACCACGGAAGAAGTAGCACCTAGTACAGAAAGTTTGCTCGAAAACCACCAAAAAACTGCTTCAAAATATACCAGTTTTCTAATTTATAGTACCAGAAGAGCATACCACGGAAGAAGTATCACCTCATGCAGAGATTTTGCTTGAAAACCACCGAAAGTAGTATAACCTAGTAGTAGAAGTATAACCTAGTACAGCAATTTTGCTCGAAAACCACCGAAAAGCTCCTTCAAAACTACCAGTTTTCGAGTGTTCAGTACCAGAAGAGCATACCACGGAAGAAGTAGCACCTAGTACAACAATTTTGCTCGAAAACCACCAAAAAACTGCTTCAAAACTACCAGTCTACGAATCTATAGTTCCAGGAGAGCATACCACGGAAGAAGTAGCACCTAGTACTGCAATTTTGCTTGTAAACCACCGAAAAACTGCTTCAAAAACTACCAGTTTTCGAATGTATAGTACCAGAAGAACATACCACGGAAGAAGTAGCACCTAGTACAGCAATTTGGTTCGAAAACCACCGAAAAAACTGCTTCAAAAACTACCAGTTTTCGAATGTATAGAACCAGAAAAGCATACCACGGAAGAAGTAGCACCTAGTACAACAATTTTGCTCGAAAACCACCGAAAAACTGCTTCAAAACTACCAGTCTACGAATTTATAGTTCCAGGAGAGCATACCACGGAAGAAAAAGCACCTAGTACAGCAATTTGGCTCGAAAACCACCGAAAACCTGCTTCAAAACTACCAGTTTTTGAGTGTTCAGTACCAGAAGAGCATACTTTGGAAGAAGTATAACCTAGTACAGCAATTTTGCTCGAAAACCACCGAAAAACTGCTTCAAAAACTACCAGTTTTGGAATGTATAGTACCAGAAGAGCATACCACGGAAGAAGTAGCACCTAGTACAGCAATTTTGCTCGAAAACCACCAAAAACCTGCATCAAAACTACCAGTCTACGAATTTTTAGTTCCAGGAGAGCATACCACGGAAGAAGTAGCACCTAGTGCAGCAATTTTGCTCGAAAACCACCGAAAAATTGCTTCAAAAACTACCAGTTTTCGAATGTATAGTACCAGCAATTTTGCTCGAAAACCACCGAAAAACTGCTTCAAAAATAACCAGTTTTCGAATGTATAGTACCAGGAGAGCATACCACGGAAGAAGTAGCACCTAGTACAGCAATTTGGCTCGAAAACCACCGAAAAACTGCTTCAAAAACTACCAGTTTTCGAATGTATAGTACCAGGAGAGCATACCACGGAAGAAGTAGCACCTAGTACAGCACTTTGGCTCGAAAACCACCGAAAAACTGCTTCAAAAACTACCAGTTTTCGAATGTATAGTACCAGGAGAGCATACCACGGAAGAGGTAGCACCTAGTACAACAATTTTGCTCGAAAACCACCGAAAAACTGCTTCAAAAACTACCAGTTTTCGAATGTATAGTACCAGGAGAGCATACCACGGAAGAAGTAGCACCTAGTACAGCAATTTTGCTCGAAAACCATCGAAAAAGTGCTTCAAAAACTACCAGTTTTCGAGTGTTCAGTACTAGGAGAGCATACCACGGAAGAAGTAGCACCTAGTACAACAATTTTGCTCGAAAACCACCGAAAACCTGCATCAAAACTACCAGTCTACGAATTTTTAGTTCCAGGAGAGCATACTACGGAAGAAGTAGCACCAAGTACAGCAATTTTGATCGAAAACCACCGAAAAACTGATTCAAAAACTACCAGTTTTCGAATGTATAGTACCAGGAGAGCATACCACGGAAGACGTAGCACCTAGTACAGCAATTTTGCTCGAAAACCACCGAAAAACTGCTTCAAAAACTACCAGTTTACGAATGTATAGTACCAGGAGAGCATACCACGGAAGAAGTAGCACCTAGTACAGCAATTTTGATCGAAAACCATCGAAAAAGTGCTTCAAAAACTACCAGTTTTCGAGTGTTCAGTACTAGGAGAGCATACCACGGAAGAAGTAGCACCTAGTACAACAATTTTGCTCGAAAACCACCGAAAACCTGCATCAAAACTACCAGTCTACGAATTTTTAGTTCCAGGAGAGCATACTACGGAAGAAGTAGCACCAAGTACAGCAATTTTGATCGAAAACCACCGAAAAACTGCTTCAAAAACTACCAGTTTTCGAATGTATTGTACCAGGAGAGCATACCACGGAAGACGTAGCACCTAGTACAGCAATTTTGCTCGAAAACCACCGAAAAACTGCTTCAAAAACTACCAGTTTACGAATCTATAGTTCAAGGAGAGCATACTACGGAAGAGGTAGCACCTAGTACAGCAATTTTGCTCGAAAACCATCGAAAAACTGCTTCAAAAACTACCAGTTTTCGAATGTATAGTACCAGAAGAGCATACCACGGAAGAAGTAGCACCTTGTACAGCAATTTTGCTCGAAAACCACCGAAAAACTGCTTCAAAAACTACCAATTTTCGAATGTATAGTACCAGAAGAGCATACAACGGAAGAAGTAGCACCTAGTACAGCAATTTTGCTCGAAAACCACCGAAAAACTGCATCAAAAACAACCAGTTTTCGAGTGTTCAGTACCAGAAGAGCATACCACAGAGGAAGTAGCACCTAGTACAGCAATTTTGCTCGAAAACCACCGAAAAACTGCTTCAAAAACTACCAGTTTTCGAATGTATAGTACCAGAAGTGCATACCACGGAAGAAGTAGCACCTAGTACAGCAATTTTGCTCGAAAACCACCGAAAAACTGCTTCAAAAACTACCAGTTTTGGAATGTATAGTACCAGAAGAGCATACCACGGAAGAAGTAGCACCTAGTACAGCAATTTTGCTCGAAAAGCACCGAAAAACTGCTTCAAAAACTACCAGTTTTCGAATGTTCAGTACCAGAAGAGCATACCACGGAAGAAGTAGCACCTAGTACAAAAATTTGGCTCGAAAACCACCGAAAAACTGCTTCAAAAACTACCAGTTTTGGAATATTTAGTACAAGGAGAGCATACCACGGAAGAAGTAGCACCTAGTACAGAAAGTTTGCTCGAAAACCACCAAAAAACTGCTTCAAAATATACCAGTTTTCGAATGTATAGTACCAGGAGAGCATACCACGGAAGAAGTAGCACCTAGTACAGCAATTTTGCTCGAAAACCATCGAAAAACTGCTTCAAAAACTACCAGTTTTCGAATGTATAGTACCAGAAGAGCATACCACGGAAGAAGTAGCACCTAGTACAACAATTTTGCTCGAAAACCACCGAAAAACTGCTTCAAAACTACCAGTTTTCGAATGTATAGTACCAGGAGAGCATACCACGGAAGAAGTAGCACCTAGTACAGCAATTTTGCTCGAAAACCATCGAAAAAGTGCTTCAAAAACTACCAGTTTTCGAGTGTTCAGTACTAGGAGAGCATACCACGGAAGAAGTAGCACCTAGTACATCAATTTGGCTCGAAAACCACCGAAAACCTGCATCAAAACTACCAGTCTACGAATTTTTAGTTCCAGGAGAGCATACTACGGAAGAAGTAGCACCAAGTACAGCAATTTTGATCGAAAACCACCGAAAAACTGCTTCAAAAACTACCAGTTTTCGAATGTATAGTACCAGGAGAGCATACCACGGAAGACGTAGCACCTAGTACAGCAATTTTGCTCGAAAACCACCGAAAAACTGCTTCAAAAACTACCAGTTTACGAATCTATAGTTCAAGGAGAGCATACTACGGAAGAGGTAGCACCTAGTACAGCAATTTTACTCGAAAACCACCGAAAAACTGCTTCAAAAACTACCAGTTTTCGAATGTATAGTACCAGAAGAGCATACCACGGAAGAAATAGCACCTTGTACAGCAATTTTGCTCGAAAACCACCGAAAAACTGCTTCAAAAACTACCAATTTTCGAATGTATAGTACCAGAAGAGCATACCACGGAGGAAAAAGCACCTAGTACAGCAATTTTGCTCGAAAACCACCGAAAAGCTCCTTCAAAACTACCAGTTTTCGAGTGTTCAGTACCAGAAGAGCATACCACGGAAGAAGTAGCACCTAGTAAAACAATTTTGCTCGAAAACCACCGAAAAACTGCTTCAAAAACTACCAGTTTTGGAATGTATAGTACCAGAAGAGCATACCACGGAAGAAGTAGCACCTAGTACAGCAATTTTGCTCGAAAACCACCGAAAACCTGCATCAAAACTACCAGTCTACGAATTTTTAGTTCCAGGAGAGCATACCACGGAAGAAGTAGCACCTAGTACAGAAAGTTTGCTCGAAAACCACCAAAAAACTGCTTCAAAATATACCAGTTTTCGAATGTATAGTACCAGAAGAGCATACCACGGAAGAAGTATCACCTCATGCAGCGATTTTGCTTGAAAACCACCGAAAACCTGCTTCAAAAACTACCAGTTTTGGAATGTATAGTACCAGAAGAGCATACCACGGAAGAAGTAGCACCTAGTACAGCAATTTTGCTCGAAAACCACCGAAAAACTGCATCAAAACTACCAGTCTACGAATTTATAGTTCCAGGAGAGCATACCACGGAAGAAGTAGCACCTAGTACAGCAATTTTGCTCGAAAACCACCGAAAAACTGCTTCAAAAACTACCAGTTTTCGAGTGTTCAGTACCAGAAGAGCATACCATGGAAGAAGTATAACCTAGTACAGCAATTTTGCTCGAAAATCACCGAAAAACTGCTTCAAAAACTACCAGTTTTAGAATGTATAGTACCAGGAGAGCATACCACGGAAGAAGTAGCACCTAGTACAGCAACTTTGCTCGAAAACTACCGAAAAACTGCTTCAAAAACTACCAGTTTTCGAGTGTTCAGTACCAGAAGAGCATACCACGGAAGAAGTAGCACCTAGTACAACAATTTTGCTCGAAAACTACCGAAAAACTGCTTCAAAAACTACCAATTTTCGAGTGTTCAGTACCAGAAGAGCATACCACGGAAGAAGTAGCACCTAGTACAACAATTTTGCTCGAAAACCACCGAAAAACTGCTTCAAAAACTACCAGTTTTCGAATGTATAGTACCAGAAGAGCATACCACGGAAGAAGTAGCACCTAGTACAGCAATTTTGCTCGAAAACCACCGAAAAACTGCTTCAAAATAGAGATGAGCGCTCCGTGCCGGAATCATGATTCCGATCCGATCCGATACAGTACTGAGTCCGATCCGATCCATAAAAGTGATTCCGATTGATTCCGAGTGATCCGGTTTCAATCAATATGCTTGCAATAATAGTTCAGGAAATTTTTTTATAGTGAGAACGCTTTCGATCAGAGTTATAATAAGCTAAACAGGGATTTAAATGCATTGAAAACATGTGAAAACGACAAGAAAACCATAGGACATTTTTTAAAAATCACTGGAACTACTGGACTATTTTTAAACAACAAAACTGAAAATCATGCGATTTAGCAAAACTACTCCTATAAAGTTGATTTAAAGATAATTTATAACATAACCCATAAGAAAACTGATGGATCTCGCATACTGCCAAAACTGCTTAGCAAACATACTCAACAATACAAAAAAAGTCAAATTAACCCAAGAAAATATTGCTGAAATTAGTTTGGCGAACTCAAATTCGTTCAATTTTGATTATAAATCATTGAGACTTTTTTTTAATTACATGGAAATTTTTGCCACTTGGAAATAATTTTAAAATTTTTTGCTTAACCCCCTCAAAAACCGTTTAATTTTCATATAAATCTATAATAAAATCGATAATTACCGACAATAAGTAAAACACAATAATAACAGTCAAAGTAAAATTACGACAAAACGCCGCAAAGCAACGCACACATGATAGATCCGGCGATCCGGATCAGCCGGAGTTTTCATAGTGAGAATAATTCCACTAGGTCCAGCTGTTTTGAGTCCGGCTGTTGTATGAAGATCCGGAGCAGCCGGAGTTTCTATAGTGAGAATAACTCCACTAGGTCCGGAGTTTTGAGTCCGGCTTTTGTATGAAGATCCGGAGCAGCCGGTGTTTCTATAGTGAGAATGATTCCGGTAGGTCCGGATTTTTTGAGTCCGGATCATCCAATTTTGTATGAAATTTCGTGGATCAGTCGGAGCGCCTATAGTGAGAATGTTTCCCATGTGAGATGAACTAGGTGAGAGCACACACAATTTGAGAGTATAAGCGAAGAGCAAGGAAGAAACGATCTCATGGTGGTCCTGTTGCTCAACCTGAAGTGTATATCTTTCCTGTTTGCACACGTATGTTAAAGCACGGCGAGCGGCTGTTTCATACACACGTGTCAGACTATTTGCGCTCAAAATTGTTTGTTCTCGTTCGTCTCTCTCGTAAGCTCTCTCCTTTTTTATGAATCCTTAACACGTTGATTATGCGCATTGGGGTGTTAGTATTTTTGCTACAAGAAGATCAATAATATATTCAATAAATTTGCGTTAGATTCTTGCTTCCATTAACAAATTTACGCTTTACAAGCTAATTAATATCTGTAGTAAAAAGGAAACAAACATTTTATCGATCGATTAAAGAATGTTAAGTGTAAAATAATCACACAAATGCTCCTGTTACAATTACTACTCAATGGAATGTTACAACTGCCCACTATAGATTTCACAGGGCACATTAGATATCATAAAAGTTCTTGAAGTGTAAGGTTACTTTACTAATTCGGTCCATTGCACTGCATTGTTTTCCATTGCACGGGGTTGCATTGCATTGTTTTGCTAGGTTATGCTGTTGATAACCATGGTGAGTTTATTGACAAATATTTGTTTCAGTATTATGTCGCCATGTTTGTATTTTTTTTTTCTATAAAAATTATGTATGGAATAGCATATTGGTATAAGTAATGGGGCGCAAAAGCCGCAAAGCCTGAAATTAAAATCCGGAGCGCGGAATCATGATCCGGAGCGCGCTCCGGCCCCGGAGCATACCGGATTGATCCGATCCGGCAAAAGGTCGGATCAACCCATCCCTACTTCAAAAACTACCAGTTTTCGAATGTATAGTACCAGAAGAGCATACCACGGAGGAAGTAGCACCAAGTACAACAATTTCGCTCGAAAACCACCGAAAAGCTGCTTCAAAACTACCAGTCTACGAATTTATAGTTCCAGGAGAGCATACCACGGAAGAAGTAGCACCTAGTACAGCAATTTTGCTCGAAAACCACCGAAAACCTGCTTCAAAACTACCAGTCTACGAATTTATAGTTCCAGGAGAGCATACCACGGAAGAAGTAGCACCTAGTACAGCAATTTTGCTCGAAAACCACCGAAAAACTGCTTCAAAAACTACCAGTTTTCGAATGTATAGTACCAGAAGAGCATACCACGGAAGAGGTAGCACCTAGTACAGCAATTTTGCTCGGAAACCACCGAAAAACTGCTTCAAAAACTACCAGTTTTCGAATGTATAGTACCAGAAGAGCATACCACGGAAGAAGTAGCACCTAGTACAGCAATTTTGCTCGAAAACCACCAAAAATCTGCTTCAAAAACTACCAGTTTTCGAAGGTATAGTACCAAGAGAGCACACCACGGAAGAACTAGCACCTAGTACAGCAATTTTGCTCGAAAACCACCGAAAAACTGCTTCAAAAACTACCAGTTTTCGAATGTATAGTACCAGAAGAGCATACCACGGAAGAAGTAGCACCTAGTACAGCAATTTTGCTCGAAAACCACCGAAAAACTGCTTCAAAAACTAAGAGTTTTTGAATGTATAGTACCAGAAGAGCATACCACGGAAGAGGTAGCACCTAGTACAGCAATTTTGCTCGAAAACCACCGAAAAACTGCTTCAAAAACTACCAGTTTTCGAATGTATAGTACCAGGAGAGCATACCACGGAAGAAGTAGCACCTAGTACAGCAATTTTGCTCGAAAACCACCGAAAAACTGCTTCAAAAACTACCAGTTTTCGAATGTATAGTACCAGAAGAGCATACCACGGAAGAGGTAGCACCTAGTACAGCAATTTTTTTCGAAAACCACCGAAAAACTGCTTCAAAAACTACCAGTTTTAAAATGTATAGTATCAGAAGAGCTTACCACGGAGGAAAAAGCACCTAGTACAGCAATTTTAGTCGAAAACCACCGAAAAACTGCTTCAAAAACTACCAGTTTTCGAATGTATAGTACCAGAAGAGCATACCACGGAAGAAGTAGCACCTAATACAGCAATTTTGCTCGAAAAGCACCGAAAAACTGCTTCAAAAACTACCAGTTTTCGAATGTATAGTACCAGAAGAGCATACCACGGAAGAAGTAGCACCTAGTACAGCAATTTTGCTCGAAAACCACCGAAAAACTGCATCAAAAACAACCAGTTTTCGAGTGTTCAGTACCAGAAGAGCATACCACGGAAGAAGTAGCACCTAGTACAACAATTTTGCTCGAAAACCACCGAAAAACTGCTTCAAAAACTACCAGTTTTCGAATGTATAGTACCAGAAGTGCATACCACGGAAGAAGTAGCACCTAGTACAGCAATTTTGCTCGAAAACCACCGAAAAACTGCTTCAAAAACTACCAGTTTTGGAATGTATAGTACCAGAAGAGCATACCACGGAAGAAGTAGCACCTAATACAGCAATTTTGCTCGAAAAGCACCGAAAAACTGCTTCAAAAACTACCAGTTTTGGAATGTATAGTACCAGAAGAGCAAACCATGGAAGAGGTAGCACCTAGTACAGCAATTTTGCTCGAAAACCACCAAAAAACTGCATCAAAAACAACCAGTTTTCGAGTGTTCAGTACCAGAAGAGCATACCACGGAAGAAGTAGCACCTAGTACAGCAATTGTGCTCGAAAACCACCGAAAAACTGCTTCAAAAACTACCAGTTTTGGAATGTATAGTATCAGAAGAGCATACCACGGAAGAAGTAGCACCTAGTACAACAATTTTGCTCGAAAACCACCAAAAAACTGCTTCAAAACTACCAGTCTACGAATCAATAGTTCCAGGAGAGCATACCACGGAAGAAGTAGCACCTAGTACAGCAATTTTGCTCGAAAACCACCGAAAAACTGCTTCAAAAACTACCAGTTTTCGAATGTATAGTACCAGAAGAGCATACCACGGAGGAAGTAGCACCTAGTACAGCAATTTTGCTCGAAAACCACCGAAAAGCTCCTTCAAAACTACCAGTTTTCGAGTGTTCAGTACCAGAAGAGCATACCACGGAAGAAGTAGCACCTAGTACAACAATTTTGCTCGAAAACCACCGAAAAACTGCTTCAAAAACTACCAGTTTTGGAATGTATAGTACCAGAAGAGCATACCACGGAAGAAGTAGCACCTAGTACAGCAATTTTGCTCGAAAACCACCGAAAACCTGCATCAAAACTACCAGTCTACGAATTTTTAGTTCCAGGAGAGCATACCACGGAAGAAGTAGCACCTAGTACAGCAATTTTGCTCGAAAACCACCAAAAAACTGCTTCAAAATATACCAGTTTTCGAATGTATAGTACCAGAAGAGCATACCACGGAAGAAGTATCACCTCATGCAGCGATTTTGCTTGAAAACCACCGAAAGTAGTATAACCTAGTAGTAGAAGTATAACCTAGTACAGCAATTTTGCTCGAAAACCACCGAAAAGCTCCTTCAAAACTACCAGTTTTCGAGTGTTCAGTACCAGAAGAGCATACCACGGAAGAAGTAGCACGTAGTACAACAATTTTGCTCGAAAACCACCAAAAAACTGCTTCAAAACTAACATTCTACGAATCTATAGTTCCAGGAGAGCATACCACGGAAGAAGTAGCACCTAGTACAGCAATTTTGCTTGTAAACCACCGAAAAACTGCTTCAAAAACTACCAGTTTTCGAATGTTTAGTACCAGAAGAACATACCACGGAAGAAGTAGCACCTAGTACAGCAATTTGGTTCGAAAACCACCGAAAAACTGCTTCAAAAACTACCAGTTTTCGAATGTATAGTACCAGAAGAGCATACCACGGAAGAAGTAGCACCTAGTACAGCAATTTTGCTCGAAAACCACCGAAAAACTGCTTCAAAACTACCAGTTTTCGAGTGTTCAGTACCAGAAGAGCATACTTTGGAAGAAGTAAAACCTAGTACAGCAATTTTGCTCGAAAACCACCGAAAAGCTCCTTCAAAACTACCAGTTTTCGAGTGTTCAGTACCAGAAGAGCATACCACGGAAATAGTAGCACCTAGTACAGCAATTTGGCTCGAAAACCACCGAAAATCTGCTTCAAAAATAACCAGTTTTCGAATGTATAGTACCAGGAGAGCATACCACGGAAGAAGTAGCACCTAGTACAGCAATTTGGCTCGAAAACCACCAAAAAACTGCTTCAAAAACTACCAGTTTTCGAATGTATAGTACCAGAAGAGCATACCACGGAAGAAGTAGCACCTAGTACAGCTATTTTGCTCGAAAACCACCGAAAAACTGCTTCAAAAACTACCAGTTTCGAATGTATAGTACCAGGAGAGCATACCACGGAAGAGGTAGCACCTAGTACAGCAATTTTGCTTGTAAACCACCGAAAAACTGCTTCAAAAACTACCAGTTTTCGAATGTATAGTACCAGAAGAGCATACCACGGAAGAAGTAGCACCTAGTACAACAATTTTGCTCGAAAACCACCGAAAAACTGCTTCAAAAACTACCAGTTTTCGAATGTATAGTACCAGGAGAGCATACCACGGAAGAAGTAGCACCTAGTATAGCAATTTTGCTCGAAAACCACCGAAAAACTGCTTCAAAAACTACCAGTTTTCGAATGTATAGTACCAGCAATTTTGCTCGAAAACCACCGAAAATCTGCTTCAAAAATAACCAGTTTTCGAATGTATAGTACCAGGAGAGCATACCACGAAAGAAGTAGCACCTAGTACAGCAATTTGGCTCGAAAACCACCGAAAAACTGCTTCAAAAACTACCAGTTTTCGAGTGTTCAGTACCAGAAGAGCATACCACGGAAGAAGTAGCACCTAGTACAACAATTTTGCTCGAAAACCACCGAAAAACTGCTTCAAAAACTACCAGTTTTCGAATGTATAGTACCAGGAGAGCATACCACCGAAGAGGTGGCACCTAGTACAGCAATTTGGCTCGAAAACCACCGAAAAACTGCTTCAAAAACTACCAGTTTTCGCATGTATAGTACCAGAAGAGCATACCACGGAAGAGGTAGCACCTAGTACAGCAATTTGGCTCGAAATCCACCGAAAAACTGCTTCAAAAACTACCAGTTTTCGAGTGTTCAGTACCAGAAGAGCATACCACGGAAGAGGTAGCACCTAGTACAGCAATTTACTCGAAAACCAACGAAAAACTGCTTCAAAAACTACCAGTTTTCGAATGTATAGTACCAGAAGAGCATACCACGGAAGAAGTAGCACCTAGTACAGCAATTTTACTCGAAACTACCAGTTTTCGATTGTATAGTACCAGAAAAGCATACCACGGAAGAAGTAGCACCTAGTAAATTTGGCTCGAAAACCACCGAAAAACTGCTTCAAAAACTACCAGTTTTCGAATGTATAGTACAAAGAGAGCATACCACGGAAGAAGTAGCACCTAGTACAGCAACTTTGCTCGAAAACCACCGAAAAACTGCTTCAAAAACTACCAGTTTTCGAATGTATAGTACCATGAGAGCATACCACGGAAGAAGTAGCAACTAGTTCAGCAATTTGGCTCGAAAACCACCGAAAAACTGCTTCAAAAACTACCAGTTTTCGAGTGTTCAGTACCAGAAGAGCATACCACGGAAGAAGTAGCACCTAGTACATCAATTTGGCTCGAAAACCACCGAAAAACTGCTTCAAAAACTACCAGTTTTCGAATGTATAGTACCAGGAGAGCATACCACGGAAGAAGTAGCACCTAGTAAATTTAGCTCGAAAACCACCGAAAAACTGCTTCAAAAACTACCAGTTTTGGAGTGTTCAGTACCAAAAGAGCATAACACGGAAGAAGAAGCACCTAGTACAACAATTTGGCTCGAAAACCACCGAAAAACTGCTTCAAAAACTACCAGTTTTTGAATGTATAATACCAGAAGAGCATACCACGGAAGAAGTAGCACCTTGTACAACAAGTTTGCTCGAAAACCACCGAAAAACTGCTTCAAAAACTACCAGTTTTCGAGTGTTCAGTACCAGAAGAGCATACCACGGAAGAAGTAGCACCTAGTACAACAATTTTGCTCGAAAACCACCGAAAAACTGCTTCAAAAACTACCAGTTTTCGAATGTATAGTACCAGGAGAGCATACCACGGAAGAAGTAGCACCTAGTACAGCAATTTACTCGAAAACCAACGAAAAACTGCTTCAAAAACTACCAGTTTTCGAATGTATAGTACCAGAAGAGCATACCACGGAAGAAGTAGCACCTAGTACAGAAATTTTACTCGAAACTTCCAGTTTTCGATTGTATAGTACCAGAAGAGCATACCACGGAAGAAGTAGCACCTAGTAAATTTGGCTCGAAATCCACCGAAAAACTGCTTCAAAAACTACCAGTTTTGGAGTGTTCAGTACCAGAAGAGCATACCACGGAAGAAGTAGCACCTAGTACAAAAATTTGGCTTTAAAACCACCGAAAAACTGCTTCAAAAACTACCAGTTTTCGAATGTATAATACCAGAAGAGCATACCACGGAAGAAGTAGCACCTAGTACAACAATTTTGCTCGAAAACCACCGAAAAACTGCTTCAAAAACTACCAGTTTTCGAGTGTTCAGTACCAGAAGAGCATACCACGGAAGAAGTAGCACCTAGTACAACAATTTTGCTCGAAAACCACCGAAAAACTGCTTCAAAAACTACCAGTTTTCGAATGTATAGTACCAGGAGAGCATACCACGGAAGAGGTAGCACCTAGTACAGCAATTAACTCGAAAACCAACGAAAAACTGCTTCAAAAACTACCAGTTTTTGAATGTATAGTACCAAGAGAGCATGCCACGGAAGAAGTAGCACCTTGTAAATTTGGCTCGAAAACCACCGAAAAACTGCTTCAAAAACTACCAGTTTTGGAGTGTTCAGTACCAAAAGAGCATACCACGGAAGAAATAGCACCTAGTACAACAATTTTGCTCGAAAACCACCGAAAAACTGCTTCAAAAACTACCAGTTTTCGAATGTATAGTACCAGGAGAGCATACCACGGAAGAGGTAGCACTTAGTACAGCAATTTTGCTCGAAAACCACCGAAAAACTGCTTCAAAAACTACCAGTTTTGGAATGTTTAGTACCAGGAGAGCATACCACGGAAGAAGAAGCACCTAGTACAGCAATTTTGCTCGTAAGCCACCGAAAAACTGCTTCAAAAACTACCAGTTTTCGAGTGTTCAGTACCAAAAGAGCATACCACGGAAGAAGTAGCACCTAGTACAGCAATTTGGCTCGAAAACCACCGAAAAACTGCTTCAAAAACTACCAGTTTTCGAATGTATAGTACCAGAAGAGCATACCACCGAAGAGGTGGCACCTAGTACAGCAATCTTGCTCGAAAACCATCGAAAAACTGCTTCAAAAACTACCAGTTTTCGAGTGTTCAGTACCAGGAGAGCATACCACGCAAGAAGTAGCACTTAGTACAACAATTTGGCTCGAAAACCACCGAAAAACTGCTTCAAAATCTACCAGTTTTCGAAAGTTTAGTACCAAAAGAGCATACCACGGAAGAAGTAGCACCTAGTACAGCAATTTTGCTCGAAAACCACCGGAAATCTGCTTAAAAAACTACCAGTTTTCGAATGTATAATACCAGCAGAGCATACCAAGGAAGACGTAGCACCTAGTACAGCAATTTGGCACGAAAACCACCGAAAAACTGCTTCAAAAACTACCAGTTTTCGAATGTATAGTACCAGAAGAGCATACCACGGAAGAAGTAGCACCTAGTACAACAATTTGGCTCGAAAACCACCGAAAATCTGCTTCAAAAACTACCAGTTTTCGAATGTATAGTACCAAAAGAGCATACCACGGAAGAAGTAGCACCTAGTACAACAATTTCGCTCGAAAACCACCGAAAAACTGCTTCAAAAACTACCAGTTCTCGAGTGTTCAGTACCAGGAGAGCATACCAAGGAAGAAGTAGCACCTAGTACAGCAATTTTGCTCGAAAACCACCGAAAAACTGCTTCAAAAACTACCAGTTTTCGAGTGTTCAGTACCAAAAGAGCATACCACGGAAGAAGTAGCACCTAGTACAACAATTTGGCTCGAAAACCACCGAAAAACTGCTTCAAAAACTACCAGTTCTCGAGTGTTCAGTACCAGGAGAGCATACCACGGAAGAAGTAGCACCTAGTACAACAATTTTGCTCGAAAACCACCGAAAAACTGCTTCAAAAACTACCAGTTTTCGAGTGTTCAGTACCAGAAGAGCATACCACGGAAGAAGTAGCACCTAGTACAACAATTTTGCTCGAAAACCACCGAAAAACTGCTTCAAAAACTACCAGTTTTCGAATGTATAGTACCAGGAGAGCATACCACGGAAGAGGTAGCACCTAGTACAGCAATTTACTCGAAAACCAACGAAAAACTGCTTCAAAAACTACCAGTTTTTGAATGTATAGTACCAAGAGAGCATGCCACGGAAGAAGTAGCACCTAGTAAATTTGGCTCGAAAACCACCGAAAAACTGCTTCAAAAACTACCAGTTTTGGAGTGTTCAGTACCAAAAGAGCATACCACGGAAGAAATAGCACCTAGTACAACAATTTTGCTCGAAAACCACCGAAAAACTGCTTCAAAAACTACCAGTTTTGGAATGTTTAGTACCAGGAGAGCATACCACGGAAGAAGAAGCACCTAGTACAGCAATTTTTTCTCGTAAGCCACCGAAAAACTGCTTCAAAAACTACCAGTTTTCGAGGTGTTCAGTACCAAAAGAGCATAACACGGAAGAAGTAGCACCTAGTACAACAATTTGGCTCGAAAACCACCGAAAAACTGCTTCAAAAACTACCAGTTTTCGAATGTATAGTACCAGAAGAGCATACCACCGAAGAGGTGGCACCTAGTACAGCAATCTTGCTCGAAAACCATCGAAAAACTGCTTCAAAAACTACCAGTTTTCGAGTGTTCAGTACCAGGAGAGCATACCACGCAAGAAGTAGCACTTAGTACAACAATTTGGCTCGAAAACCACCGAAAAACTGCTTCAAAATCTACCAGTTTTCGAAAGTTTAGTACCAAAAGAGCATACCACGGAAGAAGTAGCACCTAGTACAGCAATTTTGCTCGAAAACCACCGGAAATCTGCTTAAAAAACTACCAGTTTTCGAATGTATAATACCAGCAGAGCATACCAAGGAAGAAGTAGCACCTAGTACAGCAATTTGGCACGAAAACCACCGAAAAACTGCTTCAAAAACTACCAGTTTTCGAATGTATAGTACCAGAAGAGCATACCACGGAAGAAGTAGCACCTAGTACAGCAATTTTGCTCGAAAACCACCGAAAATCTGCTTCAAAAACTACCAGTTTTCGAATGTATAGTACCAAAAGAGCATACCACGGAAGAAGTAGCACCTAGTACAACAATTTCGCTCGAAAACCACCGAAAAACTGCTTCAAAATCTACCAGTTCTCGAGTGTTCAGTACCAGGAGAGCATACCAAGGAAGAAGTAGCACCTTGTCCAGCAATTTTGCTCGAAAACCACCGAAAAACTGCTTCAAAAACTACCAGTTTTTGAGTGTTCAGTACCAGAAGAGCATACCACGGAAGAAGTAGCACTTAGTACAGCAATTTGGCTCGAAAACCACCGAAAAACTGCTTCAAAAACTACCAGTTTTTGAATGTATAGTACCAGAAGAGCATACCACGGAAGAAGTAGCACCTAGTACAGCAATTTTGCTCGAAAACCACCGAAAAACTGCTACAAAAACTACCAGTTTTCGAGTGTTCAGTATCTGGAGAGCATACCACGGAAGAAGTAGCACCTAGTACAGCAATTTGGCTCGAAAACCACCGAAAAACTGCTTCAAAAACTACCAGTTTTCGAATGTATAATACCAGGAGAGCATATTACGGAAGAGGTAGCACCTAGTACAACAATTTTGCTCGAAAACCACCGAAAAACTGCTTCAAAAACTACCAGTTTTCGAGTGTTCAGTACCAAAAGAGCATACCACGGAAGAAGTAGCCCCTAGTACAGCAATTTTACTCGAAAACCACCGAAAAACTGCTTCAAAAACTACCAGTTTTCGAATGCATAGTACCAGGAGAACATACCACCGAAGAGGTGGCACCTAGTACAGCAATCTTGCTCGAAAACCACCGAAAAACTGCTTCAAAAACTACCAGTTTTCGAGTGTTCAGTACCAGGAGAGCATACCAGGGAAGAAGTAGCACTTAGTACAACAATTTTGCTCGAAAACCACCGAAAAGCTGCTTCAAAAACTACCAGTTTTCGAATGTATAATACCAGCAGAGCATACCACGGAAGAAGTAGCACCTAGTACAGCAATTTGGCACGAAAACCACCGAAAAACTGCTTCAAAAACTACCAGTTTTCGAATGTATAGTACCAGAAGAGCATACCACGGAAGAAGTAGCCCCTAGTACAGCAATTTTACTCGAAAACCACCGAAAAACTGCTTCAAAAACTACCAGTTTTCGAATGCATAGTACCAGAAGAGCATACCACCGAAGAGGTGGCACCTAGTACAGCAATCTTGCTCGAAAACCACCGAAAAACTGCTTCAAAAACTACCAGTTTTCGAGTGTTCAGTACCAGGAGAGCATACCATGGAAGAAGTAGCACCTAGTACAGCAATTTTGCTCGAAAACCACCGGAAATCTGCTTAAAAAACTACCAGTTTTCGAATGTATAATACCAGCAGAGCATACCACGGAAGAAGTAGCACCTAGTACAGCAATTTGGCACGAAAACCACCGAAAAACTGCTTCAAAAACTACCAGTTTTCGAATGTATAGTACCAGAAGAGCATACCACGGAAGAAGTAGCACCTAGTACAACAATTTGGCTCGAAAACCACCGAAAAACTGCTTCAAAAACAACCAGTTCTCGAGTGTTCAGTACCAGGAGAGCATTCCAAGGAAGAAGTAGCAACTTGTCCAGCAATTTTGCTCGAAAACCACCGAAAACCTGCTTCAAAAACTACCAGTTTTTGAGTTTCCAGTACCAGAAGAGCATACCACGGAAGAAGTAGCACCTAGTACAACAATTTGACTCGAAAACCACCGAAAAACTGCTTCAAAAACTACCAGTTTTCGAATGTATAGTACCAGGAGAGCATACCACGGAAGAAGTAGCACCTAGTACAGCAATTTGGCTCGAAAACCACCGAAAAACTGCTTCAAAAACTACCAGTTCTCGAGTGTTCAGTACCAGGAGAGCATACCACGGAAGAAGTAGCACCTAGTACAGCAATTTTGCTCGAAAACCACCGAAAAACTGCTTCAAAAACTACCAGTTTTCGAGTGTTCAGTATCTGGAGAGCATACCACGGAAGAAGTAGCACCTAGTACAACAATTTTTTCTCGAAAACTACCGAAAAACTGCTTCAAAAACTACCAGTTTTCGAGTGTTCAGTACTAGAAGAGCATACCACGGAAGAGGTAGCACCTAATACAGCAGTTTGGCTCGAAAACCACCGAAAAACTGCTTCAAAAACTACCAGTTTTCGAATGTATAGTACCAGAAGAGCATACCACGGAAGAAGTAGCACCTAGTACAACAATTTTGCTCGAAAACCACCGAAAAACTGCTTCAAAAACTACCAGTTTTCGAGTGTTCAGTACCAAAAGAGCATACCACGGAAGAAGTAGCCCCTAGTACAGCAATTTTGCTCGAAAACCACCGAAAATCTGCTTCAAAAACTACCAGTTTTCGAATGCATAGTACCAGAAGAGCATACCACCGAAGAGGTGGCACCTAGTACAGCAATCTTGCTCGAAAACCACCGAAAAACTGCTACAAAAACTACCAGTTTTCGAGTGTTCAGTATCTGGAGAGCATACCACGGAAGAGGTAGCACCTAGTACAACAATTTGGCTCGAAATCCACCGAAAAACTGCTTCAAAAACTACCAGTTTTCGAATGTATAATACCAGGAGAGCATACCACGGAAGAGGTAGCACCTAGTACAACAATTTTGCTCGAAAACCACCGAAAAACTGCTTCAAAAACTACCAGTTTTCGAGTGTTCAGTACCAAAAGAGCATACCACGGAAGAAGTAGCCCCTAGTACAGCAATTTTACTCGAAAACCACCGAAAAACTGCTTCAAAAACTACCAGTTTTCGAATGCATAGTACCAGAAGAGCATACCACCGAAGAGGTGGCACCTAGTACAGCAATCTTGCTCGAAAACCACCGAAAAACTGCTTCAAAAACTACCAGTTTTCGAGTGTTCAGTACCAAAAGAGCATACCACGGAAGAAGTAGCACCTAGTACAGCAATTTTGCTCGAAAACCACCGGAAATCTGCTTAAAAAACTACCAGTTTTTGAGTTTTCAGTACCAGAAGAGCATACCACGGAAGAAGTAGCACCTAGTACAGCAATTTGGCACGAAAACCACCGAAAAACTGCTTCAAAAACTACCAGTTTTCGAATGTATAGTACCAGAAGAGCATACCACGGAAGAAGTAGCACCTAGTACAACAATTTGGCTCGAAAACCACCGAAAATCTGCTTCAAAAACTACCAGTTTTCGAATGTATAGTACCAAAAGAGCATACCACGGAAGAAGTAGCACCTAGTACAACAATTTCGCTCGAAAACCACCGAAAAACTGCTTCAAAATCTACCAGTTCTCGAGTGTTCAGTACCAAAAGAGCATACCACGGAAGAAATAGCACCTAGTACAACAATTTTGCTCGAAAACCACCGAAAAACTGCTTCAAAAACTACCAGTTTTCGAATGTATAGTACCAGGAGAGCATACCACGGAAGAGGTAGCACCTAGTACAGCAATTTTGCTCGAAAACCACCGAAAAACTGCTTCAAAAACTACCAGTTTTGGAATGTTTAGTACCAGGAGAGCATACCACGGAAGAAGTAGCACCTAGTACAGCAATTTGGCTCGAAAACCACCGAAAAACTGCTTCAAAAACTACCAGTTCTCGAGTGTTCAGTACCAGGAGAGCATACCACGGAAGAAGTAGCACCTAGTACAGCAATTTTGCTCGAAAACCACCGAAAAACTGCTTCAAAAACTACCAGTTTTCGAGTGTTCAGTATCTGGAGAGCATACCACGGAAGAAGTAGCACCTAGTACAACAATTTTTTCTCGAAAACTACCGAAAAACTGCTTCAAAAACTACCAGTTTTCGAGTGTTCAGTACTAGAAGAGCATACCACGGAAGAGGTAGCACCTAATACAGCAGTTTGGCTCGAAAACCACCGAAAAACTGCTTCAAAAACTACCAGTTTTCGAATGTATAGTACCAGAAGAGCATACCACGGAAGAAGTAGCACCTAGTACAACAATTTTGCTCGAAAACCACCGAAAAACTGCTTCAAAAACTACCAGTTTTCGAGTGTTCAGTACCAAAAGAGCATACCACGGAAGAAGTAGCCCCTAGTACAGCAATTTTGCTCGAAAACCACCGAAAATCTGCTTCAAAAACTACCAGTTTTCGAATGCATAGTACCAGAAGAGCATACCACCGAAGAGGTGGCACCTAGTACAGCAATCTTGCTCGAAAACCACCGAAAAACTGCTACAAAAACTACCAGTTTTCGAGTGTTCAGTATCTGGAGAGCATACCACGGAAGAGGTAGCACCTAGTACAACAATTTGGCTCGAAATCCACCGAAAAACTGCTTCAAAAACTACCAGTTTTCGAATGTATAATACCAGGAGAGCATACCACGGAAGAGGTAGCACCTAGTACAACAATTTTGCTCGAAAACCACCGAAAAACTGCTTCAAAAACTACCAGTTTTCGAGTGTTCAGTACCAAAAGAGCATACCACGGAAGAAGTAGCCCCTAGTACAGCAATTTTACTCGAAAACCACCGAAAAACTGCTTCAAAAACTACCAGTTTTCGAATGCATAGTACCAGAAGAGCATACCACCGAAGAGGTGGCACCTAGTACAGCAATCTTGCTCGAAAACCACCGAAAAACTGCTTCAAAAACTACCAGTTTTCGAGTGTTCAGTACCAAAAGAGCATACCACGGAAGAAGTAGCACCTAGTACAGCAATTTTGCTCGAAAACCACCGGAAATCTGCTTAAAAAACTACCAGTTTTTGAGTTTTCAGTACCAGAAGAGCATACCACGGAAGAAGTAGCACCTAGTACAGCAATTTGGCACGAAAACCACCGAAAAACTGCTTCAAAAACTACCAGTTTTCGAATGTATAGTACCAGAAGAGCATACCACGGAAGAAGTAGCACCTAGTACAACAATTTGGCTCGAAAACCACCGAAAATCTGCTTCAAAAACTACCAGTTTTCGAATGTATAGTACCAAAAGAGCATACCACGGAAGAAGTAGCACCTAGTACAACAATTTCGCTCGAAAACCACCGAAAAACTGCTTCAAAATCTACCAGTTCTCGAGTGTTCAGTACCAAAAGAGCATACCACGGAAGAAATAGCACCTAGTACAACAATTTTGCTCGAAAACCACCGAAAAACTGCTTCAAAAACTACCAGTTTTCGAATGTATAGTACCAGGAGAGCATACCACGGAAGAGGTAGCACCTAGTACAGCAATTTTGCTCGAAAACCACCGAAAAACTGCTTCAAAAACTACCAGTTTTGGAATGTTTAGTACCAGGAGAGCATACCACGGAAGAAGAAGCACCTAGTACAACAATTTCGCTCGAAAACCACCGAAAAACTGCTTCAAAAACTACCAGTTTTCGAATGTATAGTACCAGAAGAGCATACCACCGAAGAGGTGGCACCTAGTACAGCAATCTTGCTCGAAAACCATCGAAAAACTGCTTCAAAAACTACCAGTTTTCGAGTGTTCAGTACCAGGAGAGCATACCACGCAAGAAGTAGCACTTAGTACAACAATTTGGCTCGAAAACCACCGAAAAACTGCTTCAAAATCTACCAGTTTTCGAAAGTTTAGTACCAAAAGAGCATACCACGGAAGAAGTAGCACCTAGTACAGCAATTTTGCTCGAAAACCACCGGAAATCTGCTTAAAAAACTACCAGTTTTCGAATGTATAATACCAGCAGAGCATACCAAGGAAGACGTAGCACCTAGTACAGCAATTTGGCACGAAAACCACCGAAAAACTGCTTCAAAAACTACCAGTTTTCGAATGTATAGTACCAGAAGAGCATACCACGGAAGAAGTAGCACCTAGTACAACAATTTGGCTCGAAAACCACCGAAAATCTGCTTCAAAAACTACCAGTTTTCGAATGTATAGTACCAAAAGAGCATACCACGGAAGAAGTAGCACCTAGTACAACAATTTCGCTCGAAAACCACCGAAAAACTGCTTCAAAAACTACCAGTTCTCGAGTGTTCAGTACCAGGAGAGCATACCAAGGAAGAAGTAGCACCTTGTCCAGCAATTTTGCTCGAAAACCACCGAAAAACTGCTTCAAAAACTACCAGTTTTTGAGTGTTCAGTACCAAAAGAGCATACCACGGAAGAAGTAGCACCTAGTACAACAATTTGGCTCGAAAACCACCGAAAAACTGCTTCAAAAACAACCAGTTCTCGAGTGTTCAGTACCAGGAGAGCATACCACGGAAGAAGTAGCACCTAGTACAACAATTTTGCTCGAAAACCACCGAAAAACTGCTTCAAAAACTACCAGTTTTCGAGTGTTCAGTACCAGAAGAGCATACCACGGAAGAAGTAGCACCTAGTACAACAATTTTGCTCGAAAACCACCGAAAAACTGCTTCAAAAACTACCAGTTTTCGAATGTATAGTACCAGGAGAGCATACCACGGAAGAGGTAGCACCTAGTACAGCAATTTACTCGAAAACCAACGAAAAACTGCTTCAAAAACTACCAGTTTTTGAATGTATAGTACCAAGAGAGCATGCCACGGAAGAAGTAGCACCTAGAAAATTTGGCTCGAAAACCACCGAAAAACTGCTTCAAAAACTACCAGTTTTGGAGTGTTCAGTACCAAAAGAGCATACCACGGAAGAAATAGCACCTAGTACAACAATTTTGCTCGAAAACCACCGAAAAACTGCTTCAAAAACTACCAGTTTTGGAATGTTTAGTACCAGGAGAGCATACCACGGAAGAAGAAGCACCTAGTACAGCAATTTTTTCTCGTAAGCCACCGAAAAACTGCTTCAAAAACTACCAGTTTTCGAGTGTTCAGTACCAAAAGAGCATAACACGGAAGAAGTAGCACCTAGTACAACAATTTTTCTCGAAAACCACCGAAAAACTGCTTCAAAAACTACCAGTTTTCGAATGTATAGTACCAGAAGAGCATACCACCGAAGAGGTGGCACCTAGTACAGCAATCTTGCTCGAAAACCATCGAAAAACTGCTTCAAAAACTACCAGTTTTCGAGTGTTCAGTACCAGGAGAGCATACCAGGGAAGAAGTAGCACTTAGTACAACAATTTGGCTCGAAAACCACCGAAAAACTGCTTCAAAAACTACCAGTTTTGGAATGTATAGTACCAAAAGAGCATACCACGGAAGAAGTAGCACCTAGTACAGCAATTTTGCTCGAAAACCACCGGAAATCTGCTTAAAAAACTACCAGTTTTCGAATGTATAATACCAGCAGAGCATACCAAGGAAGAAGTAGCACCTAGTACAGCAATTTGGCACGAAAACCACCGAAAAACTGCTTCAAAAACTACCAGTTTTCGAATGTATAGTACCAGAAGAGCATACCACGGAAGAAGTAGCACCTAGTACAACAATTTGGCTCGAAAACCACCGAAAATCTGCTTCAAAAACTACCAGTTTTCGAATGTATAGTACCAAAAGAGCATACCACGGAAGAAGTAGCACCTAGTACAACAATTTCGCTCGAAAACCACCGAAAAACTGCTTCAAAATCTACCAGTTCTCGAGTGTTCAGTACCAGGAGAGCATACCAAGGAAGAAGTAGCACCTTGTCCAGCAATTTTGCTCGAAAACCACCGAAAAACTGCTTCAAAAACTACCAGTTTTTGAGTGTTCAGTACCAGAAGAGCATACCACGGAAGAAGTAGCACTTAGTACAGCAATTTGGCTCGAAAACCACCGAAAAACTGCTTCAAAAACTACCAGTTTTTGAATGTATAGTACCAGAAGAGCATACCACGGAAGAAGTAGCACCTAGTACAGCAATTTTGCTCGAAAACCACCGAAAAACTGCTACAAAAACTACCAGTTTTCGAGTGTTCAGTATCTGGAGAGCATACCACGGAAGAAGTAGCACCTAGTACAACAATTTGGCTCGAAATCCACCGAAAAACTGCTTCAAAAACTACCAGTTTTCGAATGTATAATACCAGGAGAGCATACCACGGAAGAGGTAGCACCTAGTACAACAATTTTGCTCGAAAACCACCGAAAAACTGCTTCAAAAACTACCAGTTTTCGAGTGTTCAGTACCAAAAGAGCATACCACGGAAGAAGTAGCCCCTAGTACAGCAATTTTACTCGAAAACCACCGAAAAACTGCTTCAAAAACTACCAGTTTTCGAATGCATAGTACCAGGAGAACATACCACCGAAGAGGTGGAACCTAGTACAGCAATCTTGCTCGAAAACCACCGAAAAACTGCTTCAAAAACTACCAGTTTTCGAGTGTTCAGTACCAGGAGAGCATACCAGGGAAGAAGTAGCACTTAGTACAACAATTTTGCTCGAAAACCACCGAAAAGCTGCTTCAAAAACTACCAGTTTTCGAATGTATAATACCAGCAGAGCATACCACGGAAGAAGTAGCACCTAGTACAGCAATTTGGCACGAAAACCACCGAAAAACTGCTTCAAAAACTACCAGTTTTCGAATGTATAGTACCAGAAGAGCATACCAAGGAAGAAGTAGCCCCTAGTACAGCAATTTTACTCGAAAACCACCGAAAAACTGCTTCAAAAACTACCAGTTTTCGAATGCATAGTACCAGAAGAGCATACCACCGAAGAGGTGGCACCTAGTACAGCAATCTTGCTCGAAAACCACCGAAAAACTGCTTCAAAAACTACCAGTTTTCGAGTGTTCAGTACCAGGAGAGCATACCATGGAAGAAGTAGCACCTAGTACAGCAATTTTGCTCGAAAACCACCGGAAATCTGCTTAAAAAACTACCAGTTTTCGAATGTATAATACCAGCAGAGCATACCACGGAAGAAGTAGCACCTAGTACAGCAATTTGGCACGAAAACCACCGAAAAACTGCTTCAAAAACTACCAGTTTTCGAATGTATAGTACCAAAAGAGCATACCACGGAAGAAGTAGCACCTAGTACAACAATTTGGCTCGAAAACCACCGAAAAACTGCTTCAAAAACAACCAGTTCTCGAGTGTGCAGTACCAGGAGAGCATTCCAAGGAAGAAGTAGCAACTTGTCCAGCAATTTTGCTCGAAAACCACCGAAAACCTGCTTCAAAAACTACCAGTTTTTGAGTTTTCAGTACCAGAAGAGCATACCACGGAAGAAGTAGCACCTAGTACAACAATTTGACTCGAAAACCACCGAAAAACTGCTTCAAAAACTACCAGTTTTCGAATGTATAGTACCAGGAGAGCATACCACGGAAGAAGTAGCACCTAGTACAGCAATTTGGCTCGAAAACCACCGAAAAACTGCTTCAAAAACTACCAGTTCTCGAGTGTTCAGTACCAGGAGAGCATACCACGGAAGAAGTAGCACCTAGTACAGCAATTTTGCTCGAAAACCACCGAAAAACTGCTTCAAAAACTACCAGTTTTCGAGTGTTCAGTATCTGGAGAGCATACCACGGAAGAAGTAGCACCTAGTACAACAATTTTTTCTCGAAAACTACCGAAAAACTGCTTCAAAAACTACCAGTTTTCGAGTGTTCAGTACTAGAAGAGCATACCACGGAAGAGGTAGCACCTAATACAGCAGTTTGGCTCGAAAACCACCGAAAAACTGCTTCAAAAACTACCAGTTTTCGAATGTATAGTACCAGAAGAGCATACCACGGAAGAAGTAGCACCTAGTACAACAATTTTGCTCGAAAACCACCGAAAAACTGCTTCAAAAACTACCAGTTTTCGAGTGTTCAGTACCAAAAGAGCATACCACGGAAGAAGTAGCCCCTAGTACAGCAATTTTGCTCGAAAACCACCGACAATCTGCTTCAAAAACTACCAGTTTTCGAATGCATAGTACCAGAAGAGCATACCACCGAAGAGGTGGAACCTAGTACAGCAATCTTGCTCGAAAACCACCGAAAAACTGCTACAAAAACTACCAGTTTTCGAGTGTTCAGTATCTGGAGAGCATACCACGGAAGAGGTAGCACCTAGTACAACAATTTGGCTCGAAATCCACCGAAAAACTGCTTCAAAAACTACCAGTTTTCGAATGTATAATACCAGGAGAGCATACCACGGAAGAAGTAGCACCTAGTACAACAATTTTGCTCGAAAACCACCGAAAAACTGCTTCAAAAACTACCAGTTTTCGAGTGTTCAGTACCAAAAGAGCATACCACGGAAGAAGTAGCCCCTAGTACAGCAATTTTACTCGAAAACCACCGAAAAACTGCTTCAAAAACTACCAGTTTTCGAATGCATAGTACCAGAAGAGCATACCACCGAAGAGGTGGCACCTAGTACAGCAATCTTGCTCGAAAACCACCGAAAAACTGCTTCAAAAACTACCAGTTTTCGAGTGTTCAGTACCAGGAGAGCATACCATGGAAGAAGTAGCACCTAGTACAGCAATTTTGCTCGAAAACCACCGGAAATCTGCTTAAAAAACTACCAGTTTTTGAGTTTTCAGTACCAGAAGAGCATACCACGGAAGAAGTAGCACCTAGTACAGCAATTTGGCACGAAAACCACCGAAAAACTGCTTCAAAAACTACCAGTTTTCGAATGTATAGTACCAGAAGAGCATACCACGGAAGAAGTAGCACCTAGTACAACAATTTGGCTCGAAAACCACCGAAAAACTGCTTCAAAAACAACCAGTTCTCGAGTGTTCAGTACCAGGAGAGCATTCCAAGGAAGAAGTAGCAACTTGTCCAGCAATTTTGCTTGAAAACCACCGAAAACCTGCTTCAAAAACTACCAGTTTTTGAGTTTTCAGTACCAGAAGAGCATACCACGGAAGAAGTAGCACCTAGTACAACAATTTGGCTCGAAAACCACCGAAAAACTGCTTCAAAAACTACCAGTTTTCGAATGTATAGTACCAGGAGAGCATACCACGGAAGAAGTAGCACCTAGTACAACAATTTGGCTCGAAAACCATCGTAAAACTGCTTCAAAAACTACCAGTTTTCGAATGTATAGTACCAGGAGAGCATACCACGGAAGAAGTAGCACCTAGTACAGCAATTTTGCTCGAAAACCACCGAAAAACTGCTTCAAAAACTACCAGTTTTCGAGTGTTCAGTATCTGGAGAGCATACCACGGAAGAAGTAGCACCTAGTACAACAATTTTTTCTTGAAAACTACCGAAAAACTGCTTCAAAAACTACCAGTTTTCGAGTGTTCAGTACTAGAAGAGCATACCACGGAAGAGGTAGCACCCAATACAGCAGTTTGGCTCGAAAACCACCGAAAAACTGCTTCAAAAACTACCAGTTTTCGAATGTATAGTACCAGAAGAGCATACCACGGAAGAAGTAGCACCAAGTACAACAATTTTGCTCGAAAACCACCGAAAAACTGCTACAAAAACTACCAGTTTTCGAGTGTTCAGTACCAGAAGAGCATACCACGGAAGAAAAAGCACCTAGTACAGCAATTTTGCTCGAAAACCACCGAAAAACTGCTTCAAAAACTACCTGTTTTCGAATGTATAGTAACAGAAGAGCATACCACGGAAGAAGTAGCACCTAGTACAGCAATTTTGCTCGAAAACCACCGAAAAACTGCTTCAAAAACTACCAGTTTTTGAGTTTTCAGTACCAGAAGAGCATACCACGGAAGAGGTAGCACCTAGTACAACAATTTTTCTCGAAAACCACCGAAAAACTGCTTCAAAAACTACCAGTTTTCGAGTGTTCAGTACCAGAAAAGCATACCACGGAAGAGGTAGCACCTAGTACAGCAATTTTGCTCGAAAACCTTCGAAAAACTGCTTCAAAAACTACCAGTTTTGGACTATTTAGTACAAGGAGAGCATACCACGGAAGAAGTAGCCCCTAGTACAGCAATTTTACTCGAAAACCACCGAAAAACTGCTTCAAAAACTACCAGTTTTCGAATGCATAGTACCAGGAGAACATACCACCGAAGAGGTGGCACCTAGTACAGCAATCTTGCTCGAAAACCACCGAAAAACTGCTTCAAAAACTACCAGTTTTCGAGTGTTCAGTACCAAAAGAGCATACCACGGAAGAAGTAGCACTTAGTACAACAATTTTGCTCGAAAACCACCGGAAATCTGCTTAAAAAACTACCAGTTTTCGAATGTATAATACCAGCAGAGCATACCACGGAAGAAGTAGCACCTAGTACAGCAATTTGGCACGAAAACCACCGAAAAATCTGCTTCAAAAACTACCAGTTTTCGAATGTATAGTACCAGAAGAGCATACCACGGAAGAAGTAGCCCCTAGTACAGCAATTTTACTCGAAAACCACCGAAAAACTGCTTCAAAAACTACCAGTTTTCGAATGCATAGTACCAGAAGAGCATACCACCGAAGAGGTGGCACCTAGTACAGCAATCTTGCTCGAAAACCACCGAAAAACTGCTTCAAAAACTACCAGTTTTCGAGTGTTCAGTACCAGGAGAGCATACCATGGAAGAAGTAGCACCTAGTACAGCAATTTTGCTCGAAAACCACCGGAAATCTGCTTAAAAAACTACCAGTTTTCGAATGTATAATACCAGCAGAGCATACCACGGAAGAAGTAGCACCTAGTACAGCAATTTGGCACGAAAACCACCGAAAAACTGCTTCAAAAACTACCAGTTTTCGAATGTATAGTACCAGAAGAGCATACCACGGAAGAAGTAGCACCTAGTACAACAATTTGGCTCGAAAACCACCGAAAAACTGCTTCAAAAACAACCAGTTCTCGAGTGTTCAGTACCAGGAGAGCATTCCAAGGAAGAAGTAGCAACTTGTCCAGCAATTTTGCTCGAAAACCACCGAAAACCTGCTTCAAAAACTACCAGTTTTTGAGTTTTCAGTACCAGAAGAGCATACCACGGAAGAAGTAGCACCTAGTACAACAATTTGACTCGAAAACCACCGAAAAACTGCTTCAAAAACTACCAGTTTTTGAATGTATAGTACCAGGAGAGCATACCACGGAAGAAGTAGCACCTAGTACAGCAATTTGGCTCGAAAACCACCGAAAAACTGCTTCAAAAACTACCAGTTCTCGAGTGTTCAGTACCAGGAGAGCATACCACGGAAGAAGTAGCACCTAGTACAGCAATTTTGCTCGAAAACCACCGAAAAACTGCTTCAAAAACTACCAGTTTTCGAGTGTTCAGTATCTGGAGAGCATACCACGGAAGAAGTAGCACCTAGTACAACAATTTTTTCTCGAAAACTACCGAAAAACTGCTTCAAAAACTACCAGTTTTCGAGTGTTCAGTACTAGAAGAGCATACCACGGAAGAGGTAGCACCTAATACAGCAGTTTTGCTCGAAAACCACCGAAAAACTGCTTCAAAAACTACCAGTTTTCGAGTGTTCAGTACCAAAAGAGCATACCACGGAAGAAGTAGCCCCTAGTACAGCAATTTTGCTCGAAAACCACCGACAATCTGCTTTAAAAACTACCAGTTTTCGAATGCATAGTACCAGAAGAGCATACCACCGAAGAGGTGGCACCTAGTACAGCAATCTTGCTCGAAAACCACCGAAAAACTGTTACAAAAACTACCAGTTTTCGAGTGTTCAGTATCTGGAGAGCATACCACGGAAGAGGTAGCACCTAGTACAACAATTTGGCTCGAAATCCACCGAAAAACTGCTTCAAAAACTACCAGTTTTCGAATGTATAATACCAGGAGAGCATACCACGGAAGAGGTAGCACCTAGTACAACAATTTTGCTCGAAAACCACCGAAAAACTGCTTCAAAAACTACCAGTTTTCGAGTGTTCAGTACCAAAAGAGCATACCACGGAAGAAGTAGCCCCTAGTACAGCAATTTTACTCGAAAACCACCGAAAAACTGCTTCAAAAACTACCAGTTTTCGAATGCATAGTACCAGAAGAGCATACCACCGAAGAGGTGGCACCTAGTACAGCAATCTTGCTCGAAAACCACCGAAAAACTGCTTCAAAAACTACCAGTTTTCGAGTGTTCAGTACCAGGAGAGCATACCATGGAAGAAGTAGCACCTAGTACAGCAATTTTGCTCGAAAACCACCGGAAATCTGCTTAAAAAACTACCAGTTTTTGAGTTTTCAGTACCAGAAGAGCATACCACGGAAGAAGTAGCACCTAGTACAGCAATTTGGCACGAAAACCACCGAAAAACTGCTTCAAAAACTACCAGTTTTCGAATGTATAGTACCAGAAGAGCATACCACGGAAGAAGTAGCACCTAGTACAAAAATTTGGCTCGAAAACCACCGAAAAACTGCTTCAAAAACAACCAGTTCTCGAGTGTTCAGTACCAGGAGAGCATTCCAAGGAAAAAGTAGCAACTTGTCCAGCAATTTTGCTCGAAAACCACCGAAAACCTGCTTCAAAAACTACCAGTTTTTGAGTTTTCAGTACCAGAAGAGCATACCACGGAAGAAGTAGCACCTAGTACAACAATTTGGCTCGAAAACCACCGAAAAACTGCTTCAAAAACTACCAGTTTTCGAATGTATAGTACCAGGAGAGCATACCACGGAAGAAGTAGCACCTAGTACAACAATTTGGCTCGAAAACCATCGTAAAACTGCTTCAAAAACTACCAGTTTTCGAATGTATAGTACCAGGAGAGCATACCACGGAAGAAGTAGCACCTAGTACAGCAATTTTGCTCGAAAACCACCGAAAAACTGCTTCAAAAACTACCAGTTTTCGAGTGTTCAGTATCTGGAGAGCATACCACGGAAGAAGTAGCACCTAGTACAACAATTTTTTCTCGAAAACTACCGAAAAACTGCTTCAAAAACTACCAGTTTTCGAGTGTTCAGTACTAGAAGAGCATACCACGGAAGAGGTAGCACCTAATACAGCAGTTTGGCTCGAAAACCACCGAAAAACTGCTTCAAAAACTACCAGTTTTCGAATGTATAGTACCAGAAGAGCATACCACGGAAGAAGTAGCACCAAGTACAACAATTTGGCTCGAAAACCACCGAAAAACTGCTACAAAAACTACCAGTTTTCGAGTGTTCAGTACCAGAAGAGCATACCACGGAAGAAAAAGCACCTAGTACAGCAATTTTGCTCGAAAACCACCGAAAAACTGCTTCAAAAACTACCTGTTTTCGAATGTATAGTAACAGAAGAGCATAGCACGGAAGAAGTAGCACCTAGTACAGCAATTTTGCTCGAAAACCACCGAAAAACTGCTTCAAAAACTACCAGTTTTTGAGTTTTCAGTACCAGAAGAGCATACCACGGAAGAGGTAGCACCTAGTACAACAATTTTTCTCGAAAACCACCGAAAAACTGCTTCAAAAACTACCAGTTTTCGAGTGTTCAGTACCAGAAAAGCATACCACGGAAGAGGTAGCACCTAGTACAGCAGTTTTGCTCGAAAACCTTCGAAAAACTGCTTCAAAAACTACCAGTTTTGGACTTTTTAGTACAAGGAGAGCATACCACGGAAGAGGTAGCCCCTAGTACAGCAGTTTTGCTCGAAAACCACCGAAAAACTGCTTCAAAAACTACCAGTTTTTGAATGTATAGTACCAGAAGAGCATATCACGGAAGAAGTAGCACCTAGTACAGCCATTTTGCTCGAAAACCACCGAAAAACTGCTTCAAAAACTACCAGTTTTCGAGTGTTCAGTACGTAAAAAGCACACCACGGAAGAAGTAGCACCTAGTACAACAATTTTGCTCGAAAACTACCGAAAATCTGCTTCAAAAACTACCAGTTTTCGAATGTATAGTACCAGAAGAGCATACTCCGGAAGAGGAAGCACCTAGTACAGCAATTTGGCTCGAAAACCACCGAAAAACTGCTTCAAAAACTACCAGTTTTCGAATGTATAGTACCAGAAGAGCATACCGCGGAAGAGGTAGCACCTAGTACAGCAATTTTGCTCGAAAACCACCGAAAAACTGCTTCAAAAACTACCAGTTTTCGAGTGTTCAGTACGTAAAAAGCACACCACGGAAGAAGTAGCACCTAGTACAACAATTTTGCTCGAAAACTACCGAAAATCTGCTTCAAAAACTACCAGTTTTCGAATGTATAGTACCAGAAGAGCATACTCCGGAAGAAGAAGCACCTAGTACAGCAATTTGGCTCGAAAACCACCGAAAAACTGCTTCAAAAACTACCAGTTTTCGAATGTATAGTACCAGAAAAGCATACCACGGAAGAGGTAGCACCTAGTACAGCAATTTTGCTCGAAAACCTTCGAAAAACTGCTTCAAAAACTACCAGTTTTGGACTATTTAGTACAAGGAGAGCATACCACGGAAGAGGTAGCCCCTAGTACAGCAGTTTTGCTCGAAAACCACCGAAAAACTGCTTCAAAAACTACCAGTTTTTGAATGTATAGTACCAGAAGAGCATACCACGGAAGAAGTAGCACCTAGTACAGCCATTTTGCTCGAAAACCACCGAAAAACTGCTTCAAAAACTACCAGTTTTCGAGTGTTCAGTACGTAAAAAGCACACCACGGAAGAAGTAGCACCTAGTACAACAATTTTGCTCGAAAACTACCGAAAATCTGCTTCAAAAACTACCAGTTTTCGAATGTATAGTACCAGAAGAGCATACTCCGGAAGAAGGAGCACCTAGTACAGCAATTTGGCTCGAAAACCACCGAAAAACTGCTTCAAAAACTACCAGTTTTGGACTATTTAGTACAAGGAGAGCATACCACGGAAGAGGTAGCCCCTAGTACAGCAGTTTTGCTCGAAAACCACCGAAAAACTGCTTCAAAAACTACCAGTTTTCGAATGTATAGTACCAGAAGAGCATACCACGGAAGAAGTAGCACCTAGTACAGCCATTTTGCTCGAAAACCACCGAAAAACTGCTTCAAAAACTACCAGTTTTCGAGTGTTCAGTACGTAAAAAGCACACCACGGAAGAAGTAGCACCTAGTACAACAATTTTGCTCGAAAACTACCGAAAATCTGCTTCAAAAACTACCAGTTTTCGAATGTATAGTACCAGAAGAGCATACTCCGGAAGAAGAAGCACCTAGTACAGCAATTTGGCTCGAAAACCACCGAAAAACTGCTTCAAAAACTACCAGTTTTCGAATGTATAGTACCAGAAGAGCATACCACGGAAGAGGTAGCACCTAGTACAGCAATTTGGCTCGAAAACCACCGAAAAACTGCTTAAAGAACTACCAGTTTTCGAGTGTTTAGTACCAAAAGAGCATACCACGGAATAGCTAGCTTCTAGTACATCAATTTTGCTCGAAAACCACCGGAAATTTGCTTCAAAAACTACCAGTTTTCGAATGTATAGTACCAGGAGAGCATACCACGGAAGAAGTAGCACCTAGTACAGCAATTTGGCTCGAAAACCACCGAAAAACTGCTTCAAAAACTACCAGTTTTTGAATGTATAGTACCATAAGAGCATACCACGGAAGAAGTAGCACCTAGTACAACAATTTTTTCTCGAAAACCACCAAAAAACTGCTTCAAAAACTACCAGTTTTCGAGTGTTCAGTACCAGAAGAGCATACCACGGAAGAAGTATTACTTGGTACAACAATTTTGCTCGAAAACCACCGAAAAACTGCTTCAAAAACTACCAGTTTTTGAATGTTCGGCACCAGAAGAGCATACCACGGAAAAAGTAGCACCTAGTACAGTAATTTTGCTAGAAAACCACCGAGAAACTGCTTCAAAAACTACCAGTTTTCGAGTGTTCAGTACGTAAAAAGCACACCACGGAAGAAGTAGCACCTATTACAACAATTTTGCTCGAAAACTACCGAAAATCTGCTTCAAAAACTACCAGTTTTCGAATGTTCAGTACCAGAAGAGCATACTCCGGAAGAAGAAGCACCTAGTACAGCAATTTGGCTCGAAAAACAAACGAAAAACTGCTTCAAAAACTACCAGTTTTCGAATGTATAGTACCAGAAGAGCATACCACGGAAGAGGTAGCACCTAGTACAGCAATTTGGCTCGAAAACCACCGAAAAACTGCTTAAAAAACTACCAGTTTTCGAGTGTTTAGTACCAAAAGAGCATACCACGGAATAGGTAGCTTCTAGTACATCAATTTTGCTCGAAAACCACCGGAAATTTGCTTCAAAAACTACCAGTTTTCGAATGTAAAGTACCAGGAGGGCATACCACGGAAGAAGTAGCACCTAGTAAAACAATTTTTTCTCGAAAACCACCGAAAAACTGCTTCAAAAACTACCAGTTTTCGAGTGTTCAGTACCAGGAGAGCATACCACGGAAGAAGTAGCACCTAGTACAACAATTTTTTCTCGAAAACCACCAAAAAACTGCTTCAAAAACTACCAGTTTTCGAGTGTTCAGTACCAGAAGAGCATACCACGGAAGAAGTATTACTTGGTACAACAATTTTGCTCGAAAACCACCGAAAAACTGCTTCAAAAACTACCAGTTTTTGAATGTTCGGCACCAGAAGAGCATACCACGGAAGAAGTAGCACCTAGTACAGTAATTTTGCTCGAAAACCACCGAAAAACTGCTTCAAAAACTACCAGTATTTGAATGTATAGTACCAGAAGAGCATACCACGGAAGAAGTAGCACCTAGTACAGCAATTTTGCTCGAAAACCACCGAAAATCTGCTTCAAAAACTACCAGTTTTCGAATGTTCAGTACCAGGAGAGCATACCACGGAATAGGTAGCTTCTAGTACAGCAATTTTGCTCGTAAAACACCGAAAAACTGCTTCAAAAACTACCAGTTTTTGAATGTATAGTACCAGGAGAGCATACCACGGAAGAAGTAGCACCTAGTACAACAATTTTGCTCGAAAACCACCGAAAAAACTGCTTCAAAAACTACCAGTTTTCGAATGTATAGTACCAGAAGAGCATACCACGGAAGAAGTAGCACCTAGTACAGCAATTTTGCTCGAAAACCACCGAAAAACGGCTTCAAAAACTACCAGTTTTCGAGTGTTCAGTACCAGAAGAGCATACCACGGAAGAAGTAGCACCTAGTACAGCAATTTTGCTCGAAAACCACCGAAAAACTGCTTCAAAAACTACCAGTTTTCGAATGTATAGTACCAGAAGAGCATACCACGGAATAGGTAGCTTCTAGTACAGCAATTTTGCTCGTAAAACACCGAAAAACTGCTTCAAAAACTACCAGTTTTCGAATGTATAGTACCAGGAGAGCATACCACGGAAGAAGTAGCACCTAGTACAGCAATTTTGCTCGAAAACCACCGAAAAACTGCTTCAAAAACTACCAGTTTTCGAGTGTTCAGTATCTGGAGAGCATACCACGGAAGAAGTAGCACCTAGTACAACAATTTGGCTCGAAATCCACCGAAAAACTGCTTCAAAAACTACCAGTTTTCGAATGTATAATACCAGAAGAGCATACCACGGAAGAGGTAGCACCTAGTACAACAATTTGGCTCGAAAACCACCGAAAAACTGCTTCAAAAACTACCAGTTTTCGAGTGTTCAGTACCAAAAGAGCATACCACGGAAGAAGTAGCCCCTAGTACAGCAATTTTGCTCGAAAACCACCGAAAAACTGCTTCAAAAACTACCAGTTTTCGAATGCATAGTACCAGAAGAGCATACCACCGAAGAGGTGGCACCTAGTACAGCAATCTTGCTCGAAAACCACCGAAAAACTGCTTCAAAAACTACCAGTTTTCGAGTGTTCAGTACCAGGAGAGCATACCAGGGAAGAAGTAGCACTTAGTACAACAATTTTGCTCGAAAACCACCGAAAAACTGCTTCAAAAACTACCAGTTTTCGAAAGTTTAGTACCAAAAGAGCATACCACGGAAGAAGTAGCACCTAGTACAGCAATTTTGCTCGAAAACCACCGGAAATCTGCTTGAAAAACTACCAGTTTTCGAATGTATAATACCAGGAGCGCATACCACGGAAGAAGTAGCACCTAGTACAGCAATTTGGCACGAAAACCACCGAAAAACTGCTTCAAAAACTACCAGTTTTCGAATGTATAGTACCAGAAGAGCATACCACGGAAGAAGTAGCACCTAGTACAACAATTTTGCTCGAAAACCACCGAAAAACTGCTTCAAAAACTACCAGTTTTCGAATGTATAGTACCAGGAGAGCATACCACGGAAGAAGTAGCACCTAGTACAGCAATTTGGCTCGAAAACCACCGAAAAACTGCTTCAAAAACTACCAGTTCTCGAGTGTTCAGTACCAGGAGAGCATACCAAGGAAGAAGTAGCACCTTGTCCAGCAATTTTGCTCGAAAACCACCGAAAACCTGCTTCAAAAACTACCAGTTTTCGAATGTATAGTACCAGAAGAGCATACCACGGAAGAAGTAGCACCTAGTACAGCAATTTGGCTCGAAAACCACCGAAAAACTGCTTCAAAAACTACCAGTTCTCGAGTGTTCAGTACCAGGAGAGCATACCACTGAAGAAGTAGCACCTAGTACAGCAATTTTGCTCGAAAACCACCGAAAAACTGCTTCAAAAACTACCAGTTTTCGAGTGTTCAGTATCTGGAGAGCACACCACGGAAGAAGTAGCACCTAGTACAACAATTTTTTCTCGAAAACTACCGAAAAACTGCTTCAAAAACTACCAGTTTTCGAGTGTTCAGTACTAGAAGAGCATACCACGGAAGAAGTAGCACCTAATACAGCAGTTTGGCTCGAAAACCACCGAAAAACTGCTTCAAAAACTACCAGTTTTCGAATGTATAGTACCAGAAAAGCATACCACGGAAGAGGTAGCACCTAGTACAGCAATTTGGCTCGAAAACCTTCGAAAAACTGCTTCAAAAACTACCAGTTTTGGAATATTTAGTACAAGGAGAGCATACCACGGAAGAGGTAGCCCCTAGTACAGCAATTTTGCTCGAAAACCACCGAAAAACGGCTTCAAAAACTACCAGTTTTCGAATGTATAGTACCAGAACAGCATACCACGGAAGAAGTAGCACCTAGTACAGCAATTTTAGTCGAAAACTACCGAAAAACTGCTTCAAAAACTACCAGTTCTCGAATGTATAGTACCAGAAGAGCATACCACGGAAGAAGTAGCACCTAGTACAGCAATTTGGCTCGAAAACCACCGAAAAACTGCATCAAAAACTACCAGTTTTCGAGTGTTCAGTACCAAAAGAGCATACCACGGAAGAAGTAGCAGCTAGTACAGCTATTTGGCTCGAAAACCACCGAAAAACTGCTTCAAAAACTACCAGTTTTCGAGTGTTCAGTACCAGAAGAGCATACCACGGAAGAGGTAGCACCTAGTACAGCAATTTTGCTCGAAAACCACCGAAAATCTGCTTCAAAAACTACCAGTTTTCGAATGTATAATAACAGAAGAGCATACCACGGAAGAAGTAGCACCTAGTACAGCAATTTGGCTCGAAAACCACCGAAAAACTGCATCAAAAACTACCAGTTTTCGAGTGTTCAGTACCAGGAGAGCATACCACGGAAGAAGTAGCACCTAGTACAACAATTTCGCTCGAAAACCACCAAAAAACTGCTTCAAAAACTAACAGTTTTCGAGTGTTCAGTACCAGGAGAGCATACCACGGAAGAAGTAGCACCTAGTACAGCAATTTTGCTCGAAAACCACCGAAAAACTGCTTCAAAAACTACCAGTTATCGAATGAATAGTACCAGGAGAGCATACCACGGAAGAGGTGGCACCTAGTACAGCAATTTTGCTCGAAAACCACCGAAAAACTGCTTCAAAAACAACCAGTTTTCGAGTGTTCAGTACCAGGAGAGCATAGCACGGAAGAAGTAGCATCTAGTACAGCAATTTTGCTCGAAAACCACCGAAAAACTGCTTCAAAAACTACCAGTTTTCGAGTGTTCAGTACCAGAAGAGCATACCACGGAAGAAGTAGCACCTAGCACAGCAATTTTGCTCGAAAACCACCGAAAAACTGCTTCAAAAACTACCAGTTTTCGAGTGTTCAGTACCAGAAGAGCATACCACGGAAGAAGTAGCACCTAGCACAGCAATTTTGCTCGAAAACCATCGAAAAACTGCTTCAAAAACAACCAGTTTTCGAATGTATAGTTCCAGAAGAGCATACCACGGAAGAGGTAGCACCAAACACAGCAATTTTGCTGGAAAACCACCGAAAAACTGCTTTAAAAACAACCAGTTTTCGAGTTTATAGTACCAGGAGAGCATACCACGGAAGAAGTAGCACCTAGTACAGCAATTTTGCTCGAAAACTACCGAAAAACTGCTTCAAAAACTACCAGTTTTCGAGTGTTCAGTACCAGGAGAGCATAGCACGGAAGAAGTAGCACCTAGTACAGCAATTTTGCTCGAAAACCACCGAAAAACTGCTTCAAAAACTACCAAATTTCGAATGTATAGTACCAGGAGAGCATACCACGGAAGAAGTAGCACCTAGTACAGCAATTTTTCTCGAAAACCACCGAAAATCTGCTTCAAAAACTACCAGGTTTTGAATGTATAGTACCAGGAGAGCATACCACGGAAGAGGTAGCACCTAGTACAGCAATTTTGCTCGAAAACCACCAAAAACTGCTTCAAAAACTACCAGTGTTGACACGACTTGACATGACAGCGCAAGGTTGATGGAATAACAGGTTCGCTAATCGATCAAGCGTTGATCGATTAGCGTGTCCTAAAAACACCGCAAGGAAAGCAGAGTTCGGCTCGATCGAAGGGTCAACATTCTGCGATCGGCCGAAGAGGATTTGGCGAATCCGAGCGCGCGAAAAGTATATGCCCAAATAAGGTGCTGTTTAAGGTGCAGGAGCATAAGGTTAAGGGACGATGCGTGCCCAACGATGCGTGGGAGAAACGTGACAATCAGTTGCGATTTAAAAGCCAAAGCAAGAAGTGCCTAATTTGTTAAAAGTTGGCGTTGTGTATATGTATATAGGTATATATATATATATATCGAAGTTTAGTTAAAATAAAGCAAACTAAACCCAGCTAATCAAAGCCACTTATCGATCGCAGCTACAAAAGCTTTTAACAAATTAAATAAACATTTTGTTAAAATTTAAGCTATTAAAAAGCTTACAGTCAAAGCTTTAGCTTAGTTTGTGCTTAGTGCTGAGTAGTGAAACGCGGACAGAATGCCGAAACCGAGGTTTGATTGTGTCGGTTGTACCCGCGAAAATGCGGTAGCCGATATGGTGCGATGCGACCAATGCTACAAGTGGTGGCATTACGATTGTGAGGTGGGTGTGTGAACTGTGTGTTACCGGGAAGAAGGACGAGGCAGCTGAGGTGAAAAGCCACGACCCCAGTGGAAAACCGATCAGGGCTACTCGCGAGAAGACCCTTTCGCAGGATGGCGAACCTTCCAAACCGTACCACAAGAAAGCCCTTCGAGCAATTCCTTCGCGGCCAGTAATAGCGATCGGTGGTCAGCAAGCAATGAAATTATCCACTTCGGTCGAGCAGAGTTTTGCGTGCGAAAAGCAAGTGACTTCGCCAATGAGGTTGGCGAAGGAAAAAGAAAGTGCGATGGCGCCCAGTGCGATCGAGAGCGTGGGCGGTAAAAGTGCAAGAGGACACGAATCTGTCGCGTTTAGTGCGTGCGAGAGCAAAGGTTCCGCGTCAACGGCGTTGAAGCTTGAACGGCTTGCAAGAGAGCGTGATTTGGAAGTGGCCGCACTCCAAGCGGAAGTGGACGCGAAAATCGCGAGATTGCGTGTGAACTATTCAACGACGCGACGCCAGATAGAAGAGGATAGTGAAAGCAGAAGAAGTAGGTCCAGCGTCAGTGGTGATTCAAAAGTGTTAGATTGGTTGTCAAACAACCAAACGGAAATAATTGATAATCGCGACCTTACGAAAAGAAGAATGAGCTCGAGGAAGTGCCTGCAATGGAGGTGATACCGTCTGCGGTAGATCGTGCAAGTGCAAGGAAAGTCTGGCGAAGGAAACTACCACCCTTTTCTGGCTCTGCGAAAGAATGGCCCATCTTCTACAGTTACTACAAAGAGTCAACGAAGGCATGTGGCTACACTTCCGTAGAAAATATCATGCGGTTAGAAGAAGCGCTTAGCGGCCCAGCAAGAGAAGCGGTAGAGTCCAAGTTCACGCTACCAAATGCAGCTCCGATGGTGATGATAATGTTGAAGCAGCTTTTCGGTCGCCCAGGCCAGCTAGTAAAAGAGCTTATCGAGCAAGCCCGTCGCGCTGAAGCTCCTAAGCCGGAACGTTTGGACCAACTGATAGCGTTTGGTTTAACGGTGAGAAAGTTGTGCGATCACTTGACGGCCAGTGACATGGAAGAACACATGTCGAACCCGGTATTATTAGATGAGCTGGTGGAAAAGCTTTCGATCAATAGAGGTTTGGAATGGGTCGATTTCAAGCGGAACTACCGTAAACCGACGTTAAAAGAGTTCGGCGAGTTCATGGAGAAGCTAACGGAGAAGTGTTGTGAACTCAAAACTCACATTAAAATAGAGGTAGATCGCGCACCAATGAAGCATAACAAATCTCATACTTTCGTCCACTCCTACCCCGCGACCGAACACATGAATAAGCCTCTTGCTAAACCATCGAGTAGAGAAGGTAACACCACAACCTCGTCGAGCCTTATGGGAATTAAGTGTTACGTTTGTGAGGATTCGACGCATCGTGTAAGACAGTGCGAAGTTTTCAGGCGTATGGCTGCGGCAGCCCGTCGTGATACAGTGCAACGCCTAAAACTATGTGAAAACTGTTTAGGTAGCCATGGTCGGAACCCCTGCAGATCCACGTTCAATTGTGGAGTTGTGGGATGCAGTGCGCGGCATCATACATTGCTGCATCAAGAACCTGTAGCTACACCCATTACGAGCGCGCAGTGTAACACTCACGCTGCGAAAGCTTCACAAATGCTCTTCCGTGTAGTGCCTGTTACCGTCCATCATGGCCAGCGCAGTGTAGAGACTTATGCGTTCTTGGATGAAGGATCCTCTCTCACGATGATCGAAGCAGCACTTGCGGTTCAATTGGGAGTCAGCGGCGTTCGAGAGCCTTTGGAGCTTTACTGGACTGGCAACTTCAAAAGGAAGGAGGAAACGTCGGAGTGTGTTCAGCTGGAGATATCGGCCCGGGACGATGAGCGGCGCTATACTATAGCGGCCGCTCACACGGTTAAACAGCTAAGTTTGCCCATCCAATCTATAGATTCTCCACTGATAATGAACTCTAAATACTTCCAGGATCTACCAGCCATGCTGTATCGGGATTCCGTTCCCGCAGTTGCTGATAGGGCTGCGAGACATAGCGTTATTAAAACCGTTGGAAGTACGATCGGGCGACGAAGGTGGACCGATTGCTGTGCGAAGCCTGCTGGGATGGTCAATCTACGGACCACGTCACACCGACACAAATGCATCCCTGTCATTTAACCACCACGGAAGGGCATCAGAAGGTACGGAATCGCATCTCTCTGCTGGAAGCGAACTGCAGCAAAGGTACGCCACCGATCACGCTGTATGCACGATTGAGGAAAGAAGTCCTGGCGATGTTGCAGGCGTAAGTGCCGATCTGATACTTCATGAAATGTTGCGCCAATACTTCACTTTGGAAGGTACGGGTGTGGCTGCATTTAGCGATAACGTTCCTGCATCGAAAGAGGTGTCGAGGGCAAACCAGCTCCTTCAAACTACAACGGAAGAACAGCGTGGATATGTGATGGCACACGTGGCAGTCGACGATGGCCGTATTAACTTGGATGCAGCGCGTTTTTCCAAGTGGAGATTTCTTGTGCGCACGATAGCCATTCTACAGCGTTTTGTGACGAACTGCAAAAGGAAAGCTGAAGGACGATTGTTGTTAACGCTCAAGCCGACCAAACTACAGCAACGATGTATCAAGAAACACATTCCTGCTGTGCAGACGCCTTTGAGTTCCGAAGAATACGAACGGGCTGAGAACCTGATTTGGCGATTTACGCAAGAGGAAGCTTATCCCTCAGAAGTGCGCAAACTGAGAGACGATATTGGAAAGGGACCACATGCGCCAGGAGAGCTGGAAAGAAGTAGTCCACTGTACGCTCTCACGCCATATGCGGATGAACACGGTGTTTTGCGTGTGAGTAGTCGAATATGCCGAGCAAAACAAATAGAGTACAATACACGGTATCCGATCATACTCCCAGAAAAGCACTCTATAACGCTGCTCCTTGTAAAGGATTATCATCATCGGTTCGGGCACGCCAATCGTGAAACCGTAGTGAACGAACTAAGATAGCGGTTCCACATAAAGCACCTGCGCTCATGTGTGTCGAGCGTGATGAAGAAATGCCAGCGCTGCAAGATAAGGAAGTGTCAGCCTAGTACTCCAAGAATGGCACCGCTTCCAGCGGCGAGACTAACTCCATATGTTCGCCCCTTTCCACGCGGTTGGCATTGATTACTTAGCTCCGTTAGAAGTAGTCAATGCGTGAAGAAGAGAGAAACGCTATGTTGCAGTTTTTACTTGCCTGGTGACAAGAGCCGTGCATTTAGAGGTTGCGCACAGTTTGTCAACAGAAGCGTGCATCATGGCAATTCGACGGTTCGTAAGTCGAAGAGGTCCGCCGAAGGAAATATTCTCAGACAACGGGACCAACTTCATCGGAGCGAACAACGAGCTGCAAAAACAAATTGCCGCTAACTACTACTCGTGCGCAGACACCTTCACAAACGCACACACCACTTGGCGGTTCAACCCACCTTCAGCACCTCACATGGGTGGCGTCTGGGAGCGGATGGTCAGGAGTGTGAAGGAGGCGATGCAAGCATTTAACGATGGTGAAAAACTAAACGATGAAATTCTGTTGACCGTCCTTGCCGATTCCGAAAGTCTAATTAACTCCCGCCCTCTGACATACCTGCCTCAGGCGTCTTCGGATTCCGAGGCATTGACCCCGAACCATTTTATTTTAGGGTCCTCTATCGGTAGAAAGGAACAAGTCCGTATCCTACCACACTCCGCCGAAGCATTAAGAAGCAGCTACCAAAGAGCCGCGGCACTTACTGATCACTTCTGGGACAGATGGCTGAAAGAGTATGTGCCAACCCTTCATTTGCGACATAAGTGGATTAATGAAGGACAGCAGCTGCAAGTTGGAGCACTGGTATTTGTGACGGAGGGGGCTCGTAAGGATTGGCTGAGAGCCAAAGTGGAAGAAATCTTTCCCAGATCCGATGGAAGAATAAGGCAGGCGATAGTGAGAACAGCTCACGGGAAAAGGTTGATGCGACCGGTAACAAAGCTTGCTAGGATTGATGGGGAAGTTGATAGAGTAGGTTGATAGTAGTGTGTTTTGTAAGTGAATCCAAACTCATGGATTCACGTGGGGGGGGATGTTGACACGACTTGACATGACAGCGCAAGATTGATGGAATAACAGGTGCGCTAATCGATCAAGCGTTGATCGATTAGCGTGTCCTAAAAACACCGCAAGGAAAGCAGGGTTCGGCTCGATCGAAGGGTCAACATTCTGCGATCGGCCGAAGAGGATTTGGCGAATCCGAGCGCGCGAAAAGTATATGCCCAAATAAGGTGCTGTTTAAGGTGCAGGAGCATAAGGTTAAGGGACGATGCGTGCCCAACGATGCGTGGGAGAAACGTGACAATCAGTTGCGATTTAAAAGCCAAAGCGAGAAGTGCCTAATTTGTTAAAAGTTGGCGTTGTGTATATGTATATAGGTATATATATATCGAAGTTTAGTTAAAATAAAGCAAACTAAACCCAGCTAAACAAAGCCACTTATCGATCGCAGCTACAACCAGTTTTCGAATGTATAGTACCAGAAAAGCATACCACTGAAGAGGTAGCACCTTGTACAGCAATTTTGCTCGAAAACCACCAAAACACTGCTTCAAAAACTACCAGTTTTCGAATGTATAGTACCAGAAGAGTATACCACGGAAGAAGTAGCACCTAGTACAGCAATTTGGCTCGAAAACCACCGAAAAACTGCATCAAAAACTACCAGTTTTCGAGTGTTCAGTACCAAAAGAGCATACCACGGAAGAAGTAGCACCTAGTACAGCATTTTGGCTCGAAAACCACCGACAATCTGATTCAAAAACTACCAGTTTTCGAGTGTTCAGTACCAGGAGAGCATACCACGGAAGAAGTAGCACCTAGTACAACAATTTCGCTCGAAAACCACCGAAAAACTGCTTCAAAAACTACTAGTTTTCGAGTGTTCAGTACCAGGAGAGCATACCACGGAAGAAGTAGCACCTAGTACAGCAATTTTGCTCGAAAACCACCGAAAAACTGCTTCAAAAACTACCAGTTATCGAATGAATAGTACCAGGAGAGCATACCACGGAAGAGGTAGCACCTAGTACAGCAATTTTGCTCGAAAACCACCGAAAAACTGCTTCAAAAACAACCAATTTTGGAATGTTTAGTACCAGGAGAGCATACCACTGAAGAGGTAGCACCTAGTACAGCAATTTTGCTCGAAAACCACCGAAAAACTGCTTCAAAAACTACCAGTTTTCGAATGTATAGTACCAGGAGAGCATACCACGGAAGAAGTAGCACCTAGTACAGCAATTTTGCTCGAAAACCACCGAAAAACTGCTTCAAAAACTACCAGTTTTCGAGTGTTCAGTACCAGGAGAGCATAGCACGGAAGAAGTAGCATCTAGTACAGCAATTTTGCTCGAAAACCACATGAAAAACTGCTTCAAAAACTACCAGTTTTCGAGTGTTCAGTACCAGAAGAGCATACCACGGGAGAAGTAGCACCTAGCACAGCAATTTTGCTCGAAAACCACCGAAAAACTGCTTCAAAAACTACCAGTTATCGAATGAATAGTACCAGGAGAGCATACTACGGAAGAGGTAGCACCTAGTACAACAATTTGGCTCGAAAACCACCGAAAAACTGCATCAAAAACTACCAGTTTTCGAGTGTTCAGTACCAGGAGAGCATACCACGGAAGAAGTAGCACCTAGTACAACAATTTCGCTCGAAAACCACCGAAAAACTGCTTCAAAAACTACTAGTTTTCGAGTGTTCAGTACCAGGAGAGCATACCACGGAAGAAGTAGCATCTAGTACAGCAATTTGGCTCGAAAACCACCGAAAAACTGCATCAAAAACTACCAGTTTTCGAGTGTTCAGTACCAAAAGAGCATACCACGGAAGAAGTAGCAACTAGTACAGCAATTTGGCTCGAAAACCACCGAAAAACAGCTTCAAAAACTACCAGTTTTCGAGTGTTCAGTACCAGAAGAGCATACCACGGGAGAAGTAGCACCTAGCACAGCAATTTTGCTCGAAAACCACCGAAAAACTGCTTCAAAAACTACCAGTTTTCGAATGAATAGTACCAAAAGAGCATACCACGGAAAAAGTAGCACCTAGTACAACAATTTCGCTCGAAAACCACCGAAAAACTGCTTCAAAAACTACCAGTTTTCGAATGTATAATAACAGAAGAGCATACCACGGAAGAAGTAGCACCTAGTACAGCAATTTTGCTCGAAAACCACCGAAAAACTGCTTCAAAAACAACCAATTTTGGAATGTTTAGTACCAGGAGAGCATACCACGGAAGAAGTAGCACCTAGTACAACAATTTCGCTCGAAAACCACCGAAAAACTGCTTCAAAAACTACCAGTTTTCGATTGTATAATAACAGAAGAGCATACCACAGAAGAGGTAGCACCTAGTACAGCAATTTTGCTCGAAAACCACCGAAAAACTGCTTCAAAAACTACCAGTTTTCGAATGTATAGTACCAGGAGAGCATACCACGGAAGAAGTAGCACCTAGTACAGCAATTTTGCTCGAAAACCACCGAAAAACTGCTTCAAAAACTACCAGTTTTCGAGTGTTCAGTACCAGGAGAGCATAGCACGGAAGAAGTAGCACCTAGCACAGCAATTTTGCTCGAAAACCACCGAAAAACTGCTTCAAAAACTACCAGTTTTCGAATGTATAGTACCAGGAGAGCATACCACGGAAGAAGAAGCACCTAGTACAACAATTTCGCTCGAAAACCACCGAAAAACTGCTTCAAAAACTACCAGTTTTCGAGTGTTCAGTACCAGAAGAGCATACCACGGGAGAAGTAGCACCTAGCACAGCAATTTTGCTCGAAAACCACCGAAAAACTGCTTCTAAAACTACCAGTTTTCGAATGTATAGTACCAGGAGAGCATACCACGGAAGAAGTAGCACCTAGTACAACAATTTTTTCTCGAAAACCACCGAAAAACTGCTTCAAAAACTACCAGTTTTCGAGTGTTCAGTACCAGAAGAGCATACCACGGAAGAAGTAGCACCTAGTACAGCAATTTTGCTCGAAAACCACCGAAAAACTGCTTCAAAAACTACCAAACTTCGAATGTATAGTACCAGGAGAGCATACCACGGAAGAAGTAGCACCTAGTACAGCAATTTTTCTCGAAAACCACCGAAAAACTGCTTCAAAAACTACCAGTTTTTGAATGTATAGTACCAGGAGAGCATACCACGGAAGAGGTAGCACCTAGTACAGCAATTTTGCTCGAAAACCACCAAAAACTGCTTCAAAAACTACCAGTGTTGACACGACTTGACATGACAGCGCAAGGTTGATGGAATAACAGGTACGCTAATCGATCAAGCGTTGATCGATTAGCGTGTCCTAAAAACACCGCAAGGAAAGCAGAGTTCGGCTCGATCAAAGGGTCAACATTCTGCGATCGGCCGAAGAGGATTTGCGAATCCGAGCGCGCGAAAAGTATATGCCCAAATAAGGTGCTGTTTAAGGTGCAGGAGCATAAGGTTAAGGGACGATGCGTGCCCAACGATGCGTGGGAGAAACGTGACAATCAGTTGCGATTTAAAAGCCAAAGCAAGAAGTGCCTAATTTGTTAAAAGTTGGCGTTGTGTATATGTATATAGGTATATATATGTATATCGAAGTTTAGTTAAAATAAAGCAAACTAAACCCAGCTAATCAAAGCCACTTATCGATCGCAGCTTGTTGCGATTTGGAATTTTTTGGATCGAAGTAACCATAGGAAAAAGTAATATTGTAAGCCGCATGAAAAATAGTTTCAGGAAGCTATGATTTTTTGTTAAAATGGGTATATAAGGGGGAGCAATTGTTGAATAAAGCAGTTTTCGTTAATCGGTTGAAGTAGAAACAGCGAAGAGTGAAGGTTTCTTTTATCAGAGCTCTGGTTTTCGGCACCTTACCCCCTTCTGTCTGAATAGGCTCCCCAAGCATTGGATAAGGAGCAACTAGCGGGAAGGTCTGGTAAGCGGGACGAATAACCACCTCTGCTTCACCGGGAAAACTCCGTTACCGTCGCACTGAGTCTTCAGCAAAAGGATCAGTCCTTCGCGTGGTCTGCCGAAGAAGCTCGGCGTGTAACATTTGGTGGCTCCAGAGAGGAACAAATCAAAAGACGTCGTACCGTCGAACCGAGAAAAGAAGATATCGTTTTGAAAACAGAATTGTTCGATCGAAGAATCCGTGACGTAGAACATTTCGATTGAAGATAATTGACTAATTCCTGTTCATCGGAAAGGAATCTGCGTTTTGATTAACAATTGCGCAGGTATACTAACTTTCAACCATGGCGAACAGGAAACTATACTTCGTGGAAAATGAAAACGGAAATTGTCGTTTGTGCTACGAAGCTGACGATCCCAATGAAATGGTCCGCTGCGATGAATGTGATCGCTGGTATCACGCTTCATGTGCAAAGATACTGCGATTACCGAAATATGATGAAACATTTACGTGTGAGAAGTGTAACGACGATAGAGCTGAATATTCACGGATGTCCAAGAATGATTCAACAATCCAAGCGTTAGTAGAAGCTTTGAAAGCAAGTGGTCTGAACGCAGCAACGAGTATGAAGCGCATGTCGCTTAGCAAATTGCCATATTTTGATGGAAAACCCAAAGATTGGTCCAAGTTCAAACGAACCTTTGAAGAAACCGCTAAGGAAGGAGAATTCAGCAATTTAGAGAATCTTAACCGTCTTCAGCATGCATTGAAAGGAGATGCGGAACGATGTGTTCGGAGATTATTCCTTGATCCGGATAATGTTCCAACCATCATTTTGAAACTAGAAGAACAATTTGGAAGACCAAAACAAGTGTACAACGATTTGTTAAATGAAGTCTTGAGAGTGAAGCTCGATAACGAAATGAAGATTTCCGAGCTATCAGATGCACTAGAAGACATGATTTCTAACCTCAAGGCTATGAAATGGGAGGCGTTTTTACAAGATCATCGTTTAGTAGATGATTTAGCCTTCAAATTGTCTACAAGCAAGCAATTAAAATGGATAGAATACAAAGAACATATTGAGAAAGCCTACGAAGTACCGAACGTGCTACATTTCAGCCAATGGCTTCTTCCTATTGCTGAAAAGATTAGAAAGCTGCCAAAAAACGCAGAACGACCACGACAATCGGTAAATTTTAACCAGCCTCAAAATGTAAGTGTTCCATCGAATCACCAACGTCCACCACAATTGAATTATAAACGGCCTATATATCCTCGAAATACACCATCAGGACAGCAACCGCGAAACACTCGACCATTCGTAAAACCATCTAATTCACACCAAGGAAGCATTCAACCGCGTATTCCTCAACAATGCCCATTTTGCAACGGATGCCATGCATTGCATCGATGTGAACGTTTTAAGAATATCCCAGCAGATGAGCGGCTCAAGGTAGCTATAGACAGCAAACAGTGTCAAGCATGTTTAAAATCTAACAATCATAATATGAGCAACTGTTACGCGACCAAGGAATGTGGTATTCAAGGTTGCAAAGAACACCATCATCAGTTGTTGCACATTGAAAACACAGCGAGGATGAATTATCATCAGACTATACAGAACGTATATTATCAAATCGTTCCTGTTGTGTTACGAAATGGGAATATTACTGTGAAAACCCACGCTTTCCTGGATGCTGGATCATCACTAACATTAATTGAAGAAAAGATGGCAAATAAATTAAAGTTGGACGGAGCAAAGGACCCTCTTATGCTTACATGGACGCAAAATCTTTCGATGAAAGAAGATAATAGCAGAAGAGTAAACTGCATGATCCGTGGCGTCAACGAAAAGAAAGAGCACGAGTTAAAAGGCATTCGAACGGTGAAGAACTTACAATTGCCAAACCAGTCACTGTCTGGGACAAGGCTAGCATTTCGATATCCGTATCTGAAAGATATTAAAATAACGGATTATGAAAAGGCATATCCTACTATATTGATTGGATTGAATCATAGCCATTTATTAATGCCATTAGGCCGGAAAATGGGACGACCAGATGAACCAATGGCGATTAAAACAAAGCTTGGTTGGTTGATTTTTGGCATTGACAAATCAAACGTAAAAATGGAAGAGAATCACATATTGATTCATAAAAGCGAAGAATTGATGACTGATATGATAAAAAGATATTTTTCAACCGAGGAGTTTGGAGTGAAACCTGTGAAAACAGTGAAATGTCAAGCGATAGAAAGAGCCAAGTCTATTATTCAGCAAACACTCAAGAAAAAGGATGGTCGATACGAAGTAGGCTTGCTTTGGAAGAATGACGACATCGTTTTACCGCATAGCTATAACAACGCACTTCGTCGCTTGGTAACACAAGAAAAGCAACTAGATAAAAACCCGGAATTGAAAACGTGGCTGTGCAATACCTTCAAGGAGTATCAGCAGAAAGGATATCTGCGTAAGCTGAGTCAGGAAGAAATATCTCGACACTCTCCAAGAACATTCTACATCCCACATTTCGTGATAGTAAACAAAAATAAGCCAATTCCGAAACCAAGGTTAGTTTTCGACGCCGCAGCAACGATTAACGGTGTTTCTTTAAATTCAGTATTGCTAACTGGACCAGATGAAATGGCATCATTGTTTGGAGTACTTTTGAGATTCCGTGAAGGACCCATCTGTATATGCGGGGACATCAAGGAGATGTTTCATCAAGTAAGAATACGTCCAGAGGATCAAGACGCACAGCGAATTTTATGGCGAGACGGCAACTCTAGTAAGAATCCCGATACCTACGTCATGCAGGTTATGACGTTTGGAGCAACGTGTTCACCAGCGTGTGCTCAGGTTGCGAAAAATCGAAATGCCGAGGAGAACAAAAACAAGTATCCGTTAGCACTCGAACCTATTAAAAATCAACACTATGTGGATGATTACCTCGATAGTTTCTTTTCGATGGAGAAAGCAATCGCAACAGTAAAACAAGTCATCGAAGCCCACGATGATGGAGGATTTTATATTCGAAACTTTGTGTCAAACAAACAGGAGTTAATGAACAACATCTCGCAAGAACGCCATCAAGTAAGAACTTTGGTTGATATTAAAGAAAAGGATGAAGCTATGGAAAAGATTTTAGGTGTTCAATGGAATACTCGAAATGATTATTTTAGCTACAAAGTCGATCTGAAACGTATTGATGCAGAAACGAAGCCTACTAAGAGAGAAGCATTGAGCTTTGTAATGAGTGCTTATGATCCACTTGGACTCATTAGCCACATCACCATACATGGTCGAATAATTATGCAAGCTATCAACATTGCCACGGAAGATTGGGATGGAAAGATTCCCGATGCATTGTATGAAAAGTGGCGTGAATGGCTGAAAATGATTGAAAGTGCTAGACACCTGGCCATCCCAAGACCAATAGTAGCGTCGATCACGAGTCCAGTTGAAATACATACATTTGTTGATGCATCACTAGAAGCATTTGCTGCTGCTGTTTATGCGAGAAGTAATATCAATGGATGCTACGTAGTACGTTTGATAGCCGCAAAAGCTAGAGTAGCACCAACGAAAGCACTATCAATTCCGAAGCTGGAACTACAGGCAGCTATTCTTGGAACGAGGCTGACCGCCACTGTAAAAAAGGAGCTTCGTTTGAACATTAGCAGAACTATTTATTGGACTGACTCGAAGACTGTGCTATCGTGGATAAATAGTGAACAACGAAAATACGACGTGTTCGTTTCTCATCGCATAAGTGAGATACTTGATTCAACTAGTATGGATCAATGGAGATGGGTACCATCTAAGGAAAATCCCGCTGATGTCGCCACGAAGATGAGCAATAATTCGTGGATGTGGTTTAACGGACCTGAATTTTTATTAGAAAAGGAACAAGAATGGCCAGGAGTTACAGAGATAGCTCACATAAAAACCGTAGTAGCTGTTCAAAAAGAAAGAGTGATACCAGAAAACCAGTTTTCTTCATGGGAAAAATTGCTGAGACATACTGTTATTATGAAGAAGTTCGTAGATTTTTTGAAGAATCGCAACGCATTTTCCCGCGTTATATCCGTCGAAGATGTGAAAGTCGCAAAGAATGCACTTTTTCGAAGAGCCCAGTGGGAAGGATTTCCGGAAGAAATGCAGGCGTTATGCAGCAAGAAGGAAATTTCAAACAAATGCAGCATTCGATCAATGATGCCGTTCATCGACGAATTTGGAGTATTAAGATCACGAGGACGATTAGAAAATGCAACGCAACTGCCATCTAATGCACGAACACCAATTTTATTACCACAAAAGGTACGCATCGTGAAATTACTCGTTCGAAGTTATCACGAGAAATACTTACATCAAGGAGATAATGCAGTCATCGCAGTGCTAAGACAAACGTTTTGGATCGTAAATTTGCGAAATGTATTACGAAACATCAAAAGCTGCTGCCAAAAATGCATTCTGAATACAGCAGCTCCGAAAGCACCATTAATGGCACCTTTACTTTCCTTTCGTACTCATCCGTATAATCCACCATTCATGCATACGGGAGTAGATTATTTCGGACCAATTGATGTCACTGTGAAGAGATCGACTGAGAAACGCTGGGGAGCGATATTTACATGTATGAACACGAGAGCGGTACATTTAGAATTGGCAGAGAAATTGGATACTGATAGCTTTATGGTATGTTTAAAGAATTTTCTTCATCGGCGCGGAAAGATTACGCATTTATATAGTGACAATGGAACAAATTTCGTGGGAGCCGAAAAAGAATTGAAGAAAATTGTTCAAGATATAGACCAACGAATGGGGCGCGAAGCAGCAATACAGTACAACATTGAATGGAAGTTTAACCCGCCAGCTTCACCGCACTTTGGAGGTTCCTGGGAGCGTCTAATTCAAATAATTAAAAAAGCACTAAGACATATGGTAGCAGAATGGAAATTACGAAACCCAACGCCAGAAACGCTCAGGTCAACGCTCATTCAAATAGAATCCTTAATCAATTCGCGACCTTTAACACATATACCATTAACTTCAGAAGATGAAGAAGTACTAACACCATTCCATTTCCTTATCGGAAGAGGTGTAAATTGTTTGCCGTCCCCGGAAGATTCCTCACCTATTTCCCGTCAGCAATATAAATTAATCGAACACAACGCCAAAGTATTCTGGGATCGATGGAAAAAAGAATATCTGCCTACATTATTAAAAAGAAACAAATGGACTTGCAAAATAGAACCTATCAAGATCGGCGATATCGTGGTGGTCAGTAATGACAATGCTCCACCTGGAAAATGGTTAAAGGGAAAGGTAGTGGAAACAGCAATAGCCCCGGATGGACAGGTACGATCGGTTATTGTAAAAACTATACAAGGATTGATAAAAAGACCAGCTATAAAGGTTGCAGTCATAGATGTGACGCCGAAAGAGCATCTTCTAGTAGTGAACAAATTTTCGAAGAAACCTGGCAAAAGAGATCAATCGGATAATGCGAGCAGCCCAATGAAGAAGAAATACAAGATCGAATCGCGCAATTAAGAATCAAAGAAATTGAAACAAAAATCACAACGCTGAAGATATTATTTTGCATAATTCACCGGGTTGAATTATGGAGGGGAGTATGTTGCGATTTGGAATTTTTTGGATCGAAGTAACCATAGGAAAAAGTAATATTGTAAGCCGCATGAAAAATAGTTTAAGGAAGCTATGATTTTTTGTTAAAATGGGTATATAAGGGGGAGCAATTGTTGAATAAAGCAGTTTTCGTTAATCGGTTGAAGTAGAAACAGCGAAGAGTGAAGGTTTCTTTTATCAGAGCTCTGGTTTTCGGCACCTTACCCCCTTCTGTCTGAATAGGCTCCCCAAGCATTGGATAAGGAGCAACTAGCGGTAAGCGGTCTGGTAAGCGGGACGAATAACCACCTCTGCTTCACCGGGAAAACTCCGTTACCGTCGCACTGAGTCTTCAGCAAAAGGATCAGTCCTTCGCGTGGTCTGCCGAAGAAGCTCGGCGTGTAACACAGCTACAAAAGCTTTTAACAAATTAAATAAACATTTTGTTAAAATTTAAGCTAATAAAAAGCTTACAGTCAAAGCTTTAGCTTAGTTTGTGCTTAGTGCTGAGTAGTGAAACGCGGACAGAATGCCGAAACCGAGGTTTGATTGTGTCGGTTGTACCCGCGAAAATGCGGTAGCCGATATGGTGCGATGCGACCAATGCTACAAGTGGTGGCATTACGATTGTGAGGTGGGTGTGTGAACTGTGTGTTACCGGGAAGAAGGACGAGGCAGCTGAGGTGAAAAGCCACGACCCCAGTGGAAAACCGATCAGGGCTACTCGCGGGAAGACCCTTTCGCAGGATGGCGAACCTTCCAAACCGTACCACAAGAAAGCCCTTCGAGCAATTCCTTCGCGGCCAGTAATAGCGATCGGTGGTCAGCAAGCAATGAAATTATCCACTTCGGTCGAGCAGAGTTTTGCGTGCGAAAAGCAAGTGACTTCGCCAATGAGGTTGGCGAAGGAAAAAGAAAGTGCGATGGCGCCCAGTGCGATCGAGAGCGTGGGCGGTAAAAGTGCAAGAGGACACGAATCTGTCGCGTTTAGTGCGTGCGAGAGCAAAGGTTCCGCGTCAACGGCGTTGAAGCTTGAACGGCTTGCAAGAGAGCGTGATTTGGAAGTGGCCGCACTCCAAGCGGAAGTGGACGCGAAAATCGCGAGATTGCGTGTGAACTATTCAACGACGCGACGCCAGATAGAAGAGGATAGTGAAAGCAGAAGAAGTAGGTCCAGCGTCAGTGGTGATTCAAAAGTGTTAGATTGGTTGTCAAACAACCAAACGGAAAAAATTGATAATCGCGACCTTACGAAAAGAAGAATGAGCTCGAGGAAGTGCCTGCAATGGAGGTGATACCGTCTGCGGTAGATCGTGCAAGTGCAAGGAAAGTCTGGCGAAGGAAACTACCACCCTTTTCTGGCTCTGCGAAAGAATGGCCCATCTTCTACAGTTACTACAAAGAGTCAACGAAGGCATGTGGCTACACTTCCGTAGAAAATATCATGCGGTTAGAAGAAGCGCTTAGCGGCCCAGCAAGAGAAGCGGTAGAGTCCAAGTTCACGCTACCAAATGCAGCTCCGATGGTGATGATAATGTTGAAGCAGCTTTTCGGTCGCCCAGGCCAGCTAGTAAAAGAGCTTATCGAGCAAGCCCGTCGCGCTGAAGCTCCTAAGCCGGAACGTTTGGACCAACTGATAGCGTTTGGTTTAACGGTGAGAAAGTTGTGCGATCACTTGACGGCCAGTGACATGGAAGAACACATGTCGAACCCGGTATTATTAGATGAGCTGGTGGAAAAGCTTTCGATCAATAGAGGTTTGGAATGGGTCGATTTCAAGCGGAACTACCGTAAACCGACGTTAAAAGAGTTCGGCGAGTTCATGGAGAAGCTAACGGAGAAGTGTTGTGAACTCAAAACTCACATTAAAATAGAGGTAGATCGCGCACCAATGAAGCATAACAAATCTCATACTTTCGTCCACTCCTACCCCGCGACCGAACACATGAATAAGCCTCTTGCTAAACCATCGAGTAGAGAAGGTAACACCACAACCTCGTCGAGCCTTATGGGAATTAAGTGTTACGTTTGTGAGGATTCGACGCATCGTGTAAGACAGTGCGAAGTTTTCAGGCGTATGGCTGCGGCAGCCCGTCGTGATACAGTGCAACGCCTAAAACTATGTGAAAACTGTTTAGGTAGCCATGGTCGGAACCCCTGCAGATCCAAGTTCAATTGTGGAGTTGTGGGATGCAGTGCGCGGCATCATACATTGCTGCATCAAGAACCTGTAGCTACACCCATTACGAGCGCGCAGTGTAACACTCACGCTGCGAAAGCTTCACAAATGCTCTTCCGTGTAGTGCCTGTTACCGTCCATCATGGCCAGCGCAGTGTAGAGACTTATGCGTTCTTGGATGAAGAATCCTCTCTCACGATGATCGAAGCAGCACTTGCGGTTCAATTGGGAGTCAGCGGCGTTCGAGAGCCTTTGGAGCTTTACTGGACTGGCAACTTCAAAAGGAAGGAGGAAACGTCGGAGTGTGTTCAGCTGGAGATATCGGCCCGGGACGATGAGCGGCGCTATACTATAGCGGCCGCTCACACGGTTAAACAGCTAAGTTTGCCCATCCAATCTATAGATTCTCCACTGATAATGAACTCTAAATACTTCCAGGATCTACCAGCCATGCTGTATCGGGATTCCGTTCCCGCAGTTGCTGATAGGGCTGCGAGACATAGCGTTATTAAAACCGTTGGAAGTACGATCGGGCGACGAAGGTGGACCGATTGCTGTGCGAAGCCTGCTGGGATGGTCAATCTACGGACCACGTCACACCGACACAAATGCATCCCTGTCATTTAACCACCACGGAAGGGCATCAGAAGGTACGGAATCGCATCTCTCTGCTGGAAGCGAACTGCAGCAAAGGTACGCCACCGATCACGCTGTATGCACGATTGAGGAAAGAAGTCCTGGCGATGTTGCAGGCGTAAGTGCCGATCTGATACTTCATGAAATGTTGCGCCAATACTTCACTTTGGAAGGTACGGGTGTGGCTGCATTTAGCGATAACGTTCCTGCATCGAAAGAGGTGTCGAGGGCAAACCAGCTCCTTCAAACTACAACGGAAGAACAGCGTGGATATATGATGGCACACGTGGCAGTCGACGATGGCCGTATTAACTTGGATGCAGCGCGTTTTTCCAAGTGGAGATTTCTTGTGCGCACGATAGCCATTCTACAGCGTTTTGTGACGAACTGCAAAAGGAAAGCTGAAGGACGATTGTTGTTAACGCTCAAGCCGACCAAACTACAGCAACGATGTATCAAGAAACACATTCCTGCTGTGCAGACGCCTTTGAGTTCCGAAGAATACGAACGGGCTGAGAACCTGATTTGGCGATTTACGCAAGAGGAAGCTTATCCCTCAGAAGTGCGCAAACTGAGAGACGATATTGGAAAGGGACCACATGCGCCAGGAGAGCTGGAAAGAAGTAGTCCACTGTACGCTCTCACGCCATATGCGGATGAACACGGTGTTTTGCGTGTGAGTAGTCGAATATGCCGAGCAAAACAAATAGAGTACAATACACGGTATCCGATCATACTCCCAGAAAAGCACTCTATAACGCTGCTCCTTGTAAAGGATTATCATCATCGGTTCGGGCACGCCAATCGTGAAACCGTAGTGAACGAACTAAGATAGCGGTTCCACATAAAGCACCTGCGCTCATGTGTGTCGAGCGTGATGAAGAAATGCCAGCGCTGCAAGATAAGGAAGTGTCAGCCTAGTACTCCAAGAATGGCACCGCTTCCAGCGGCGAGACTAACTCCATATGTTCGCCCCTTCCACGCGGTTGGCATTGATTACTTAGCTCCGTTAGAAGTAGTCAATGCGTGAAGAAGAGAGAAACGCTATGTTGCAGTTTTTACTTGCCTGGTGACAAGAGCCGTGCATTTAGAGGTTGCGCACAGTTTGTCAACAGAAGCGTGCATCATGGCAATTCGACGGTTCGTAAGTCGAAGAGGTCCGCCGAAGGAAATATTCTCAGACAACGGGACCAACTTCATCGGAGCGAACAACGAGCTGCAAAAACAAATTGCCGCTAACTACTACTCGTGCGCAGACACCTTCACAGACGCACACACACTACTTGGCGGTTCAACCCACCTTCAGCACCTCACATGGGTGGCGTCTGGGAGCGGATGGTCAAGAGTGTGAAGGAGGCGATGCAAGCATTTAACGATGGTGAAAAACTAAACGATGAAATTCTGTTGACCGTCCTTGCCGATTCCGAAAGTCTAATTAACTCCCGCCCTCTGACATACCTGCCTCAGGCGTCTTCGGATTCCGAGGCATTGACCCCGAACCATTTTATTTTAGGGTCCTCTATCGGTAGAAAGGAACAAGTCCGTATCCTACCACACTCCGCCGAAGCATTAAGAAGCAGCTACCAAAGAGCCGCGGCACTTACTGATCACTTCTGGGACAGATGGCTGAAAGAGTATGTGCCAACCCTTCATTTGCGACATAAGTGGATTAATGAAGGACAGCAGCTGCAAGTTGGAGCACTGGTATTTGTGACGGAGGGGGCTCGTAAGGATTGGCTGAGAGCCAAAGTGGAAGAAATCTTTCCCAGATCCGATGGAAGAATAAGGCAGGCGATAGTGAGAACAGCTCACGGGAAAAGGTTGAAGCGACCGGTAACAAAGCTTGCTAGGATTGATGGGGAAGTTGATAGAGTAGGTTGATAGTAGTGTGTTTTGTAAGTGAATCCAAACTCATGGATTCACGTGGGGGGGGATGTTGACACGACTTGACATGACAGCGCAAGATTGATGGAATAACAGGTGCGCTAATCGATCAAGCGTTGATCGATTAGCGTGTCCTAAAAACACCGCAAGGAAAGCAGGGTTCGGCTCGATCGAAGGGTCAACATTCTGCGATCGGCCGAAGAGGATTTGGCGAATCCGAGCGCGCGAAAAGTATATGCCCAAATAAGGTGCTGTTTAAGGTGCAGGAGCATAAGGTTAAGGGACGATGCGTGCCCAACGATGCGTGGGAGAAACGTGACAATCAGTTGCGATTTAAAAGCCAAAGCGAGAAGTGCCTAATTTGTTAAAAGTTGGCGTTGCGTATATGTATATAGGTATATATATATCGAAGTTTAGTTAAAATAAAGCAAACTAAACCCAGCTAAACAAAGCCACTTATCGATCGCAGCTACAACCAGTTTTCGAATGTATAGTACCAGAAAAGCATACCACTGAAGAGGTAGCACCTAGTACAGCAATTTTGCTCGAAAACCACCGAAAAACTGCTTCAAAAACTACCAGTTTTCGAATGTATAGTACCAGGAGAGCATACCACGGAAGAAGTAGCACCTAGTACAGCAATTTTGCTCGAAAACCACCGAAAAACTGCTTCAAAAACTACCAGTTTTCGAGTGTTCAGTACCAGGAGAGCATACCACGGAAGAAGTAGCATCTAGTACAGCAATTTTGCTCGAAAACCACCGAAAAACTGCTTCAAAAACTACCAGTTTTCGAGTGTTCAGTACCAGAAGAGCATACCACGGAAGAAGTAGCACCTAGCACAGCAATTTTGCTCGAAAACCACCGAAAAACTGCTTCTAAAACTACCAGTTTTCGAATGTATAGTACCAGGAGAGCATACTACGGAAGAGGTAGCACCTAGTACAACAATTTGGCTCGAAAACCACCGAAAAACTGCATCAAAAACTACCAGTTTTCGAGTGTTCAGTACCAGGAGAGCATACCACGGAAGAAGTAGCACCTAGTACAACAATTTCGCTCGAAAACCACCGAAAAACTGCTTCAAAAACTACTAGTTTTCGAGTGTTCAGTACCAGGAGAGCATACCACGGAAGAAGTAGCATCTAGTACAGCAATTTGGCTCGAAAACCACCGAAAAACTGCATCAAAAACTACCAGTTTTCGAGTGTTCAGTACCAAAAGAGCATACCACGGAAGAAGTAGCACCTAGTACAGCAATTTGGCTCGAAAACCACCGAAAAACTGCTTCAAAAACTACCAGTTTTCGAGTGTTCAGTACCAGAAGAGCATACCACGGGAGAAGTAGCACCTAGCACAGCAATTTTGCTCGAAAACCACCGAAAAACTGCTTCAAAAACTACCAGTTTTCGAATGAATAGTACCAAAAGAGCATACCACGGAAAAAGTAGCACCTAGTACAAAAATTTCGCTCGAAAACCACCGAAAAACTGCTTCAAAAACTATTAGTTTTCGAATGTATAATAACAGAAGAGCATACCACAGAAGAGGTAGCACCTAGTACAGCAATTTTGCTCGAAAACCACCGAAAAACTGCTTCAAAAACAACCAATTTTGGAATGTTTAGTACCAGGAGAGCATACCACGGAAGAAGTAGCACCTAGTACAACAATTTCGCTCGAAAACCACCGAAAAACTGCTTCAAAAACTACCAGTTTTCGAATGTATAATAACAGAAGAGCATACCACAGAAGAGGTAGCACCTAGTACAGCAATTTTGCTCGAAAACCACCGAAAAACTGCTTCAAAAACTACCAGTTTTCGAATGTATAGTACCAGGAGAGCATACCATGGAAGAAGTAGCACCTAGTACAGCAATTTTGCTCGAAAACCACCGAAAAACTGCTTCAAAAACTACCAGTTTTCGAGTGTTCAGTACCAGGAGAGCATAGCACGGAAGAAGTAGCACCTAGCACAGCAATTTTGCTCGAAAACCACCGAAAAACTGCTTCAAAAACTACCAGTTTTCGAATGTATAGTACCAGGAGAGCATACCACGGAAGAAGTAGCACCTAGTACAACAATTTCGCTCGAAAATCACCGAAAAACTGCTTCAAAAACTACCAGTTTTCGAGTGTTCAGTACCAGAAGAGCATACCACGGGAGAAGTAGCACCTAGCACAGCAATTTTGCTCGAAAACCACCGAAAAACTGCTTCAAAAACTACCAGTTTTCGAGTGTTCAGTACCAGAAGAGCATACCACGGAAGAAGTAGCACCTAGTACAGCAATTTTGCTCGAAAACCACCGAAAAACTGCTTCAAAAACTACCAAATTTCGAATGTATAGTACCAGGAGAGCATACCACGGAAGAAGTAGCACCTAGTACAGCAATTTTTCTCGAAAACCACCGAAAATCTGCTTCAAAAACTACCAGTTTTTGAATGTATAGTACCAGGAGAGCATACCACGGAAGAGGTAGCACCTAGTACAGCAATTTTGCTCGAAAACCACCAAAAACTGCTTCAAAAACTACCAGTGTTGACACGACTTGACATGACAGTGCAAGGTTGATGGAATAACAGGTGCGCTAATCGATCAAGCGTTGATCGATTAGCGTGTCCTAAAAACACCGCAAGGAAAGCAGAGTTCGGCTCGATCAAAGGGTCAACATTCTGCGATCGGCCGAAGAGGATTTGCGAATCCGAGCGCGCGAAAAGTATATGCCCAAATAAGGTGCTGTTTAAGGTGCAGGAGCATAAGGTTAAGGGACGATGCGTGCCCAACGATGCGTGGGAGAAACGTGACAATCAGTTGCGATTTAAAAGCCAAAGCAAGAAGTGCCTAATTTGTTAAAAGTTGGCGTTGTGTATATGTATATAGGTATATATATATATCGAAGTTTAGTTAAAATAAAGCAAACTAAACCCAGCTGATCAAAGCCACTTATCGATCGCAGCTACAAAAGCTTTTAACAAATTAAATAAACATTTTGTTAAAATTTAAGCTAATAAAAAGCTTACAGTCAAAGCTTTAGCTTAGTTTGTGCTTAGTGCTGAGTAGTGAAACGCGGACAGAATGCCGAAACCGAGGTTTGATTGTGTCGGTTGTACCCGCGAAAATGCGGTAGCCGATATGGTGCGATGCGACCAATGCTACAAGTGGTGGCATTACGATTGTGAGGTGGGTGTGTGAACTGTGTGTTACCGGGAAGAAGGACGAGGCAGCTGAGGTGAAAAGCCACGACCCCAGTGGAAAACCGATCAGGGCTACTCGCGGGAAGACCCTTTCGCAGGATGGCGAACCTTCCAAACCGTACCACAAGAAAGCCCTTCGAGCAATTCCTTCGCGGCCAGTAATAGCGATCGGTGGTCAGCAAGCAATGAAATTATCCACTTCGGTCGAGCAGAGTTTTGCGTGCGAAAAGCAAGTGACTTCGCCAATGAGGTTGGCGAAGGAAAAAGAAAGTGCGATGGCGCCCAGTGCGATTGAGAGCGTGGGCGGTAAAAGTGCAAGAGGACACGAATCTGTCGCGTTTAGTGCGTGCGAGAGCAAAGGTTCCGCGTCAACGGCGTTGAAGCTTGAACGGCTTGCAAGAGAGCGTGATTTGGAAGTGGCCGCACTCCAAGCGGAAGTGGACGCGAAAATCGCGAGATTGCGTGTGAACTATTCAACGACGCGACGCCAGATAGAAGAGGATAGTGAAAGCAGAAGAAGTAGGTCCAGCGTCAGTGGTGATTCAAAAGTGTTAGATTGGTTGTCAAACAACCAAACGGAAAAAATTGATAATCGCGACCTTACGAAAAGAAGAATGAGCTCGAGGAAGTGCCTGCAATGGAGGTGATACCGTCTGCGGTAGATCGTGCAAGTGCAAGGAAAGTCTGGCGAAGGAAACTACCACCCTTTTCTGGCTCTGCGAAAGAATGGCCCATCTTCTACAGTTACTACAAAGAGTCAACGAAAGCATGTGGCTACACTTCCGTAGAAAATATCATGCGGTTAGAAGAAGCGCTTAGCGGCCCAGCAAGAGAAGCGGTAGAGTCCAAGTTCACGCTACCAAATGCAGCTCCGATGGTGATGATAATGTTGAAGCAGCTTTTCGGTCGCCCAGGCCAGCTAGTAAAAGAGCTTATCGAGCAAGCCCGTCGCGCTGAAGCTCCTAAGCCGGAACGTTTGGACCAACTGATAGCGTTTGGTTTAACGGTGAGAAAGTTGTGCGATCACTTGACGGCCAGTGACATGGAAGAACACATGTCGAACCCGGTATTATTAGATGAGCTGGTGGAAAAGCTTTCGATCAATAGAGGTTTGGAATGGGTCGATTTCAAGCGGAACTACCGTAAACCGACGTTAAAAGAGTTCGGCGAGTTCATGGAGAAGCTAACGGAGAAGTGTTGTGAACTCAAAACTCACATTAAAATAGAGGTAGATCACGCACCAATGAAGCATAACAAATCTCATACTTTCGTCCACTCCTACCCCGCGACCGAACACATGAATAAGCCTCTTGCTAAACCATCGAGTAGAGAAGGTAACACCACAACCTCGTCGAGCCTTATGGGAATTAAGTGTTACGTTTGTGAGGATTCGACGCATCGTGTAAGACAGTGCGAAGTTTTCAGGCGTATGGCTGCGGCAGCCCGTCGTGATACAGTGCAACGCCTAAAACTATGTGAAAACTGTTTAGGTAGCCATGGTCGGAACCCCTGCAGATCCAAGTTCAATTGTGGAGTTGTGGGATGCAGTGCGCGGCATCATACATTGCTGCATCAAGAACCTGTAGCTACACCCATTACGAGCGCGCAGTGTAACACTCACGCTGCGAAAGCTTCACAAATGCTCTTCCGTGTAGTGCCTGTTACCGTCCATCATGGCCAGCGCAGTGTAGAGACTTATGCGTTCTTGGATGAAGAATCCTCTCTCACGATGATCGAAGCAGCACTTGCGGTTCAATTGGGAGTCAGCGGCGTTCGAGAGCCTTTGGAGCTTTACTGGACTGGCAACTTCAAAAGGAAGGAGGAAACGTCGGAGTGTGTTCAGCTGGAGATATCGGCCCGGGACGATGAGCGGCGCTATACTATAGCGGCCGCTCACACGGTTAAACAGCTAAGTTTGCCCATCCAATCTATAGATTCTCCACTGATAATGAACTCTAAATACTTCCAGGATCTACCAGCCATGCTGTATCGGGATTCCGTTCCCGCAGTTGCTGATAGGGCTGCGAGACATAGCGTTATTAAAACCGTTGGAAGTACGATCGGGCGACGAAGGTGGACCGATTGCTGTGCGAAGCCTGCTGGGATGGTCAATCTACGGACCACGTCACACCGACACAAATGCATCCCTGTCATTTAACCACCACGGAAGGGCATCAGAAGGTACGGAATCGCATCTCTCTGCTGGAAGCGAACTGCAGCAAAGGTACGCCACCGATCACGCTGTATGCACGATTGAGGAAAGAAGTCCTGGCGATGTTGCAGGCGTAAGTGCCGATCTGATACTTCATGAAATGTTGCGCCAATACTTCACTTTGGAAGGTACGGGTGTGGCTGCATTTAGCGATAACGTTCCTGCATCGAAAGAGGTGTCGAGGGCAAACCAGCTCCTTCAAACTACAACGGAAGAACAGCGTGGATATGTGATGGCACACGTGGCAGTCGACGATGGCCGTATTAACTTGGATGCAGCGCGTTTTTCCAAGTGGAGATTTCTTGTGCGCACGATAGCCATTCTACAGCGTTTTGTGACGAACTGCAAAAGGAAAGCTGAAGGACGATTGTTGTTAACGCTCAAGCCGACCAAACTACAGCAACGATGTATCAAGAAACACATTCCTGCTGTGCAGACGCCTTTGAGTTCCGAAGAATACGAACGGGCTGAGAACCTGATTTGGCGATTTACGCAAGAGGAAGCTTATCCCTCAGAAGTGCGCAAACTGAGAGACGATATTGGAAAGGGACCACATGCGCCAGGAGAGCTGGAAAGAAGTAGTCCACTGTACGCTCTCACGCCATATGCGGATGAACACGGTGTTTTGCGTGTGAGTAGTCGAATATGCCGAGCAAAACAAATAGAGTACAATACACGGTATCCGATCATACTCCCAGAAAAGCACTCTATAACGCTGCTCCTTGTAAAGGATTATCATCATCGGTTCGGGCACGCCAATCGTGAAACCGTAGTGAACGAACTAAGATAGCGGTTCCACATAAAGCACCTGCGCTCATGTGTGTCGAGCGTGATGAAGAAATGCCAGCGCTGCAAGATAAGGAAGTGTCAGCCTAGTACTCCAAGAATGGCACCGCTTCCAGCGGCGAGACTAACTCCATATGTTCGCCCCTTCCACGCGGTTGGCATTGATTACTTAGCTCCGTTAGAAGTAGTCAATGCGTGAAGAAGAGAGAAACGCTATGTTGCAGTTTTTACTTGCCTGGTGACAAGAGCCGTGCATTTAGAGGTTGCGCACAGTTTGTCAACAGAAGCGTGCATCATGGCAATTCGACGGTTCGTAAGTCGAAGAGGTCCGCCGAAGGAAATATTCTCAGACAACGGGACCAACTTCATCGGAGCGAACAACGAGCTGCAAAAACAAATTGCCGCTAACTACTACTCGTGCGCAGACACCTTCACAGACGCACACACACTACTTGGCGGTTCAACCCACCTTCAGCACCTCACATGGGTGGCGTCTGGGAGCGGATGGTCAAGAGTGTGAAGGAGGCGATGCAAGCATTTAACGATGGTGAAAAACTAAACGATGAAATTCTGTTGACCGTCCTTGCCGATTCCGAAAGTCTAATTAACTCCCGCCCTCTGACATACCTGCCTCAGGCGTCTTCGGATTCCGAGGCATTGACCCCGAACCATTTTATTTTAGGGTCCTCTATCGGTAGAAAGGAACAAGTCCGTATCCTACCACACTCCGCCGAAGCATTAAGAAGCAGCTACCAAAGAGCCGCAGCACTTACTGATCACTTCTGGGACAGATGGCTGAAAGAGTATGTGCCAACCCTTCATTTGCGACATAAGTGGATTAATGAAGGACAGCAGCTGCAAGTTGGAGCACTGGTATTTGTGACGGAGGGGGCTCGTAAGGATTGGCTGAGAGCCAAAGTGGAAGAAATCTTTCCCAGATCCGATGGAAGAATAAGGCAGGCGATAGTGAGAACAGCTCACGGGAAAAGGTTGAAGCGACCGGTAACAAAGCTTGCTAGGATTGATGGGGAAGTTGATAGAGTAGGTTGATAGTAGTGTGTTTTGTAAGTGAATCCAAACTCATGGATTCACGTGGGGGGGGATGTTGACACGACTTGACATGACAGCGCAAGATTGATGGAATAACAGGTGCGCTAATCGATCAAGCGTTGATCGATTAGCGTGTCCTAAAAACACCGCAAGGAAAGCAGGGTTCGGCTCGATCGAAAGGTCAACATTCTGCGATCGGCCGAAGAGGATTTGGCGAATCCGAGCGCGCGAAAAGTATATGCCCAAATAAGGTGCTGTTTAAGGTGCAGGAGCATAAGGTTAAGGGACGATGCGTGCCCAACGATGCGTGGGAGAAACGTGACAATCAGTTGCGATTTAAAAGCCAAAGCGAGAAGTGCCTAATTTGTTAAAAGTTGGCGTTGTGTATATGTATATAGGTATATATATATATCGAAGTTTAGTTAAAATAAAGCAAACTAAACCAAGCTAAACAAAGCCACTTATCGATCGCAGCTACAACCAGTTTTCGAATGTATAGTACCAGAAAAGCATACCACTGAAGAGGTAGCACCTAGTACAGCAATTTTGCTCGAAAACCACCGAAAAACTGCTTCAAAAACTACCAGTTTTCGAATGTATAGTACCAGAAGAGTATACCACGGAAGAAGTAGCACCTAGTACAGCAATTTGGCTCGAAAACCACCGAAAAACTGCTTCAAAAACTACCAGTTTTCGAGTGTTCAGTACCAGAAGAGCATACCACGGAAGAGGTAGCACCTAGTACAGCAATTTTGCTCGAAAACCACCGAAAAACTGCTTCAAAAACTACCAGTTTTCGAATGTATAATACCAGAAGAGCATACCACGGAAGAAGTAGCACCTAGTACAGCAATTTGGCTCGAAAACCACCGAAAAACTGCATCAAAAACTACCAGTTTTCGAGTGTTCAGTACCAAAAGAGCATACCACGGAAGAAGTAGCACCTTGTACAGCAATTTTGCTCGAAAACCACCGAAAATCTGCTTCAAAAACTACCAGTTTTCGAGGGTTCAGTACCAGAAGAGCATACCACGGAAGAGGTAGAACCAAGTACAGCAATTTTGCTCGAAAACCACCGACAATCTGATTCAAAAACTACCAGTTTTCGAGTGTTCAGTACCAAAAGAGCATACCACGGAAGAAGTAGCACCTAGTACAGCAATTTGGCTCGAAAACCACCGAAAACCTGCTTCAAAAACTACCAGTTTTCAAATATATAATACCAGAAGAGCATACCACGGAAGAGGTAGCACCTAGTACAACAATTTTGCTCGAAAACCACCGAAAAACTGCATCAAAAACTACCAGTTTTCTAGTGTTCAGAACTAGGAGAGCATACCACGGAAGAAGTAGCACCTAGTACAGCAATTTGGCTCGAAAACCACCGAAAAACTGCATCAAAAACTACCAGTTTTCGAGTGTTCAGTACCAAAAGAGCATACCACGGAAGAAGTAGCACCTAGTACAGCAATTTTGCTCGAAAACCACCGACAATCTGATTCAAAAACTACCAGTTTTCGATTGTTCAGTACCAAAAGAGCATACCACGGAAGAAGTAGCACCAAGTACAGCAATTTGGCTCGAAAACCACCGAAAACCTGCTTCAAAAACTACCAGTTTTCGAATATATAATACCAGAAGAGCATACCACGGAAGAGGTAGCACCTAGTACAACAATTTCGCTCGAAAACCACCGAAAAACTGCATCAAAAACTACCAGTTTTCTAGTGTTCAGAACTAGGAGAGCATACCACGGAAGAGGTAGCACCTAGTACAGCAATTTTGCTCGAAAACCACCGAAAAACTGCATCAAAAACTACCAGTTTTCGAGTGTTCAGTACCAAAAGAGCATACCACGGAAGAAGTAGCACCTAGTACAGCAATTTGGCTCGAAAACCACCGAAAAACTGCATCAAAAACTACCAGTTTTCGAGTGTTCAGTACCAAAAGAGCATACCACGGAAGAAGTAGCAGCTAGTACAGCAATTTGGCTCGAAAACCACCGAAAAACTGCTTCAAAAACTACCAGTTTTCGAGTGTTCAGTACCAGAAAAGCATACCACGGAAGAGGTAGCACCTAGTACAGCAATTTTGCTCGAAAACCACCGAAAATCTGCTTCAAAAACTACCAGTTTTCGAATGTATAATACAAGAAGAGCATACCACGGAAGAAGTAGCACCTAGTACAGCAATTTGGCTCGAAAACCACCGAAAAACTGCATCAAAAACTACCAGTTTTCGAGTGTTCAGTACCAGGAGAGCATACCACGGAAGAAGTAGCACCTAGTACAACAATTTCGCTCGAAAACCGCCGAAAAACTGCATCAAAAACTACCAGTTTTCGAGTGTTCAGTACCAAAAGAGCATACCACGGAAGAAGTAGCACCTAGTACAGCAATTTTGCTCGAAAACCACCGAAAAACTGCTTCAAAAACTACCAGTTATCGAATGAATAGTACCAGGAGAGCATACCACGGAAGAGGTAGCACCTAGTACAGCAATTTTGCTCGAAAACCACCAAAAACCTGCTTCAAAAACTACCAATTTTGGAATGTTTAGTACCAGGAGAGCATACCACGGAAGAAGTAGCACCTAGTACAACAATTTCGCTCGAAAACCACCGAAAAACTGCTTCAAAAACTACCAGTTTTCGAATGTATAATAACAGAAGAGCATACCACAGAAGAGGTAGCACCTAGTACAGCAATTTTGCTCGAAAACCACCGAAAAACTGCTTCAAAAACTACCAGTTTTCGAATGTATAGTACCAGGAGAGCATACCACGGAAGAAGTAGCACCTAGTACAGCAATTTTGCTCGAAAACCACCGAAAAACTGCTTCAAAAACTACCAGTTTTCGAATGTATAGCACCAGGAGAGCATACCACGGAAGAAGTAGCACCTAGTACAGCAATTTTGCTCGAAAACCACCGAAAAACTGCTTCAAAAACTACCAGTTTTCGAATGTATAGTACCAGGAGAGCATACCACGGAAGAAGTAGCACCTAGTACAGCAATTTTGCTCGAAAACCACCGAAAAACTGCTTCAAAAACAACCAATTTTGGAATGTTTAGTACCAGGAGAGCATACCACGGAAGAAGTAGCACCTAGTACAGCAATTTCGCTCGAAAACCACCGAAAAACTGCTTCAAAAACCACCAGTTTTCGAATGTATAATAACAGAAGAGCATACCACAGAAGAGGTAGCACCTAGTACAGCAATTTTGCTCGAAAACCACCGAAAAACTGCTTCAAAAACTACCAGTTTTCGAATGTATAGTACCAGGAGAGCATACCACGGAAGAAGTAGCACCTAGTACAGCAATTTTGCTCGAAAACCACCGAAAAACTGCTTCAAAAACTACCAGTTCTCGAGTGTTCAGTACCAGGAGAGCATAGCACGGAAGAAGTAGCATCTAGTACAGCAATTTTGCTCGAAAACCACCGAAAAACTGCTTCAAAAACTACCAGTTTTCGAGTGTTCAGTACCAGAAGAGCATACCACGGAAGAAGTAGCACCTAGCACAGCAATTTTGCTCGAAAACCACCGAAAAACTGCTTCTAAAACTACCAGTTTTCGAATGTATAGTACCAGGAGAGCATACCACGGAAGAGGTAGCACCTAGTACAACAATTAGGCTCGAAAACCACCGAAAAACTGCTTCAAAAACTACCAGTTTTCGAGTGTTCAGTACCAGAAGAGCATACCACGGAAGAAGTAGCACCTAGTACAGCAATTTTGCTCGAAAACCACCGAAAAACTGCTTCAAAAACTACCAAATTTCGAATGTATAGTACCAGGAGAGCATACCACGGAAGAAGTAGCACCTATTACAGCAATTTTTCTCGAAAACCACCGAAAATCTGCTTCAAAAACTACCAGTTTTTGAATGTATAGTACCAGGAGAGCATACCACGGAAGAGGTAGCACCTAGTACAGCAATTTTGCTCGAAAACCACCAAAAACTGCTTCAAAAACTACCAGTGTTGACACGACTTGACATGACAGCGCAAGGTTGATGGAATAACAGGTGCGCTAATCGATCAAGCGTTGATCGATTAGCGTGTCCTAAAAACACCGCAAGGAAAGCAGAGTTCGGCTCGATCGAAGGGTCAACATTCTGCGATCGGCCGAAGAGGATTTGGCGAATCCGAGCGCGCGAAAAGTATATGCCCAAATAAGGTGCTGTTTAAGGTGCAGGAGCATAAGGTTAAGGGACGATGCGTGCCCAACGATGCGTGGGAGAAACGTGACAATCAGTTGCGATTTAAAAGCCAAAGCAAGAAGTGCCTAATTTGTTAAAAGTTGGCGTTGTGTATATGTATATAGGTATATATATATATCGAAGTTTAGTTAAAATAAAGCAAACTAAACCCAGCTAATCAAAGCCACTTATCGATCGCAGCTACAAAAGCTTTTAACAAATTAAATAAACATTTTGTTAAAATTTAAGCTAATAAAAAGCTTACAGTCAAAGCTTTAGCTTAGTTTGTGCTTAGTGCTGAGTAGTGAAACGCGGACAGAATGCCGAAACCGAGGTTTGATTGTGTCGGTTGTACCCGCGAAAATGCGGTAGCCGATATGGTGCGATGCGACCAATGCTACAAGTGGTGGCATTACGATTGTGAGGTGGGTGTGTGAACTGTGTGTTACCGGGAAGAAGGACGAGGCAGCTGAGGTGAAAAGCCACGACCCCAGTGGAAAACCGATCAGGGCTACTCGCGGGAAGACCCTTTCGCAGGATGGCGAACCTTCCAAACCGTACCACAAGAAAGCCCTTCGAGCAATTCCTTCGCGGCCAGTAATAGCGATCGGTGGTCAGCAAGCAATGAAATTATCCACTTCGGTCGAGCAGAGTTTTGCGTGCGAAAAGCAAGTGACTTCGCCAATGAGGTTGGCGAAGGAAAAAGAAAGTGCGATGGCGCCCAGTGCGATCGAGAGCGTGGGCGGTAAAAGTGCAAGAGGACACGAATCTGTCGCGTTTAGTGCGTGCGAGAGCAAAGGTTCCGCGTCAACGGCGTTGAAGCTTGAACGGCTTGCAAGAGAGCGTGATTTGGAAGTGGCCGCACTCCAAGCGGAAGTGGACGCGAAAATCGCGAGATTGCGTGTGAACTATTCAACGACGCGACGCCAGATAGAAGAGGATAGTGAAAGCAGAAGAAGTAGGTCCAGCGTCAGTGGTGATTCAAAAGTGTTAGATTGGTTGTCAAACAACCAAACGGAAAAAATTGATAATCGCGACCTTACGAAAAGAAGAATGAGCTCGAGGAAGTGCCTGCAATGGAGGTGATACCGTCTGCGGTAGATCGTGCAAGTGCAAGGAAAGTCTGGCGAAGGAAACTACCACCCTTTTCTGGCTCTGCGAAAGAATGGCCCATCTTCTACAGTTACTACAAAGAGTCAACGAAGGCATGTGGCTACACTTCCGTAGAAAATATCATGCGGTTAGAAGAAGCGCTTAGCGGCCCAGCAAGAGAAGCGGTAGAGTCCAAGTTCACGCTACCAAATGCAGCTCCGATGGTGATGATAATGTTGAAGCAGCTTTTCGGTCGCCCAGGCCAGCTAGTAAAAGAGCTTATCGAGCAAGCCCGTCGCGCTGAAGCTCCTAAGCCGGAACGTTTGGACCAACTGATAGCGTTTGGTTTAACGGTGAGAAAGTTGTGCGATTACTTGACGGCCAGTGACATGGAAGAACACATGTCGAACCCGGTATTATTAGATGAGCTGGTGGAAAAGCTTTCGATCAATAGAGGTTTGGAATGGGTCGATTTCAAGCGGAACTACCGTAAACCGACGTTAAAAGAGTTCGGCGAGTTCATGGAGAAGCTAACGGAGAAGTGTTGTGAACTCAAAACTCACATTAAAATAGAGGTAGATCGCGCACCAATGAAGCATAACAAATCTCATACTTTCGTCCACTCCTACCCCGCGACCGAACACATGAATAAGCCTCTTGCTAAACCATCGAGTAGAGAAGGTAACACCACAACCTCGTCGAGCCTTATGGGAATTAAGTGTTACGTTTGTGAGGATTCGACGCATCGTGTAAGACAGTGCGAAGTTTTCAGGCGTATGGCTGCGGCAGCCCGTCGTGATACAGTGCAACGCCTAAAACTATGTGAAAACTGTTTAGGTAGCCATGGTCGGAACCCCTGCAGATCCAAGTTCAATTGTGGAGTTGTGGGATGCAGTGCGCGGCATCATACATTGCTGCATCAAGAACCTGTAGCTACACCCATTACGAGCGCGCAGTGTAACACTCACGCTGCGAAAGCTTCACAAATGCTCTTCCGTGTAGTGCCTGTTACCGTCCATCATGGCCAGCGCAGTGTAGAGACTTATGCGTTCTTGGATGAAGAATCCTCTCTCACGATGATCGAAGCAGCACTTGCGGTTCAATTGGGAGTCAGCGGCGTTCGAGAGCCTTTGGAGCTTTACTGGACTGGCAACTTCAAAAGGAAGGAGGAAACGTCGGAGTGTGTTCAGCTGGAGATATCGGCCCGGGACGATGAGCGGCGCTATACTATAGCGGCCGCTCACACGGTTAAACAGCTAAGTTTGCCCATCCAATCTATAGATTCTCCACTGATAATGAACTCTAAATACTTCCAGGATCTACCAGCCATGCTGTATCGGGATTCCGTTCCCGCAGTTGCTGATAGGGCTGCGAGACATAGCGTTATTAAAACCGTTGGAAGTACGATCGGGCGACGAAGGTGGACCGATTGCTGTGCGAAGCCTGCTGGGATGGTCAATCTACGGACCACGTCACACCGACACAAATGCATCCCTGTCATTTAACCACCACGGAAGGGCATCAGAAGGTACGGAATCGCATCTCTCTGCTGGAAGCGAACTGCAGCAAAGGTACGCCACCGATCACGCTGTATGCACGATTGAGGAAAGAAGTCCTGGCGATGTTGCAGGCGTAAGTGCCGATCTGATACTTCATGAAATGTTGCGCCAATACTTCACTTTGGAAGGTACGGGTGTGGCTGCATTTAGCGATAACGTTCCTGCATCGAAAGAGGTGTCGAGGGCAAACCAGCTCCTTCAAACTACAACGGAAGAACAGCGTGGATATGTGATGGCACACGTGGCAGTCGACGATGGCCGTATTAACTTGGATGCAGCGCGTTTTTCCAAGTGGAGATTTCTTGTGCGCACGATAGCCATTCTACAGCGTTTTGTGACGAACTGCAAAAGGAAAGCTGAAGGACGATTGTTGTTAACGCTCAAGCCGACCAAACTACAGCAACGATGTATCAAGAAACACATTCCTGCTGTGCAGACGCCTTTGAGTTCCGAAGAATACGAACGGGCTGAGAACCTGATTTGGCGATTTACGCAAGAGGAAGCTTATCCCTCAGAAGTGCGCAAACTGAGAGACGATATTGGAAAGGGACCACATGCGCCAGGAGAGCTGGAAAGAAGTAGTCCACTGTACTAACTAACTAACTACTGTACTGTACTGTACTAACTAAGGAGACTAACTCCATATGTTCGCCCCTTCCACGCGGTTGGCATTGATTACTTAGCTCCGTTAGAAGTAGTCAATGCGTGAAGAAGAGAGAAACGCTATGTTGCAGTTTTTACTTGCCTGGTGACAAGAGCCGTGCATTTAGAGGTTGCGCACAGTTTGTCAACAGAAGCGTGCATCATGGCAATTCGACGGTTCGTAAGTCGAAGAGGTCCGCCGAAGGAAATATTCTCAGACAACGGGACCAACTTCATCGGAGCGAACAACGAGCTGCAAAAACAAATTGCCGCTAACTACTACTCGTGCGCAGACACCTTCACAGACGCACACACACTACTTGGCGGTTCAACCCACCTTCAGCACCTCACATGGGTGGCGTCTGGGAGCGGATGGTCAAGAGTGTGAAGGAGGCAATGCAAGCATTTAACGATGGTGAAAAACTAAACGATGAAATTCTGTTGACCGTCCTTGCCGATTCCGAAAGTCTAATTAACTCCCGCCCTCTGACATACCTGCCTCAGGCGTCTTCGGATTCCGAGGCATTGACCCCGAACCATTTTATTTTAGGGTCCTCTATCGGTAGAAAGGAACAAGTCCGTATCCTACCACACTCCGCCGAAGCATTAAGAAGCAGCTACCAAAGAGCCGCGGCACTTACTGATCACTTCTGGGACAGATGGCTGAAAGAGTATGTGCCAACCCTTCATTTGCGACATAAGTGGATTAATGAAGGACAGCAGCTGCAAGTTGGAGCACTGGTATTTGTGACGGAGGGGGCTCGTAAGGATTGGCTGAGAGCCAAAGTGGAAGAAATCTTTCCCAGATCCGATGGAATAATAAGGCAGGCGATAGTGAGAACAGCTCACGGGAAAAGGTTGAAGCGACCGGTAACAAAGCTTGCTAGGATTGATGGGGAAGTTGATAGAGTAGGTTGATAGTAGTGTGTTTTGTAAGTGAATCCAAACCGCATGGATTCACGTGGGGGGGGGATGTTGACACGACTTGACATGACAGCGCAAGATTGATGGAATAACAGGTGCGCTAATCGATCAAGCGTTGATCGATTAGCGTGTCCTAAAAACACCGCAAGGAAAGCAGGGTTCGGCTCGATCGAAGGGTCAACATTCTGCGATCGGCCGAAGAGGATTTGGCGAATCCGAGCGCGCGAAAAGTATATGCCCAAATAAGGTGCTGTTTAAGGTGCAGGAGCATAAGGTTAAGGGACGATGCGTGCCCAACGATGCGTGGGAGAAACGTGACAATCAGTTGCGATTTAAAAGCCAAAGCGAGAAGTGCCTAATTTGTTAAAAGTTGGCGTTGTGTATATGTATATAGGTATATATATATATCGAAATTTAGTTAAAATAAAGCAAACTAAACCCAGCTAAACAAAGCCACTTATCGATCGCAGCTACAACCAGTTTTCGAATGTATAGTACCAGAAAAGCATACCACTGAAGAGGTAGCACCTAGTACAGCAATTTTGCTCGAAAACCACCGAAAAACTGCTTCAAAAACTACCAGTTTTCGAATGTATAGTACCAGAAGAGTATACCACGGAAGAAGTAGCACCTAGTACAGCAATTTGGCTCGAAAACCACCGAAAAACTGCTTCAAAAACTACCAGTTTTCGAGTGTTCAGTACCAGAAGAGCATACCACGGAAGAGGTAGCACCTAGTACAGCAATTTTGCTCGAAAACCACCGAAAAACTGCTTCAAAAACTACCAGTTTTCGAATGTATAATACCAGAAGAGCATACCACGGAAGAAGTAGCACCTAGTACAGCAATTTGGCTCGAAAACCACCGAAAAACTGCATCAAAAACTACCAGTTTTCGAGTGTTCAGTACCAAAGAGCATACCACGGAAGAAGTAGCACCTTGTACAGCAATTTTGCTCGAAAACCACCGAAAATCTGCTTCAAAAACTACCAGTTTTCGAGGGTTCAGTACCAGAAGAGCATACCACGGAAGAGGTAGAACCAAGTACAGCAATTTTGCTCGAAAACCACCGACAATCTGATTCAAAAACTACCAGTTTTCGAGTGTTCAGTACCAAAAGAGCATACCACGGAAGAAGTAGCACCAAGTACAGCAATTTGGCTCGAAAACCACCGAAAACCTGCTTCAAAAACTACCAGTTTTCGAATATATAATACCAGAAGAGCATACCACGGAAGAGGTAGCACCTAGTACAACAATTTCGCTCGAAAACCACCGAAAAACTGCATCAAAAACTACCAGTTTTCTAGTGTTCAGAACTAGGAGAGCATACCACGGAAGAAGTAGCACCTAGTACAGCAATTTGGCTCGAAAACCACCGAAAAACTGCATCAAAAACAACCAGTTTTCGAGTGTTCAGTACCAAAAGAGCATACCACGGAAGAAGTAGCACCTAGTACAGCAATTTTGCTCGAAAACCACCGACAATCTGATTCAAAAACTACCAGTTTTCGATTGTTCAGTACCAAAAGAGCATACCACGGAAGAAGTAGCACCAAGTACAGCAATTTGGCTCGAAAACCACCGAAAACCTGCTTCAAAAACTACCAGTTTTCGAATATATAATACCAGAAGAGCATACCACGGAAGAGGTAGCACCTAGTACAACAATTTCGCTCGAAAACCACCGAAAAACTGCATCAAAAACTACCAGTTTTCGAGTGTTCAGTACCAGAAGAGCATACCACGGAAGAGGTAGCACCTAGTACAGCAATTTTGCTCGAAAACCACCGAAAAACTGCTTCAAAAACTACCAGTTTTCGAATGTATAATACCAGAAGAGCATACCACGGAAGAAGTAGCACCTAGTACAGCAATTTGGCTCGAAAACCACCGAAAAACTGCATCAAAAACTACCAGTTTTCGAGTGTTCAGTACCAAAGAGCATACCACGGAAGAAGTAGCACCTTGTACAGCAATTTTGCTCGAAAACCACCGAAAATCTGCTTCAAAAACTACCAGTTTTCGAGGGTTCAGTACCAGAAGAGCATACCACGGAAGAGGTAGAACCAAGTACAGCAATTTTGCTCGAAAACCACCGACAATCTGATTCAAAAACTACCAGTTTTCGAGTGTTCAGTACCAAAAGAGCATACCACGGAAGAAGTAGCACCAAGTACAGCAATTTGGCTCGAAAACCACCGAAAACCTGCTTCAAAAACTACCAGTTTTCAAATATATAATACCAGAAGAGCATACCACGGAAGAGGTAGCACCTAGTACAACAATTTCGCTCGAAAACCACCGAAAAACTGCATAAAAAACTACCAGTTTTCTAGTGTTCAGAACTAGGAGAGCATACCACGGAAGAAGTAGCACCTAGTACAGCAATTTGGCTCGAAAACCACCGAAAAACTGCATCAAAAACAACCAGTTTTCGAGTGTTCAGTACCAAAAGAGCATACCACGGAAGAAGTAGCACCTAGTACAGCAATTTTGCTCGAAAACCACCGACAATCTGATTCAAAAACTACCAGTTTTCGATTGTTCAGTACCAAAAGAGCATACCACGGAAGAAGTAGCACCAAGTACAGCAATTTGGCTCGAAAACCACCGAAAACCTGCTTCAAAAACTACCAGTTTTCGAATATATAATACCAGAAGAGCATACCACGGAAGAGGTAGCACCTAGTACAACAATTTCGCTCGAAAACCACCGAAAAACTGCATCAAAAACTACCAGTTTTCTAGTGTTCAGAACTAGGAGAGCATACCACGGAAGAGGTAGCACCTAGTACAGCAATTTGGCTCGAAAACCACCGAAAAACTGCATCAAAAACTACCAGTTTTCGAGTGTTCAGTACCAAAAGAGCATACCACGGAAGAAGTAGCACCTAGTACAGCAATTTGGCTCGAAAACCACCGAAAAACTGCATCAAAAACTACCAGTTTTCGAGTGTTCAGTACCAAAAGAGCATACCACGGAAGAAGTAGCAGCTAGTACAGCAATTTGGCTCGAAAACCACCGAAAAACTGCTTCAAAAACTACCAGTTTTCGAGTGTTCAGTACCAGAAGAGCATACCACGGAAGAAGTAGCACCTAGTACAGCAATTTGGCTCGAAAACCACCGAAAAACTGCATCAAAAACTACCAGTTTTCGAGTGTTCAGTACCAGGAGAGCATACCACGGAAGAAGTAGCACCTAGTACAACAATTTCGCTCGAAAACCGCCGAAAAACTGCATCAAAAACTACCAGTTATCGAATGAATAGTACCAGGAGAGCATACCACGGAAGAGGTAGCACCTAGTACAGCAATTTTGCTCGAAAACCACCGAAAAACTGCTTCAAAAACAACCAATTTTGGAATGTTTAGTACCAGGAGAGCATACCACGGAAGAAGTAGCACCTAGTACAGCAATTTCGCTCGAAAACCACCGAAAAACTGCTTCAAAAACCACCAGTTTTCGAATGTATAATAACAGAAGAGCATACCACAGAAGAGGTAGCACCTAGTACAGCAATTTTTCTCGAAAACCACCGAAAAACTGCTTCAAAAACTACCAGTTTTCGAATGTATAGTACCAGGAGAGCATACCACGGAAGAAGTAGCACCTAGTACAGCAATTTTGCTCGAAAACCACCGAAAAACTGCTTCAAAAACTACCAGTTTTCGAGTGTTCAGTACCAGGAGAGCATAGCACGGAAGAAGTAGCATCTAGTACAGCAATTTTGCTCGAAAACCACCGAAAAACTGCTTCAAAAACTACCAGTTTTCGAGTGTTCAGTACCAGAAGAGCATACCACGGAAGAAGTAGCACCTAGCACAGCAATTTTGCTCGAAAACCACCGAAAAACTGCTTCTAAAACTACCAGTTTTCGAATGTATAGTACCAGGAGAGCATACCACGGAAGAGGTAGCACCTAGTACAACAATTTGGCTCGAAAACCACCGAAAAACTGCTTCAAAAACTACCAGTTTTCGAGTGTTCAGTACCAGAAGAGCATACCACGGAAGAAGTAGCACCTAGTACAGCAATTTTGCTCGAAAACCACCGAAAAACTGCTTCAAAAATTACCAAATTTCGAATGTATAGTACCAGGAGAGCATACCACGGAAGAAGTAGCACCTATTACAGCAATTTTTCTCGAAAACCACCGAAAATCTGCTTCAAAAACTACCAGTTTTTGAATGTATAGTACCAGGAGAGCATACCACGGAAGAGGTAGCACCTAGTACAGCAATTTTGCTCGAAAACCACCAAAAACTGCTTCAAAAACTACCAGTGTTGACACGACTTGACATGACAGCGCAAGGTTGATGGAATAACAGGTGCGCTAATCGATCAAGCGTTGATCGATTAGCGTGTCCTAAAAACACCGCAAGGAAAGCAGAGTTCGGCTCGATCGAAGGGTCAACATTCTGCGATCGGCCGAAGAGGATTTGGCGAATCCGAGCGCGCGAAAAGTATATGCCCAAATAAGGTGCTGTTTAAGGTGCAGGAGCATAAGGTTAAGGGACGATGCGTGCCCAACGATGCGTGGGAGAAACGTGACAATCAGTTGCGATTTAAAAGCCAAAGCAAGAAGTGCCTAATTTGTTAAAAGTTGGCGTTGTGTATATGTATATAGGTATATATATATATATCGAAGTTTAGTTAAAATAAAGCAAACTAAACCCAGCTAATCAAAGCCACTTATCGATCGCAGCTACAAAAGCTTTTAACAAGTTAAATAAACATTTTGTTAAAATTTAAGCTAATAAAAAGCTTACAGTCAAAGCTTTAGCTTAGTTTGTGCTTAGTGCTGAGTAGTGAAACGCGGACAGAATGCCGAAACCGAGGTTTGATTGTGTCGGTTGTACCCGCGAAATGCGGTGCGATGCGACCAATGCTACAAGTGGTGGCATTACGATTGTGAGGTGGGTGTGTGAACTGTGTGTTACCGGGAAGAAGGACGAGGCAGCTGAGGTGAAAAGCCACGACCCCAGTGGAAAACCGATCAGGGCTACTCGCGGGAAGACCCTTTCGCAGGATGGCGAACCTTCCAAACCGTACCACAAGAAAGCCCTTCGAGCAATTCCTTCGCGGCCAGTAATAGCGATCGGTGGTCAGCAAGCAATGAAATTATCCACTTCGGTCGAGCAGAGTTTTGCGTGCGAAAAGCAAGTGACTTCGCCAATGAGGTTGGCGAAGGAAAAAGAAAGTGCGATGGCGCCCAGTGCGATCGAGAGCGTGGGCGGTAAAAGTGCAAGAGGACACGAATCTGTCGCGTTTAGTGCGTGCGAGAGCAAAGGTTCCGCGTCAACGGCGTTGAAGCTTGAACGGCTTGCAAGAGAGCGTGATTTGGAAGTGGCCGCACTCCAAGCGGAAGTGGACGCGAAAATCGCGAGATTGCGTGTGAACTATTCAACGACGCGACGCCAGATAGAAGAGGATAGTGAAAGCAGAAGAAGTAGGTCCAGCGTCAGTGGTGATTCAAAAGTGTTAGATTGGTTGTCAAACAACCAAACGGAAAAAATTGATAATCGCGACCTTACGAAAAGAAGAATGAGCTCGAGGAAGTGCCTGCAATGGAGGTGATACCGTCTGCGGTAGATCGTGCAAGTGCAAGGAAAGTCTGGCGAAGGAAACTACCACCCTTTTCTGGCTCTGCGAAAGAATGGCCCATCTTCTACAGTTACTACAAAGAGTCAACGAAGGCATGTGGCTACACTTCCGTAGAAAATATCATGCGGTTAGAAGAAGCGCTTAGCGGCCCAGCAAGAGAAGCGGTAGAGTCCAAGTTCACGCTACCAAATGCAGCTCCGATGGTGATGATAATGTTGAAGCAGCTTTTCGGTCGCCCAGGCCAGCTAGTAAAAGAGCTTATCGAGCAAGCCCGTCGCGCTGAAGCTCCTAAGCCGGAACGTTTGGACCAACTGATAGCGTTTGGTTTAACGGTGAGAAAGTTGTGCGATCACTTGACGGCCAGTGACATGGAAGAACACATGTCGAACCCGGTATTATTAGATGAGCTGGTGGAAAAGCTTTCGATCAATAGAGGTTTGGAATGGGTCGATTTCAAGCGGAACTACCGTAAACCGACGTTAAAAGAGTTCGGCGAGTTCATGGAGAAGCTAACGGAGAAGTGTTGTGAACTCAAAACTCACATTAAAATAGAGGTAGATCGCGCACCAATGAAGCATAACAAATCTCATACTTTCGTCCACTCCTACCCCGCGACCGAACACATGAATAAGCCTCTTGCTAAACCATCGAGTAGAGAAGGTAACACCACAACCTCGTCGAGCCTTATGGGAATTAAGTGTTACGTTTGTGAGGATTCGACGCATCGTGTAAGACAGTGCGAAGTTTTCAGGCGTATGGCTGCGGCAGCCCGTCGTGATACAGTGCAACGCCTAAAACTATGTGAAAACTGTTTAGGTAGCCATGGTCGGAACCCCTGCAGATCCAAGTTCAATTGTGGAGTTGTGGGATGCAGTGCGCGGCATCATACATTGCTGCATCAAGAACCTGTAGCTACACCCATTACGAGCGCGCAGTGTAACACTCACGCTGCGAAAGCTTCACAAATGCTCTTCCGTGTAGTGCCTGTTACCGTCCATCATGGCCAACGCAGTGTAGAGACTTATGCGTTCTTGGATGAAGGATCCTCTCTCACGATGATCGAAGCAGCACTTGCGGTTCAATTGGGAGTCAGCGGCGTTCGAGAGCCTTTGGAGCTTTACTGGACTGGCAACTTCAAAAGGAAGGAGGAAACGTCGGAGTGTGTTCAGCTGGAGATATCGGCCCGGGACGATGAGCGGCGCTATACTATAGCGGCCGCTCACACGGTTAAACAGCTAAGTTTGCCCATCCAATCTATAGATTCTCCACTGATAATGAACTCTAAATACTTCCAGGATCTACCAGCCATGCTGTATCGGGATTCCGTTCCCGCAGTTGCTGATAGGGCTGCGAGACATAGCGTTATTAAAACCGTTGGAAGTACGATCGGGCGACGAAGGTGGACCGATTGCTGTGCGAAGCCTGCTGGGATGGTCAATCTACGGACCACGTCACACCGACACAAAAGCATCGCTGTCATTTAACCACCACGGAAGGGCATCAGAAGGTACGGAATCGCATCTCTCTGCTGGAAGCGAACTGCAGCAAAGGTACGCCACCGATCACGCTGTATGCACGATTGAGGAAAGAAGTCCTGGCGATGTTGCAGGCGTAAGTGCCGATCTGATACTTCATGAAATGTTGCGCCAATACTTCACTTTGGAAGGTACGGGTGTGGCTGCATTTAGCGATAACGTTCCTGCATCGAAAGAGGTGTCGAGGGCAAACCAGCTCCTTCAAACTACAACGGAAGAACAGCGTGGATATGTGATGGCACACGTGGCAGTCGACGATGGCCGTATTAACTTGGATGCAGCGCGTTTTTCCAAGTGGAGATTTCTTGTGCGCACGATAGCCATTCTACAGCGTTTTGTGACGAACTGCAAAAGGAAAGCTGAAGGACGATTGTTGTTAACGCTCAAGCCGACCAAACTACAGCAACGATGTATCAAGAAACACATTCCTGCTGTGCAGACGCCTTTGAGTTCCGAAGAATACGAACGGGCTGAGAACCTGATTTGACGATTTACGCAAGAGGAAGCTTATCCCTCAGAAGTGCGCAAACTGAGAGACGATATTGGAAAGGGACCACATGCGCCAGGAGAGCTGGAAAGAAGTAGTCCACTGTACGCTCTCACGCCATATGCGGATGAACACGGTGTTTTGCGTGTGAGTAGTCGAATATGCCGAGCAAAACAAATAGAGTACAATACACGGTATCCGATCATACTCCCAGAAAAGCACTCTATAACGCTGCTCCTTGTAAAGGATTATCATCATCGGTTCGGGCACGCCAATCGTGAAACCGTAGTGAACGAACTAAGATAGCGGTTCCACATAAAGCACCTGCGCTCATGTGTGTCGAGCGTGATGAAGAAATGCCAGCGCTGCAAGATAAGGAAGTGTCAGCCTAGTACTCCAAGAATGGCACCGCTTCCAGCGGCGAGACTAACTCCATATGTTCGCCCCTTCCACGCGGTTGGCATTGATTACTTAGCTCCGTTAGAAGTAGTCAATGCGTGAAGAAGAGAGAAACGCTATGTTGCAGTTTTTACTTGCCTGGTGACAAGAGCCGTGCATTTAGAGGTTGCGCACAGTTTGTCAACAGAAGCGTGCATCATGGCAATTCGACGGTTCGTAAGTCGAAGAGGTCCGCCGAAGGAAATATTCTCAGACAACGGGACCAACTTCATCGGAGCGAACAACGAGCTGCAAAAACAAATTGCCGCTAACTACTACTCGTGCGCAGACACCTTCACAGACGCACACACACTACTTGGCGGTTCAACCCACCTTCAGCACCTCACATGGGTGGCGTCTGGGAGCGGATGGTCAAGAGTGTGAAGGAGGCGATGCAAGCATTTAACGATGGTGAAAAACTAAACGATGAAATTCTGTTGACCGTCCTTGCCGATTCCGAAAGTCTAATTAACTCCCGCCCTCTGACATACCTGCCTCAGGCGTCTTCGGATTCCGAGGCATTGACCCCGAACCATTTTATTTTAGGGTCCTCTATCGGTAGAAAGGAACAAGTCCGTATCCTACCACACTCCGCCGAAGCATTAAGAAGCAGCTACCAAAGAGCCGCGGCACTTACTGATCACTTCTGGGACAGATGGCTGAAAGAGTATGTGCCAACCCTTCATTTGCGACATAAGTGGATTAATGAAGGACAGCAGCTGCAAGTTGGAGCACTGGTATTTGTGACGGAGGGGGCTCGTAAGGATTGGCTGAGAGCCAAAGTGGAAGAAATCTTTCCCAGATCCGATGGAAGAATAAGGCAGGCGATAGTGAGAACAGCTCACGGGAAAAGGTTGATGCGACCGGTAACAAAGCTTGCTAGGATTGATGGGGAAGTTGATAGAGTAGGTTGATAGTAGTGTGTTTTGTAAGTGAATCCAAACTCATGGATTCACGTGGGGGGGATGTTGACACGACTTGACATGACAGCGCAAGATTGATGGAATAACAGGTGCGCTAATCGATCAAGCGTTGATCGATTAGCGTGTCCTAAAAACACCGCAAGGAAAGCAGGGTTCGGCTCGATCGAAGGGTCAACATTCTGCGATCGGCCGAAGAGGATTTGGCGAATCCGAGCGCGCGAAAAGTATATGCCCAAATAAGGTGCTGTTTAAGGTGCAGGAGCATAAGGTTAAGGGACGATGCGTGCCCAACGATGCGTGGGAGAAACGTGACAATCAGTTGCGATTTAAAAGCCAAAGCGAGAAGTGCCTAATTTGTTAAAAGTTGGCGTTGTGTATATGTATATAGGTATATATATATCGAAGTTTAGTTAAAATAAAGCAAACTAAACCCAGCTAAACAAAGCCACTTATCGATCGCAGCTACAACCAGTTTTCGAATGTATAGTACCAGAAAAGCATACCACTGAAGAGGTAGCACCTAGTACAGCAATTTTGCTCGAAAACCACCAAAACACTGCTTCAAAAACTACCAGTTTTCGAATTCATAGTACCAGAAGAGTATACCACGGAAGAAGTAGCACCTAGTACAGCAATTTTGCTCGAAAACCACCGAAAAACTGCTTCAAAAACTACCAGTTTTCGAATATTCAGTACCAGAAGAGCATACCACGGAAGAGGTAGCACCTAGTACAGCAATTTTGCTCGAAAACCACCGAAAATCTGCTTCAAAAACTACCAGTTTTCGAATGTATAATACCAGAAGAGCATACCACGGAAGAAGTAGCACCTAGTACAGCAATTTTTTCTCGTAAACCACCGAAAAACTGCTTCAAAACTACCAGTTTTCGAGTGTTCAGTACCAGAAGAGCATACCACGGAAGAAGTAGCACCTAGTACAACAATTTGGCTCGAAAACCACCGGAAATCTGCTTAAAAAACTACCAGTTTTCTAGTGTTCAGAACTAGGAGAGCATACCACGGAAGAAGTAGCACCAAGTACAGCAATTTGGCTCGAAAACCACCGAAAACCTGCTTCAAAAACTACCAGTTTTCAAATATATAATACCAGAAGAGCATACCACGGAAGAGGTAGCACCTAGTACAACAATTTCGCTCGAAAACCACCGAAAAACTGCATCAAAAACTACCAGTTTTCTAGTGTTCAGAACTAGGAGAGCATACCACGGAAGAAGTAGCACCTAGTACAGCAATTTGGCTCGAAAACCACCGAAAAACTGCATCAAAAACTACCAGTTTTCGAGTGTTCAGTACCAAAAGAGCATACCACGGAAGAAGTAGCACCTAGTACAGCAATTTTGCTCGAAAACCACCGACAATCTGATTCAAAAACTACCAGTTTTCGAGTGTTCAGTACCAAAAGAGCATACCACGGAAGAAGTAGCACCTAGTACAGCAATTTGGCTCGAAAACCACCGAAAACCTGCTTCAAAAACTACCAGTTTTCGAATATATAATACCAGAAGAGCATACCACGGAAGAGGTAGCACCTAGTACAACAATTTCGCTCGAAAACCACCGAAAAACTGCTTCAAAAACTACCAGTTTTCTAGTGTTCAGAACTAGGAGAGCATACCACGGAAGAAGTAGCACCTAGTACAGCAATTTGGCTCGAAAACCACCGAAAAACTGCATCAAAAACTACCAGTTTTCGAGTGTTCAGTACCAAAAGAGCATACCACGGAAGAAGTAGCTACTAGTACAGCAATTTGGCTCGAAAACCACCGAAAAACTGCTTCAAAAACTACCAGTTTTCGAGTGTTCAGTACCAGAAGAGCATACCACGGAAGAGGTAGCACCTAGTACAGCAATTTTGCTCGAAAACCACCGAAAATCTGCTTCAAAAACTACCAGTTTTCGAATGTATAATACCAGAAGAGCATACCACGGAAGAAGTAGCACCTAGTACAGCAATTTGGCTCGAAAACCACCGAAAAACTGCATCAAAAACTACCAGTTTTCGAGTGTTCAGTACCAGGAGAGCATACCACGGAAGAAGTAGCACCTAGTAGAACAAATTCGCTCGAAAACCACCGAAAAACTGCTTCAAAAACTACCAGTTTTCGAGTGTTCAGTACCAGGAGAGCATACCACGGAAGAAGTAGCACCTAGTACAGCAATTTTGCTCGAAAACCTCCGAAAATCTGCTTCAAAAACTACCAGTTTTCGAATGTATAATACCAGAAGAGCATACCACGGAAGAAGTAGCACCTAGTACAGCAATTTTGCTCGAAAACCACCGAAAAACTGCATCAAAAACTACCAGTTTTCGAGTGTTCAGTACCAGAAGAGCATACCACGGAAGAAGTAGCACCTAGTACAGCAATTTGGCTCGAAAACCACCGAAAAACTGCTTCAAAAACTACCAGTTTCCGAGTGTTCAGTACCAAAAGAGCATACCACGGAACAGGTAGCACCTAGTACAGCAATTTTGCTCGAAAACCACCGAAAATCTGCTTCAAAAACTACCAGTTTTCGAATGTATAATACCAGAAGAGCATACCACGGAAGAAGTAGCACCTAGTACAGCAATTTGGCTCGAAAACCACCGAAAAACTGCATCAAAAACTACCAGTTTTCGAGTGTTCAGTACCAAAAGAGCATACCACGGAAGAAGTAGCACCTAGTACAACAATTTCGCTCGAAAACCACCGAAAAACTGCATCAAAAACTACCAGTTTTCGAGTGTTCAGTACCAGGAGAGCATACCACGGAAGAAGTAGCACCTAGTACAGCAATTTTGCTCGAAAACCACCGAAAAACTGCTTCAAAAACTACCAGTTATCGAATGTATAGTACCAGGAGAGCATACCACGGAAGAGGTAGCACCTAGTACAGCAATTTTGCTCGAAAACCACCGAAAAACTGCTTCAAAAACAACCAATTTTGGAATGTTTAGTACCAGGTGAGCATACCACGGAAGAAGTAGCACCTAGTACAACAATTTCGCTCGAAAACCACCGAAAAACTGCTTCAAAAACTACCAGTTTGCGAATGTATAGTACCAGGAGAGCATACCACGGAAGAAGTAGCACCTAGTACAGCAATTTTGCTCGAAAACCACCGAAAAACTGCTTCAAAAACTACCAGTTTTCGAATGTATAGTACCAGGAGAGCATACCACGGAAGAAGTAGCACCTAGTACAGCAATTTTGCTCGAAAACCACCGAAAAACTGCTTCAAAAACTACCAGTTATCGAATGAATAGTACCAGGAGAGCATACCACGGAAGAGGTAGCACCTAGTACAGCAATTTTGCTCGAAAACCACCGAAAAACTGCTTCAAAAACTACCAGTTTTCGAATGTATAGTACCAGGAGAGCATACCACGGAAGAGGTAGCACCTAGTACAACAATTTGGCTCGAAAACCACCGAAAAACTGCATCAAAAACTACCAGTTTTCTAGTGTTCAGAACCAAAAGAGCATACCACGGAAGAAGTAGCACCTAGTACAGCAATTTGGCTCGAAAACCACCGAAAAACTGCATCAAAAACTACCAGTTTTCGAGTGTTCAGTACCAAAAGAGCATACCACGGAAGAAGTAGCACCTAGTACAACAATTTCGCTCGAAAACCACCGAAAAACTGCTTCAAAAACTACCAGTTTTCGAATGTATAATAACAGAAGAGCATACCACAGAAGAGGTAGCACCTAGTACAGCAATTTTGCTCGAAAACCACCGAAAAACTGCTTCAAAAACTACCAGTTTTCGAGTGTTCAGTACCAGGAGAGCATAGCACGGAAGAAGTAGCATCTAGTACAGCAATTTTGCTCGAAAACCACCGAAAAACTGCTTCAAAAACTACCAGTTTTCGAGTGTTCAGTACCAGAAGAGCATACCACGGAAGAGGTAGCACTTAGTACAGCAATTTGGCTCGAAAACCACCGAAAAACTGCTTCAAAAACTACCAGTTTTCGAATGTATAGTACCAGGAGAGCATACCACGGAAGAGGTAGCACCTAGTACAACAATTTGGCTCGAAAACCACCGAAAAACTGCTTCAAAAACTACCAGTTTTCGAGTGTTCAGTACCAGAAGAGCATACCACGGAAGAAGTAGCACCTAGTACAGCAATTTTGCTCGAAAACCACCGAAAAACTGCATCAAAAACTACCAGTTTTGGAATGTATAGTACCAGGAGAGCATACCACGGAAGAAGTAGCACCTAGTACAGCAATTTTTCTCGAAAACCACCGAAAACTGCTTCAAAAACTACCAGTTTTTGAATGTATAGTACCAGGAGAGCATACCACGGAAGAGGTAGCACCTAGTACAGCAATTTGGCTCGAAAACCACCAAAAACTGCTTCAAAAACTACCAGTGTTGACACGACTTGACATGACAGCGCAAGGTTGATGGAATAACAGGTGCGCTAATCGATCAAGCGTTGATCGATTAGCGTGTCCTAAAAACACCGCAAGGAAAGCAGAGTTCGGCTCGATCGAAGGGTCAACATTCTGCGATCGGCCGAAGAGGATTTGGCGAATCCGAGCGCGCGAAAAGTATATGCCCAAATAAGGTGCTGTTTAAGGTGCAGGAGCATAAGGTTAAGGGACGATGCGTGCCCAACGATGCGTGGGAGAAACGTGACAATCAGTTGCGATTTAAAAGCCAAAGCAAGAAGTGCCTAATTTGTTAAAAGTTGGCGTTGTGTATATGTATATAGGTATATATATGTATATCGAAGTTTAGTTAAAATAAAGCAAACTAAACCCAGCTAATCAAAGCCACTTATCGATCGCAGCTACAAAAGCTTTTAACAAATTAAATAAACATTTTGTTAAAATTTAAGCTAATAAAAAGCTTACAGTCAAAGCTTTAGCTTAGTTTGTGCTTAGTGCTGAGTAGTGAAACGCGGACAGAATGCCGAAACCGAGGTTTGATTGTGTCGGTTGTACCCGCGAAAATGCGGTAGCCGATATGGTGCGATGCGACCAATGCTACAAGTGGTGGCATTACGATTGTGAGGTGGGTGTGTGAACTGTGTGTTACCGGGAAGAAGGACGAGGCAGCTGAGGTGAAAAGCCACGACCCCAGTGGAAAACCGATCAGGGCTACTCGCGGGAAGACCCTTTCGCAGGATGGCGAACCTTCCAAACCGTACCACAAGAAAGCCCTTCGAGCAATTCCTTCGCGGCCAGTAATAGCGATCGGTGGTCAGCAAGCAATGAAATTATCCACTTCGGTCGAGCAGAGTTTTGCGTGCGAAAAGCAAGTGACTTCGCCAATGAGGTTGGCGAAGGAAAAAGAAAGTGCGATGGCGCCCAGTGCGATCGAGAGCGTGGGCGGTAAAAGTGCAAGAGGACACGAATCTGTCGCGTTTAGTGCGTGCGAGAGCAAAGGTTCCGCGTCAACGGCGTTGAAGCTTGAACGGCTTGCAAGAGAGCGTGATTTGGAAGTGGCCGCACTCCAAGCGGAAGTGGACGCGAAAATCACGAGATTGCGTGTGAACTATTCAACGACGCGACGCCAGATAGAAGAGGATAGTGAAAGCAGAAGAAGTAGGTCCAGCGTCAGTGGTGATTCAAAAGTGTTAGATTGGTTGTCAAACAACCAAACGGAAAAAATTGATAATCGCGACCTTACGAAAAGAAGAATGAGCTCGAGGAAGTGCCTGCAATGGAGGTGATACCGTCTGCGGTAGATCGTGCAAGTGCAAGGAAAGTCTGGCGAAGGAAACTACCACCCTTTTCTGGTTCTGCGAAAGAATGGCCCATCTTCTACAGTTACTACAAAGAGTCAACGAAGGCATGTGGCTACACTTCCGTAGAAAATATCATGCGGTTAGAAGAAGCGCTTAGCGGCCCAGCAAGAGAAGCGGTAGAGTCCAAGTTCACGCTACCAAATGCAGCTCCGATGGTGATGATAATGTTGAAGCAGCTTTTCGGTCGCCCAGGCCAGCTAGTAAAAGAGCTTATCGAGCAAGCCCGTCGCGCTGAAGCTCCTAAGCCGGAACGTTTGGACCAACTGATAGCGTTTGGTTTAACGGTGAGAAAGTTGTGCGATCACTTGACGGCCAGTGACATGGAAGAACACATGTCGAACCCGGTATTATTAGATGAGCTGGTGGAAAAGCTTTCGATCAAAAGAGGTTTGGAATGGGTCGATTTCAAGCGGAACTACCGTAAACCGACGTTAAAAGAGTTCGGCGAGTTCATGGAGAAGCTAACGGAGAAGTGTTGTGAACTCAAAACTCACATTAAAATAGAGGTAGATCGCGCACCAATGAAGCATAACAAATCTCATACTTTCGTCCACTCCTACCCCGCGACCGAACACATGAATAAGCCTCTTGCTAAACCATCGAGTAGAGAAGGTAACACCACAACCTCGTCGAGCCTTATGGGAATTAAGTGTTACGTTTGTGAGGATTCGACGCATCGTGTAAGACAGTGCGAAGTTTTCAGGCGTATGGCTGCGGCAGCCCGTCGTGATACAGTGCAACGCCTAAAACTATGTGAAAACTGTTTAGGTAGCCATGGTCGGAACCCCTGCAGATCCAAGTTCAATTGTGGAGTTGTGGGATGCAGTGCGCGGCATCATACATTGCTGCATCAAGAACCTGTAGCTACACCCATTACGAGCGCGCAGTGTAACACTCACGCTGCGAAAGCTTCACAAATGCTCTTCCGTGTAGTGCCTGTTACCGTCCATCATGGCCAGCGCAGTGTAGAGACTTATGCGTTCTTGGATGAAGGATCCTCTCTCACGATGATCGAAGCAGCACTTGCGGTTCAATTGGGAGTCAGCGGCGTTCGAGAGCCTTTGGAGCTTTACTGGACTGGCAACTTCAAAAGGAAGGAGGAAACGTCGGAGTGTGTTCAGCTGGAGATATCGGCCCGGGACGATGAGCGGCGCTATACTATAGCGGCCGCTCACACGGTTAAACAGCTAAGTTTGCCCATCCAATCTATAGATTCTCCACTGATAATGAACTCTAAATACTTCCAGGATCTACCAGCCATGCTGTATCGGGATTCCGTTCCCGCAGTTGCTGATAGGGCTGCGAGACATAGCGTTATTAAAACCGTTGGAAGTACGATCGGGCGACGAAGGTGGACCGATTGCTGTGCGAAGCCTGCTGGGATGGTCAATCTACGGACCACGTCACACCGACACAAATGCATCCCTGTCATTTAACCACCACGGAAGGGCATCAGAAGGTACGGAATCGCATCTCTCTGCTGGAAGCGAACTGCAGCAAAGGTACGCCACCGATCACGCTGTATGCACGATTGAGGAAAGAAGTCCTGGCGATGTTGCAGGCGTAAGTGCCGATCTGATACTTCATGAAATGTTGCACCAATACTTCACTTTGGAAGGTACGGGTGTGGCTGCATTTAGCGATAACGTTCCTGCATCGAAAGAGGTGTCGAGGGCAAACCAGCTCCTTCAAACTACAACGGAAGAACAGCGTGGATATGTGATGGCACACGTGGCAGTCGACGATGGCCGTATTAACTTGGATGCAGCGCGTTTTTCCAAGTGGAGATTTCTTGTGCGCACGATAGCCATTCTACAGCGTTTTGTGACGAACTGCAAAAGGAAAGCTGAAGGACGATTGTTGTTAACGCTCAAGCCGACCAAACTACAGCAACGATGTATCAAGAAACACATTCCTGCTGTGCAGACGCCTTTGAGTTCCGAAGAATACGAACGGGCTGAGAACCTGATTTGGCGATTTACGCAAGAGGAAGCTTATCCCTCAGAAGTGCGCAAACTGAGAGACGATATTGGAAAGGGACCACATGCGCCAGGAGAGCTGGAAAGAAGTAGTCCACTGTACGCTCTCACGCCATATGCGGATGAACACGGTGTTTTGCGTGTGAGTAGTCGAATATGCCGAGCAAAACAAATAGAGTACAATACACGGTATCCGATCATACTCCCAGAAAAGCACTCTATAACGCTGCTCCTTGTAAAGGATTATCATCATCGGTTCGGGCACGCCAATCGTGAAACCGTAGTGAACGAACTAAGATAGCGGTTCCACATAAAGCACCTGCGCTCATGTGTGTCGAGCGTGATGAAGAAATGCCAGCGCTGCAAGATAAGGAAGTGTCAGCCTAGTACTCCAAGAATGGCACCGCTTCCAGCGGCGAGACTAACTCCATATGTTCGCCCCTTTCCACGCGGTTGGCATTGATTACTTAGCTCCGTTAGAAGTAGTCAATGCGTGAAGAAGAGAGAAACGCTATGTTGCAGTTTTTACTTGCCTGGTGACAAGAGCCGTGCATTTAGAGGTTGCGCACAGTTTGTCAACAGAAGCGTGCATCATGGCAATTCGACGGTTCGTAAGTCGAAGAGGTCCGCCGAAGGAAATATTCTCAGACAACGGGACCAACTTCATCGGAGCGAACAACGAGCTGCAAAAACAAATTGCCGCTAACTACTACTCGTGCGCAGACACCTTCACAAACGCACACACCACTTGGCGGTTCAACCCACCTTCAGCACCTCACATGGGTGGCGTCTGGGAGCGGATGGTCAGGAGTGTGAAGGAGGCGATGCAAGCATTTAACGATGGTGAAAAACTAAACGATGAAATTCTGTTGACCGTCCTTGCCGATTCCGAAAGTCTAATTAACTCCCGCCCTCTGACATACCTGCCTCAGGCGTCTTCGGATTCCGAGGCATTGACCCCGAACCATTTTATTTTAGGGTCCTCTATCGGTAGAAAGGAACAAGTCCGTATCCTACCACACTCCGCCGAAGCATTAAGAAGCAGCTACCAAAGAGCCGCGGCACTTACTGATCACTTCTGGGACAGATGGCTGAAAGAGTATGTGCCAACCCTTCATTTGCGACATAAGTGGATTAATGAAGGACAGCAGCTGCAAGTTGGAGCACTGGTATTTGTGACGGAGGGGGCTCGTAAGGATTGGCTGAGAGCCAAAGTGGAAGAAATCTTTCCCAGATCCGATGGAAGAATAAGGCAGGCGATAGTGAGAACAGCTCACGGGAAAAGGTTGATGCGACCGGTAACAAAGCTTGCTAGGATTGATGGGGAAGTTGATAGAGTAGGTTGATAGTAGTGTGTTTTGTAAGTGAATCCAAACTCATGGATTCACGTGGGGGGGGATGTTGACACGACTTGACATGACAGCGCAAGATTGATGGAATAACAGGTGCGCTAATCGATCAAGCGTTGATCGATTAGCGTGTCCTAAAAACACCGCAAGGAAAGCAGGGTTCGGCTCGATCGAAGGGTCAACATTCTGCGATCGGCCGAAGAGGATTTGGCGAATCCGAGCGCGCGAAAAGTATATGCCCAAATAAGGTGCTGTTTAAGGTGCAGGAGCATAAGGTTAAGGGACGATGCGTGCCCAACGATGCGTGGGAGAACCGTGACAATCAGTTGCGATTTAAAAGCCAAAGCGAGAAGTGCCTAATTTGTTAAAAGTTGGCGTTGTGTATATGTATATAGGTATATATATATCGAAGTTTAGTTAAAATAAAGCAAACTAAACCCAGCTAAACAAAGCCACTTATCGATCGCAGCTACAACCAGTTTTCGAATGTATAGTACCAGAAAAGCATATCACTGAAGAGGTAGCACCTAGTACAGCAATTTTGCTCGAAAACCACCAAAACACTGCTTCAAAAACTACCAGTTTTCGAATTATAGTACCAGAAGAGTATACCACGGAAGAAGTAGCACCTAGTACAGCAATTTGGCTCGAAAACCACCGAAAAACTGCTTCAAAAACTACCAGTTTTCGAGTGTTCAGTACCAGAAGAGCATACCACGGAAGAGGTAGCACCTAGTACAGCAATTTTGCTCGAAAACCACCGAAAATCTGCTTCAAAAACTACCAGTTTTCGAATGTATAGTACCAGAAGAGCATACCACGGAAGAAGTAGCACCTAGTACAGCAATTTGGCTCGAAAACCACCGAAAAACTGCATCAAAAACTACCAGTTTTCGAGTGTTCAGTACCAAAAGAGCATACCACGGAAGAAGTAGCACGTTGTACAGCAATTTTGCTCGAAAACCACCGAAAATCTGCTTCAAAAACTACCAGTTTTCGAGGGTTCAGTACCAGGAGAGCATACCACGGAAGAGGTAGCACCAAGTACAGCAATTTTGCTCGAAAACCACCGACAATCTGATTCAAAAACTACCAGTTTTCGAGTGTTCAGTACCACGAGAGCATACCACGGAAGAAGTAGCACCTAGTACAGCAATTTGGCTCGAAAACCACCGAAAACCTGCTTCAAAAACTACCAGTTTTCAAATATATAATACCAGAAGAGCATACCACGGAAGAGGTAGCACCTAGTACAAAAATTTCGCTCGAAAACCACCGAAAAACTGCATCAAAAACTACCAGTTTTCTAGTGTTCAGAACTAGAAGAGCATACCACGGAAGAAGTAGCACCTAGTACAGCAATTTGGCTCGAAAACCACCGAAAAACTGCATCAAAAACTACCAGTTTTCGAGTGTTCAGTACCAAAAGAGCATACCACGGAAGAAGTAGCACCTAGTACAGCAATTTGGCTCGAAAACCACCGACAATCTGCTTCAAAAACTACCAGTTTTCGTGTGTTCAGTACCAGGAGAGCATACCACGGAAGAAGTAGCACCTAGTACAACAATTTCGCTCGAAAACCACCGAAAAACTGCTTCAAAAACTACTAGTTTTCGAGTGTTCAGTACCAGGAGAGCATACCACGGAAGAAGTAGCACCTAGTACAGCAATTTTGCTCGAAAACCACCGGAAAACTGCTTCAAAAACTACCAGTTATCGAATGAATAGTACCAGGAGAGCATACCACGGAAGAGGTAGCACCTAGTACAGCAATTTTGCTCGAAAACCACCGAAAAACTGCTTCAAAAACAACCAATTTTGGAATGTTTAGTACCAGGAGAGCATACCACGGAAGAAGTAGCACCTAGTACAACAATTTCGCTCGAAAACCACCGAAAAACTGCTTCAAAAACTACCAGTTTTCGAATGTATAATAACAGAAGAGCATACCACGGAAGAAGTAGCACCTTGTACAGCAATTTTGCTCGAAAACCACCGAAAAACTGCTTCAAAAACTACCAGTTTTCGAATGTATAGTACCAGGAGAGCATACCACGGAAGAGGTAGCACCTAGTACAGCAATTTTGCTCGAAAACCACCGAAAAACTGCTTCAAAAACTACCAGTTATCGAATGAATAGTACCAGGAGAACATACCACGGAAGAGGTAGCACCTAGTACAGCAATTTTGCTCGAAAACCACCGAAAAACTGCTTCAAAAACAACCAATTTTGGAATGTTTAGTACCAGGAGAGCATACCACGGAAGAAGTAGCACCTAGTACAACAATTTTGCTCGAAAACCACCGAAAAACTGCTTCAAAAACTACCAGTTTTCGAATGTATAATAACAGAAGAGCATACCACAGAAGAGGTAGCACCTAGTACAGCAATTTTGCTTGAAAACCACCGAAAAACTGCTTCAAAAACTACCAGTTTTCGAATGTATAATACCAGGAGAGCATACCACGGAAGAAGTAGCACCTAGTACAGCAATTTTGCTCGAAAACCACCGAAAAACTGCTTCAAAAACTACCAGTTTTCGAGTGTTCAGTACCAGGAGAGCATACCACGGAAGAAGTAGCATCTAGTACAGCAATTTTGCTCGAAAACCACCGAAAAACTGCTTCAAAAACTACCAGTTTTCGAGTGTTCAGTACCAGAAGAGCATACCACGGAAGAAGTAGCACCTAGCACAGCAATTTTGCTCGAAAACCACCGAAAACCTGCTTCTAAAACTACCAGTTTTCGAATGTATAGTACCAAAAGAGCATACCACGGAAGAGGTAGCCCCTAGTACAACAATTTGGCTCGAAAACCACCGAAAAACTGCTTCAAAAACTACCAGTTTTCGAGTGTTCAGTACCAGAAGAGCATACCACGGAAGAAGTAGCACCTAGTACAACAATTTGGCTCGAAAACCACCGAAAAACTGCTTCAAAAACTACCAAATTTCGAATGTATAGTACCAGGAGAGCATACCACGGAAGAAGTAGCACCTAGTACAGCAATTTTTCTCGAAAACCACCGAAAATCTGCTTCAAAAACTACCAGGTTTTGAATGTATAGTACCAGGAGAGCATACCACGGAAGAGGTAGCACCTAGTACAGCAATTTTGCTCGAAAACCACCAAAAACTGCTTCAAAAACTACCAGTGTTGACACGACTTGACATGACAGCGCATGGTTGATGGAATAACAGGTGCGCTAATCGATCAAGCGTTGATCGATTAGCGTGTCCTAAAAACACCGCAAGGAAAGCAGAGTTCGGCTCGATCGAAGGGTCAACATTCTGCGATCGGCCGAAGAGGATTTGGCGAATCCGAGCGCGCGAAAAGTATATGCCCAAATAAGGTGCTGTTTAAGGTGCAGGAGCATAAGGTTAAGGGACGATGCGTGCCCAACGATGCGTGGGAGAAACGTGACAATCAGTTGCGATTTAAAAGCCAAAGCAAGAAGTGCCTAATTTGTTAAAAGTTGGCGTTGTGTATATGTATATAGGTATATATATATCGAATTTTAGTTAAAATAAAGCAAACTAAACCCAGCTAATCAAAGCCACTTATCGATCGCAGCTACAAAAGCTTTTAACAAATTAAATAAACATTTTGTTAAAATTTAAGCTAATAAAAAGTTTACAGTCAAAGCTTTAGCTTAGTTTGTGCTTAGTGCTGAGTAGTGAAACGCGGACAGAATGCCGAAACCGAGGTTTGATTGTGTCGGTTGTTCCCGCGAAAATGCGGTAGCCGATATGGTGCGATGCGACCAATGCTACAAGTGGTGGCATTACGATTGTGAGGTGGGTGTGTGAACTGTGTGTTACCGGGAAGAAGGACGAGGCAGCTGAGGTGAAAAGCCACGACCCCAGTGGAAAACCGATCAGGGCTACTCGCGGGAAGACCCTTTCGCAGGATGGCGAACCTTCCAAACCGTACCACAAGAAAGCCCTTCGAGCAATTCCTTCGCGGCCAGTAATAGCGATCGGTGGTCAGCAAGCAATGAAATTATCCACTTCGGTCGAGCAGAGTTTTGCGTGCGAAAAGCAAGTGACTTCGCCAATGAGGTTGGCGAAGGAAAAAGAAAGTGCGATGGCGCCCAGTGCGATCGAGAGCGTGGGCGGTAAAAGTGCAAGAGGACACGAATCTGTCGCGTTTAGTGCGTGCGAGAGCAAAGGTTCCGCGTCAACGGCGTTGAAGCTTGAACGGCTTGCAAGAGAGCGTGATTTGGAAGTGGCCGCACTCCAAGCGGAAGTGGACGCGAAAATCGCGAGATTGCGTGTGAACTATTCAACGACGCGACGCCAGATAGAAGAGGATAGTGAAAGCAGAAGAAGTAGGTCCAGCGTCAGTGGTGATTCAAAAGTGTTAGATTGGTTGTCAAACAACCAAACGGAAAAAATTGATAATCGCGACCTTACGAAAAGAAGAATGAGCTCGAGGAAGTGCCTGCAATGGAGGTGATACCGTCTGCGGTAGATCGTGCAAGTGCAAGGAAAGTCTGGCGAAGGAAACTACCACCCTTTTCTGGTTCTGCGAAAGAATGGCCCATCTTCTACAGTTACTACAAAGAGTCAACGAAGGCATGTGGCTACACTTCCGTAGAAAATATCATGCGGTTAGAAGAAGTGCTTAGCGGCCCAGCAAGAGAAGCGGTAGAGTCCAAGTTCACGCTACCAAATGCAGCTCCGATGGTGATGATAATGTTGAAGCAGCTTTTCGGTCGCCCAGGCCAGCTAGTAAAAGAGCTTATCGAGCAAGCCCGTCGCGCTGAAGCTCCTAAGCCGGAACGTTTGGACCAACTGATAGCGTTTGGTTTAACGGTGAGAAAGTTGTGCGATCACTTGACGGCCAGTGACATGGAAGAACACATGTCGAACCCGGTATTATTAGATGAGCTGGTGGAAAAGCTTTCGATCAATAGAGGTTTGGAATGGGTCGATTTCAAGCGGAACTACCGTAAACCGACGTTAAAAGAGTTCGGCGAGTTCATGGAGAAGCTAACGGAGAAGTGTTGTGAACTCAAAACTCACATTAAAATAGAGGTAGATCGCGCACCAATGAAGCATAACAAATCTCATACTTTCGTCCACTCCTACCCCGCGACCGAACACATGAATAAGCCTCTTGCTAAACCATCGAGTAGAGAAGGTAACACCACAACCTCGTCGAGCCTTATGGGAATTAAGTGTTACGTTTGTGAGGATTCGACGCATCGTGTAAGACAGTGCGAAGTTTTCAGGCGTATGGCTGCGGCAGCCCGTCGTGATACAGTGCAACGCCTAAAACTATGTGAAAACTGTTTAGGTAGCCATGGTCGGAACCCCTGCAGATCCAAGTTCAATTGTGGAGTTGTGGGATGCAGTGCGCGGCATCATACATTGCTGCATCAAGAACCTGTAGCTACACCCATTACGAGCGCGCAGTGTAACACTCACGCTGCGAAAGCTTCACAAATGCTCTTCCGTGTAGTGCCTGTTACCGTCCATCATGGCCAGCGCAGTGTAGAGACTTATGCGTTCTTGGATGAAGAATCCTCTCTCACGATGATCGAAGCAGCACTTGCGGTTCAATTGGGAGTCAGCGGCGTTCGAGAGCCTTTGGAGCTTTACTGGACTGGCAACTTCAAAAGGAAGGAGGAAACGTCGGAGTGTGTTCAGCTGGAGATATCGGCCCGGGACGATGAGCGGCGCTATACTATAGCGGCCGCTCACACGGTTAAACAGCTAAGTTTGCCCATCCAATCTATAGATTCTCCACTGATAATGAACTCTAAATACTTCCAGGATCTACCAGCCATGCTGTATCGGGATTCCGTTCCCGCAGTTGCTGATAGGGCTGCGAGACATAGCGTTATTAAAACCGTTGGAAGTACGATCGGGCGACGAAGGTGGACCGATTGCTGTGCGAAGCCTGCTGGGATGGTCAATCTACGGACCACGTCACACCGACACAAATGCATCCCTGTCATTTAACCACCACGGAAGGGCATCAGAAGGTACGGAATCGCATCTCTCTGCTGGAAGCGAACTGCAGCAAAGGTACGCCACCGATCACGCTGTATGCACGATTGAGGAAAGAAGTCCTGGCGATGTTGCAGGCGTAAGTGCCGATCTGATACTTCATGAAATGTTGCGCCAATACTTCACTTTGGAAGGTACGGGTGTGGCTGCATTTAGCGATAACGTTCCTGCATCGAAAGAGGTGTCGAGGGCAAACCAGCTCCTTCAAACTACAACGGAAGAACAGCGTGGATATGTGATGGCACACGTGGCAGTCGACGATGGCCGTATTAACTTGGATGCAGCGCGTTTTTCCAAGTGGAGATTTCTTGTGCGCACGATAGCCATTCTACAGCGTTTTGTGACGAACTGCAAAAGGAAAGCTGAAGGACGATTGTTGTTAACGCTCAAGCCGACCAAACTACAGCAACGATGTATCAAGAAACACATTCCTGCTGTGCAGACGCCTTTGAGTTCCGAAGAATACGAACGGGCTGAGAACCTGATTTGGCGATTTACGCAAGAGGAAGCTTATCCCTCAGAAGTGCGCAAACTGAGAGACGATATTGGAAAGGGACCACATGCGCCAGGAGAGCTGGAAAGAAGTAGTCCACTGTACGCTCTCACGCCATATGCGGATGAACACGGTGTTTTGCGTGTGAGTAGTCGAATATGCCGAGCAAAACAAATAGAGTACAATACACGGTATCCGATCATACTCCCAGAAAAGCACTCTATAACGCTGCTCCTTGTAAAGGATTATCATCATCGGTTCGGGCACGCCAATCGTGAAACCGTAGTGAACGAACTAAGATAGCGGTTCCACATAAAGCACCTGCGCTCATGTGTGTCGAGCGTGATGAAGAAATGCCAGCGCTGCAAGATAAGGAAGTGTCAGCCTAGTACTCCAAGAATGGCACCGCTTCCAGCGGCGAGACTAACTCCATATGTTCGCCCCTTTCCACGCGGTTGGCATTGATTACTTAGCTCCGTTAGAAGTAGTCAATGCGTGAAGAAGAGAGAAACGCTATGTTGCAGTTTTTACTTGCCTGGTGACAAGAGCCGTGCATTTAGAGGTTGCGCACAGTTTGTCAACAGAAGCGTGCATCATGGCAATTCGACGGTTCGTAAGTCGAAGAGGTCCGCCGAAGGAAATATTCTCAGACAACGGGACCAACTTCATCGGAGCGAACAACGAGCTGCAAAAACAAATTGCCGCTAACTACTACTCGTGCGCAGACACCTTCACAGACGCACACACACTACTTGGCGGTTCAACCCACCTTCAGCACCTCACATGGGTGGCGTCTGGGAGCGGATGGTCAGGAGTGTGAAGGAGGCGATGCAAGCATTTAACGATGGTGAAAAACTAAACGATGAAATTCTGTTGACCGTCCTTGCCGATTCCGAAAGTCTAATTAACTCCCGCCCTCTGACATACCTGCCTCAGGCGTCTTCGGATTCCGAGGCATTGACCCCGAACCATTTTATTTTAGGGTCCTCTATCGGTAGAAAGGAACAAGTCCGTATCCTACCACACTCCGCCGAAGCATTAAGAAGCAGCTACCAAAGAGCCGCGGCACTTACTGATCACTTCTGGGACAGATGGCTGAAAGAGTATGTGCCAACCCTTCATTTGCGACATAAGTGGATTAATGAAGGACAGCAGCTGCAAGTTGGAGCACTGGTATTTGTGACGGAGGGGGCTCGTAAGGATTGGCTGAGAGCCAAAGTGGAAGAAATCTTTCCCAGATCCGATGGAAGAATAAGGCAGGCGATAGTGAGAACAGCTCACGGGAAAAGGTTGATGCGACCGGTAACAAAGCTTGCTAGGATTGATGGGGAAGTTGATAGAGTAGGTTGATAGTAGTGTGTTTTGTAAGTGAATCCAAACTCATGGATTCACGTGGGGGGGGATGTTGACACGACTTGACATGACAGCGCAAGATTGATGGAATAACAGGTGCGCTAATCGATCAAGCGTTGATCGATTAGCGTGTCCTAAAAACACCGCAAGGAAAGCAGGGTTCGGCTCGATCGAAGGGTCAACATTCTGCGATCGGCCGAAGAGGATTTGGCGAATCCGAGCGCGCGAAAAGTATATGCCCAAATAAGGTGCTGTTTAAGGTGCAGGAGCATAAGGTTAAGGGACGATGCGTGCCCAACGATGCGTGGGAGAAACGTGACAATCAGTTGCGATTTAAAAGCCAAAGCGAGAAGTGCCTAATTTGTTAAAAGTTGGCGTTGTGTATATGTATATAGGTATATATATATCGAAGTTTAGTTAAAATAAAGCAAACTAAACCCAGCTAAACAAAGCCACTTATCGATCGCAGCTACATCCAGTTTTCGAAGGTATAGTACCAGAAAAGCATACCACTGAAGAGGTAGCACCTAGTACAGCAATTTTGCTCGAAAACCACCAAAACACTGCTTCAAAAACTACCAGTTTTCGAATGTATAGTACCAGAAGAGTATACCACGGAAGAAGTAGCACCTAGTACAGCAATTTGGCTCGAAAACCACCGAAAAACTGCTTCAAAAACTACCAGTTTTCGAGTGTTCAGTACCAGAAGAGCATACCACGGAAGAGGTAGCACCTAGTACAGCAATTTTGCTCGAAAACCACCGAAAATCTGCTTCAAAAACTACCAGTTTTCGAATGTATAATACCAGAAGAGCATACCACGGAAGAAGTAGCACCTAGTACAGCAATTTGGCTCGAAAACCACCGAAAAACTGCATCAAAAACTACCAGTTTTCGAGTGATCAGTACCAAAAGAGCATACCACGGAAGAAGTAGCACCTTGCACAGCAATTTTGCTCGAAAACCACCGAAAATCTGCTTCAAAAACTACCAGTTTTCGAGGGTTCAGTACCAGGAGAGCATACCACGGAAGAGGTAGCACCAAGTACAGCAATTTTGCTCGAAAACCACCGACAATCTGATTCAAAAACTACCAGTTTTCGAGTGTTCAGTACCAAAAGAGCATACCACGGAAGAAGTAGCACCAAGTACAGCAATTTGGCTCGAAAACCACCGAAAACCTGCTTCAAAAACTACCAGTTTTCAAATATATAATACCAGAAGAGCATACCACGGAAGAGGTAGCACCTAGTACAACAATTTCGCTCGAAAACCACCGAAAAACTGCATCAAAAACTACCAGTTTTCTGGTGTTCAGAACTAGGAGAGCATACCACGGAAGAAGTAGCACCAAGTACAGCAATTTGGCTCGAAAACCACCGAAAAACTGCATCAAAAACTACCAGTTTTCGAGTGTTCAGTACTAAAAGAGCATACCACGGAAGAAGTAGCACCTAGTACAGCAATTTTGCTCGAAAACCACCGACAATCTGATTCAAAAACTACCAGTTTTCGAGTGTTCAGTACCAAAAGAGCATACCACGGAAGAAGTAGCACCAAGTACAGCAATTTGGCTCGAAAACCACCGAAAACCTGCTTCAAAAACTACCAGTTTTCGAATATATAATACCAGAAGAGCATACCACGGAAGAGGTAGCACCTAGTACAACAATTTCGCTCGAAAACCACCGAAAAACTGCATCAAAAACTACCAGTTTTCTAGTGTTCAGAACTAGGAGAGCATACCACGGAAGAAGTAGCACCTAGTACAGCAATTTGGCTCGAAAACCACCGAAAAACTGCATCAAAAACTACCAGTTTTCGAGTGTTCAGTACCAAAAGAGCATACCACGGAAGAAGTAGCACCTAGTACAGCAATTTTGCTCGAAAACCACCGACAATCTGATTCAAAAACTACCAGTTTTCGAGTAATCAGTACCAAAAGAGCATACCACGGAAGAAGTAGCACCAAGTACAGCAATTTGGCTCGAAAACCACCGAAAACCAGCTTCAAAAACTACCAGTTTTCGAATATATAATACCAGAAGAGCATAACACGGAAGAGGTAGCACCTAGTACAACAATTTCGCTCGAAAACCACCGAAAAACTGCTTCAAAAACTACCAGTATTCGAGTGTTCAGTACCAGGAGAGCATACCACGGAAGAGGTAGCACCAAACACAGCAATTTTGCTCGAAAACCACCGAAAAACTGCTTCAAAAACTACCAGTTTTCGAGTGTTCAGTACCAGGAGAGCATACCACGGAAGAGGTAGCACCTAGTACAGCAATTTTGCTCGAAAACCACCGAAAACCTGCTTCAAAAACTACCAGTTTTCGAGTGTTCAGTACCAAAAGAGCATACGAAGTTCGAAGTTCAGTACCAGAAGAGCATACCACGGAAGAGGTAGCACCTAGTACAACAATTTTGCTCGAAAACCATCGAAAAACTGCTTCAAAAACTACCAGTTTTCGAATGTATAGTACCAGAAGAGCATACCACGGAAGAAGTAGCACCTCATGCCGCAATTTTGCTCGAAAACCACCGAAAAACTGCTTCAAAAACTACCAGTTTTCGAATGTATAGTACCAGAAGAGCATACCACGGAAGAAGTAGCACCTAATACAACAATTTTGCTCGAAAACCACCGAAAACTGCTTCAAAAACTACCAGTTTTCGAGTGTTTAGTACCAACAGAGCATACCACGGAAGAAGTAGCACCTAGTACAACAATTTCGCTCGAAAACCACCGAAAAACTGCTTCAAAAACTACTAGTTTTTTAGTGTTCAGTACCAAAAGAGCATACCACGGAAGAAGTAGCACCTAGTACAGCAATTTTGCTCGAAAACCATCGAAAAACTGCTTCAAAAACAACCAGTTTTCGAATGTATAGTACCAGAAGAGCATACCACGGAAGAAGTAGCACCTAGTACAGCAATACGGCTCGAAAACCACCGAAAAACTGCTTCAAAAACTACTAGTTTTCGAATGTATAGTACCAAAAGAGCATACTATGGAAGAGGTATTACCTAGTACAGCAATTTGGCTCGAAAACCACCGAAAACTGCTTCAAAAACTACCAGTTTTCGAGTGTTTAGTACCAAAAGAGCATACCACGGAAGAAGTAGCACCTAGTAGAGCAATTTTGCTCGAAAACCACCGAAAAACTGCTTCAAAAACTACCAGTTTTCGAATGTATAGTACAGAGAGCATACCAGGGAAGAGGTAGCACCTAGTACAACAATTTTGCTCGAAAACCACCGAAAAACTGCTTCAAAAACAACCAGTTTTCGAATGTATAGTACCAGAAGAGCATACCACGGAAGAAGTAGCACCTAGTACAGCAATTTTGCTCGAAAACCATCGAAAAACTGCTTCAAAAACAACCAGTTTTCGAGTGTTTAGTACCAACAGAGCATACCACGGAAGAAGTAGCACCTAGTACAACAATTTCGCTCGAAAACCACCGAAAAACTGCTTCAAAAACTAATAGTTTTTGAGTGTTCAGTACCAAAAGAGCATACCACGGAAGAAGTAGCACCTAGTACAGCAATTTTGCTCGAAAACCATCGAAAAACTGCTTCAAAAACAACCAGTTTTCGAATGTATAGTACCAGAAGAGCATACCACGGAAGAGGTAGCACCTAGTACAGCAATTTTGCTCGAAAACCACCGAAAATCAGCTTCAAAAGCTACCAGTTTTCGAATGTATGGTACCAGAAGAGCATACTATGGAAGAGGTATTACCTAGTACAGCAATTTGGCTCGAAAACCACCGAAAAACTGCTTCAAAAACTACCAGTTTTCGAGTGTTTAGTACCAAAAGAGCATACCACGGAAGAGGTAGCACCTAGTACAACAATTTCGCTCGAAAACCACCGAAAAACTGCTTCAAAAACTACTAGTTTTTGAGTGTTCAGTACCAACAGAGCATACCACGGAAGAAGTAGCACCTAGTACAGCAATTTTGCTCGAAAACCATCGAAAAACTGCTTCAAAAACAACAAGTTTTCGAATGTATAGTACCAGAAGAGCATACCACGGAAGAGGTAGCACCTAGTACAGCAATTTTGCTCGAAAACCACCGAAAATCTGCTTCAAAAGCTACCAGTTTTCGAATGTATAGTACCAAAAGAGCATACTATGGAAGAGGTATTACCTAGTACAGCAATTTGGCTCGAAAACCACCGAAAACTGCTTCAAAAACTACCAGTTTTCGAGTGTTTAGTACCAAAAGAGCATACCACGGAAGAAGTAGCACCTAGTACAGCAATTTTGCTCGAAAACCACCGAAAAACTGCTTCAAAAACTACCAGTTTTCGAATGTATAGTACAAAGAGAGCATACCAGGGAAGAGGTAGCACCTAGTACAGCAATTTGGCTCGAAAACCATCGAAAAACTGCTTCAAAAACAACCAGTTTTCGAATGTATAGTACCAGAAGAGCATACCACGGAAGAGGTAGCACCTAGTACAGCAATTTCGCTCGAAAACCACCGAAAATCTGCTTCAAAAGCTACCAGTTTTCGAATGTATAGTACCAGAAGAGCATACTATGGAAGAGGTATTACCTAGTACAGCAATTTGGCTCGAAAACCACCGAAAAACTGCTTCAAAAACTACCAGTTTTCGAGTGTTTAGTACCAACAGAGCATACCACGGAAGAAGTAGCACCTAGTACAACAATTTCGCTCGAAAACCACCGAAAAACTGCTTCAAAAACTACTAGTTTTTGAGTGTTCAGTACCAAAAGAGCATACCACGGAAGAAGTAGCACCTAGTACAGCAATTTTGCTCGAAAACCATCGAAAAACTGCTTCAAAAACAACCAGTTTTCGAATGTATAGTACCAGAAGAGCATACCACGGAAGAGGTAGCACCTAGTACAGCAATTTTGCTCGAAAACCACCGGAAATCTGCTTCAAAAGCTACCAGTTTTCGAATGTATGGTACCAGAAGAGCATACTATGGAAGAGGTATTACCTAGTACAGCAATTTGGCTCGAAAACCAACGAAAAACTGCTTCAAAAACTACCAGTTTTCGAGTGTTCAGTACCAAAAGAGCATACCACGGAAGAAGTAGCACCTAGTACAACAAATTTGCTCGAAAACCACCGAAAAACTGCTTCAAAACTACCAGTTTTCGAATGTATAGTACCAGAAGAGCATACTATGGAAGAGGTATTACCTAGTACAGCAATTTGGCTCGAAAACCACCGAAAAACTGCTTCAAAAACTACCAGTTTTCGAGTGTTTAGTACCAACAGAGCATACCACGGAAGAAGTAGCACCTAGTACAACAATTTCGCTCGAAAACCACCGAAAAACTGCTTCAAAAACTACTAGTTTTTGAGTGTTCAGTACCAAAAGAGCATACCACGGAAGAAGTAGCACCTAGTACAGCAATTTTGCTCGAAAACCATCGAAAAACTGCTTCAAAAACAACCAGTTTTCGAATGTATAGTACCAGAAGAGCATACCACGGAAGAGGTAGCACCTAGTACAGCAATTTTGCTCGAAAACCATCGAAAAACTGCTTCAAAAACAACCAGTTTTCGAATGTATAGTACCAAAAGAGCATACCACGGAAGAAGTAGCACCTAGTACAACAAATTTGCTCGAAAACCACCGAAAAAATGCTTCAAAAACTACCAGTTTTCGAGTGTTTAGTACCAGGAGAGCATACCACGGAAGAAGTAGCACCTAGTACAACAATTTGGCTCGAAAACCACCGAAGAACTGCTTCAAAAACTACCAGTTTTTGAATGTATAATACCAGAAGAGCATACCACGGAAGAAGTAGCACCTAGTACAGCAATTTTTCTCGAAAACCACCGAAAAACTGCTTCAAAAACTACCAGTTTTCGAGTGTTCAGTACCAGAAGAGTACCGAAAAACTGCTTCAAAAACTACCAGTTTTCGAGTGTTCAGTACCAGAAGAGCATACCACGGAAGAGGTAGCACCTAGTACATCAATTTGGCTCGAAAACCACCGAAAAACTGCTTCAAAAACTACCAGTTTTCGAATGTATAATACCAGAAGAGCATACCACAGAAGAAGTAGCACCTAGTACAACAATTTTTCTCGTAAACCACCGAAAAACTGCTTCAAAAACTACCCGTTTTCGAATGAATAGTACCAGAAGAGCATACCACGGAAGAAGTAGCACCTAGTACAACAATTTTGCTCGAAAACCACCGAAAATCTGCTTCAAAAGCTACCAGTTTTCGAATGTATAGTACCTGTAGAAAAACGCGGCTTTTTCAAGGGTTTCTTAGGGACGCTATTGCGAACCAAAAAATTAGTGTCTTTATTCACTGCCGGTTTTCTACCAAAAGAGCTCGTTGCTTACAATCCTGCCCTTTTTACACCTTTTCTCGCAAACCTAAACTCACCACGGATCTAATCGTTCTGATCGAATGCCAAGATCTACACAACGATGTCGACATTAGAAATCGCAGTGACAGCGGCGGTCGGTGTAAATACTGTTTGTTTACAACATTGCCCCCCACAGTGAGAAAAACAATCTATATGTCTCACTCTATTTCCCGTCGCTGTCGTTATTCGCAAGCGTTTGTTGTCGTACTAATCTTCTCCTCATCGGTAAGTATTTTACTCTCTATATCCAATAACGCAAGTTTCGTTGCAGGTCGTTTATAAATACCGCTAGACGTTCGAACACTTGCCTGTCTAACTTGACCATCACCAGCCCTAACTACTTCGATCACACGACCTTTTGGCCAACTGTTGCGTGGTAGACAGTTGTCGACTATTACTACTGTATCACCCACCTGAAGCGGCCGCACGTGTTCAAACCACTTCGATCGACGGGTCAGCATAGGAAGATATTCGGCTATCCATCTCTTCCAGAACAAGTCGGCAAAGTGCTGAGCGGCTCGCCAGGCTGATTTCACGACGGCGCCACCCTCCGTAAATACCGCGGGCGGCTTCGATCCGTCGGAGCTTCCAAGCAGTAGATGGTTTGGCGTCAGCGGGGTGTCCATCTCGTCGTCCAGTGGTACGTATGTCAGCGGCCTCGAATTAATGATGAGCTCGATTTCGGTGAACGCGGACATTAGGACTTCATCCGTCGGGTTTCGTGGTAGATTGATCTGACCTAGAACCTTCTTTACCGATCGGACCAACCGCTCCCAGCATCCGCCGAAGTGTGGTGCAGCCGGTGGGTTGAAGCTCCACTTCATATCCGGGCCGGTGAATTCGGTCATCAGCGCGTCAACGTCAACAGCTTGAAATGCCTCTTCCAGTTCACGTGCCGAACCGACGAAATTCGTTCCTCTGTCGCTGATCATCTCCAACGGTTTTCCACGTCTTGCCACAAAACGTCGAATCGCCATGATACAGGATGCCGTGGTCAGCGAATGAGCCATCTCCAGGTGCATAGCTCGGGACGTCAGACAGGTAAATATAACTCCCCATCTTTTTTCCGTTCGTCTTCCCACGGCAACCAGGAGGGGTCCAAAATAGTCAATTCCTGTAAAGGAGAATGCTCGCTGCTCGACCGCAACTCGTTGAGGGGGAAGGCTTCCCATCGCAGGTGGCTCAGGGGTGGCACCACTTATCTTACATCGCTGGCAGGATTTACGAACCCGATTGTACTCACCCAAAACACGGGGTATATAATACCGGGAGCGCAGCTCACTAACAACGGTACGGTGATTGCAGTGTTTGTAGCGTTCGTGGTAGTCCAGTATCAGCAAATCTGTTCCGCGATGCTTCCGGGGAAGGATAATGGGTTGGCGCAGTGTTTCGCTGACATTCCAGGTATCGGCTAGGCGTCCTCGCATCCTCACTACACCGTGTTCGTCGAGTACCGGCGAAAGTTTGTAAATCGGGCTGCTCTTCTCCACTCCGCTTTTCCATGGCTGCGACCGGGGGGGCTCACTCTTCAGGCAGCATATCTCGCGTGAGTAAACATCCGCTTGCATTCTGCTAAACAGGATATGCTCAGCTTGCGCCAGTTCTTCCTGCGTTAGTGGTCCTCCTAAAACGATGTCTCCTCGCATGGCACGACGGACGTTAGTAACGAATCTTACCACATATCCTACTGTTCGCAGAAGCCTTCTCCATCTGGAAAAGCGGTTAAAATCTATTAGCTGATCGACGATGCTGTGGTGTAGCACATTGGGACGTAGCTCCTCCTCTGTGCTCGTAGATGGTGCTTTATACGTCGGCCAGTTCGACTCTGGGCCCCATAGGAAACTCGGCCCGTTGAACCAACGACTTGTTGGTGTTAGATCCGGTGTTCTTGTCCACTTCGTCCCGTCGTCTGCAACGTTCGATTTCGTTCCGATCCAGCGCCACTGTTCCACGTTCGTTGTCTCGAGCAGTTCGCCAATCCGAAATGCCACAAACTGATTGTAACGCCGATGATCCGATCGTAACCAGCTCAATACGTTCCGTGAGTCCGTCCAAAACACCGTGCGTGAAATATCCAACCGATGTGAGTTTACGATCGTAACGGCTAATCGGGCACCAATCACTGCTGCTTGCAGTTCCAGTCTTGGGATCGAGATGAACCGTAAGGGCGCCACGCGTGTTTTCGACCCAACGAGAGCACATTCTACAATCCCATCTTCCTCGAATCTCAAATAAGCAACGGCCGCCATTCCGGTTTCGCTTGCATCGCAGAAGACGTGCAACTCTACCCTAGCTGCGACCGATGTGAGTTTGCGATAACATCTGTTGATTCTCACCTTTTGAACCTCGGGTAGCACGCGTTGCCATGTTAGATACTTTTCCGCCAATTTCTCGTCCAGCTCCTGATCCCAACCGCTCCCGGAACGCCAAATCTCTTGGAGTAGGATCTTTAAAAACATCAGGAACAGCCCAAGTAGTCCCATAGGATCATAGATGCTCATTAGGATTCGGAGTGTATTTCGCTTCGTGATAGTGGTTGTGCCAGCCTGTAATTTCTCGTGAAAATGTCCAGAAAGACGAAAGGTGAAAGTGTCAGAGCTCGTGTCCCACCACATACCGAGAACCTTTTCCGTCGCCAAATCATAACCGATGTTGATGCCTTTTTGTTGCTCTGCCTGCGTTTGAAGGTGTTTCACTACCGATAACGAATTGGATATCCAATTCCTTATCTCGAACCCTCCGCTTGCGTGCACGTACCGTACTTCTTTCGCCAGACGAATAGCCTCCTCTTCAGTCTCCACACTCACCAGCATGTCGTCCACATAATGCTCGTCCGTGATGCATTTCGTAGCCCGCGGGAACTCCTTCTCGAAACGCTCCGCATTGCGATTCTTCACGAATTGTGCGCTGCTTGGAGAACACGCAGCGCCGAAAGTCATAACGGTAACCGCGTACACAGCTGGATCACCATTCGGGTCGTCTCCATCCCAGAAGATCATCTGGCTTCGTTGGTCTTCCTTACGCATCATCACTCGGTGAAACATTTCGCGAATGTCTCCGACGACCGCCACGTGAAATTCTCTGAATTTGAAGAGCACAGAAAGGAGCCCGGCGAGCAGATCGGGTCCAGCTAGAAGGAAAGAATTCAGGCTTACTCCACTCACCTTCGCTGCTGCGTCGAAAACCATGCGGATTTTCCCCGGCTTATTTGGGTTGGTTACCGGGAAAATGGGTAAAAACCAGTCGTTGGGCTGCTTGTCTTCTACTTCGCTTGCTGATAAACGTCGAATGTACCCTTTCTCCAGGTAGTCTCTCATTTTGTCATTAATTGCTGCTGCTAATTCCAGATCTTTTTGCATCTTCTTCTTTAGGGTTACGTGGCGTTTCAAGGCTGCAGCTTTATTACACGGCAGGCGGATGTCGTCGTATTTCCATAGTAATCCTGTTTCGAACCTGTCACCCTGCAGCTTCGTTTCCTTGGTAAGTATCGCTAGCGCTCGTTCATCGTCCTTGGATTTGAGTGGGTGCGGAGATTAAGTGATACCGAGCGTATCCAGGGAGAAGAATGCCTTGACCTCCACCGTCAGCAGATAGTCGTTGCTTGCCTCGCAACTGCAAACGTGAAAACTTCTGTATCCTCCAGACGCGTTAGCGGTTGCGATTGGACAAGGTCCGTATATCATCCAGCCCAAGCGCGTTTTTGATGCAATCGGTTCATTAATCCTTCCTTCTGTACATTTTAGGGATTTGCTTAATCTACAGTTGTCGACGCCAATTAGAAGTCGAGGTACAGCATGTGTGTAAGAGGCTAACGGCAAACCTTTCAGGTGTGGGTACGCTGCTTCCAATTGTTGCACATCAATCGATTGTGAGGGTAACGCTAGATTGGTAACGGTGTGTACCTTAGCCAGGTCGTGTACGGAGGCTCCTTTGTACGCACCAGAGATCTGCACCGCTAACTGAACAGAGGCCTTTTCATCTCTGGTTGTATCTCCTGTCCACTTTAGACACAACGGCCGGGACGTACCACTCAAACCCAACTCTTCCATCAGACTGTGGTCCATGAAGGTTGACGATGATCCTTCGTCGAGAAACGCGAAAGTGTGAACCACTTTGCCGTCTTTACCACGTACTATTACCGGCACATAACGGAACAGGGTCCGATCGTTTGAGCCGGAGTGCGTTAAACAGTGTTTCTCCGCCGCGTTACCAGTACTCAAGGCCCCGTGAAGCAGCTTATGATGCATCGCCTCGCATCCGTTCACAGCACAATGCGTTTTAAGGTGGCACCATCCCTTATGCGATTTTAAACATTTTCGGCACAACTTACATTCCTTTATGTGATCCTTTCTTGCAGCTACCGTCATCTTGAGGAAACGTTGGCAATCGACTAGTGCGGCACACTCTCCCTGGCATGCGGAACATTTAGGAGTAGAAAGAGTGTACTTACCGCTCGAGGTTGTAGCGCGCATGTTCACGTGCGTAGTCGTCGGATGACGCTGCTCTGGTCGTGACGGTTTACCACCGCGTCGGCGATCTGTGTCTGACGGTCCGTCAGGTCTTACGGGAACCACTCTACTGAGAGCCTCTGCTAGATCGCTGATCCACCTTCCAAACTCCGTCAAAGTTACGCTAGGTAAGCGCTGCTGATACCTCGCCCACTCGATGCAAGTCGTCGACGGCAGTTTCGATACCAGCTCCTTCATCAGGACTACGTTGCATGTGTATTCGGGCAGCCCAGACGCCCTGATGGTCGCACACATGTTTCGTACCGCGAATCCAAAGTCGGCCAAGGTCTCCAGTCTATCAGCTCTTGGTGCAGGCATGCTCCTCACTTTCTGTATCAACGCGTCCACAATCACATCAGGTCTACCGAAGCGCAGCTTGAGTGTGGCTATAGCTTCCTTTAATCCCGATGGCAGCAACAGCAACGAGCTTACCGCTTCCAACGCAGCTCCTTTCAACGCCTTCTGCAACCTCATCAGATTTTCATCGTCGGAATATCCGCAGACTGCTGTCGAGTGCTCGTAGCTAGCAATAAAGAGTGGCCACTGTTCTGCCGATCCTGAAAAGGTAGGCAACTCTCTTCCGCTGGCCTTTCGTGCAGCAATTTGTGATTGGCTTAAAAATGTGTATCCGGAATATCCGAATGTTCCTGCATGTCCATCAGTCAATGGGTTGTACGGGTGAGTTCCAGGTGCGATCGTGTGTGTATGTGCAAATGTGCCAGTCTGGTGAACGGGTCCGCGAGGCTGTGCGAATGTGTTGTATCCGTGATCTTGTACGCGGGTTTGTGAACAGGTGCTGTGTCCGTATAATTGAGCATGTGTTTGTGTCGATGTGCCGTGTTCATAATCGTGTCCGAATGGTTGTGCCAAAGTGCTGTGACCAAAGTTGTTACCGCTTCCGTTCGTCGTCTTGTGCCTATTGCGAGGATCTCGTGACAGAAGTTCATCACGCGCGCGTTGCCACTCCTGAAAATCCGGGTCACCTCGCGTAGTTGACTCGTATAACGTTGCTGGATTTCTCGCGACCGTGGTCGGGTTGTCTGCACATCGTGAGCGTTGGGCCGTTTCGATGGTTCCGATGGACCTTACCGCAGCGTCAGCAGAGACACCATTTTCTCTGTTCAGCAGCCATGCACTCGCCTTTTCCAATTCGGTACGCGGTTCGCACACATCTACTCGATTTATTTGTAATAACTCAAGCTCGCGCTCTCGGAGTTCCACTAAACGTTGTTGCACTTCAATTTTTAATCGATCAAGCTCGAGCTGCTTCTTTCGTAGTTCCTGCTCGGAGGTCATTAACCAACCCGGGGTCACTGACCGATGAGTATTCGCCATCGCTGAGTTCGACGCGCCATCATTGACGCGTCCGTCGAAGTCCGGTTGTGTATGATCATCTTGTGCGGTTGTCGCTTTCTGGTTAGGGAGCGGCCGGGCTATCTGCGGTGTCACGTTCGACGTGTCGACATTCGTGTGTCTTACCGGAAAATATCCCCACGGAGTTTGCATAGTTTGCTCGCCTCGGTGGCTTAGCTTCCCTTCGCTCTGGGGCGATCCTTCGACGGGCACGGGCACTTGAGCCGAACACGATGGCGTCGTATTCACGATGGCGCTAACGTTGCCGTGCTCTACCGGCCGGTCCCTCGATGGTGTTTCGTGGCCCTCTCGCTGGCTCGTCGTATGCTCGTGCTGCACCATCAGATCGTCGTGTTCCATCTCGCGATACACCCTTTACACACGCGCGCACTGATCACAATTGCACTCCCGAAACTATACTTCCGATCGCGATTATCCCCTGTGGATAATACTTACACCTTTTGGCGGAACTTGTAGAAGCGCGTGCAAATTTAGTATTTCGAAGCAAATACGTTGCGACTAGTCACTAGTTTGACTAATTTTTTGGAATGTAGAAAAACGCGGCTTTTTCAAGGGTTTCTTAGGGACGCTATTGCGAACCAAAAAATTAGTGTCTTTATTCACTGCCGGTTTTCTACCAAAAGAGCTCGTTGCTTACAATCCTGCCCTTTTTAAAACCTTTTCTCGCAAACCTAAACTCACCACGGATCTAATCGTTCTGATCGAATGCCAAGATCTACACAACGATGTCGACATTAGAAATCGCAGTGACAGCGGCGGTCGGTGTAAATACTGTTTGTTTACAACAGTACCAGAAGAGCATATCACGGAATAAGTAGCACCTAGTACAGCAATTTTGCTCGAAAACCACCGAAAAACTGCTTCAAAAACTACCAGTTTTCGAGTGTTCAGTACCAGGAGAGCATACCACGGAAGAAGTAGCACCTAGTACAACAATTTCGCTCGAAAACCACCGAAAAACTGCTTCAAAAGCTACCAGTTTTCGAGTGTTCAGTACCAGGAGAGCATACAATGAAAGCAGTAGCATCTAGTACATCATTTTTGCTCGAAAACCACCAAAAAACTGCTTCAAAAACTACCAGTTTTCGAGTGTTCAGTACCAGAAGAGCATACCACGGAAGAAGTAGCACCTAGCCCAGCAATTTTGCTCGAAAACCACCGAAAAACTGCTTCAAAAACTACCAGTTTTCGAATGTATAGTACCAGGAGAGCATACCACGGAAGAAGTAGCACCTAGTACAACAATTTCGCTCGAAAACCACCGTAAAACTGCTTCAAAAACTACCAGTTTTCGAGTGTTCAGTACCCGAAGAGCATACCACGGAAGAAGTAGAACCTAGTACAGCAATTTTGCACGAAAACCACCGAAAAACTGCTTCAAAAACTACCAGTTTTCGAATGTATAGTACCAGGAGAGCATACCACGGAAGAAGTAGCACCTAGTACAACAATTTCGCTCGAAAACCACCGAAAAACTGCTTCAAAAACTACCAGTTTTCGAATGTATAGTACCAAGAGAACATACCACGGAAGAAGTAGCACCTAGTACAGCAATTTTGCTCGAAAACCACCGAAAAACTGCTTCAAAAACTACCAGTTTTCGTAAGTATAGTACCAGAAAAGCATACCACGGAAGAGGTAGCACCTAGCACAGCAATTTTGCTCGAAAACCACCAAAAAACTGCTTCAAAAACTACCAGTTTTTGAGTGTTCAGTACCAGAAGAGCATACCACGGAAGAAATAGCACCTAGTACAGCAACTTTGCTCGAAAACCACCGAAAAACTGCTTCAAAAACTACCAGTTTTCGAATGTATAATACCAGAAGAGCATACCACAGAAGAGGTAGCACCTAGTACAGCAATTTTACTCGAAAACCACCGAAAACTGCTTCAAAAACTACCAGTTTTCGAATGTATAGTACCAGAAGAGCATACCACGGAAGAGGTAGCACCTAGTACAACAATTTGGCTCGAAAATCACCGAAAAACTGCTTCAAAAACTACCAGTTTTCGAATGTATAATACCAGAAGAGCATACCACAGAAGAGGTAGCACCTAGTACAACAATTTTGCTCGTAAACCACCGAAAAACTGCTTCAAAAACTACCAGTTTTCGAATGTATAGTACCAGAAGAGCATACCACGGAAGAAGTAGCACCAAGTACAGCAATTTTGCTCGAAAACCACCGAAAATCTGCTTCAAAAGCTACCAGTTTTCGAATGTATAGTACCAGAAGAGCATACTATGGAAGAGGTATTACCTAGTACAGCAATTTGGCTCGAAAACCACCGAAAAACTGCTTCAAAAACTACCAGTTTTTGAGTGTTTAGTACCAAAAAAACATACCACGGAAGAAGTAGCGCCTAGTACAACAATTTCGCTCGAAAACCACCGAAAAACTGCTTCAAAAACTACCAGTTTTCTAGTGTTCAGAACTAGGAGGGCATACCACGGAAGAAGTAGCACCTAGTACAGCAATTTTGCTCGAAAACCACCGAAAAACTGCTTCAAAAACTACCAGTTTTCGAATGTATAGTACCAGAAGAGCATACCATGGAAGAGGTAGCACCTAGTAGAACAATTTTGCTCGAAAACCACCGAAAAACTGCTTCAAAAACTACCAGTTTTCTAGTGTTCAGAACTAGGAGAGCATACCACGGAAGAAGTAGCACCTAGTCCAGCAATTTTGCTCGAAAACCACCGAAAAACTGCTTCAAAAACTACCAGTTTTCGAATGTATAGTACCAGAAGAGCATACCACGGAAGAGGTAGCACCAAGTACAACAATTTCGCTCGAAAACCACCGAAAATCTGCTTCAAAAGCTACCAGTTTTCGAATGTATGGTACCAGAAGAGCATACTATGGAAGAGGTATTACCTAGTACAGCAATTTGGCTCGAAAACCAACGAAAAACTGCTTCAAAAACTACCAGTTTTCGAGTGTTCAGTACCAAAAGAGCATACCACGGAAGAAGTAGCACCTAGTACAACAAATTTGCTCGAAAACCACCGAAAATCTGCTTCAAAAACTACCAGTTTTCGAATGTATAGTACCAGGAGAGAATACCACGGAAGAAGTAGCACCTAGTACAGCAATTTTGCTCGAAAACCACCGAAAATCTGCTTCAAAAACAACCAGTTTTCGAATGTATAGTACCAGAAGAGCATACCACGGAAGAAGTAGCACCTAGTACAGCAATTTGGCTCAAAAACCACCGAAAAACTGCTTCAAAAACTACCAGTTTTCGAGTGTTTAGTACCAGGAGAGCATACCACGGAAGAAGTAGCACCTAGTACAACAATTTTGCTCGAAAACCACCGAAAATCTGCTTCAAAAGCTACCAGTTTTCGAATGTATGGTACCAGGAGAGCATACCACGGAAGAAGTAGCACCTAGTACAACAATTTTGCTCGAAAACCACCGGAAATCTGCTTCAAAAACTACCAGTTTTCGAATGTATAATACCAGAAGAGCATACCACGGAAGAAGTAGCACCTAGTACAACAATTTTGCTTGAAAACCACCGAAAAACTGCTTCAAAAACTACCAGTTTTCGAGTGTTCAGTACCAGAAGAGTACCGAAAAACTGCTTCAAAAACTACCAATTTTCGAGTGTTCAGTACCAGAAGAGCATACCACGGAAGAGGTAGCACCTAGTACATCAATTTGGCTCGAAAACCACCGAAAAACTGCTTCAAAAACTACCAGTTTTCGAATGTATAATACCAGAAGAGCATACCACAGAAGAAGTAGCACCTAGTACAACAATGTTTCTCGTAAACCACCGAAAAACTGCTTCAAAAACTACCAGTTTTCGAATGAATAGTACCAGAAGAGCATAGCACGGAAGAAGTAGCACCTAGTACAACAATTTTGCTCGAAAACCACCGAAAATCTGCTTCAAAAGCTACCAGTTTTCGAATGTATAGTACCAGAAGAGCATATCACGGAATAAGTAGCACCTAGTACAGCAATTTTGCTCGAAAACCACCGAAAAACTGCTTCAAAAACAACCAGTTTTCGAATGTATAGTACCAGAAGAGCATACCACGGAAGAGGTAGCACCTAGTACAGCAATTTTGCTCGAAAACCACCGAAAAACTGCTTCAAAAACTACCAGTTTTCGAATGAATAGTACCAGAAGAGCATACCACGGAAGAGGTAGCACCTAGTACAGCAATTTTGCTCGAAAACCACCAAAAAACTGCTTCAAAAACTACCAGTTTTCGAATGTATAGTACCAGGAGAGCATACCACGGAAGAAGTAGCACCTAGTACAGCCATGTTGCTCGAAAACCACCAAAAAACTGCTTCAAAAACTACCAGTTTTTGAATGTATAGTACCAAAAAAACATACCACGGAAGAAGTAGCGCCTAGTACAACAATTTCGCTCGAAAACCACCGAAAAACTGCTTCAAAAACTACCAGTTTTCGAGTGTTCAGTACGAAAAAAGCACACCACGGAAGAAGTAGCACCTAGTACAGCAATTTTGCTCGAAAACCACCGAAAAACTGCTTCAAAAACTACCAGTTTTCGAATGTATAGTACCAGAAGAGCATACCATGGAAGAGGTAGCACCTAGTAGAACAATTTTGCTCGAAAACCACCGAAAAACTGCTTCAAAAACTACCAGTTTTCTAGTGTTCAGAACTAGGAGAGCATACCACGGAAGAAGTAGCACCTAGTACAACAATTTTGCTCGAAAACCACCGAAAATCTGCTTCAAAAGCTACCAGTTTTCGAATGTATGGTACCAGAAGAGCATACTATGGAAAAGGTATTACCTAGTACAGCAATTTGGCTCGAAAACCAACGAAAAACTGCTTCAAAAACTACCAGTTTTCGAGTGTTCAGTACCAAAAGAGCATACCACGGAAGAAGTAGCACCTAGTACAACAAATTTGCTCGAAAACCACCGAAAAACTGCTTCAAAAACTACCAGTTTTCGAGTGTTTAGTACCAGGAGAGCATACCACGGAAGAAGTAGCACCTAGTACAACAATTTTGCTCGAAAACCACCGAAAAACTGCATCAAAAACTACCAGTTTTCGAGTGTTCAGTACCAAAAGAGCATACCACGGAAGAAGTAGCACCTAGTACAACAATTTTGCTCGAAAACCACCGGAAATCTGCTTCAAAAACTACCAGTTTTCGAATGTATAATACCAGAAGAGCATACCACGGAAGAAGTAGCACCTAGTACAACAATTTTGCTCGAAAACCACCGAAAAACTGCTTCAAAAACTACCAGTTTTCGAGTGTTCAGTACCAGAAGAGTACCGAAAAACTGCTTCAAAAACTACCAGTTTTCGAGTGTTCAGTACCAGAAGAGCATACCACGGAAGAGGTAGCACCTAGTACATCAATTTGGCTCGAAAACCACCGAAAAACTGCTTCAAAAACTACCAGTTTTCGAATGTATAATACCAGAAGAGCATACCACAGAAGAAGTAGCACCTAGTACAACAATTTTTCTCGTAAACCACCGAAAAACTGCTTCAAAAACTACCAGTTTTCGAATGAATAGTACCAGAAGAGCATACCACGGAAGAAGTAGCACCTAGTACAACAATTTTGCTCGAAAACCACCGAAAATCTGCTTCAAAAGCTACCAGTTTTCGAATGTATAGTACCAGAAGAGCATATCACGGAATAAGTAGCACCTAGTACAGCAATTTTGCTCGAAAACCACCGAAAAACTGCTTCAAAAACTACCAGTTTTCGAATGTATAGTACCAGAAAAGCATACCACGGAAGAGGTAGCACCTAGTACAGCAATTTTGCTCGAAAACCACCGAAAAACTGCTTCAAAAACTACCAGTTTTCGAATGTATGGTACCAGGAAAGCATACCACGGAAGAAGTAGCACCTAGTACAGCAACTTTGCTCGAAAACCACCGAAAAACTGCTTCAAAAACTACCAGTTTTCGAATGTATAGAACCAAGAGAGCATACCACGGAAGAAGTAGCACCTAGTCCAGCAATTTTGCTCGAAAACCACCAAAAAACTGCTTCAAAAACTACCAGTTATCGAATGAATAGTACCAGGAGAGCATACCACAGAAGAGGTAGCACCTAGTACAGCAACTTTGCTCGAAAACCACCGAAAAACTGCTTCAAAAACTACCAGTTTTGGAATGTATAATACCAGGAGAGCATACCACAGAAGAGGTAGCACCTAGTACAGCAATTTTACTCGAAAACCACCGAAAACTGCTTCAAAAACTACCAGTTTTCGAATGTATAGTACCAGAAAAGCATACCACGGAAGAGGTATCACCTAGTACAGCAATTTTGCTCGAAAACCACCGAAAATCTGCTTCAAAAGCTACCAGTTTTCGAATGTATAGTACCAGGAGAGCATACCACGGAAGAAGTAGCACCTAGTACAGCAACTTTGCTCGAAAACCACCGAAAAACTGCTTCAAAAACTACCAGTTTTCGAATGTATAGTACCAGGAGAGCATACCACGGAAGAAGTAGCACCTAGTACAACAATTTCGCTCGAAAACCACCGAAAAACTGCTTCAAAAACTACCAGTTTTCGAATGTATAGTACCAAGAGAACATACCACGGAAGAAGTAGCACCTAGTACAGCAATTTTGCTCGAAAACCACCGAAAAACTGCTTCAAAAACTACCAGTTTTCGAATGTATAGTACCAGAAAAGCATACCACGGAAGAGGTAGCACCTAGCACAGCAATTTTGCTCGAAAACCACCAAAAAACTGCTTCAAAAACTACCAGTTTTCGAATGTATAGTACCAGGAGAGCATACCACGGAAGAAGTAGCACCTAGTACAGCAACTTTGCTCGAAAACCACCGAAAAACTGCTTCAAAAACTACCAGTTTTCGAATGTATAATACCAGAAGAGCATACCACAGAAGAGGAAGCACCTAGTACAGCAATTTTACTCGAAAACCACCGAAAACTGCTTCAAAAACTACCAGTTTTCGAATGTATAGTACCAGAAGAGCATACCACGGAAGAAGTAGCACCAAGTACAGCAATTTTGCTCGAAAACCAACGAAAAACTGCTTCAAAAACTACCAGTTTTCGAATGTATAATACCAGAAGAGCATACCACAGAAGAGGTAGCACCTAGTACAACAATTTTGCTCGTAAACCACCGAAAAACTGCTTCAAAAACTACCAGTTTTCGAATGAATAGTACCAGAAGAGCATACCACGGAAGAAGTAGCACCAAGTACAGCAATTTTGCTCGAAAACCACCGAAAATCTGCTTCAAAAGCTACCAGTTTTCGAATGTATAGTACCAGAAGAGCATACTATGGAAGAGGTATTACCTAGTACAGCAATTTGGCTCGAAAACCACCGAAAAACTGCTTCAAAAACTACCAGTTTTTGAGTGTTTAGTACCAAAAAAACATACCACGGAAGAAGTAGCGCCTAGTAAAACAATTTCGCTCGAAAACCACCGAAAAACTGCTTCAAAAACTACCAGTTTTCTAGTGTTCAGTACCAGAAGAGCATACCACGGAAGAAGTAGCACCTAGTACAGCAATTTTGCTCGAAAACCACCGAAAAACTGCTTCAAAAACTACCAGTTTTCGAATGTATAGTACCAGAAGAGCATACCATGGAAGAGGTAGCACCTAGTAGAACAATTTTGCTCGAAAACCACCGAAAAACTGCTTCAAAAACTACCAGTTTTCTAGTGTTCAGAACTAGGAGAGCATACCACGGAAGAAGTAGCACCTAGTCCAGCAATTTTGCTCGAAAACCACCGAAAAACTGCTTCAAAAACTACCAGTTTTCGAAAGTTTAGTACCAGAAGAGCATACCACGGAAGAAGTAGCACCTAGTACAAAAATTTTGCTCGAAAACCACCGAAAAACTACTTCAAAAACTACCAGTTTTCGAATGTATAGTACCAGAAGAGTATACCACGGAAGAAGTAGAACCTAGTACAGCAATTTTGCTCGAAAACCACCGAAAATCTGCTTCAAAAACTACCAGTTTTCGAGTGTTCAGTACCAAAAAAACATACCACGGAAGAAGTAGCACCAAGTACAACAATTTTGCTCGAAAACCACCGGAAATCTGCTTCAAAAACTACCAGTTTTCGAATGTATAATACCAGAAGAGCATACCACGGAAGAAGTAGCACCTAGTACAACAATTTTGCTCGAAAACCACCGAAAAACTGCTTCAAAAACTACCAGTTTTCGAGTGTTTAGTACCAGGAGAGCATACCACGGAAGAAGTAGCACCTAGTACAACAATTTTGCTCGAAAACCACCGAAAAACTGCATCAAAAACTACCAGTTTTCGAGTGTTCAGTACCAAAAGAGCATACCACGGAAGAAGTAGCACCTAGTACAACAATTTTGCTCGAAAACCACCGGAAATCTGCTTCAAAAACTACCAGTTTTCGAATGTATAATACCAGAAGAGCATACCACGGAAGAAGTAGCACCTAGTACAGCAATTTTGCTCGAAAACCACCGAAAAACTGCTTCAAAAACAACCAGTTTTCGAATGTATAGTACCAGAAGAGCATACCACGGAAGAGGTAGCACCAAGTACAACAATTTCGCTCGAAAACCACCGAAAATCTGCTTCAAAAGCTACCAGTTTTCGAATGTATGGTACCAGAAGAGCATACTATGGAATAGGTATTACCTAGTACAGCAATTTGGCTCGAAAACCAACGAAAAACTGCTTCAAAAACTACCAGTTTTCGAGTGTTCAGTACCAAAAGAGCATACCACGGAAGAAGTAGCACCTAGTACAACAAATTTGCTCGAAAACCACCGAAAAACTGCTTCAAAAACTACCAGTTTTCGAGTGTTTAGTACCAGGAGAGCATACCACGGAAGAAGTAGCACCTAGTACAACAATTTTGCTCGAAAACCACCGAAAAACTGCATCAAAAACTACCAGTTTTCGAGTGTTCAGTACCAAAAGAGCATACCACGGAAGAAGTAGCACCTAGTACAACAATTTTGCTCGAAAACCACCGGAAATCTGCTTCAAAAACTACCAGTTTTCGAATGTATAATACCAGAAGAGCATACCACGGAAGAAGTAGCACCTAGTACAACAATTTTGCTCGAAAACCACCGAAAAACTGCTTCAAAAACTACCAGTTTTCGAGTGTTCAGTACCAGAAGAGTACCGAAAAACTGCTTCAAAAACTACCAGTTTTCGAGTGTTCAGTACCAGAAGAGCATACCACGGAAGAGGTAGCACCTAGTACATCAATTTGGCTCGAAAACCACCGAAAAACTGCTTCAAAAACTACCAGTTTTCGAATGTATAATACCAGAAGAGCATACCACAGAAGAAGTAGCACCTTGTACAACAATTTTTCTCGTAAACCACCGAAAAACTGCTTCAAAAACTACCAGTTTTCGAATGAATAGTACCAGAAGAGCATACCACGGAAGAAGTAGCACCTAGTACAACAATTTTGCTCGAAAACCACCGAAAATCTGCTTCAAAAGCTACCAGTTTTCGAATGTATAGTACCAGAAGAGCATATCACGGAATAAGTAGCACCTAGTACAGCAATTTTGCTCGAAAACCACCGAAAAACTGCTTCAAAAACTACCAGTTTTCGAATGTATAGTAACAGAAAAGCATACCACGGAAGAGGTAGCACCTAGTACAGCAATTTTGCTCGAAAACCACCAAAAAACTGCTTCAAAAACTACCAGTTTTCGAATGTATGGTACCAGGAGAGCATACCACGGAAGAAGTAGCACCTAGTACAGCAACTTTGCTCGAAAACCACCGAAAAACTGCTTCAAAAACTACCAGTTTTCGAATGTATAGAACCAAGAGAGCATACCACGGAAGAAGTAGTACCAAGTACAACAATTTTGCTCGAAAACCACCAAAAAACTGCTTCAAAAACTACCAGTTATCGAATGAATAGTACCAGAAGAGCATACCACAGAAGAGGTAGCACCTAGTACAGCAATTTTGCTCGAAAACCACCGAAAAACTGCTTCAAAAACTACCAGTTTTGGAATGTATAGTACCAGGAGAGCATACCACGGAAGAGGTAGCACCTAGTACAACAATTTTGCTCGAAAACCACCGAAAAACTGCTTCAAAAACTACCAGTTTTCGAATGTATAGTACCAGAAGAGCATACCATGGAAGAGGTAGCACCTAGTAGAACAATTTTGCTCGAAAACCACCGAAAAACTGCTTCAAAAACTACCAGTTTTCTAGTGTTAAGAACTAGGAGAGCATACCATGGAAGAAGTAGCACCTAGTCCAGCAATTTTGCTCGAAAACCACCGAAAAACTGCTTCAAAAACTACCAGTTTTCGAAAGTTTAGTACCAGAAGAGCATACCACGGAAGAAGTAGCACCTAGTACAAAAATTTTGCTCGAAAACCACCGAAAAACTACTTCAAAAACTACCAGTTTTCGAATGTATAGTACCAGAAGAGTATACCACGGAAGAAGTAGCACCTAGTACAGCAATTTTGCTCGAAAACCACCGAAAATCTGCTTCAAAAACTACCAGTTTTCGAGTGTTCAGTACCAAAAAAACATACCACGGAAGAAGTAGCACCAAGTACAGCAATTTGGCTCGAAAACCACCGAAAACCTGCTTCAAAAACTACTAGTTTTCGAATATATAATACCAGAAGAGCATACCACGGAAGAGGTAGCACCTAGTACAGCAATTTTGCTCGAAAACCACCGAAAAACTGCTTCAAAAACTACCAGTTTTCGAATGAATAGTACTAGGAGAGCATACCACGGAAGAGGTAGCACCAAACACAGCAATTTTTCTCGAAAACCACCGAAAAACTGCCTAAAAAACTACCAGTTTTCGAGTGTTCAGTACCAGGAGAGCATACCACGGAAGAGGTAGCACCTAGTACAGCAATTTTGCTCGAAAACCACCGAAAACCTGCTTCAAAAACTACCAGTTTTCGAGTGTTCAGTACCAAAAGAGCATACGAAGTTCGAAGTTCAGTACCAGAAGAGCATACCACGGAAGAGGTAGCACCTACTACAACAATTTTGCTCGAAAACCACCGAAAAACTGCTTCAAAAACTACCAGTTTTCGAATGAATAGTACCAAGAGAGCATACCACGGAAAAAGTAGCACCTAGTACAGCAATTTTGCTCGAAAACCACCGAAAAACTGCTTCAAAAACTACCAGTTTTCGAATGTATAGTACCAGAAGAGCATACCACGGAAGAAGTAGCACCTAGTACAACAATTTTGCTCGAAAACCACCAAAAAACTGCTTCAAAAACTACCAGTTATCGAATGAATAGTACCAGGAGAGCATACCACAGAAGAGGTAGCACCTAGTACAGCAATTTTGCTCGAAAACCACCGAAAAACTGCTTCAAAAACTACCAGTTTTGGAATGTATAATACCAGGAGAGCATACCACGGAAGAGGTAGCACCTAGTACAACAATTTTGCTCGAAAACCACCGAAAAACTGCTTCAAAAACTACCAGTTTTCGAATGAATAGTACTAGGAGAGCATACCACGGAAGAGGTAGCACCAAACACAGCAATTTTGCTCGAAAACCACCGAAAAACTGCCTAAAAAACTACCAGTTTTCGAGTGTTCAGTACCAGAAGAGCATACCACGGAAGAGGTAGCACCTAGTACAACAATTTTGCTCGAAAACCACCGAAAACCTGCTTCAAAAACTACCAGTTTTCGAGTGTTCAGTACCAAAAGAGCATACGAAGTTCGAAGTTCAGTACCAGAAGAGCATACCACGGAAGAAGGAGCACCTAGTACAGCAATTTGGCTCGAAAACCACCGAAAAACTGCTTCAAAAACTACCAGTTTTCGAGTGTTTAGTACCAAAAGAGCATACCACGGAAGAAGTAGCACCTAGTACAGCAATTTTGCTCGAAAACCATCGAAAAACTGCTTCAAAAACAACCAAATTTCGAATGTATAGTACAAAGAGAGCATACCACGGAAGAGGTAGCACCTAGTACAGCAAATTTGCTCGAAAACCACCGAAAATCTGCTTCAAAAGCTACCAGTTTTCGAATGTATAGTACCAGAAGAGCATACTATGGAAGAGGTATTACCTAGTACAGCACTTTGGCTCGAAAACCAACGAAAACTGCTTCGAAAACTACCAGTTTTCGAGTGTTCAGTACCAAAAGAGCATACCACGGAAGAAGTAGCACCTAGTACAACAATTTTGCTCGAAAACCACCGAAAAACTGCTTCAAAAACTACCAGTTTTCGAGTGTTTTGTACCAAAAAAACATACCACGGTAGAGGTAGCACCTAGTACAACAATTTTGCTCGAAAACCACCGAAAAACTGCATCAAAAACTACCAGTTTTCGAGTGTTCAGTACCAAAAGAGCATACCACGGAAGAAGTAGCACCTAGTACAACAATTTGGCTCGAAAACCATCGAAAAACTGCTTCAAAAACTACCAGTTTTCGAATGTATAGTACCAGAAGAGCATACCACGGAAGAAGTAGCACCTAGTACAACAATTTTGCTCGAAAACCACCGAAAAACTGCTTCAAAAACTACCAGTTTTCGAGTGTTTAGTACCAAAAGAGCATACCACGGAAGAAGTAGCACCTAGTACAACAATTTTGCTCGAAAACCACCGAAAAACTGCATCAAAAACTACCAGTTTTCGAGTGGTTTGTACCAAAAGAGCATACCACGGAAGAAGTAGCACCTAGTACAACAATTTTGCTCGAAAACCACCGAAAAACTACTTCAAAAACTACCAGTTTTCGAGTGTTCAGTACCAAAAGAGCATACCACGGAAGAAGTAGCACCTAGTACAACAATTTTGCTCGAAAACCACCGGAAATCTGCTTCAAAAACTACCAGTTTTCGAATGTATAGTACCAGAAGAGCATACCACGGAAGAAGTAGCACCAAGTACAACAATTTTGCTCGAAAACTACCAAAAAACTGCTTCAAAAACTACCAGTTTTCGAGTGTTCAGTACCAAAAGAGCATACCACGGAAGAAGTAGCACCTAGTACAACAATTTTGCTCGAAAACTACCGGAAATCTGCTTCAAAAACTACCAGTTTTCGAATGTATAGTACCAGAAGAGCATACCACGGAAGAAGTAGCACCTAGTACAGCAATTTGGCTCGAAAACCACCGAAAAACTGCTTCAAAAACTACCAGTTTTCGAGTGTTTAGTACCAAAAGAGCATACCACGGAAGAAGTAGCACCTAGTACAGCAATTTTGCTCGAAAACCATCGAAAAACTGCTTCAAAAACAACCAAATTTCGAATGTATAGTACAAAGAGAGCATACCACGGAAGAGGTAGCACCTAGTACAGCAATTTTGCTCGAAAACCACCGAAAATCTGCTTCAAAAACTACCAGTTTTCGAATGTATAGTACCAGAAGAGCATACTATGGAAGAGGTATTACCTAGTACAACAAATTTGCTCGAAAACCACCGAAAAACTGCTTCAAAAACTACCAGTTTTCGAGTGTTTAGTACCAGAAGAGCATATCACGGAATAAGTAGCACCTAGTACAACAATTTTGCTCGAAAACCACCGAAAAACTGCTTCAAAAACTACCAGTTTTCGAGTGTTCAGTACCAAAAGAGCATACCACGGAAGAAGTAGCACCTAGTACAACAATTTTGCTCGAAAACCACCGAAAAACTGCTTCAAAAACTACCAGTTTTCGAATGTATAGTACCAGAAGAGCATACCACGGAAGAAGTAGCACCTAGTACAGCAATTTTGCTCGAAAACCACCGAAAACCTGCTTCAGAAAACTACCAGTTTTCGAGTGTTCAGTACCAAAAGAGCATACGAAGTTCGAAGTTCAGTACCAGGAGAGCATACCACAGAAGAGGTAGCACCTAGTACAGCAATTTTGCTCGAAAACCACCGAAAATCTGCTTCAAAAGCTACCAGTTTTCGAATGTATAGTACCAGAAGAGCATACTATGGAAGAGGTATTACCTAGTACAGCAATTTGGCTCGAAAACCACCGAAAAACTGCTTCAAAAACTACCAGTTTTCGAGTGGTTAGTACCAAAAGAGCATACCACGGAAGAAGTAGCACCTAGTACAACAATTTCGCTCGAAAACCACCAAAAAACTGCTTCAAAAACTACCAGTTTTCGAATGTATAGTACCAAAAGAGCATACCACGGAAGAAGTAGCACCTAGTACAGCAATTTTGCTCGAAAACCACCGGAAATCTGCTTCAAAAACTACCAGTTTTTGAATGTATAGTACAAAAAGAGCATACCACGGAAGAGGTAGCACCTAGTACAGCAATTTTGCTCGAAAACCACCGAAAATCTGCTTCAAAAGCTACCAGTTTTCGAATGTATAGTACCAGAAGAGCATACTATGGAAGAGGTATTACCTAGTACAGCACTTTGGTCCGAAAACCAGCGAAAAACTGCTTCAAAAACTACCAGTTTTCGAGTGTTCAGTACCAAAAGAGCATACCACGGAAGAAGTAGCACCTAATACATCAATTTTGCTCGAAAACCACCGAAAAACTGCTTCAAAAACTACCAGTTTTCGAGTGTTTAGTACCAAAAGAGCATACCACGGAAGAAGTAGCACCTAGTACAACAATTTTGCTCGAAAACCACCGAAAAACTGCATCAAAAACTACCAGTTTTCGAGTGTTCAGTACCAAAAGAGCATACCACGGAAGAAGTAGCACCTAGTACAACAATTTTGCTCGAAAACCACCGGAAATCTGCTTCAAAAACTACCAGTTTTCGAATGAATAGTACCAGAAGAGCATACCACGGAAGAAGTAGCACCTAGTACAGCAATTTTGCTCGAAAACCACCGAAAAACTGCTTCAAAACTACCAGTTTTCGAATGTATAGTACCAGGAGAGCATACCACGGAAGAAGTATCACCTAGTACAGCAATTTTGCTCGAAAACCACCGAAAAACTGCTTCACAAACTACCAGTTTTCGAATGTACAGTACCAAGAGAGCATACCAAGGAATAGGTTGCTTCTAGTACAGCAATTTTGCTCGAAAACCACCGAAAAACTGCTTCAAAAACTACCAGTTTTCGAATGTATAGTACCAGGAGAGCATACCACGGAAGAAGTAGCACCTAGTACAGCAATTTTGCTCGAAAACCACCGAAAAACTGCTTCAAAACTACCAGTTTTCGAATGTATAGTACCAGGAGAGCATACCACGGAAGAGGTAGCACCTAGTACAGCAATTTTGCTCGAAAACCATCGAAAATCTGCTTCAAAAGCTACCAGTTTTCGAATGTACAGTACCAAGAGAGCATACCACGGAATAGGTTGCTTCTAGTACAGCAATTTTGCTCGAAAACCACCGAAAAACTGCTTCAAAAACTACCAGTTTTCGAATGTATAGTACCAGGAGAGCATACCACGGAAGAAGTAGCACCTAGTACAGCAATTTGGCTCGAAAACCACCGAAAAACTGCTTCAAAAACTACCAGTATTCGAGTGTTCAGTACCAGGAGCGAATACCATGGAAGAAGTAGCACCTAGTACAGCAATTTGGCTCGAAAACCACCGAAAAACTGCTTCAAAACTACCAGTTTTCGAATGTATAGTACAAGGAGAGTATACCACGGAAGAGGTAGCACCTAGTACAGCAATTTTGCTCGAAAACCACCGAAAAACTGCTTCAAAAACTACCAGTTTTCGAATGTGTAGTACCAGGAGAGCATACCACGGAAGAAGTATAACCTGGTACAGCAATTTTGCTCGAAAACCACCGAAAAGCTGCTTCAAAAACTACCAGTTTAAAAATGTATAGTACCAGGAGAGCATACCACGGAAGAAGTAGCACCTAGTACAGCAATTTGGCTCGAAAACCACCGAAAAACTGCTTCAAAACTACCAGTTTTCGAATGTATAGTACCAGGAGAGCATACCACGGAAGAAGTATCACCTAGTACAGCAATTTTGCTCGAAAACCACCGAAAAACTGCTTCACAAACTACCAGTTTTCGAATGTATAGTACCAAGAGAGCATACCATGGAAGAAGTAGCACCTAGTACAGCAATTTTGCTCGAAAACCACCGAAAAACTGCTTCAAAAACTACCAGTTTTCGAATGTATAGTACAAAGAGAGCATACCACGGAAGAGGTAGCACCTAGTACAACAATTTTGCTCGAAAACCACCGAAAAACTGCATCAAAAACTACAAGTTTTCGAGTGTTCAGTACCAGGAGAGCATACCACGGAAGAAGTAGCACCTAGTACAGCCATTTTTTTCGAAAACCACCGAAAAACTGCTTCAAATCTACCAGTTTTCGAGAGTTCAGTACCAGGAGAGCATACCACGGAAGAAGTAGCACCTAGTACAACAATTTTGCTCAAAAACCACCGAAAAACTGCTTCAAAAAATACCAGTTTTCGAATGTATAGTACCAAGAGAGCATACCACGGAAGAAGTAGCACCTAGTACAGCAATTTTGCTCGAAAACCACCGAAAAACTGCTTCAAAACCTACCAGTTTTTGAATGAATAGTACCAGGAGAGCATACCACGGAAGAAGTAGCACCTAGTGCAGCAATTTTGCTCGAAAACCACCGAAAAACTGCTTCAAAAACTACCAGTTTTCGAGTGTTCAGTACGAGCAGAGCATACCACAGAAGAAGTAGCACCTAGTACAGCAATTTTGCTCGAAAACTACTGAAAATCTGCTTCAAAAACTACCAGTTTTCGAATGTATAGTACCAGGAGAGCATACCATGGAAGAAGTATCACCTAGTACAGCAATTTTGCTCGAAAACCACCGAAAATCTGCTTCAAAAACTACAAGTTTTCGAAAGTATAGTACCAAGAGAGCATACCACGGAAGAAGTAGCACCTAGTACAGCAATTTTGCTCGAAAACCACCGAAAACCTGCTTCAAAAACTACAAGTTTTCGAATGTATAGTACCAGAAGAGCATACCACGGAAGAGGTAGTACCTAGTACAGCAATTTTGCTCGAAAACCACCGAAAATCTGCTTCAAAAACTACCAGTTTTCGAATGTATAGTACCAGAAGAGCATACCACGGAAGAAGTAGCACCTAGTACAGCAATTTTGCTCGAAAACCACCGAAAAACTGCTTCAAAAACTACAAGTTTTCGAATGTATAGTACCAGAAGAGCATACCACGGAAGAGGTGGAACCTAGTACAGCAATTTTGCTCGAAAACCACCGAAAAACTGCTTCAAAAACTACCAGTTTTCGAATGTATAGTACCAGGAGAGCATACCACGGAAGAGGTAGCACCTAGTACAGCAATTTTGCTCGAAAACCACCGAAAAACTGCTTCAAAAACTACAAGTTTTCGAATGTTCAGTACCAGAAGAGCATACCACGGAAGAAGTATAACCTAGTACAGCAATTTTGCTCGAAAACCACCGAAAAGCTGCTTCAAAAACTACCAGTTTCCAAATGTATAGTACCAGGAGAGCATACCACGGAAGAAGTAGCACCTAGTACAGCAATTTTGCTCGAAAACCACCGAAAAACTGCTTCAAAAACTACCAGTTTTCGAGTGAGCAGTACCAGAAGAGCATACCACGGAAGAAGTAGCACCTAGTACAGAAATTTGGTCGAAAACCACCGAAAAACTGCTTCAAAAACTACCAGTTTTTGAATGTATAGTACAAGGAGAGCATACCACGGAAGAGGTAGCACCTAGTACAGCAATTTTTCTCGAAAACCACCGAAAAACTGCTTCAAAAACTACCAGTTCTCGAATGTATAGTACCAGGAGAGCATACCACGGAAGAGGTAGCACCTAGTACAACAATTTTGCTCGAAAACCACCGAAAAACTAGATCAAAAACTACCAGTTTTCGAATGTATAGTACCAGAAGAGCATACCACGGAAGAAGTAGCACCTAGTACAGCAATTTTGCTCGAAAACCACCGAAAAACTGCTTCACAAACTACCAGTTTTCGAATGTACAGTACCAAGAGAGCATACCACGGAATAGGTTGCTTCTAGTACAGCAATTTTGCTCGAAAACCACCGAAAAACTGCTTCAAAAACTACAAGTTTTCGAATGTATAGTACAAGGAGAGTATACCACGGAAGAGGTAGCACCTAGTACAGCAATTTTGCTCGAAAACCACCGAAAAACTGCTTCAAAAACTACCAGTTTTTGAATTTATAGTACCAGGAGAGCATACCACGGAAAAAGTAGCACCTAGTACAGCAATTTTGCTCGAAAACCACCGAAAAACTGCTTCAAAACTACCAGTTTTCGAATGTATAGTACCAGGAGAGCATACCACGGAAGAAGTATCACCTAGTACAGCAATTTTGCTCGAAAACCACCGAAAAACTGCTTCAAAAACTACAAGTTTTCGAATGTATAGTACAAGGAGAGTATACCACGGAAGAGGTAGCACCTAGTACAGCAATTTTGCTCGAAAACCACCGAAAAAACTGCTTCAAAAACTACCAGTTTTTGAATGTATAGTACCAGGAGAGCATACCACGGAAAAAGTAGCACCTAGTACAGCAATTTTGCTCGAAAACCACCGAAAAACTGCTTCAAAAACTACCAGTTTTTGAATGTATAGTACCAGGAGAGCATACCACGGAAAAAGTAGCACCTAGTACAGCAATTTTGCTCGAAAACCACCGAAAAACTGCTTCACAAACTACCAGTTTTCGAATGTACAGTACCAAGAGAGCATACCACGGTATAGGTTGCTTCTAGTACAGCAGTTTTGCTCGAAAACCACCGAAAAACTGCTTCAAAAACTACCAGTTTTCGAATGTATAGTACCAGAAGAGCATACCACGGAAGAAGTAGCACCTAGTACAGCAATTTGGCTCGAAAACTACCGAAAAACTGCTTCAAAAACTACCAGTATTCGAGTGTTCAGTACCAGGAGCGAATACCATGGAAGAAGTAGCACCTAGTACAGCAATTTGGCTCGAAAACCACCGAAAAACTGCTTCAAAACTACCAGTTTTCGAGTGTTTAGTACCAGGAGAGCATACCACGGAAGAAGTAGCACCTAGTACAACAATTTTGCTCGAAAACCACCGAAAAAACTGCTTCAAAAACTACCAGTTTTCGAGTGTTCAGTACCAAAAGAGCATACCACGGAAGAAGTAGCACCTAGTACAACAATTTTGCTCGAAAACCACCGAAAAACTGCTTCAAAAACTACCAGTTTTCGAATGTATAGTACCAGAAGTGCATACCACGGAAGAAGTAGCACCTAGTACAGCAATTTTGCTCGAAAACCACCGAAAAACTGCTTCAGAAAACTACCAGTTTTCGAGTGTTCAGTACCAAAAGAGCATACGAAGTTCGAAGTTCAGTACCAGGAGAGCATACCACAGAAGAGGTAGCACCTAGTACAGCAATTTTGCTCGAAAACCACCGAAAATCTGCTTCAAAAGCTACCAGTTTTCGAATGTATAGTACCAGAAGAGCATACTATGGAAGAGGTATTACCTAGTACAGCAATTTGGCTCGAAAACCACCGAAAAACTGCTTCAAAAACTACCAGATTTCGAGTGGTTAGTACCAAAAGAGCATACCACGGAAGAAGTAGCACCTAGTACAACAATTTCGCTCGAAAACCACCAAAAAACTGCTTCAAAAACTACCAGTTTTCGAATGTATAGTACCAAAAGAGCATACCACGGAAGAAGTAGCACCTAGTACAGCAATTTTGCTCGAAAACCACCGGAAATCTGCTTCAAAAACTACCAGTTTTCGAATGTATAGTACAAAGAGAGCATACCACGGAAGAGGTAGCACCTAAAACAGCAATTTTGCTCGAAAACCACCGAAAATCTGCTTCAAAAGCTACCAGTTTTCGAATGTATAGTACCAGAAGAGCATCCTATGGAAGAGGTATTACCTAGTACAGCACTTTGGCTCGAAAACCAGCGAAAAACTGCTTCAAAAACTACCAGTTTTCGAGTGTTCAGTACCAAAAGAGCATACCACGGAAGAAGTAGCACCTAATACAACAATTTTGCTCGAAAACCACCGAAAAACTGCTTCAAAAACTACCAGTTTTCGAGTGTTTAGTACCAAAAGAGCATACCACGGAAGAAGTAGCACCTAGTACAACAATTTTGCTCGAAAACCACCGAAAAACTGCATCAAAAACTACCAGTTTTCGAGTGTTCAGTACCAAAAGAGCATACCACGGAAGAAGTAGCACCTAGTACAACAATTTTGCTCGAAAACCACCGGAAATCTGCTTCAAAAACTACCAGTTTTCGAATGTATAGTACCAGAAGAGCATACCACGGAAGAAGTAGCACCTAGTACAGCAATTTTGCTCGAAAACCACCGAAAAACTGCTTCAAAAACTACCAGTTTTCGAATGTATAGTACCAGGAGAGCATACCACGGAAGAAGTATCACCTAGTACAGCAATTTTGCTCGTAAACCACCGAAAAACTGCTTCACAAACTACCAGTTTTCGAATGTACAGTACCAAGAGAGCATACCACGGAATAGGTTGCTTCTAGTACAGCAATTTTGCTCGAAAACCACCGAAAACTGCTTCAAAAACTACCAGTTTTCGAATGTTCAGTACCAGGAGAGCATACCACGGAAGAAGTAGCACCTAGTACAGCAATTTTGCTCGAAAACCACCGAAAAACTGCTTCAAAACTACCAGTTTTCAAATGTATAGTACCAGGAGAGCATACCACGGAAGAGGTAGCACCTAGTACAGCAATTTTGCTCGAAAACCACCGAAAATCTGCTTCAAAAGCTACCAGTTTTCGAATGTACAGTACCAAGAGAGCATACCACGGAATAGGTTGCTTCTAGTACAGCAATTTTGCTCGAAAACCACCGAAAAACTGCTTCAAAAACTACCAGTTTTCGAATGTATAGTACCAGGAGAGCATACCACGGAAGAAGTAGCACCTAGTACAGCAATTTTGCTCGAAAACCACCGAAAAACTGCTTTAAAAAACTACCAGTATTCGAGTGTTCAGTACCAGGAGCGAATACCATGGATGAAGTAGCACCTAGTACAGCAATTTGGCTCGAAAACCACCGAAAAACTGCTTCAAAACTACCAGTTTTCGAATGTATAGTACAAGGAGAGTATACCACGGAAGAGGTAGCACCTAGTACAGCAATTTTGCTCGAAAACCACCGAAAAACTGCTTCAAAAACTACCAGTTTTCGAATGTGTAGTACCAGGAGAGCATACCACGGAAGAAGTATAACCTAGTACAGCAATTTTGCTCGAAAACCACCGAAAAGCTGCTTCAAAAACTACCAGTTTCCAAATGTATAGTACCAGGAGAGCATACCACGGAAGAAGTAGCACCTAGTACAGCAATTTGGCTCGAAAACCACCGAAAAACTGCTTCAAAACTACCAGTTTTCAAATGTATAGTACCAGGAGAGCATACCACGGAAGAAGTATCACCTAGTACAGCAATTTTGCTCGAAAACCACCGAAAAACTGCTTCACAAACTACCAGTTTTCGAATGTATAGTACCAAGAGAGCATACCATGGAAGAAGTAGCACCTAGTACAGCAATTTTGCTCGAAAACCACCGAAAATCTGCTTCAAAAACTACCAGTTTTCGAATGTATAGTACCAGAAGAGCATACCACGGAAGAGGTAGCACCTAGTACAACAATTTTGCTCGAAAACCACCGAAAAACTGCATCAAAAACTACAAGTTTTCGAGTGTTCAGTACCAGGAGAGCATACCACGGAAGAAGTAGCACCTAGTACAGCCATTTTTTTCGAAAACCACCGAAAAACTGCTTCAAATCTACCAGTTTTCGAGAGTTCAGTACCAGGAGAGCATACCACGGAAGAAGTAGCACCTAGTACAACAATTTTGCTCAAAAACCACCGAAAAACTGCTTCAAAAAATACCAGTTTTCGAATGTATAGTACCAAGAGAGCATACCACGGAAGAAGTAGCACCTAGTACAGCAATTTTGCTCGAAAACCACCGAAAAACTGCTTCAAAACCTACCAGTTTTCGAATGAATAGTACCAGGAGAGCATACCACGGAAGAAGTAGCACCTAGTGCAGCAATTTTGCTCGAAAACCACCGAAAAACTGCTTCAAAAACTACCAGTTTTCGAGTGTTCAGTACGAGCAGAGCATACCACAGAAGAAGTAGCACCTAGTACAGCAATTTTGCTCGAAAACTACTGAAAATCTGCTTCAAAAACTACCAGTTTTCGAGTGTTCAGTACCAGAAGAGCATACCACGGAAGAAGTAACACCTAGTACAGCAATTTTGCTCGAAAACCACCGAAAATCTGCTTCAAAAACTACAAGTTTTCGAAAGTATAGTACCAAGAGAGCATACCACGGAAGAAGTAGCACCTAGTACAGCAATTTTGCTCGAAAACCACCGAAAACCTGCTTCAAAAACTACAAGTTTTCGAATGTATAGTACCAGAAGAGCATACCACGGAAGAGGTAGTACCTAGTACAGCAATTTTGCTCGAAAACCACCGAAAAACTGCTTCAAAAACTACCAGTTTTCGAATGTATAGTACCAGAAGAGCATACCACGGAAGAAGTAGCACCTAGTACAGCAATTTTGCTCGAAAACCACCGAAAAACTGCTTCAAAAACTACAAGTTTTCGAATGTATAGTACCAGAAGAGCATACCACGGAAGAGGTGGAACCTAGTACAGCAATTTTGCTCGAAAACCACCGAAAAACTGCTTCAAAAACTACCAGTTTTCGAATGTATAGTACCAGGAGAGCATACCACGGAAGAAGTAGCACCTAGTACAGCAATTTTGCTCGAAAACCACCGAAAAACTGCTTCAAAAACTACAAGTTTTCGAATGTTCAGTACCAGAAGAGCATACCACGGAAGAAGTATAACCTAGTACAGCAATTTTGCTCGAAAACCACCGAAAAGCTGCTTCAAAAACTACCAGTTTCCAAATGTATAGTACCAGGAGAGCATACCACGGAAGAAGTAGCACCTAGTACAGCAATTTTGCTCGAAAACCACCGAAAAACTGCTTCAAAAACTACCAGTTTTCGAGTGGGCAGTACCAGAAGAGCATACCACGGAAGAAGTAGCACCTAGTACAGAAATTTGGTCGAAAACCACCGAAAAACTGCTTCAAAAACTACCAGTTTTTGAATGTATAGTACCAGGAGAGCATACCACGGAAGAGGTAGCACCTAGTACAGCAATTTTTCTCGAAAACCACCGAAAAACTGCTTCAAAAACTACCAGTTCTCGAATGTATAGTACCAGGAGAGCATACCACGGAAGAGGTAGCACCTAGTACAACAATTTTGCTCGAAAACCACCGAAAAACTAGATCAAAAACTACCAGTTTTGGAATGTATAGTACCAGAAGAGCATACCACGGAAGAAGTAGCACCTAGTACAGCAATTTTGCTCGAAAACCACCGAAAAACTGCTTCACAAACTACCAGTTTTCGAATGTACAGTACCAAGAGAGCATACCACGGAATAGGTTGCTTCTAGTACAGCAATTTTGCTCGAAAACCACCGAAAAACTGCTTCAAAAACTACAAGTTTTCGAATGTATAGTACAAGGAGAGTATACCACGGAAGAGGTAGCACCTAGTACAGCAATTTTGCTCGAAAACCACCGAAAAACTGCTTCAAAAACTACCAGTTTTTGAATGTATAGTACCAGGAGAGCATACCACGGAAAAAGTAGCACCTAGTACAGCAATTTTGCTCGAAAACCACCGAAAAACTGCTTCAAAACTACCAGTTTTCGAATGTATAGTACCAGGAGAGCATACCACGGAAGAAGTATCACCTAGTACAGCAATTTTGCTCGAAAACCACCGAAAAACTGCTTCACAAACTACCAGTTTTCGAATGTACAGTACCAAGAGAGCATACCACGGAATAGGTTGCTTCTAGTACAGCAGTTTTGCTCGAAAACCACCGAAAAACTGCTTCAAAAACTACCAGTTTTCGAATGTATAGTACCAGGAGAGCATACCACGGAAGAAGTAGCACCTAGTACAGCAATTTGGCTCGAAAACTACCGAAAAACTGCTTCAAAAACTACCAGTATTCGAGTGTTCAGTACCAGGAGCGAATACCATGGAAGAAGTAGCACCTAGTACAGCAATTTGGCTCGAAAACCACCGAAAAACTGCTTCAAAACTACCAGTTTTCGAATGTATAGTACAAGAAGAGTATACCACGGAAGAGCTAGCACCTAGTACAGCAATTTTGCTCGAAAACCACCGAAAAACTGCTTCAAAAACTACCAGTTTTCGAATGTATAGTACCAGGAGAGCATACCACGGAAGAAGTAGCACCTAGTACATCAATTTTGCTCGAAAACCACCGAAAAACTGCATCAAAACTACCAGTTTTCGAATGTATAGTACCAGGAGAGCATACCACGGAAGAAGTATCACCTAGTACAGCAATTTTGCTCGAAAACCACCGAAAAACTGCTTCACAAACTACCAGTTTTCGAATGTATAGTACCAAGAGAGCATACCACGGAAGAAGTAGCACCTAGTACAGCAATTTTGCTCGAAAACCACCGAAAAACTGCTACAAAAACTACCAGTTTTCGAGTGTTCAGTACGAGCAGAGCATACCACAGAAGAAGTAGCACCTAGTACAGCAATTTTGCTCAAAAACAACTGAAAATCTGCTTCAAAAACTACCAGTTTTCGAGTGTTCAGTACCAGAAGAGCATACCACGGAAGAAGTAACACCTAGTACAGCAATTTTGCTCGAAAACCACCGAAAATCTGCTTCAAAAACTACCAGTTTTCGAAAGTATAGTACCAAGAGAGCATACCACGGAAGAAGTAGCACCTAGTACAGCAATTTTGCTCGAAAACCACCGAAAAGCTGCTTCAAAAACTACCAGTTTTCGAATGTATAGTACCAGAAGAGCATACCACGGAAGAAGTAGCACCTAGTACAGCAATTTTGCTCGAAAACCACCGAAAAACTGCTTCAAAAACTACAAGTTTTCGAATGTATAGTACCAGAAGAGCATACCACGGAAGAGGTGGAACCAAGTACAGCAATTTTGCTCGAAAACCACCGAAAAACTGCTTCAAAAACTACCAGTTTTCGAATGTATAGTACCAGGAGAGCATACCACGGAAGAAGTAGCACCTAGTACAACAATTTTGCTCGAAAACCACCGAAAAACTGCTTCAAAAACTACCAGTTTTCGAGTGTTCAGTACGAGCAGAGCATACCACAGAAGAAGTAGCACCTAGTACAGCAATTTTGCTCGAAAACCACTGAAAATCTGCTTCAAAAACTACCAGTTTTCGAGTGTTCAGTACCAGAAGAGCATACCACGCAAGAAGTAACACCTAGTACAGCAATTTTGCTCGAAAACCACCGAAAAACTGCTTCAAAAACTACAAGTTTTCGAATGTATAGTACCAGAAGAGCATACCATGGAAGAGGTGGAACCTAGTACAGCAATTTTGCTCGAAAACCACCGAAAAACTGCTTCAAAAACTACCAGTTTTCGAATGTATAGTACCAAGAGAGCATACCACGGAAGAAGTAGCACCTAGTACAGCAATTTTGCTCGAAAACCACCGAAAAACTGCTTCAAAAACTACCAGTTTTCGAGTGTTCAGTACGAGCAGAGCATACCACAGAAGAAGTAGCACCTAGTACAGCAATTTTGCTCGAAAACCACTGAAAATCTGCTTCAAAAACTACCAGTTTTCGAGTGTTCAGTACCAGAAGAGCATACCACGGAAGAAGTAGCACCTAGTACAGCAATTTGGCTCGAAAACCACCGAAAAACTGCTTCAAAAACTACAAGTTTTCGAATGTATAGTACCAGAAGAGCATACCACGGAAGAGGTAGCACCTAGTACAGCAATTTTGCTCGAAAACCACCGAAAAACTGCTTCAAAAACTACCAGTTTTCGAATGTATAGTACCAGAAGAGCATACTACGGAAGAAGTAGCACCTAGTACAGCAATTTTGCTCGAAAACCACCGAAAAACTGCTTCAAAAACTACCAGTTTTCGAATGTATAGTACCAGAAGAGCATACCACGGAAGAGGTGGAACCTAGTACAGCAATTTTGCTCGAAAACCACCGAAAAACTGCTTCAAAAACTACCAGTTTTCGAATGTATAGTACCAGGAGAGCATACCACGGAAGAAGTAGCACCTAGTACAGCAATTTTGCTCGAAAACCACCGAAAAACTGCTTCAAAAACTACCAGTTTTCGAGTGTGCAGTACCAGAAGAGCATACCACGGAAGAAGTAGCACCTAGTACAGAAATTTGGTCGAAAACCACCGAAAAACTGCTTCAAAAACTACCAGTTTTTGAATGTATAGTACCAGGAGAGCATACCACGGAAGAGGTAGCACCTAGTACAGCAATTTTTCTCGAAAACCACCGAAAAACTGCTTCAAAAACTATTAGTTTTCGAATGTATAGTACCAGAAGAGCATACCACGGAAGAGGTAGCACCTAGTACAGCAATTTTGCTCGAAAACCACCGAAAAACTGCTTCAAAAACTACCAGTTTTCGAATGTATAGTACCAGAAGAGCATACCACGGAAGAGGTAGTACCTAGTACAGCAATTTTGCTCGAAAACCACCGAAAAACTGCTTCAAAAACTACAAGTTTTCGAATGTATAGTACCAGAAGAGCATACCACGGAAGAGGTGGAACCTAGTACAGCAATTTTGCTCGAAAACCACCGAAAAACTGCTTCAAAAACTACCAGTTTTCGAATGTATAGTACCAGAAGAGCATACCACGGCAGAAGTAGCACCTAGTACAGCAATTTTGCTCGAAAACCACCGAAAAACTGCTTCAAAAACTACAAGTTTTTGAATGTTCGGCACCAGAAGAGCATACCACGGAAGAAATATAACCTAGTACAGCAATTTTGCTCGAAAACCACCGAAAAACTGCTTCAAAAACTACCAGTTTTCGAATGTATGGTACCAGAAGAGCATACCACGGCAGAAGTAGCACCTAGTACAGCAATTTTGCTCGAAAACCACCGAAAAGCTGCTTCAAAAACTACCAGTTTCCAAATGTATAGTACCAGGAGAGCATACCACGGAAGAAGTAGCACCTAGTACAGCAATTTCGCTCGAAAACCACCGAAAAACTGCTTCAAAAACTACCAGTTTTCGAATGTATAGTACCAGAAGAGCATACCACGGAAGAAGTAGCACCTAGTACAGCAATTTTGCTCGAAAACCACCGAAAACCTGCTTCAAAACTACCAGTTTTCGAATGTATAGTACCAGGAGAGCATACCACGGAAGAAGTAGCACCTAGTACAGCAATTTTGCTCGAAAACCACCGAAAAACTGCTTCAAAAACTACAAGTTTTTGAATGTTCGGCACCAGAAGAGCATACCACGGAAGAAGTAGCACCTAGTACAGCAATTTTGCTCGAAAACCACCGAAAAACTGCCTAAAAAACGACCAGTTTTCGAATGTATAGTACCAGGAGGGCATACCACGGAAGAAGTAACACCTAGCACAACAATTTTTGCTCGAAAACCACCGAAAAACTGCTTCAAAAACTACCAGTTTTCGAATGTATAGTACCAGAAGAGCATACCACGGCAGAAGTAGCACCTAGTACGGCAATTTTGCTCGAAAACCACCGAAAAACTGCTTCAAAAACTACCAGTTTTCGAGTGTTCAGTACGAGCAGAGCATACCACAGAAGAAGTAGCACCTAGTACAGCAATTTTGCTCGAAAACCACCGATAAACTGCTTCAAAAACTACCAGTTTTCGAATGTATAGTACCAGAAGAGCATACCACGGAAGAAGTAGCACCTAGTACAGCAATTTTGCTCGAAAACCACCGAAAAACTGCTTCAAAAACTACCAGTTTTCGATTGTATAGTACCAGAAGAGCATACCACGGAAGAGGTGGAACCCAGTACAGCAATTTTGCGCGAAAACCACCGAAAACCTGCTTCAAAACCTACCAGTTTTCGAATGTATAGTACCAGAAGAGCATACCACGGAAAAAGTATAACCTCATGCAGCAATTTTGCTCGAAAATCACCGAAAAACTGCTTCAAAAACTACCAGTTTTCGAATGTATAGTACCAGGAGAGCAAACCAAGGAAGAAGTAGCACCTAGTACAACAATTTTGCTCGAAAACCACCGAAAAACTGCTTCAAAAACTACCAGTTTTCGAGTGTTCAGTTCCAGAAGAGCATACCACGGAAGAGGTAGCACCTAGTACAGCAATTTTTCTCGAAAACCACCGAAAAACTGCTTCAAAAACTACCAGTTTTCGAATGTATAGTACCAGGAGAGCATACCACGGAAGAAGTAGCACCTAGTACAGCCATGTTGCTCGAAAACCACCAAAAAACTGCTTCAAAAACTACCAGTTTTCGAATGTATAGTACCAGGAGAGCATACCACGGAAGAGGTGGAACCTAGTACAGCAATTTTTTTCGAAAACCACCGAAAAACTGCTTCAAAAACTACCAGTTTTCGAGTGTTCAGTACCAGGAGAGCATACCACGGAAGAAGTAGCACCTAGTACAGCAATTTTGCTCGAAAACCACCGAAAAACTGCATCAAAAACTACCAGTTTTCGAATGTATAGTACCAGAAGAGCATACCACGGAAGAGGTAGCACCTAGTACAACCACTTTGCTCGAAAACCACCGAAAAACTGCTTCAAAAACTACCAGTTTTCGAATGTATAGTACCAGGAGAGCATACCACGGAAGAGGTGGAACCAAGTACAGCAATTTTTTTCGAAAACCACCGAAAAACTGCTTCAAAAACTATCAGTTTTCGAGTGTTCAGTACCAGGAGAGCATACCACGGAAGAAGTATAACCTAGTACAGCAATTTTGCTCGAAAACCACCGAAAAACTGCTTCAAAAACTACCAGTTTTCAAATGTATAGTACCAGAAGAGCATACCACGGAAGAAATAGCACCTAGTACAGCAATTTTGCTCGAAAACCACCGAAAAACTGCTTCAAAAACAACCATTTTTCGAATGAATAGTACCAGGAGAGCATACCACGGAAGAAGTACTACCTAGTACAGCAATTTTGCTCGAAAACCACCGAAAAGCTGCTTCAAAAACTACCAGTTTTCGAATGTATAGTACCAGAAGAGCATACCACGGAAGAAGTAGCACCTAGTACAGCAATTTTGCTCGAAAACCACCGAAAAACTGCTTCAAAAACTACCAGTTTTCGAATGTATAGTACCAGGAGAGCATACCATGGAAGAGGTAGCACCTAGTACAGCAATTTTGATCGAAAACCACCGAAAAACTGCATCAAAACTACCAGTCTACGAATTTATAGTACCGGGAGAGCATACCACGGAAGAAGTAGCACCTAGTACAGCAATTTGGCTCGAAAACCACCGAAAAACTGCTTCAAAAACTACCAGTTTTCGAGTGTTCAGTACCAGAAGAGCATACCATGGAAGAAGTATAACCTAGTACAGCAATTTTGCTCGAAAACCACCGAAAAACTGCTTCAAAAACTACCAGTTTTAGAATGTATAGTACCAGAAGAGCATACCACGGAAGAAGTAGCACCTAGTACAGCAACTTTGCTCGAAATCCACCGAAAAACTGCTTAAAAACTACCAGTCTACGAATTTATAGTTCCAGAAGAGCATACCACGGAAGAAGTAGCACCTAGTACAGCAATTTTGCTTGTAAACCACCGATAAACTGCTTCAAAAACTACCAGTTTTCGAGTGTTCAGTATCAGAAGAGCATGCCACGGAAGAAGTAGCACCTAGTACAGCGATTTTGCTCGAAAACTACCAAAAAACTGCTTCAAAAACTACCAATTTTCGAGTGTTCAGTACCAGAAGAGCATACCACGGAAGAAGTAGCACCTAGTACAACAATTTTGCTCGAAAACCACCGAAAAACTGCTTCAAAAACAAAGAGCTTTCGAATGTATAGTACCAGGAGAGCATACCACGGAAGAGGTAGCACCTAGTACATCAATTTTGCTCGAAAACTACCGAAAAACTGCTTCAAAAACTACCAGTTTTCGAAAGTATAGTACCAGAAAAGCATACCACGGACGAAGTAGCACCTAGTACAGCAATTTTGCTCGAAAACCACCGAAAAACTGCTTCAAAAACAACCAGTTTACGAATCTATAGCTCAAGGAGAGCATACTACGGAAGAAGTATCACCTAGTACAGCAATTTTGATCGAAAACCACCGAAAAACTGCTTCAAAAACTACCAGTTTTCGAGTGTGCAGTACCAGAAGAGCATACCACGGAAGAAGTAGCACCTAGTACAACAATTTTGCTCGAAAACCACCGAAAAGCTGCTTCAAAACTACCAGTTTTCGAGTGTTCAGTACCAGAAGAGCATACCACGGAAGAGGTAGCACCTAGTACAGCAATTTTGCTCGAAAACCACCGAAAACCTGCTTCAAAACTACCAGTGTTGGGAGTAGCGTCGGATGGTTCAATAAAATATGAGACACTTTTTAAATCTCTTTACGCCGCGTGGTTTCGCACTCGCGTTAGTGTGTGCGTGTGCGTGCGCGCGATAAAAAACTGTAGATAAAAACTTGTCTGCTTTTATTCTGTGATCCTTTCTCTTTTACTTATCTCTCGCTACTACTCGGGTTTGAGAAGCGTTCTCCCACATCAGCCCGATCGCCGTCAGCGGTACGTTGCCAGTGCCGTTTACTAGCTCTAATCCACTTCTCTCGCGGTCGTACGCAACACCCCTACCCGTAATTCTGGTAGAGTCCTATCGTCCAGTGTTACAATTAACTTCTATGTTCGCTAAGTTACAAGTAGCGCGCTTAAACGTTCCGCTTTTTGTCCGTACCCATGCCTGCCGGCATCTTCCGTCTTTTGATACAATTATATCTTCTACTATCCCGCGAACCCACAACTTCCTGAACTTTCCCTCTACTACGTATACTAAATCACCTTTTTCTAGTGGTCTTGATTCGCCAAACCATTTTACGCGTTGATTTATCGTAGGAACGTATTCTTTAACCCATCGCTGCCAGATGGTCTCGGCGTACAGCTGCGATCGACGATAGGCGTCGCGCAAAGCCTCAGCGGGATGGGGGATTGGGGGAAGGAGGAATGGTTCGCCCGGTGAAACTCCTCTCAGGAAATTATTAGGACACAATCCATCCGATATCTCGTCAGCCATGTATGTCAAAGGACGCGAGTTAACCATGTCCTCTGCTTCGGCGATCGTGGTTAACAGCAGTTCGTCCGTCAATCGAGCACCTTCTTGGAGGACCAGCAACGCTGCTTTTACCGTCCTCACAAGTCGCTCCCAGGAGCCACCCATATGTGGTGTTCCCGGCGGGATGAATCGCCATGTTGTCCTCGCGTCCGTCAGTCTCTCGGCGCACTCGGCATCAATAGTCCGCAACCTTTCGATGATTTCTTTACTGGCTGCCTTCAGGTTGGTCCCATTATCTGAAAAGAACTCAGAAGGTGGTCCACGACGACAAACGAATCGTCGAATGGCCATAAGACACGATGACGCACTGAGATCAGAGGCAACCTCTAAATGTACGGTCCGGATTGCTAGACAAGTGAACAGCACGATCCACCTTTTCCGACGGCTACGTCCCACTACGACCTCAACCGGACCAAAATAATCCACTCCCACACTACTAAAGGGTCGCATGATACTGGGGACTCTCTCACTTGGTAACTGTGCCATTCTTGGAGTCGTAGGACGATTCCGGTTAACTTTACACCAAATGCAGCTACTGGAAACTCTCTGCACTGCAGCGTTGATGTTGGGTATAAAATACCGTTGCCGAAGATCGTTCTTTACTGCCTCCCGGAAGGCATGCCCGTGACTTTCGTGATACCATTGAATTAGTCTTTTAGTTACCTCGTGTTCTTTCGGCAATATAATCGGGAATCTGAGATTGAACGGTAGTGTGTCAGCGGTCATCGCTCTGCCTTCCATCCGAATGATTCCGTCTCCATCGATTAATGGTGTCAGCCGGTACAACACGCTGGACTTCTCAACCTGATGCCACTTATTTAAAGGTTGATCTTTGTTTCGATATAACACTTTCAGCTCGTCGCCATAAGCCTCTGCTTGAGCAACTCGTATCAGAATACATTCTGCTTTATGAAACTCTTCTTGCTTCAATGGAACTCTAACCACCTTCGTCTCGATTGGGATAATTTTCTTTTTCTGCTCCATCGTTGGTACCAATGTTTCTATTTCCAATTTGTTTCGCTTCTTTCTGCAATTGGATATGAATCTTAGCGTACAGGCAACTGTTCGAACTAACACGGTCCATTTGCTTATTCTTGACACATCAATAATTGGTTCTTGTATTTTCACGTCATGGAATAAATGGATTGCTCGAATTTCTTCGCTTACGTTCGCGCAAATTTGTGGTTGTTCTGGCCACGTCGATTCATCGCCGTATAAAAATTCGGGACCCCTTTGCCACATACTCTCACGATCAAAACACCATTCTTTGCTTGGTTTCGTTAGTTTGTCGGCCACATTTACATTTGACGGAACCCAACGCCAGTCAGTTACTTTGGTCAGGTCTAGAATTTCTCTGATGCAAAATGCGACGAACGGCTTATATCGATGTTGATCAGAACGGATCCACGACAACACTGTTCTGGAATCGCACCAAAGAAACTGCTTCGTGATTGTAAACCTGTGCAACTCGCCAACTGTCTTTAGTAATCTGGCGCCAAGCACTGCCGCACAAAGTTCCAACTGTGGAATGGTCCTTTGTTTTATCGGTGCCACTTTAGACTTACTCATCACCAAACTGCATCTTACTTCTCCTTCAAATACACTCCGAAAGTACGCCACGCACCCATATGCAGATTGACTTGCATCCGTAAAGATGTGGAGCTGTAGTTCTTGTATTTGCTTCGATGGAAATCCTTTGAAGTATGCCCGTGGTATTGCGATATCTTTTATTTTCGGCATTAGCGCTCTCCAGTCGTTCCATTTGTGCAGCGTTGCTTCATCAATGGGTTCATCCCAATCACAGCCCGTTCTCCAAAGATCTTGTACGATCATCTTGCCGATCACAGTGAATGGAGAGAGATATCCCATTGGATCGAACATCGACATTACGCTGCTAAGCACAACTCGTTTCACTGGATGATTATGTTCAATCGCTTTGCAAGGAGCATTAAACTTGAAGGTGTCGTCCTTCACGTCCCACATTATCCCTAGCACGCGATCCACTTTAGCTGTTCCTTCGCCAATTTTCTCCTTGAAGTGGATTGCTTTCATGGGACTTTTCTCACCCATTTCAATGCAGAACGTTTCGTCGTTACTAACCCAATTCCTCATGTGGAAGCCTCCTTTCGAATGCACGTATGTAACTTGTTTTGCTAGTGTCACTGCTTCTTCTAGTGTATCAGCACTATCGTAGTAATCGTCTACATAGTGTCGGTTTTTTATAGCCTCACAAGCTTCAGGGAATTGGCTGGAAAACTCATCTGCATTCTTGTTTTTAACGAACTGTGCAGAACATGGAGAACACGTTGATCCGAACGTTGCGACATCCATAACGTAAATCTGCGGTTCGGACTTGTCTGCATCTGGAAACAGAAACCTCTGGGCTTGCTTGTCTTCATTGCGAATAGCGATTTGATGATACATTTCCTGTATATCGCCTCCAAATCCAAAGGGTCGTTCTCGAAACGGACATAGTACTGATGGAAGGGAACACAGCAAATCTGGACCTTTCAACAATTCAGAATTCAACGATACTCCTCCGACAGTGGCAGCTGCATCTCATACCAATCTTATTTTCCCCGGTTTATTGGGGTTTTGAACCACGTTCAAAGGAAGGTACCATATGGAAGAGGGTTCAGTATCCTCCAGTTCTTCTTGTGTCAACTTATGCGCGTATTGTTTCTTTTCGTACTCACTGATCATTTTCAGGACGGTGTCTCTGAGTTTTTCGTCCTTTGCCAGTTTACGTTTCATTCCTTCCAGTCTTCGTTTGGCCATCGTATAGCTTTCTGGAAATTTTCGTTTGTCTGTCTTCCAAAGCAAGCCTGTCTCGAAACGATTTCCAATGCGAGTCGTCGTCGCTTGAAGAGTCTCTAAAGCTCTGCTCTCTTCTTTCGAAACTGAAAGCTTCACAAACGTAATGCCAGTATTCTCCAAGTTATACTGGACTCGAATAGCATCATGTAGCTCTTCATTTGACACTGTAAGAATATTATGGTAGTTAAGGCGCTCTTTCGTGCTTACCTGCCATTCAGGACCGTATATGGACCACCCTAGTCTGCTTTTCACCCCAATAGGCTCTCCAGGCTGGCCAATCTTTGATTCTAGGGGAGCAAACAGGTGAAGATTGTCCAGGCCAAGCAGGATTCTTGGTGTCTCTAGACGCATATCTTCGACTTGCACTTCTCGTAAATGCGGGTAACGCGCTTTGATGCACTGGTATGATTCTTTCTGCTTTGGAAGCACCAGCTTTGACACGGTTCTTGCTCCTTGTAGAAGATATTTCTTATCGGAATCTTTAGTCTGAAGCATTATGTCAACCTTCCTAGAATGCTCTTCACGTCGTTGGACATCCGCACTCCATGTGACGATGAGAGGTTCAATTACTCCTTTCGCTTGAAGTTCATTTGCCACCATGTCTTCGATAAAAGTACCCGAAGCTCCTTCATCTAAAAATGCAATTGTGTCGAACGTTTTCTCACCTACAGACAGCGCCACCGGCATCATGCGGAATATCGTGTTCTTTTCAAGATCATTATGCGCATTGCACTGTTCCTCGACGCATCTTTTCCTGGGCGTAGGATGCAGAAGTGAATGATGTTTTACGTTGCAACCGTCGGTGCCGCAAGATCGTTTAAACCAACATGCTCTGTTTCCATGGTTGTTCAGACAGTTTTCGCACAAATTTAGCTTCTTAACGTGCTCCAAGCGTTCAGCTACGGTAAAAGAGATAAATTTATCACAATTTCTCACCTTATGGGATGGGCGTTCGCAGATCAGGCAGCTATCCTCAGTGGCTTTGGCATCTTTGCTCAGGGAATGGACGTTCATATACGCTCTCTTTTCAGTCCGGGTGGTGGGCTTAATCGGTGGTCGTTGCGGTCGATGTTCCGTGCTAACGAAGTCCTTTATTTCTGAGATGTCTGCTACCAGTCCCTCTAAGAAGTCCGCAAACACTTGAAGGGTTTTACCGCAGTTGTACCTCCTGTGGCGCACCCATTCCAGCTGATAGCTCGGCGAAAACTTTTCTTCCAATTCCTCCACTAGGAGCGGATTGTCCAAATGCTCCATAAGTCCGGCAGCGATGATATGTCCAACCAGCTGGCTTACGGCCACTCCGAATGCTATGAAAGTCTCAAGCCGATCCGCGTTAGGGGGCGGCACGTTTCGGACTTTGACAAGCAGCGTCCGCAAAATGCGGCGTGGTCTCCCAAACAGTGATCGTAGCTCCTCGATTATCATCGGGACGGATTCCGACAGCACTAACCTTCCTTTCACCGCTTCCAACGCATCACCTCGAAGGCATTCACGCAACCGCTGGAGATTTTCTAGGTTAGAAAACCCACATGCCTTCGTGGTATCCTCGAAACTACTTAAAAAAAGCGGCCATTCATCGGGAACACCATTAAATACAGGCAACGATATCGGTAAACATCTTCGTGCTGCGATCTGACGACGAGTTAAAGGCTGCTCGTCGTTTTCGCACGTGTTTCCGGAAGCTTTCTTCTCACCATGCTTCAGCTGCCCCGAGGGTCGATGACCGCTCGCTACGCTCGAACATGTGCTCATCGTTCCTGCTGACCACTTGGCGACACTCGAACGGCTTCCATACAACCCCGACGATCTCGATCCGCACGCGTTCACTTTTTTTTCCTTCTCCAGCTCCGCGCGGATACGTTGGAGCTCTTCTTCTTTTTCACGCATTTGGCTAGCGTGCATAACCTCCAACTCTTTTATCGTACTTTTCTCGTGATCCGCTCGCCTTTTGTACTCGCCTTTTACCTTGCGAGCAGGCTTCGGTAGCGTAGCACTTATTCGCTTTGTCTTTCCTCTCTCGATCTCCTCCACACTCGTCGCTACCGCGCTCGCTCGTCCCACGGCATCTGCAGCATCACCGGGCTTTTCTAGCTCATTTTCGGGATCCTTTGGCGTCGTTGGCCTATAATCACGAGGCGACCCAGCATCATCCTGCTTAATTTCTCGATCCATGGTCAAACAGCACTGCACGAAACGTGTCTGCGAGTAGTTTCGGTTTCTTCTCGAGAGTTTAGATTCGACAACCAACTTTTTATTTTGTTTAACAAATATGAGAAAACACAAGTTTTTATTTTGTTGGGAGTAGCGTCGGATGGTTCAATAAAATATGAGACACATTTTAAATCTCCTTACGCCGCGTGGTTTCGCACTCGCGTTAGTGTGTGCGTGTGCGTGCGCGCGATAAAAAACTGTAGATAAAAACTTGTCTGCTTTTATTCTGTGATCCTTTCTCTTTTACTTATCTCTCGCTACTACTCGGGTTTGAGAAGCGTTCTCCCACATCAGCCCGATCGCCGTCAGCGGTACGTTGCCAGTGCCGTTTACTAGCTCTAATCCACTTCTCTCGCGGTCGTACGCAACAACCAGTCTACGAATTTATAGTTCCAGGAGAGCATACCACGGAAGAGGTAGCACCTAGTACAGCAATTTTTTTCGAAAACCACCGAAAAACTGCTTCAAAAACTACCAGTTTTGGAATGTATAGTATCAGAAGAGCTTACCACGGAAGAGATAGCACCTAGTACAACAATTTTGCTCGAAAACCACCGAAAAACTGCTTCAAAAACTACCAGTTTTCGAATGTATAGTACCAGAAGAGCATACCACGGAAGAAGTAGCACCTAGTACAGCAATTTTGCTCGAAAACCACCAAAAAACTGCTTCAAAAACTACCAGTTTTCGAATGTATAGTACCAGAAGAGCACACCACGGAAGAACTAGCACCTAGTACAGCAATTTTGCTCGAAAACCACCGAAAAACTGCTTCAAAAACTACCAGTTTTCGAATGTATAGTACCAGAAGAGCATACCACGGAAGAAGTAGCACCTAGTACAGCAATTTTGCTCGAAAACCACCAAAAAACTGCTTCAAAAACTACCAGTTTTCGAATGTATAGTACCAGGAGAGCATACCACGGAAGAAGTAGCACCTAGTACAGCCATTTTGCTCGAAAACCACCGAAAAACTGCTTCAAAAACTACCAGTTTTCGAATGTATAGTACCAGAAGAGCACACCACGGAAGAACTAGCACCTAGTACAGCAATTTTGCTCGAAAACCACCGAAAAACTGCTTCAAAAACTACCAGTTTTCGAATGTATAGTACCAGAAGAGCATACCACGGAAGAAGTAGCACCTAGTACAGCAATTTTGCTCGAAAACCACCAAAAAACTGCTTCAAAAACTACCAGTTTTCGAATGTATAGTACCAGAAGAGCATACCACGGAAGAAGTAGCACCTAGTACAGCAATTTTGCTCGAAAACCACCAAAAAACTGCTTCAAAAACTACCAGTTTTCGAATGTATAGTACCAGAAGAGCACACCACGGAAGAACTAGCACCTAGTACAGCAATTTTGCTCGAAAACCACCGAAAAACTGCTTCAAAAACTACCAGTTTTCGAATGTATAGTACCAGAAGAGCATACCACGGAAGAAGTAGCACCTAGTACAGCAATTTTGCTCGAAAACCACCGAAAAACTGCATCAAAAACTACCAGTTTTCGAGTGTTCAGTACCAGAAGAGCATACCACGGAAGAAGTAGCACCTAGTACAGCAATTTTGCTCGAAAACCACCGAAAAACTGCTTCAAAAACTACCAGTTTTCGAATGTATAGTACCAGGAGAGCATACCACGGAAGAAGTATCACCTAGTACAGCAATTTTGCTCGAAAACCACCGAAAAACTGCTTCAAAAACTACCAGTTTTCGAGTGTTCAGTACCAGGAGAGCATACCACGGAAGAGGTAGCACCTAGTGCAGCAATTTTGCTCGAAAACCACCGAAAAACTGCTTCAAAAACTACCAGTTTTCGAGTGTTCAGTACCAGAAGAGCATACCATGGAAGAAGTATAACCTAGTACAGCAATTTTGCTCGAAAACTACCGAAAAACTGCTTCAAAAACTACCAGTTTTAGAATGTATAGTACCAGAAGAGCATACCACGGAAGAAGTAGCACCTAGTACAGCAACTTTGCTCGAAAACCACCAAAAAACTGCTTCAAAACTACCAGTCTACGAATTTATAGTTCCAGAAGAGCATACCACGGAAGAAGTAGCACCTAGTACAGCAATTTTGCTTGTAAATCACCGATAAACTGCTTCAAAAACTACCAGTTTTCGAATGTATAGTACCAGAAGAGCATACCACTGAAGAAGTAGCACCTAGTCCAGCAATTTTGCTCGAAAACTACCGAAAAACTGCTTCAAAAACTACCAATTTTCGAGTGTTCAGTACCAGAAGAGCATACCACGGAAGAAGTAGCACCTAGTACAACAATTTTGCTCGAAAACCACCGAAAAACTGCTTCAAAAACTACCAGTTTTCGAATGTATAGTACCAGGAGAGCATACCACGGAAGAGGTAGCACCTAGTACATCAATTTTGCTCGAAAACCACCGAAAAACTGCTTCAAAAACTACCAGTTTTGGAATGTTCAGTACCAGGGGAGCATATCACGGAGGAAGTAGCACCTAGTTCAACAATTTTGCTCGAAAACCACCGAAAAACTGCTTCAAAAACTACCAGTTTTCGAATGTATAGTACCAGGAGAGCATACCACGGAAGAGGTAGCACCTAGTACAGCAATTTTGCTCGAAAACCACCGAAAAACTGCTTCAAAAACTACCAGTTTTCGAATGAATAGTACCAGGAGAGCATACCACGGAAGAAGTAGCACCTTGTACAGCAATTTGGCTCGAAAACCTTCGAAAAACTGCTTCAAAAACTACCAGTTTTCGAATGTATAGTACCAGAAAAGAATACCACGGAAGAGGTAGCACTTAGTACAGCAAATTTGCTCGAAAACCACCGAAAAACTGCATCAGAAACTACCAGTTTTCGAGTGTTCAGTACCAGAAGAGCATACCACGGAAGAAGTAGCACCTAGTACAGCAATTTGGCTCGAAAACCACCGAAAAACTGCTTCAAAAACTACCAGTTTTCGAATGTATAGTACCAGAAGAGCATACCACGGAAGAGGTAGCACTTAGTACAGCAATTTTGCTCGAAAACCACCGAAAAACTGCATCAAAAACTACCAGTTTTCGAGTGTTCAGTACCAGAAGAGCATACCACCGAAGAAGTAGCACCTAGTACAGCAATTTTGCTCGAAAACCACCGAAAAACTGCTTCAAAAACTACCAGTTTTCGAATGTATAGTACCAGGAGAGCATACCACGGAAGAAGTAGCACCTAGTACAGCAACTTTGCTCGAAAACTACCGAAAAACTGCTTCAAAAACTACCAGTTTTCGAGTGTTCAGTACCAGAAGAGCATACCACGGAAGAAGTAGCACCTAGTACAACAATTTTGCTCGAAAACTACCGAAAAAACTGCTTCAAAAACTACCAATTTTCGAGTGTTCAGTACCAGAAGAGCATACCACGGAAGAAGTAGCACCTAGTACAACAATTTTGCTCGAAAACCACCGAAAAACTGCTTCAAAAACTACCAGTTTTCGAATGTACAGTACCAGAAGAGCATACCACGGAAGAAGTAGCACCTAGTACAGCAATTTTGCTCGAACACCATCGAAAAACTGCTTCAAAAACTACCAGTTTTCGAATGTATAGTACCAAAAGAGCATACCACGGAAGAAGTATCACCTCATGCAGCAATTTTGCTCGAAAACCACCGAAAAACTGCTTCAAAAACTACCAGTTTTCGAAAGTATAGTACCAGAAAAGCATACCACGGAAGAAGTAGCACCTAGTACAGCAATTTTGCTCGAAAACCACCGAAAAACTGCTTCAAAAACAACCAGTTTTCGAATGAATAGTACCAGGAGAACATACTACGGAAGAAGTAGCACCTAGTACAGCAATTTTGATCGAAAACCACCGAAAAACTGCTTCAAAAACTACCAGTTTTTGAATGTATAGTACCAGGAGAGCATACCACGGAAGAAGTAGCACCTAGTACAGCAATTTTGCTCGAAAACCACCGAAAAACTGCTTCAAAAACTACCAGTTTTCGAATGTATAGTACCAGAAGAGCATACCACGGAAGAAGTAGCACCTAGTACAGCAATTTTGCTCGAAAACCACCGAAAAACTGCTTCAAAATAGAGATGAGCGCTCCGTGCCGGAATCATGATTCCGATCCGATCCGATACAGTACTGAGTCCGATCCGATCCATAAAAGTGATTCCGATTGATTGCGAGTGATCCGGTTTCAATCAATATGCTTGCAATAATAGTTCAGGAAATTTTTTTATAGTGAGAACGCTTTCGATCAGAGTTATAATAAGCTAAACAGGGATTTAAATGCATTGAAAACATGTGAAAACGACAAGAAAACCATAGGACATTTTTTAAAAATCACTGGAACTACTGGACTATTTTTAAACAACAAAACTGAAAATCATGCGATTTAGCAAAACTACTCCTATAAAGTTGATTTAAAGATAATTTATAACATAACCCATAAGAAAACTGATGGATCTCGCATACTGCCAAAACTGCTTAGCAAACATACTCAACAATACAAAAAAAGTCAAATTAACCCAAGAAAATATTGCTGAAATTAGTTTGGCGAACTCAAATTCGTTCAATTTTGATTATAAATCATTGAGACTTTTTTTAAATTACATGGAAATTTTTGCCACTTGAAAATAATTTTAAAATTTTTTGCTTAACCCCCTCAAAAACCGTTTAATTTTCATATAAATCTATAATAAAATCGATAATTACCGACAATAAGTAAAACACAATAATAACAGTCAAAGTAAAATTACGACAAAACGCCGCAAAGCAACGCACACATGATAGATCCGGCGATCCGGATCAGCCGGAGTTTTCATAGTGAGAATAATTCCACTAGGTCCAGCTGTTTTGAGTCCTGCTGTTGTATGAAGATCCGGAGCAGCCGGAGTTTCTATAGTGAGAATAATTCCACTAGGTCCGGAGTTTTGAGTCCGGCTTTTGTATGAAGATCCGGAGCAGCCGGTGTTTCTATAGTGAGAATGATTCCGGTAGGTCCGGATTTTTTGAGTCCGGATCATCCAATTTTGTATGAAATTTCGTGGATCAGTCGGAGCGCCTATAGTGAGAATGTTTCCCATGTGAGATGAACTAGGTGAGAGCACACACAATTTGAGAGTATAAGCGAAGAGCAAGGAAGAAACGATCTCATGGTGGTCCTGTTGCTCAACCTGAAGTGTATATCTTTCCTGTTTGCACACGTATGTTAAAGCACGGCGAGCGGCTGTTTCATACACACGTGTCAGACTATTTGCGCTCAAAATTGTTTGTTCTCGTTCGTCTCTCTCGTAAGCTCTCTCCTTTTTTATGAATCCTTAACACGTTGATTATGCGCATTGGGGTGTTAGTATTTTTGCTACAAGAAGATCAAAAATATATTCAATAAATTTGCGTTAGATTCTTGCTTCCATTAACAAATTTACGCTTTACAAGCTAATTAATATCTGTAGTAAAAAGGAAACAAACATTTTATCGATCGATTAAAGAATGTTAAGTGTAAAATAATCACACAAATGCTCCTGTTACAATTACTACTCAATGGAATGTTACAACTGCCCACTATAGATTTCACAGGGCACATTAGATATCATAAAAGTTCTTGAAGTGTAAGGTTACTTTACTAATTCGGTCCATTGCACTGCATTGTTTTCCATTGCACGGGGTTGCATTGCATTGTTTTGCTAGGTTATGCTGTTGATAACCATGGTGAGTTTATTGACAAATATTTGTTTCAGTATTATGTCGCCATGTTTGTATTTTTTTTTTCTATAAAAATTATGTATGGAATAGCATATTGGTATAAGTAATGGGGCGCAAAAGCCGCAAAGCCTGAAATTAAAATCCGGAGCGCGGAATCATGATCCGGAGCGCGCTCCGGCCCCGGAGCATACCGGATTGAACCGATCCGGCAAAAGGTCGGATCAACCCATCCCTACTTCAAAAACTACCAGTTTTCAAATGTATAGTACCAGAAGAGCATACCACGGAGGAAGTAGCACCTAGTACAACAATTTCGCTCGAAAACCACCGAAAAGCTGCTTCAAAAACTACCAGTTTTCGAGTGTTCAGTACCAGAAGAGCATACCACGGAAGAGGTAGCACCTAGTACAACAATTTTGCTCGAAAACCACCGAAAAACTGCTTCAAAAACTACCAGTTTAGGAACGTATAGTACCAGAAGAGCATACCACGGAAGAACTAGCACCTAGTACAGCAATTTTGCTCGAAAACCACCGAAAACCTGCTTCAAAACTATCAGTCTACGAATTTATAGTTCCAGGAGAGTATACCACGGAAGAAGTAGCACCTAGTACAGCAATTTTGCTCGAAAACCACCAAAAAACTGCTTCAAAAACTACCAGTTTTCGAATATTCAGTACCAGAAGAGCATACCACGGAAGAAGTAGCACCTAGTACAGCAATTTTGCTCGAAAACCACCGAAAAACTGCTTCAAAAACTACCAGTTTTCGAATGTATAGTACCAGAAGAGCATACCACGGAAGAAGTAGCACCTAGTACAGCAATTTTGCTCGAAAACCACCGAAAAACTGCTTCAAAAACTACCAGTTTTCGAATGTTCAGTACCACAAGAGCACACCATGGAATAAGTAGCACCTAGTACAGCAATTTTGCTCGAAAACCACCGAAAAACTGCTTCAAAAACTACCAGTTTTCGAAAGTATAGTACCAGAAGAGCATACCACGGAAGAAGTAGCACCTAGTACAGCAATTTTGCTCGAAAACCACCGAAAAACTGCTTCAAAAACTAAGAGTTTTCGAATGTATAGTACCAGAAGAGAATACCACGGAAGAGGTAGCACCTAGTACAGCAATTTTGCTCGAAAACCACCGAAAAACTGCTTCAAAAACTACCAGTTTTCGAATGTATAGTACCAGAAGAGCATACCACGGAAGAAGTAGCACCTAGTACAGCAATTTTGCTCGAAAACCACCGAAAAACTGCTTCAAAAACTATTAGTTTTCGAATGTATAGTACCAGAAGAGCATACCACGGAAGAGGTAGCACCTAGTACAGCAATTTTGCTCGAAAACCACCGAAAAACTGCTTCAAAAACTACCAGTTTTGGAATGTATAGTATCAGAAGAGCTTACCACGGAAGAGATAGCACCTAGTACAACAATTTTGCTCGAAAACCACCGAAAAACTGCTTCAAAAACTACCAGTTTTGGAATGTATAGTACCAGAAGAGCATACCACGGAAGAGGTAGCACCTAATACAGCAATTTTGCTCGAAAAGCACCGAAAAACTGCTTCAAAAACTACCAGTTTTCGAATGTGTAGTACCAGAAGAGCATACCACGGAAGAAGAAGTACCTAGTACAGCAATTTTGCTCGAAAACCACCGAAAAACTGCATCAAAAACAACCAGTTTTCGAGTGTTCAGTACCAGAAGAGCATACCACGGAAGAGGTAGCACCTAGTACAGCAATTTTGCTCGAAAACCACCGAAAAACTGCTTCAAAAACTACCAGTTTTCGAATGTATAGTACCAGAAGTGCATACCACGGAAGAAGTAGCACCTAGTACAGCAATTTTGCTCGAAAACCACCGAAAAACTGCTTCAAAAACTACCAGTTTTCGAATGTATAGTACCAGAAGAGCATACCACGGAAGAAGTAGCACCTAGTACAGCAATTTTGCTCGAAAACCACCGAAAAACTGCATCAAAACCAACCAGTTTTCGAGTGTTCAGTACCAGAGGAGCATACCACGGAAGAGGTAGCACCTAGTACAGCAATTTTGCTCGAAAACCACCGAAAAACTGCTTCAAAAACTACCAGTTTTCAAGTGTTCAGTCCCAGAAGAGCATACCACGGAAGAACTAGCACCTAGTACAGCAATTTTGCTCGAAAACCACCGAAAAACTGCTTCAAAAACTACCAGTTTTGGAATGTATAGTACCAGGAGAGCATACCACGGAAGAGGTAGCACCTAATACAGCCATTTTGCTCGAAAACCACCGAAAAACTGCTTCAAAAACTACCAGTTTTCGAATGTATAGTACCAGAAGAGCATACCACGGAAGAAGTAGCACCTAGTACAGCAATTTTGCTCGAAAACCACCGAAAAACTGCATCAAAACCAACCAGTTTTCGAGTGTTCAGTACCAGAGGAGCATACCACGGAAGAAGTAGCACCTAGTACAGCAATTTTGCTCGAAAACCACCGAAAAACTGCTTCAAAAACTACCAGTTTTGGAATGTATAGTATCAGAAGAGCTTACCACGGAAGAGATAGCACCTAGTACAACAATTTTGCTCGAAAACCACCAAAAAACTGCTTCAAAACTACCAGTCTACGAATCTACAGTTCCAGGAGAGCATACCACGGAAGAAGTAGCACCTAGTACAGCAATTTTGCTTGTAAACCACCGAAAAACTGCTTCAAAAACTACCAGTTTTGGAATGTATAGTACAAAGAGAGCATACCGCGGAAGAGGTAGCACCTAGTACAGCAATTTGGCTCGAAAACCTTCGAAAAACTGCTTCAAAAACTACCAGTTTTCGAATGTATAGTACCAGAAAAGAATACCACGGAAGAGGTAGCACTTAGTACAGCAATTTTGCTCGAAAACCACCGAAAAACTGCATCAAAAACTACCAGTTTTCGAGTGTTCAGTACCAGAAGAGCATACCACGGAAGAAGTAGCACCTAGTACAGCAATTTTGCCCGAAAACCACCGAAAAACAGCTTCAAAACTACCAGTCTACGAATTTATAGTTCCAGAAGAGCATACCACGGAAGAAGTAGCACCTAGTACAGCAATTTTGCTCGAAAACCACCGAAAAACTGCTTCAAAAACTACCAGTTTTCGAATGTATAGTACCAGAAGAGCATACCATGGAAGAAGTATAACCTAGTACAGCAATTTTGCTCGAAAACCACCGAAAATCTGCTTCAAAAACTACCAGTTTTAGAATGTATAGTACCAGGAGAGCATACCACGGAAGAAGTAGCACCTAGTACAGCAACTTTGCTCGAAAACTACCGAAAAACTGCTTCAAAAACTACCAGTTTTCGAGTGTTCAGTACCAGAAGAGCATACCACGGAAGAAGTAACACCTAGTACAACAATTTTGCTCGAAAACTACCGAAAAACTGCTTCAAAAACTACCAATTTTCGAGTGTTCAGTACCAGAAGAGCATACCACGGAAGAAGTAGCACCTAGTACAACAATTTTGCTCGAAAACCACCGAAAAACTGCTTCAAAAACTACCAGTTTTCGAATGTATAGTACCAGAAGAGCATACCACGGAAGAGGTAGCACCTAGTACAGCAAGTTTGCTCGAAAACCATCGAAAAACTGCTTCAAAAACTACCAGTTTTCGAATGTATAGTACCAGAAGAGCATACCACGGAAGAAGTATCACGTCATGCAGCAATTTTGCTCGAAAACCACCGAAAAACTGCTTCAAAAACAACCAGTTTACGAATCTATAGTTCAAGGAGAGCATACTACGGAAGAAGTAGCACCTAGTACAGCAATTTTGATCGAAAACCACCGAAAAACTGCTTCAAAAACTACCAGTTTTTGAATGTATAGTACCAGGAGAGCATACCACGGAAGAAGTAGCACCTAGTACAGCAATTTTGCTCGAAAACCACCGAAAAACTGCTTCAAAAACTACCAGTTTTCGAATGTATAGTACCAGAAGAGCATACCACGGAAGAAGTAGCACCTAGTACAGCAATTTTGCTCGAAAACCACCGAAAAACTGCTTCAAAATAGAGATGAGCGCTCCGGGCCGGAATCATGATTCCGATCCGATCCGATACAGTACTGAGTCCGATCCGATCCATAAAAGTGATTCCGATTGATTCCGAGTGATCCGGTTTCAATCAATATGCTTGCAATAGTAGTTCAGGAAATTTTTTTATAGTGAGAACGCTTTCGATCAGAGTTATAATAAGCTAAACAGGGATTTAAATGCATTGAAAACATGTGAAAACGACAAGAAAACCATAGGACATTTTTTAAAAATCACTGGAACTACTGGACTATTTTTAAACAACAAAACTGAAAATCATGCGATTTAGCAAAACTACTCCTATAAAGTTGATTTAAAGATAATTTATAACATAACCCATAAGAAAACTGATGGATCTCGCATACTGCCAAAACTGCTTAGCAAACATACTCAACAATACAAAAAAAGTCAAATTAACCCAAGAAAATATTGCTGAAATTAGTTTGGCGAACTCAAATTCGTTCAATTTTGATTATAAATCATTGAGACTTTTTTTTAATTACATGGAAATTTTTGCCACTTGGAAATAATTTTAAAATTTTTTGCTTAACCCCCTCAAAAACCGTTTAATTTTCATATAAATCTATAATAAAATCGATAATTACCGACAATAAGTAAAACACAATAATAACAGTCAAAGTAAAATTACGACAAAACGCCGCAAAGCAACGCACACATGATAGATCCGGCGATCCGGATCAGCCGGAGTTTTCATAGTGAGAATAATTCCACTAGGTCCAGCTGTTTTGAGTCCGGCTGTTGTATGAAGATCCGGAGCAGCCGGAGTTTCTATAGTGAGAATAACTCCACTAGGTCCGGAGTTTTGAGTCCGGCTTTTGTATGAAGATCCGGAGCAGCCGGTGTTTCTATAGTGAGAATGATTCCGGTAGGTCCGGATTTTTTGAGTCCGGATCATCCAATTTTGTATGAAATTTCGTGGATCAGTCGGAGCGCCTATAGTGAGAATGTTTCCCATGTGAGATGAACTAGGTGAGAGCACACACAATTTGAGAGTATAAGCGAAGAGCAAGGAAGAAACGATCTCATGGTGGTCCTGTTGCTCAACCTGAAGTGTATATCTTTCCTGTTTGCACACGTATGTTAAAGCACGGCGAGCGGCTGTTTCATACACACGTGTCAGACTATTTGCGCTCAAAATTGTTTGTTCTCGTTCGTCTCTCTCGTAAGCTCTCTCCTTTTTTATGAATCCTTAACACGTTGATTATGCGCATTGGGGTGTTAGTATTTTTGCTACAAGAAGATCAAAAATATATTCAATAAATTTGCGTTAGATTCTTGCTTCCATTAACAAATTTACGCTTTACAAGCTAATTAATATCTGTAGTAAAAAGGAAACAAACATTTTATCGATCGATTAAAGAATGTTAAGTGTAAAATAATCACACAAATGCTCCTGTTACAATTACTACTCAATGGAATGTTACAACTGCCCACTATAGATTTCACAGGGCACATTAGATATCATAAAAGTTCTTGAAGTGTAAGGTTACTTTACTAATTCGGTCCATTGCACTGCATTGTTTTCCATTGCACGGGGTTGCATTGCATTGTTTTGCTAGGTTATGCTGTTGATAACCATGGTGAGTTTATTGACAAATATTTGTTTCAGTATTATGTCGCCATGTTTGTATTTTCTTTTCTATAAAAATTATGTATGGAATAGCATATTGGTATAAGTAATGGGGCGCAAAAGCCGCAAAGCCTGAAATTAAAATCCGGAGCGCAGAATCATAATCCGGAGCGCGCTCCGGCCCCCGAGCATACCGGATTGATCCGATCCGGCAAAAGGTCGGATCAACCCATCCCTACTTCAAAAACTACCAGTTTTAGAATGTATAGTACCAGGAGAGCATACCACGGAAGAAGTAGCACCTAGTACAGCAACTTTGCTCGAAAACTACCGAAAAACTGCTTCAAAAACTACCAGTTTTCGAGTGTTCAGTACCAGAAGAGCATACCACGGAAGAAGTAGCACCTAGTACAACAATTTTGCTCGAAAACCACCGAAAAACTGCTTCAAAAACTACCAGTTTTCGAGTGTTCAGTACCAGAAGAGCATACCACGGAAGAAGTAGCACCTAGTACAACAATTTTGCTCGAAAACCACCGAAAAACTGCTTCAAAAACTACCAGTTTTCGAATGTATAGTACCAGAAGAGCATACCACGGAAGAAGTAGCACCTAGTACAGCAATTTTGCTCGAAAACCATCGAAAAACTGCTTCAAAAACTACCAGTTTTCGAATGTATAGTACCAAAAGAGCATACCACGGAAGAAGTATCACCTCATGCAGCAATTTTGCTCGAAAACCACCGAAAAACTGCTTCAAAAACTACCAGTTTTCGAAAGTATAGTACCAGAAAAGCATACCACGGAAGAAGTAGCACCTAGTACAACAATTTTTTCTCGAAAACCACCGAAAAACTGCTTCAAAAACAACCAGTTTACGAATCTATAGTTCAAGGAGAGCATACTACGGAAGAAGTAGCACCTAGTACAGCAATTTTGATCGAAAACCACCGAAAAACTGCTTCAAAAACTACCAGTTTTTGAATGTATAGTACCAGGAGAGCATACCACGGAAGAAGTAGCACCTAGTACAGCAATTTTGCTCGAAAACCACCGAAAAACTGCTTCAAAAACTACCAGTTTTCGAATGTATAGTACCAGAAGAGCATACCACGGAAGAAGTAGCACCTAGTACAGCAATTTTGCTCGAAAACCACCGAAAAACTGCTTCAAAATAGAGATGAGCGCTCCGTGCCGGAATCATGATTCCGATCTGATCCGATACAGTACTGAGTCCGATCCGATCCATAAAAGTGATTCCGATTGATTCCGAGTGATCCGGTTTCAATCAATATGCTTGCAATAATAGTTCAGGAAATTTTTTTATAGTGAGAACGCTTTCGATCAGAGTTATAATAAGCTAAACAGGGATTTAAATGCATTGAAAACATGTGAAAACGACAAGAAAACCATAGGACATTTTTTAAAAATCACTGGAACTACTGGACTATTTTTAAACAACAAAACTGAAAATCATGCGATTTAGCAAAACTACTCCTATAAAGTTGATTTAAAGATAATTTATAACATAACCCATAAGAAAACTGATGGATCTCGCATACTGCCAAAACTGCTTAGCAAACATACTCAACAATACAAAAAAAGTCAAATTAACCCAAGAAAATATTGCTGAAATTAGTTTGGCGAACTCAAATTCGTTCAATTTTGATTATAAATCATTGAGACTTTTTTTTAATTACATGGAAATTTTTGCCACTTGGAAATAATTTTAAAATTTTTTGCTTAACCCCCTCAAAAACCGTTTAATTTTCATATAAATCTATAATAAAATCGATAATTACCGACAATAAGTAAAACATAATAATAACAGTCAAAGTAAAATTACGACAAAACGCCGCAAAGCAACGCACACATGATAGATCCGGCGATCCGGATCAGCCGGAGTTTTCATAGTGAGAATAATTCCACTAGGTCCAGCTGTTTTGAGTCCGGCTGTTGTATGAAGATCCGGAGCAGCCGGAGTTTCTATAGTGAGAATAACTCCACTAGGTCCGGAGTTTTGAGTCCGGCTTTTGTATGAAGATCCGGAGCAGCCGGTGTTTCTATAGTGAGAATGATTCCGGTAGGTCCGGATTTTTTGAGTCCGGATCATCCAATTTTGTATTAAATTTCGTGGATCAGTCGGAGCGCCTATAGTGAGAATGTTTCCCATGTGAGATGAACTAGGTGAGAGCACACACAATTTGAGAGTATAAGCGAAGAGCAAGGAAGAAACGATCTCATGGTGGTCCTGTTGCTCAACCTGAAGTGTATATCTTTCCTGTTTGCACACGTATGTTAAAGCACGGCGAGCGGCTGTTTCATACACACGTGTCAGACTATTTGCGCTCAAAATTGTTTGTTCTCGTTCGTCTCTCTCGTAAGCTCTCTCCTTTTTTATGAATCCTTAACACGTTGATTATGCGCATTGGGGTGTTAGTATTTTTGCTACAAGAAGATCAAAAATATATTCAATAAATTTGCGTTAGATTCTTGCTTCCATTAACAAATTTACGCTTTACAAGCTAATTAATATCTGTAGTAAAAAGGAAACAAACATTTTATCGATCGATTAAAGAATATTAAGTGTAAAATAATCACACAAATGCTCCTGTTACAATTACTACTCAATGGAATGTTACAACTGCCCACTATAGATTTCACAGGGCACATTAGATATCATAAAAGTTCTTGAAGTGTAAGGTTACTTTACTAATTCGGTCCATTGCACTGCATTGTTTTCCATTGCACGGGGTTGCATTGCATTGTTTTGCTAGGTTATGCTGTTGATAACCATGGTGAGTTTATTGACAAATATTTGTTTCAGTATTATGTCGCCATGTTTGTATTTTTTTTTCTATAAAAATTATGTATGGAATAGCATATTGGTATAAGTAATGGGGCGCAAAAGCCGCAAAGCCTGAAATTAAAATCCGGAGCGCGGAATCATGATCCGGAGCGCGCTCCGGCCCCGGAGCATACCGGATTGATCCGATCCGGCAAAAGGTCGGATCAACCCATCCCTACTTCAAAAACTACCAGTTTTCGAATGTATAGTATCAGAAGAGCATACCACGGAGGAAGTAGCACCTAGTACAACAATTTCGCTCGAAAACCACCGAAAAGCTGCTTCAAAAACTACCAGTTTTCGAGTGTTCAGTACCAGAAGAGCATACCACGGAAGAGGTAGCACCTAGTACAACAATTTTGCTCGAAAACCACCGAAAAACTGCTTCAAAAACTACCAGTTTAGGAATGTATAGTACCAGAAGAGCATACCACGGAAGAAGTAGCACATAGTACAGCAATTTTGCTCGAAAACCACCGAAAACCTGCTTCAAAACTACCAGTCTACGAATTTATAGTTCCAGGAGAGCATACCACGGAAGAAGTAGCACCTAGTACAGCAATTTTGCTCGAAAACCACAGAAAAACTGCTTCAAAAACTACCAGTTTTCGAATGTATAGTACCAGAAGAGCATACCACGGAAGAAGTAGCACCTAGTACAGCAATTTTGCTCGGAAACCACCGAAAATCTGCTTCAAAAACTACCAGTTTTCGAATGTATAGTACCAGAAGAGCATACCACGGAAGAAGTAGCACCTAGTACAGCAATTTTGCTCGAAAACCACCAAAAAACTGCTTCAAAAACTACCAGTTTTCGAATGTTCAGTACCAGGGGAGCACACCACGGAAGAACTAGCACCTAGTACAGCAATTTTGCTCGAAAACCACCGAAAAACTGCTTCAAAAACTACCAGTTTTCGAATGTATAGTACCAGAAGAGCATACCACGGAAGAAGTAGCACCTAGTACAGCAATTTTGCTCGAAAACCACCGAAAAACTGCTTCAAAAACTAAGAGTTTTCGAATGTATAGTACCAGAAGAGAATACCACGGAAGAGGTAGCACCTAGTACAGCAATTTTGCTCGAAAACCACCGAAAAACTGCTTCAAAAACTACCAGTTTTCGAATGTATAGTACCGGGAGAGCATACCACGGAAGAAGTAGCACCTAGTACAGCAATTTTGCTCGAAAACCACCGAAAAACTGCTTCAAAAACTATTAGTTTTCGAATGTATAGTACCAGAAGAGCATACCACGGAAGAGGTAGCACCTAGTACAGCAATTTTTTTCGAAAACCACCGAAAAACTGCTTCAAAAACTACCAGTTTTGGAATGTATAGTATCAGAAGAGCTTACCACGGAAGAGATAGCACCTAGTACAACAATTTTGCTCGAAAACCACCGAAGAACTGCTTCAAAAACTATTAGTTTTCGAATGTATAGTACCAGAAGAGCATACCACGGAAGAGGTAGCACCTAGTACAGCAATTTTGCTCGAAAACCACCGAAAAACTGCTTCAAAAACTACCAGTTTTCGAATGTATAGTACCAGGAGAGCATACCACGGAAGAAGTAGCACCTAGTACAGCAATTTTGCTCGAAAACCACCGAAAAACTGCTTCAAAAACTATTAGTTTTCGAATGTATAGTACCAGAAGAGCATACCACGGATGAGGTAGCACCTAGTACAGCAATTTTTTTCGAAAACCACCGAAAAACTGCTTCAAAAACTACCAGTTTTGGAATGTATAGTACCAGAAGAGCATACCACGGAAGAAGTAGCACCTAATACAGCAATTTAGCTCGAAAAGCACCGAAAAACTGCTTCAAAAACTACCAGTTTTCGAATGTATAGTACCAGAAGAGCATACCACGGAAGAAGTAGCACCTAGTACAGCAATTTTGCTCGAAAACCACCGAAAAACTGCATCAAAAACAACCAGTTTTCGAATGTATAGTACCAGAAGAGCATACCACGGAAGAAGTAGCACCTAGTACAGCAATTTTGCTCGAAAACCACCGAAAAACTGCTTCAAAAACTACCAGTTTTCGAATGTATAGTACCAGAAAAGCATACCACGGAAGAAGTAGCACCTAGTACAACAATTTTGCTCGAAAACTACCGAAAAACTGCTTCAAAAACTACCAATTTTCGAGTGTTCAGTACCAGAAGAGCATACCACGGAAGAAGTAGCACCTAGTACAACAATTTTGCTCGAAAACCACCGAAAAACTGCTTCAAAAACAACCAGTTTTCGAATGTATAGTACCAGAAGAGCATACCACGGAGGAGGTAGCACCTAGTACAGCAATTTTGCTCGAAAACCACCAAAAAACTGCTTCAAAAACTACCAGTTTTCGAATGTATAGTACCAGGAGAGCATACCACGGAAGAAGTAGCACCTAGTACAGCAATTTTGCTCGAAAACCACCGAAAAACTGCTTCAAAAACTATTAGTTTTCGAATGTATAGTACCAGAAGAGCATACCACGGATGAGGTAGCACCTAGTACAGCAATTTTTTTCGAAAACCACCGAAAAACTGCTTCAAAAACTACCAGTTTTGGAATGTATAGTACCAGAAGAGCATACCACGGAAGAAGTAGCACCTAATACAGCAATTTTGCTCGAAAAGCACCGAAAAACTGCTTCAAAAACTACCATTTTTCGAATGTATAGTACCAGAAGAGCATACCACGGAAGAAGTAGCACCTAGTACAGCAATTTTGCTCGAAAACCACCGAAAAACTGCTTCAAAAACTACCAGTTTTCGAATGTATAGTACCAGAAGAGCATACCACGGAAGAAGTAGCACCTAGTACAGCAATTTTGCTCGAAAACCATCGAAAAACTGCTTCAAAAACTACCAGTTTTCGAATGTATAGTACCAGAAGAGCATACCACGGAAGAAGTATCACCTCATGCAGCAATTTTGCTCGAAAACCACCGAAAAACTGCTTCAAAAACTAACAGTTTTCGAAAGTATAGTACCAGAAAAGCATACCACGGAAGAAGTAGCACCTAGTACAACAATTTTGCTCGAAAACCACCGAAAAACTGCTTCAAAAACAACCAGTTTTCGAATGTATAGTACCAGAAGAGCATACCACGGAAGAGGTAGCACCTAGTACAGCAATTTTGCTCGAAAACCACCGAAAAACTGCTTCAAAAACAACCAGTTTACGAATCTTTAGTTCAAGGAGAGCATACTACGGAAGAGGTAGCACCTAGTACAGCAATTTTGCTCGAAAACCACCGAAAAACTGCTTCAAAAACTACCAGTTTTCGAATGTATAGTACCAGGAGAGCATACCACGGAAGAAGTAGCACCTAGTACAGCAATTTTGCTCGAAAACCACCGAAAAACTGCTTCAAAAACTATTAGTTTTCGAATGTATAGTACCAGAAGAGCATACCACGGATGAGGTAGCACCTAGTACAGCAATTTTTTTCGAAAACCACCGAAAAACTGCTTCAAAAACTACCAGTTTTGGAATGTATAGTACCAGAAGAGCATACCACGGAAGAAGTAGCACCTAATACAGCAATTTAGCTCGAAAAGCACCGAAAAACTGCTTCAAAAACTACCAGTTTTCGAATGTATAGTACCAGAAGAGCATACCACGGAAGAAGTAGCACCTAGTACAGCAATTTTGCTCGAAAACCACCGAAAAACTGCATCAAAAACAACCAGTTTTCGAATGTATAGTACCAGAAGAGCATACCACGGAAGAAGTAGCACCTAGTACAGCAATTTTGCTCGAAAACCACCGAAAAACTGCTTCAAAAACTACCAGTTTTCGAATGTATAGTACCAGAAAAGCATACCACGGAAGAAGTAGCACCTAGTACAACAATTTTGCTCGAAAACTACCGAAAAACTGCTTCAAAAACTACCAATTTTCGAGTGTTCAGTACCAGAAGAGCATACCACGGAAGAAGTAGCACCTAGTACAACAATTTTGCTCGAAAACCACCGAAAAACTGCTTCAAAAACAACCAGTTTTCGAATGTATAGTACCAGAAGAGCATACCACGGAGGAGGTAGCACCTAGTACAGCAATTTTGCTCGAAAACCACCAAAAAACTGCTTCAAAAACTACCAGTTTTCGAATGTATAGTACCAAGAGAGCATACCACGGAAGAAGTAGCACCTAGTACAGCAATTTTGCTCGAAAACCACCGAAAAACTGCTTCAAAAACTATTAGTTTTCGAATGTATAGTACCAGAAGAGCATACCACGGAAGGAGTAGCACCTAGTACAGCAATTTTTTTCGAAAACCACCGAAAAACTGCTTCAAAAACTACCAGTTTTGGAATGTATAGTACCAGAAGAGCATACCACGGAAGAAGTAGCACCTAATACAGCAATTTTGCTCGAAAAGCACCGAAAAACTGCTTCAAAAACTACCAGTTTTCGAATGTATAGTACCAGAAGAGCATACCACGGAAGAAGTAGCACCTAGTACAGCAATTTTGCTCGAAAACCACCGAAAAACTGCTTCAAAAACTACCAGTTTTCGAATGTATAGTACCAGAAGAGCATACCACGGAAGAAGTAGCACCTAGTACAGCAATTTTGCTCGAAAACCATCGAAAAACTGCTTCAAAAACTACCAGTTTTCGAATGTATAGTACCAGAAGAGCATACCACGGAAGAAGTATCACCTCATGCAGCAATTTTGCTCGAAAACCACCGAAAAACTGCTTCAAAAACTAACAGTTTTCGAAAGTATAGTACCAGAAAAGCATACCACGGAAGAAGTAGCACCTAGTACAACAATTTTGCTCGAAAACCACCGAAAAACTGCTTCAAAAACAACCAGTTTTCGAATGTATAGTACCAGAAGAGCATACCACGGAAGAGGTAGCACCTAGTACAGCAATTTTGCTCGAAAACCACCGAAAAACTGCTTCAAAAACAACCAGTTTACGAATCTTTAGTTCAAGGAGAGCATACTACGGAAGAAGTAGCACCTAGTACAGCAATTTTGCTCGAAAACCACCGAAAAACTGCTTCAAAAACTACCAGTTTTTGAATGTATAGTACCAGGAGAGCATACCACGGAAGAAGTAGCACCTAGTACAGCAATTTTGCTCGAAAACCACCGAAAAACTGCTTCAAAAACTACCAGTTTTCGAATGTATAGTACCAGAAGAGCATACCACGGAAGAAGTAGCACCTAGTACAGCAATTTTGCTCGAAAACCACCGAAAAACTGCTTCAAAATAGAGATGAGCGCTCCGTGCCGGAATCATGATTCCGATCCGATCCGATACAGTACTGAGTCCGATCCGATCCATAAAAGTGATTCCGATTGATTCCGAGTGATCCGGTTTCAATCAATATGCTTGCAATAATAGTTCAGGAAATTTTTTTATAGTGAGAACGCTTTCGATCAGAGTTATAATAAGCTAAACAGGGATTTAAATGCATTGAAAACATGTGAAAACGACAAGAAAACCATAGGACATTTTTTAAAAATCACTGGAACTACTGGACTATTTTTAAACAACAAAACTGAAAATCATGCGATTTAGCAAAACTACTCCTATAAAGTTGATTTAAAGATAATTTATAACATAACCCATAAGAAAACTGATGGATCTCGCATACTGCCAAAACTGCTTAGCAAACATACTCAACAATACAAAAAAAGTCAAATTAACCCAAGAAAATATTGCTGAAATTAGTTTGGCGAACTCAAATTCGTTCAATTTTGATTATAAATCATTGAGACTTTTTTTTAATTACATGGAAATTTTTGCCACTTGGAAATAATTTTAAAATTTTTTGCTTAACCCCCTCAAAAACCGTTTAATTTTCATATAAATCTATAATAAAATCGATAATTACCGACAATAAGTAAAACACAATAATAACAGTCAAAGTAAAATTACGACAAAACGCCGCAAAGCAACGCACACATGATAGATCCGGCGATCCGGATCAGCCGGAGTTTTCATAGTGAGAATAATTCCACTAGGTCCAGCTGTTTTGAGTCCGGCTGTTGTATGAAGATCCGGAGCAGCCGGAGTTTCTATAGTGAGAATAACTCCACTAGGTCCGGAGTTTTGAGTCCGGCTTTTGTATGAAGATCCGGAGCAGCCGGTGTTTCTATAGTGAGAATGATTCCGGTAGGTCCGGATTTTTTGAGTCCGGATCATCCAATTTTGTATGAAATTTCGTGGATCAGTCGGAGCGCCTATAGTGAGAATGTTTCCCATGTGAGATGAACTAGGTGAGAGCACACACAATTTGAGAGTATAAGCGAAGAGCAAGGAAGAAACGATCTCATGGTGGTCCTGTTGCTCAACCTGAAGTGTATATCTTTCCTGTTTGCACACGTATGTTAAAGCACGGCGAGCGGCTGTTTCATACACACGTGTCAGACTATTTGCGCTCAAAATTGTTTGTTCTCGTTCGTCTCTCTCGTAAGCTCTCTCCTTTTTTATGAATCCTTAACACGTTGATTATGCGCATTGGGGTGTTAGTATTTTTGCTACAAGAAGATCAAAAATATATTCAATAAATTTGCGTTAGATTCTTGCTTCCATTAACAAATTTACGCTTTACAAGCTAATTAATATCTGTAGTAAAAAGGAAACAAACATTTTATCGATCGATTAAAGAATGTTAAGTGTAAAATAATCACACAAATGCTCCTGTTACAATTACTACTCAATGGAATGTTACAACTGCCCACTATAGATTTCACAGGGCACATTAGATATCATAAAAGTTCTTGAAGTGTAAGGTTACTTTACTAATTCGGTCCATTGCACTGCATTGTTTTCCATTGCACGGGGTTGCATTGCATTGTTTTGCTAGGTTATGCTGTTGATAACCATGGTGAGTTTATTGACAAATATTTGTTTCAGTATTATGTCGCCATGTTTGTATTTTTTTTTCTATAAAAATTATGTATGGAATAGCATATTGGTATAAGTAATGGGGCGCAAAAGCCGCAAAGCCTGAAATTAAAATCCGGAGCGCGGAATCATGATCCGGAGCGCGCTCCGGCCCCGGAGCATACCGGATTGATCCGATCCGGCAAAAGGTCGGATCAACCCATCCCTACTTCAAAAACTACCAGTTTTCGAATGTATAGTACCAGAAGAGCATACCACGGAGGAAGTAGCACCTAGTTCAACAATTTCGCTCGAAAACCACCGAAAAGCTGCTTCAAAAACTACCAGTTTTCGAGTGTTCAGTACCAGAAGAGCATACCACGGAAGAGGTAGCACCTAGTACAACAATTTTGCTCGAAAACCACCGAAAAACTGCTTCAAAAACTACCAGTTTAGGAATGTATAGTACCAGAAGAGCATACCACGGAAGAAGTAGCACCTAGTACAGCAATTTTGCTCGAAAACCACCGAAAACCTGCTTCAAAACTACCAGTCTACGAATTTATAGTTCCAGGAGAGCATACCACGGAAGAAGTAGCACCTAGTACAGCAATTTTGCTCGAAAACCACCGAAAAACTGCTTCAAAAACTACCAGTTTTCGAATGTATAGTACCAGAAGAGCATACCACGGAAGAAGTAGCACCTAGGACAGCAATTTTGCTCGGAAACCACCGAAAAACTGCTTCAAAAACTACCAGTTTTCGAATGTATAGTACCAGAAGAGCATACCACGGAAGAAGTAGCATCTAGTACAGCAATTTTGCTCGAAAACCACCAAAAAACTGCTTCAAAAACTACCAGTTTTCGAATGTTCAGTACCAGGGGAGCACACCACGGAAGAACTAGCACCTAGTACAGCAATTTTGCTCGAAAACCACCGAAAAACTGCTTCAAAAACTACCAGTTTTCGAATGTATAGTACCAGAAGAGCATACCACGGAAGAAGTAGCACCTAGTACAGCAATTTTGCTCGAAAACCACCGAAAAACTGCTTCAAAAACTAAGAGTTTTCGAATGTATAGTACCAGGAGAGAATACCACGGAAGAGGTAGCACCTAGTACAGCAAGTTTGCTCGAAAACCACCGAAAAACTGCTTCAAAAATTACCAGTTTTCGAATGTATAGTACCAGGAGAGCATACCACGGAAGAAGTAGCACCTAGTACAGCAATTTTGCTCGAAAACCACCGAAAAACTGCTTCAAAAACTAAGAGTTTTCGAATGTATAGTACCAGGAGAGAATACCACGGAAGAGGTAGCACCTAGTACAGCAAGTTTGCTCGAAAACCACCGAAAAACTGCTTCAAAAACTACCAGTTTTCGAATGTATAGTACCAGGAGAGCATACCACGGAAGAAGTAGCACCTAGTACAGCAATTTTGCTCGAAAACCACCGAAAAACTGCTTCAAAAACTATTAGTTTTCGAATGTATAGTACCAGAAGAGCATACCACGGAAGAGGTAGCACCTAGTACAGCAATTTTTTTCGAAAACCACCGAAAAACTGCTTCAAAAACTACCAGTTTTCGAATGTATAGTACCAGAAGAGCATACCACGGAAGAAGTAGCACCTAGTACAGCAATTTTGCTCGGAAACCACCGAAAAACTGCTTCAAAAACTACCAGTTTTCGAATGTATAGTACCAGAAGAGCATACCACGGAAGAAGTAGCATCTAGTACAGCAATTTTGCTCGAAACCCACCAAAAAACTGCTTCAAAAACTACCAGTTTTCGAATGTTCAGTACCAGGGGAGCACACCACGGAAGAACTAGCACCTAGTACAGCAAGTTTGCTCGAAAACCACCGAAAAACTGCTTCAAAAACTACCAGTTTTGGAATGTATAGTATCAGAAGAGCTTACCACGGAAGAGATAGCACCTAGTACAACAATTTTGCTCGAAAACCACCGAAAAACTGCTTCAAAAACTATTAGTTTTCGAATGTATAGTACCAAGAGAGCATACCACGGAAGAAGTAGCACCTAGTACAGCAATTTTGCTCGAAAACCACCGAAAAACTGCTTCAAAAACTACCAGTTTTCGAATGTATAGTACCAGGAGAGAATACCACGGAAGAAGTAGCACCTAGTACAGCAATTTTGCTCGAAAACCACCAAAAAACTGCTTCAAAAACTACCAGTTTTCGAATGTTCAGTACCAGGGGAGCACACCACGGAAGAACTAGCACCTAGTACAGCAATTTTGCTCGAAAACCACCGAAAAACTGCTTCAAAAACTACCAGTTTTCGAATGTATAGTACCAGAAGAGCATACCACGGAAGAAGTAGCACCTAGTACAGCAATTTTGCTCGAAAACCACCGAAAAACTGCTTCAAAAACTAAGAGTTTTCGAATGTATAGTACCAGGAGAGAATACCACGGAAGAGGTAGCACCTAGTACAGCAAGTTTGCTCGAAAACCACCGAAAAACTGCTTCAAAAACTACCAGTTTTCGAATGTATAGTACCAGGAGAGCATACCACGGAAGAAGTAGCACCTAGTACAGCAATTTTGCTCGAAAACCACCAAAAAACTGCTTCAAAAACTACCAGTTTTCGAATGTTCAGTACCAGGGGAGCACACCACGGAAGAACTAGCACCTAGTACAGCAATTTTGCTCGAAAACCACCGAAAAACTGCTTCAAAAACTACCAGTTTTCGAATGTATATTACCAGAAGAGCATACCACGGAAGAAGTAGCACCTAGTACAGCAATTTTGCTCGAAAACCACCGAAAAACTGCTTCAAAAACTAAGAGTTTTCGAATGTATAGTACCAGGAGAGAATACCACGGAAGAGGTAGCACCTAGTACAGCAAGTTTGCTCGAAAACCACCGAAAAACTGCTTCAAAAACTACCAGTTTTGGAATGTATAGTATCAGAAGAGCTTACCACGGAAGAGATAGCACCTAGTACAACAATTTTGCTCGAAAACCACCGAAAAACTGCTTCAAAAACTATTAGTTTTCGAATGTATAGTACCAGAAGAGCATACCACTGAAGAAGTAGCACCTAGTACAGCAATTTTGCTCGAAAACCACCAAAAAACTGCTTCAAAAACTACCAGTTTTCGAATGTTCAGTACCAGGGGAGCACACCACGGAAGAACTAGCACCTAGTACAGCAATTTTGCTCGAAAACCACCGAAAAACTGCTTCAAAAACTACCAGTTTTCGAATGTATAGTACCAGAAGAGCATACCACGGAAGAAGTAGCACCTAGTACAGCAATTTTGCTCGAAAACCACCGAAAAACTGCTTCAAAAACTAAGAGTTTTCGAATGTATAGTACCAGGAGAGAATACCACGGAAGAGGTAGCACCTAGTACAGCAAGTTTGCTCGAAAACCACCGAAAAACTGCTTCAAAAACTACCAGTTTTGGAATGTATAGTATCAGAAGAGCTTACCACGGAAGAGATAGCACCTAGTACAACAATTTTGCTCGAAAACCACCGAAAAACTGCTTCAAAAACTACCAGTTTTCGAATGTATAGTACCAGAAGAGCATACCACGGAAGAAGTAGCACCTAGTACAGCAATTTTGCTCGAAAACCACCGAAAAACTGCTTCAAAAACTAAGAGTTTTCGAATGTATAGTACCAGGAGAGAATACCACGGAAGAGGTAGCACCTAGTACAGCAAGTTTGCTCGAAAACCACCGAAAAACTGCTTCAAAAACTACCAGTTTTCGAATGTATAGTACCAGGAGAGCATACCACGGAAGAAGTAGCACCTAGTACAGCAATTTTGCTCGAAAACCACCGAAAAACTGCTTCAAAAACTATTAGTTTTCGAATGTATAGTACCAGAAGAGCATACCACGGAAGAGGTAGCACCTAGTACAGCAATTTTTTTCGAAAACCACCGAAAAACTGCTTCAAAAACTACCAGTTTTCGAATGTATAGTACCAGAAGAGCATACCACGGAAGAAGTAGCACCTAGTACAGCAATTTTGCTCGGAAACCACCGAAAAACTGCTTCAAAAACTACCAGTTTTCGAATGTATAGTACCAGAAGAGCATACCACGGAAGAAGTAGCATCTAGTACAGCAATTTTGCTCGAAAACCACCAAAAAACTGCTTCAAAAACTACCAGTTTTCGAATGTTCAGTACCAGGGGAGCACACCACGGAAGAACTAGCACCTAGTACAGCAAGTTTGCTCGAAAACCACCGAAAAACTGCTTCAAAAACTACCAGTTTTGGAATGTATAGTATCAGAAGAGCTTACCACGGAAGAGATAGCACCTAGTACAACAATTTTGCTCGAAAACCACCAAAAAACTGCTTCAAAAACTACCAGTTTTCGAATGTTCAGTACCAGGGGAGCACACCACGGAAGAACTAGCACCTAGTACAGCAATTTTGCTCGAAAACCACCGAAAAACTGCTTCAAAAACTACCAGTTTTCGAATGTATAGTACCAGAAGAGCATACCACGGAAGAAGTAGCACCTAGTACAGCAATTTTGCTCGAAAACCACCGAAAAACTGCTTCAAAAACTAAGAGTTTTCGAATGTATAGTACCAGGAGAGAATACCACGGAAGAGGTAGCACCTAGTACAGCAAGTTTGCTCGAAAACCACCGAAAAACTGCTTCAAAAACTACCAGTTTTGGAATGTATAGTATCAGAAGAGCTTACCACGGAAGAAGTAGCACCTAGTACAGCAATTTTGCTCGAAAACCACCGAAAAACTGCTTCAAAAACTACCAGTTTTCGAATGTATAGTACCAGAAGAGCATACCACGGAAGAAGTAGCATCTAGTACAGCAATTTTGCTCGAAAACCACCAAAAAACTGCTTCAAAAACTACCAGTTTTCGAATGTTCAGTACCAGGGGAGCACACCACGGAAGAACTAGCACCTAGTACAGCAATTTTGCTCGAAAACCACCGAAAAACTGCTTCAAAAACTACCAGTTTTCGAATGTATAGTACCAGAAGAGCATACCACGGAAGAAGTAGCACCTAGTACAGCAATTTTGCTCGAAAACCACCGAAAAACTGCTTCAAAAACTAAGAGTTTTCGAATGTATAGTACCAGGAGAGAATACCACGGAAGAGGTAGCACCTAGTACAGCAAGTTTGCTCGAAAACCACCGAAAAACTGCTTCAAAAACTACCAGTTTTGGAATGTATAGTATCAGAAGAGCTTACCACGGAAGAGATAGCACCTAGTACAACAATTTTGCTCGAAAACCACCGAAAAACTGCTTCAAAAACTACCAGTTTTCGAATGTATAGTACCAGAAGAGCATACCACGGAAGAAGTAGCACCTAGTACAGCAATTTTGCTCGAAAACCACCGAAAAACTGCTTCAAAAACTAAGAGTTTTCGAATGTATAGTACCAGGAGAGAATACCACGGAAGAGGTAGCACCTAGTACAGCAATTTTGCTCGAAAACCACCAAAAAACTGCTTCAAAAACTACCAGTTTTCGAATGTTCAGTACCAGGGGAGCACACCACGGAAGAACTAGCACCTAGTACAGCAAGTTTGCTCGAAAACCACCGAAAAACTGCTTCAAAAACTACCAGTTTTGGAATGTATAGTATCGAAAGAGCTTACCACGGAAGAGATAGCACCTAGTACAGCAATTTTGCTCGAAAACCACCGAAAAACTGCTTCAAAAACTACCAGTTTTCGAATGTATAGTACCAGAAGAGCATACCACGGAAGAAGTAGCACCTAGTACAGCAATTTTGCTCGAAAAGCACCGAAAAACTGCTTCAAAAACTAAGAGTTTTCGAATGTATAGTACCAGGAGAGAATACCACGGAAGAGGTAGCACCTAGTACAGCAAGTTTGCTCGAAAACCACCGAAAAACTGCTTCAAAAACTACCAGTTTTGGAATGTATAGTATCAGAAGAGCTTACCACGGAAGAGATAGCACCTAGTACAACAATTTTGCTCGAAAACCACCGAAAAACTGCTTCAAAAACTATTAGTTTTCGAATGTATAGTACCAGAAGAGCATACCACGGAAGAAGTAGCACCTAGTACAGCAATTTTGCTCGAAAACCACCAAAAAACTGCTTCAAAAACTACCAGTTTTCGAATGTTCAGTACCAGGGGAGCACACCACGGAAGAACTAGCACCTAGTACAGCAATTTTGCTCGAAAACCACCGAAAAACTGCTTCAAAAACTACCAGTTTTCGAATGTATAGTACCAGAAGAGCATACCACGGAAGAAGTAGCACCTAGTACAGCAATTTTGCTCGAAAACCACCGAAAAACTGCTTCAAAAACTAAGAGTTTTCGAATGTATAGTACCAGGAGAGAATACCACGGAAGAGGTAGCACCTAGTACAGCAATTTTGCTCGAAAACCACCAAAAAACTGCTTCAAAAACTACCAGTTTTCGAATGTTCAGTACCAGGGGAGCACACCACGGAAGAACTAGCACCTAGTACAGCAATTTTGCTCGAAAACCACCGAAAAACTGCTTCAAAAACTACCAGTTTTCGAATGTATAGTACCAGAAGAGCATACCACGGAAGAAGTAGCACCTAGTACAGCAATTTTGCTCGAAAACCACCAAAAAACTGCTTCAAAAACTACCAGTTTTGGAATGTATAGTATCAGAAGAGCTTACCACGGAAGAGATAGCACCTAGTACAACAATTTTGCTCGAAAACCACCGAAAAACTGCTTCAAAAACTATTAGTTTTCGAATGTATAGTACCAGAAGAGCATACCACGGAAGAAGTAGCACCTAGTACAGCAATTTTGCTCGAAAACAACCGAAAAACTGCTTCAAAAACTATTAGTTTTCGAATGTATAGTACCAGAAGAGCATACCACGGAAGAGGTAGTACCTAGTACAGCAATTTTTTTCGAAAACCACCGAAAAACTGCTTCAAAAACTACCAGTTTTCGAATGTATAGTACCAGAAGAGCATACCACGGAAGAAGTAGCACCTAATACAGCAATTTTGCTCGGAAACCACCGAAAAACTGCTTCAAAAACTACCAGTTTTCGAATGTATAGTACCAGAAGAGCATACCACGGAAGAAGTAGCACCTAGTACAGCAATTTTGCTCGAAAACCACCAAAAAACTGCTTCAAAAACTACCAGTTTTCGAATGTTCAGTACCAGGGGAGCACACCACGGAAGAACTAGCACCTAGTACAGCAAGTTTGCTCGAAAACCACCGAAAAACTGCTTCAAAAACTACCAGTTTTGGAATGTATAGTATCGAAAGAGCTTACCACGGAAGAGATAGCACCTAGTACAGCAATTTTGCTCGAAAACCACCGAAAAACTGCTTCAAAAACTACCAGTTTTCGAATGTATAGTACCAGAAGAGCATACCACGGAAGAAGTAGCACCTAGTACAGCAATTTTGCTCGAAAAGCACCGAAAAACTGCTTCAAAAACTAAGAGTTTTCGAATGTATAGTACCAGGAGAGAATACCACGGAAGAGGTAGCACCTAGTACAGCAAGTTTGCTCGAAAACCACCGAAAAACTGCTTCAAAAACTACCAGTTTTGGAATGTATAGTATCAGAAGAGCTTACCACGGAAGAGATAGCACCTAGTACAACAATTTTGCTCGAAAACCACCGAAAAACTGCTTCAAAAACTATTAGTTTTCGAATGTATAGTACCAGAAGAGCATACCACGGAAGAAGTAGCACCTAGTACAGCAATTTTGCTCGAAAACAACCGAAAAACTGCTTCAAAAACTATTAGTTTTCGAATGTATAGTACCAGAAGAGCATACCACGGAAGAGGTAGTACCTAGTACAGCAATTTTTTTCGAAAACCACCGAAAAACTGCTTCAAAAACTACCAGTTTTCGAATGTATAGTACCAGAAGAGCATACCACGGAAGAAGTAGCACCTAGTACAGCAATTTTGCTCGGAAACCACCGAAAAACTGCTTCAAAAACTACCAGTTTTCGAATGTATAGTACCAGAAGAGCATACCACGGAAGAAGTAGCATCTAGTACAGCAATTTTGCTCGAAAACCACCAAAAAACTGCTTCAAAAACTACCAGTTTTCGAATGTTCAGTACCAGGGGAGCACACCACGGAAGAACTAGCACCTAGTACAGCAATTTTGCTCGAAAACCACCGAAAAACTGCTTCAAAAACTACCAGTTTTCGAATGTATAGTACCAGAAGAGCATACCACGGAAGAAGTAGCACCTAGTACAGCAATTTTGCTCGAAAACCACCGAAAAACTGCTTCAAAAACTAAGAGTTTTCGAATGTATAGTACCAGGAGAGAATACCACGGAAGAGGTAGCACCTAGTACAGCAAGTTTGCTCGAAAACCACCGAAAAACTGCTTCAAAAACTACCAGTTTTGGAATGTATAGTATCAGAAGAGCTTACCACGGAAGAGATAGCACCTAGTACAACAATTTTGCTCGAAAACCACCGAAAAACTGCTTCAAAAACTATTAGTTTTCGAATGTATAGTACCAGAAGAGCATACCACGGAAGAAGTAGCACCTAGTACAGCAATTTTGCTCGAAAACCACCAAAAAACTGCTTCAAAAACTACCAGTTTTCGAATGTTCAGTACCAGGGGAGCACACCACGGAAGAACTAGCACCTAGTACAGCAATTTTGCTCGAAAACCACCGAAAAACTGCTTCAAAAACTACCAGTTTTCGAATGTATAGTACCAGAAGAGCATACCACGGAAGAAGTAGCACCTAGTACAGCAATTTTGCTCGAAAACCACCGAAAAACTGCTTCAAAAACTAAGAGTTTTCGAATGTATAGTACCAGGAGAGAATACCACGGAAGAGGTAGCACCTAGTACAGCAAGTTTGCTCGAAAACCACCGAAAAACTGCTTCAAAAACTACCAGTTTTCGAATGTATAGTACCAGGAGAGCATACCACGGAAGAAGTAGCACCTAGTACAGCAATTTTGCTCGAAAACCACCGAAAAAACTGCTTCAAAAACTATTAGTTTTCGAATGTATAGTACCAGAAGAGCATACCACGGAAGAGGTAGCACCTAGTACAGCAATTTTTTTCGAAAACCACCGAAAAACTGCTTCAAAAACTACCAGTTTTCGAATGTATAGTACCAGAAGAGCATACCACGGAAGAAGTAGCACCTAGTACAGCAATTTTGCTCGGAAACCACCGAAAAACTGCTTCAAAAACTACCAGTTTTCGAATGTATAGTACCAGAAGAGCATACCACGGAAGAAGTAGCATCTAGTACAGCAATTTTGCTCGAAAACCACCAAAAAACTGCTTCAAAAACTAAGAGTTTTCGAATGTATAGTACCAGGAGAGAATACCACGGAAGAGGTAGCACCTAGTACAGCAAGTTTGCTCGAAAACCACCGAAAAACTGCTTCAAAAACTACCAGTTTTCGAATGTATAGTACCAGGAGAGCATACCACGGAAGAAGTAGCACCTAGTACAGCAATTTTGCTCGAAAACCACCGAAAAACTGCTTCAAAAACTATTAGTTTTCGAATGTATAGTACCAGAAGAGCATACCACGGAAGAGGTAGCACCTAGTACAGCAAGTTTGCTCGAAAACCACCGAAAAACTGCTTCAAAAACTACCAGTTTTGGAATGTATAGTATCAGAAGAGCTTACCACGGAAGAGATAGCACCTAGTACAACAATTTTGCTCGAAAACCACCGAAAAACTGCTTCAAAAACTATTAGTTTTCGAATGTATAGTACCAGAAGAGCATACCACGGAAGAAGTAGCACCTAGTACAGCAATTTTGCTCGAAAACCACCAAAAAACTGCTTCAAAAACTACCAGTTTTCGAATGTTCAGTACCAGGGGAGCACACCACGGAAGAACTAGCACCTAGTACAGCAATTTTGCTCGAAAACCACCGAAAAACTGCTTCAAAAACTAAGAGTTTTCGAATGTATAGTACCAGGAGAGAATACCACGGAAGAGGTAGCACCTAGTACAGCAAGTTTGCTCGAAAACCACCGAAAAACTGCTTCAAAAACTACCAGTTTTGGAATGTATAGTATCAGAAGAGCTTACCACGGAAGAGATAGCACCTAGTACAACAATTTTGCTCGAAAACCACCGAAAAACTGCTTCAAAAACTATTAGTTTTCGAATGTATAGTACCAGAAGAGCATACCACGGAAGAAGTAGCACCTAGTACAGCAATTTTGCTCGAAAACCACCAAAAAACTGCTTCAAAAACTACCAGTTTTCGAATGTTCAGTACCAGGGGAGCACACCACGGAAGAACTAGCACCTAGTACAGCAATTTTGCTCGAAAACCACCGAAAAACTGCTTCAAAAACTACCAGTTTTCGAATGTATAGTACCAGAAGAGCATACCACGGAAGAAGTAGCACCTAGTACAGCAATTTTGCTCGAAAACCACCGAAAAACTGCTTCAAAAACTAAGAGTTTTCGAATGTATAGTACCAGGAGAGAATACCACGGAAGAGGTAGCACCTAGTACAGCAAGTTTGCTCGAAAACCACCGAAAAACTGCTTCAAAAACTACCAGTTTTCGAATGTATAGTACCAGGAGAGCATACCACGGAAGAAGTAGCACCTAGTACAGCAATTTTGCTCGAAAACCACCGAAAAACTGCTTCAAAAACTATTAGTTTTCGAATGTATAGTACCAGAAGAGCATACCACGGAAGAGGTAGCACCTAGTACAGCAATTTTTTTCGAAAACCACCGAAAAACTGCTTCAAAAACTACCAGTTTTGGAATGTATAGTACCAGAAGAGCATACCACGGAAGAAGTAGCACCTAGTACAGCAATTTTGCTCGAAAAGCACCGAAAAACTGCTTCAAAAACTACCAGTTTTCGAATGTATAGTACCAGAAGAGCATACCACGGAAGAAGTAGCACCTAGTACAGCAATTTTGCTCGAAAACCACCGAAAAACTGCATCAAAAACAACCAGTTTTCGAGTGTTCAGTACCAGAAGAGCATACCACGGAAGAAGTAGCACCTAGTACAGCAATTTTGCTCGAAAACCACCGAAAAACTGCTTCAAAAACTACCAGTTTTCGAATGTATAGTACCAGAAAAGCATACCACGGAAGAAGTAGCACCTAGTACAACAATTTTGCTCGAAAACTACCGAAAAACTGCTTCAAAAACTACCAATTTTCGAGTGTTCAGTACCAGAAGAGCATACCACGGAAGAAGTAGCACCTAGTACAACAATTTTGCTCGAAAACCACCGAAAAACTGCTTCAAAAACTACCAGTTTTCGAATGTATAGTACCAGAAGAGCATACCACGGAAGAAGTATAACCTAGTACAGCAATTTTGCTCGAAAACCATCGAAAAACTGCTTCAAAAACTACCAGTTTTCGAATGTATAGTACCAGAAGAGCATACCACGGAAGAAGTATCACCTCATGCAGCAATTTTGCTCGAAAACCACCGAAAAACTGCTTCAAAAACTAACAGTTTTCGAAAGTATAGTACCAGAAAAGCATACCACGGAAGAAGTAGCACCTAGTACAACAATTTTGCTCGAAAACCACCGAAAAACTGCTTCAAAAACAACCAGTTTTCGAATGTATAGTACCAGAAGAGCATACCACGGAAGAGGTAGCACCTAGTACAGCAATTTTGCTCGAAAACCACCGAAAAACTGCTTCAAAAACAACCAGTTTACGAATCTATAGTTCAAGGAGAGCATACTACGGAAGAAGTAGCACCTAGTACAGCAATTTTGATCGAAAACCACCGAAAAACTGCTTCAAAAACTACCAGTTTTTGAATGTATAGTACCAGGAGAGCATACCACGGAAGAAGTAGCACCTAGTACAGCAATTTTGCTCGAAAACCACCGAAAAACTGCTTCAAAAACTACCAGTTTTCGAATGTATAGTACCAGAAGAGCATACCACGGAAGAAGTAGCACCTAGTACAGCAATTTTGCTCGAAAACCACCGAAAAACTGCTTCAAAATAGAGATGAGCGCTCCGTGCCGGAATCATGATTCCGATCCGATCCGATACAGTACTGAGTCCGATCCGATCCATAAAAGTGATTCCGATTGATTCCGAGTGATCCGGTTTCAATCAATATGCTTGCAATAATAGTTCAGGAAATTTTTTTATAGTGAGAACGCTTTCGATCAGAGTTATAATAAGCTAAACAGGGATTTAAATGCATTGAAAACATGTGAAAACGACAAGAAAACCATAGGACATTTTTTAAAAATCACTGGAACTACTGGACTATTTTTAAACAACAAAACTGAAAATCATGCGATTTAGCAAAACTACTCCTATAAAGTTGATTTAAAGATAATTTATAACATAACCCATAAGAAAACTGATGGATCTCGCATACTGCCAAAACTGCTTAGCAAACATACTCAACAATACAAAAAAAGTCAAATTAACCCAAGAAAATATTGCTGAAATTAGTTTGGCGAACTCAAATTCGTTCAATTTTGATTATAAATCATTGAGACTTTTTTTTAATTACATGGAAATTTTTGCCACTTGGAAATAATTTTAAAATTTTTTGCTTAACCCCCTCAAAAACCGTTTAATTTTCATATAAATCTATAATAAAATCGATAATTACCGACAATAAGTAAAACACAATAATAACAGTCAAAGTAAAATTACGACAAAACGCCGCAAAGCAACGCACACATGATAGATCCGGCGATCCGGATCAGCCGGAGTTTTCATAGTGAGAATAATTCCACTAGGTCCAGCTGTTTTGAGTCCGGCTGTTGTATGAAGATCCGGAGCAGCCGGAGTTTCTATAGTGAGAATAACTCCACTAGGTCCGGAGTTTTGAGTCCGGCTTTTGTATGAAGATCCGGAGCAGCCGGTGTTTCTATAGTGAGAATGATTCCGGTAGGTCCGGATTTTTTGAGTCCGGATCATCCAATTTTGTATGAAATTTCGTGGATCAGTCGGAGCGCCTATAGTGAGAATGTTTCCCATGTGAGATGAACTAGGTGAGAGCACACACAATTTGAGAGTATAAGCGAAGAGCAAGGAAGAAACGATCTCATGGTGGTCCTGTTGCTCAACCTGAAGTGTATATCTTTCCTGTTTGCACACGTATGTTAAAGCACGGCGAGCGGCTGTTTCATACACACGTGTCAGACTATTTGCGCTCAAAATTGTTTGTTCTCGTTCGTCTCTCTCGTAAGCTCTCTCCTTTTTTATGAATCCTTAACACGTTGATTATGCGCATTGGGGTGTTAGTATTTTTGCTACAAGAAGATCAAAAATATATTCAATAAATTTGCGTTAGATTCTTGCTTCCATTAACAAATTTACGCTTTACAAGCTAATTAATATCTGTAGTAAAAAGGAAACAAACATTTTATCGATCGATTAAAGAATGTTAAGTGTAAAATAATCACACAAATGCTCCTGTTACAATTACTACTCAATGGAATGTTACAACTGCCCACTATAGATTTCACAGGGCACATTAGATATCATAAAAGTTCTTGAAGTGTAAGGTTACTTTACTAATTCGGTCCATTGCACTGCATTGTTTTCCATTGCACGGGGTTGCATTGCATTGTTTTGCTAGGTTATGCTGTTGATAACCATGGTGAGTTTATTGACAAATATTTGTTTCAGTATTATGTCGCCATGTTTGTATTTTCTTTTCTATAAAAATTATGTATGGAATAGCATATTGGTATAAGTAATGGGGCGCAAAAGCCGCAAAGCCTGAAATTAAAATCCGGAGCGCGGAATCATGATCCGGAGCGCGCTCCGGCCCCGGAGCATACCGGATTGATCCGATCCGGCAAAAGGTCGGATCAACCCATCCCTACTTCAAAAACTACCAGTTTTCGAATGTATAGTACCAGAAGAGCATACCACGGAGGAAGTAGCACCTAGTACAGCAATTTTGCTCGAAAACCACCGAAAACCTGCTTCAAAACTACCAGTCTACGAATTTATAGTACCAGAAGAGCATACCACGGAAGAAGTAGCACCTAGTACAGCAATTTGGCTCGAAAACCACCGAAAAACTGCTTCAAAAACTACCAGTTTTCGAATGTATAGTACCAGAAGAGCATACCACGGAAGAAGTAGCACCTAGTACAGCAATTTTGCTCGAAAACCACCAAAAAACTGCTTCAAAAACTACCAGTTTTCGAATGTTCAGTACCAGGGGAGCACACCACGGAAGAAGTAGCACCTAGTACAGCAATTTTGCTCGAAAACCACCGAAAACCTGCTTCAAAACTACCAGTCTACGAATTTATAGTTCCAGGAGAGCATACCACGGAAGAAGTAGCACCTAGTACAGCAATTTTGCTCGAAAACCACCGAAAAACTGCTTCAAAAACTACCAGTTTTCGAATGTATAGTACCAGAAGAGCATACCACGGAAGAAGTAGCACCTAGTACAGCAATTTTGCTCGAAAACCACCGAAAAACTGCTTCAAAAACTACCAGTTTTCGAATGTATAGTACCAGAAGAGCATACCACGGAAGAAGTAGCACCTAGTACAGCAATTTTGCTCGAAAACCACCAAAAAACTGCTTCAAAAACTACCAGTTTTTGAATGTTCAGTACCAGGGGAGCACACCACGGAAGAACTAGCACCTAGTACAGCAATTTTGCTCGAAAACCACCGAAAAACTGCTTCAAAAACTACCAGTTTTCGAATGTATAGTACCAGAAGAGCATACCACGGAAGAAGTAGCACCTAGTACAGCAATTTTGCTCGAAAACCACCGAAAAACTGCTTCAAAAACTAAGAGTTTTCGAATGTATAGTACCAGAAGAGAATACCACGGAAGAGGTAGCACCTAGTACAGCAATTTTGCTCGAAAACCACCGAAAAACTGCTTCAAAAACTACCAGTTTTCGAATGTATAGTACCAGGAGAGCATACCACGGAAGAAGTAGCACCTAGTACAGCAATTTTGCTCGAAAACCACCGAAAAACTGCTTCAAAAACTATTAGTTTTCGAATGTATAGTACCAGAAGAGCATACCACGAAAGAGGTAGCACCTAGTACAGCAATTTTTTTCGAAAACCACCGAAAAACTGCTTCAAAAACTACCAGTTTTGGAATGTATAGTATCAGAAGAGCATACCACGGAAGAGATAGCACCTAGTACAACAATTTTGCTCGAAAACCACCGAAAAACTGCTTCAAAAACTACCAGTTTTGAAATGTATAGTACCAGAAGAGCATACCACGGAAGAAGTAGCACCTAATTCAGCAATTTTGCTCGAAAACCACCGAAAAACTGCTTCAAAAACTACCAGTTTTCGAATGTATAGTACCAGAAGAGCATACCACGGAAGAAGTAGCACCTAGTACAGCAATTTTGCTCGAAAACCACCGAAAAACTGCATCAAAAACAACCAGTTTTCGAGTGTTCAGTACCAGAAGAGCATACCACGGAAGAAGTAGCACCTAGTACAGCAATTTTGCTCGAAAACCACCGAAAAACTGCTTCAAAAACTACCAGTTTTCGAATGTATAGTACCAGAAGTGCATACCACGGAAGAAGTAGCACCTAGTACAGCAATTTTGCTCGAAAACCACCGAAAAACTGCTTCAAAAACTACCAGTTTTGGAATGTATAGTACCAGAAGAGCATACCACGGAAGAAGTAGCACCTAGTACAGCAATTTTGCTCGAAAAGCACCGAAAAACTGCTTCAAAAACTACCAGTTTTCGAATGTATAGTACCAGAAGAGCATACCACGGAAGAAGTAGCACCTAGTACAGCAATTTTGCTCGAAAACCACCGAAAAACTGCATCAAAAACAACCAGTTTTCGAGTGTTCAGTACCAGAAGAGCATACCACGGAAGAAGTAGCACCTAGTACAGCAATTTTGCTCGAAAACCACCGAAAAACTGCTTCAAAAACTACCAGTTTTGGAATGTATAGTATCAGAAGAGCATACCACGGAAGAAGTAGCACCTAGTACAACAATTTTGCTCGAAAACCACCAAAAAACTGCTTCAAAACTACCAGTCTACGAATCAATAGTTCCAGGAGAGCATACCACGGAAGAAGTAGCACCTAGTACAGCAATTTTGCTCGAAAACCATCGAAAAACTGCTTCAAAAACTACCAGTTTTCGAATGTATAGTACCAGAAGAGCATACCACGGAAGAAGTAGCACCTAGTACAGCAATTTGGCTCGAAAACCACCGAAAAACTGCTTCAAAAACTACCAGTTTTCGAATGTATAGTACCAGAAGAGTATACCACGGAGGAAAAAGCACCTAGTACAGCAATTTTGCTCGAAAACCACCGAAAAGCTCCTTCAAAACTACCAGTTTTCGAGTGTTCAGTACCAGAAGAGCATACCACGGAAGAAGTAGCACCTAGTACAACAATTTTGCTCGAAAACCACCGAAGAACTGCTTCAAAAACTACCAGTTTTTGAATGTATAGTACCAGAAGGGCATACCACGGAAGAAGTAGCACCTAGTACAGCAATTTTGCTCGAAAACCACCGAAAACCTGCATCAAAACTACCAGTCTACGAATTTTTAGTTCCAGGAGAGCATACCACGGAAGAAGTAGCACCTAGTACAGAAAGTTTGCTCGAAAACCACCAAAAAACTGCTTCAAAATATACCAGTTTTCGAATTTATAGTACCAGAAGAGCATACCACGGAAGAAGTATCACCTCATGCAGCGATTTTGCTTGAAAACCACCGAAAGAAGTATAACCTAGTAGTAGAAGTATAACCTAGTACAGCAATTTTGCTCGAAAACCACCGAAAAGCTCCTTCAAAACTACCAGTTTTCGAGTGTTCAGTACCAAAAGAGCATACCACGGAAGAAGTAGCACCTAGTACAACAATTTTGTTCGAAAACCACCAAAAAACTGCTTAAAAACTACCAGTCTACGAATCTATAGTTCCAGGAGAGCATACCACGGAAGAAGTAGCACCTAGTACAGCAATTTTGCTTGTAAACCACCGAAAAACTGCTTCAAAAACTACCAGTTTTCGAATGTATAGTACCAGAAGAACATACCACGGAAGAAGTAGCACCTAGTACAGCAATTTGGTTCGAAAACCACCGAAAAACTGCTTCAAAAACTACCAGTTTTCGAATGTATAGTACCAGAAAAGCATACCACGGAAGAAGTAGCACCTAGTACAACAATTTTGCTCGAAAACCACCGAAAAACTGCATCAAAAACTACCAGTTTTCGAGTGTTCAGTACCAGAAGAGCATACCACGGAAGAAGTATAACCTAGTACAGCAATTTTGCTCGAAAACCACCGAAAAACTGCTTCAAAACTACCAATCTACGAATTTATAGTTCCAGGAGAGCATACCACGGAAGAAGTAGCACCTAGTACAGCAATTTGGCTCGAAAACCACCGAAAACCTGCTTCAAAACTACCAGTTTTTGAGTGTTCAGTACCAGAAGAGCATACTTTGGAAGAAGTATAACCTAGTACAGCAATTTTGCTCGAAAACCACCGAAAAGCTCCTTCAAAACTACCAGTTTTCGAGTGTTCAGTACCAGAAGAGCATACCACGGAAGAAGTAGCACCTAGTACAGCAATTTTGCTCGAAAACCACCGAAAAACTGCTTCAAAAACTACCAGTTTTGGAATGTTCAGTACCAGGGGAGCACACCACGGAAGAACTAGCACCTAGTACAGCAATTTTGCTCGAAAACCACCGAAAAACTGCTTCAAAAACTACCAGTTTTCGAATGTATAGTACCAGAAGAGCATACCACGGAAGAAGTAGCACCTAGTACAGCAATTTTGCTCGAAAACCACCGAAAAACTGCTTCAAAAACTACCAGTTTTCGAATGTATAGTACCAGAAGAGCATACCACGGAAGAAGTAGCACCTAGTACAGCAATTTTGCTCGAAAACCACCGAAAAACTGCTTCAAAAACTACCAGTTTTCGAATGTATAGTACCAGAAGAGCATACCACGGAAGAAGTAGCACCTAGTACAGCAATTTTGCTCGAAAACCACCAAAAAACTGCTTCAAAAACTACCAGTTTTTGAATGTTCAGTACCAGGGGAGCACACCACGGAAGAACTAGCACCTAGTACAGCAATTTTGCTCGAAAACCACCGAAAAACTGCTTCAAAAACTACCAGTTTTCGAATGTATAGTACCAGAAGAGCATACCACGGAAGAAGTAGCACCTAGTACAGCAATTTTGCTCGAAAACCACCGAAAAACTGCTTCAAAAACTAAGAGTTTTCGAATGTATAGTACCAGAAGAGAATACCACGGAAGAGGTAGCACCTAGTACAGCAATTTTGCTCGAAAACCACCGAAAAACTGCTTCAAAAACTACCAGTTTTCGAATGTATAGTACCAGGAGAGCATACCACGGAAGAAGTAGCACCTAGTACAGCAATTTTGCTCGAAAACCACCGAAAAACTGCTTCAAAAACTATTAGTTTTCGAATGTATAGTACCAGAAGAGCATACCACGAAAGAGGTAGCACCTAGTACAGCAATTTTTTTCGAAAACCACCGAAAAACTGCTTCAAAAACTACCAGTTTTGGAATGTATAGTATCAGAAGAGCATACCACGGAAGAGATAGCACCTAGTACAACAATTTTGCTCGAAAACCACCGAAAAACTGCTTCAAAAACTACCAGTTTTGAAATGTATAGTACCAGAAGAGCATACCACGGAAGAAGTAGCACCTAATTCAGCAATTTTGCTCGAAAACCACCGAAAAACTGCTTCAAAAACTACCAGTTTTCGAATGTATAGTACCAGAAGAGCATACCACGGAAGAAGTAGCACCTAGTACAGCAATTTTGCTCGAAAACCACCGAAAAACTGCATCAAAAACAACCAGTTTTCGAGTGTTCAGTACCAGAAGAGCATACCACGGAAGAAGTAGCACCTAGTACAGCAATTTTGCTCGAAAACCACCGAAAAACTGCTTCAAAAACTACCAGTTTTCGAATGTATAGTACCAGAAGTGCATACCACGGAAGAAGTAGCACCTAGTACAGCAATTTTGCTCGAAAACCACCGAAAAACTGCTTCAAAAACTACCAGTTTTGGAATGTATAGTACCAGAAGAGCATACCACGGAAGAAGTAGCACCTAGTACAGCAATTTTGCTCGAAAAGCACCGAAAAACTGCTTCAAAAACTACCAGTTTTCGAATGTATAGTACCAGAAGAGCATACCACGGAAGAAGTAGCACCTAGTACAGCAATTTTGCTCGAAAACCACCGAAAAACTGCATCAAAAACAACCAGTTTTCGAGTGTTCAGTACCAGAAGAGCATACCACGGAAGAAGTAGCACCTAGTACAGCAATTTTGCTCGAAAACCACCGAAAAACTGCTTCAAAAACTACCAGTTTTGGAATGTATAGTATCAGAAGAGCATACCACGGAAGAAGTAGCACCTAGTACAACAATTTTGCTCGAAAACCACCAAAAAACTGCTTCAAAACTACCAGTCTACGAATCAATAGTTCCAGGAGAGCATACCACGGAAGAAGTAGCACCTAGTACAGCAATTTTGCTCGAAAACCATCGAAAAACTGCTTCAAAAACTACCAGTTTTCGAATGTATAGTACCAGAAGAGCATACCACGGAAGAAGTAGCACCTAGTACAGCAATTTGGCTCGAAAACCACCGAAAAACTGCTTCAAAAACTACCAGTTTTCGAATGTATAGTACCAGAAGAGTATACCACGGAGGAAAAAGCACCTAGTACAGCAATTTTGCTCGAAAACCACCGAAAAGCTCCTTCAAAACTACCAGTTTTCGAGTGTTCAGTACCAGAAGAGCATACCACGGAAGAAGTAGCACCTAGTACAACAATTTTGCTCGAAAACCACCGAAAAACTGCTTCAAAAACTACCAGTTTTTGAATGTATAGTACCAGAAGAGCATACCACGGAAGAAGTAGCACCTAGTACAGCAATTTTGCTCGAAAACCACCGAAAACCTGCATCAAAACTACCAGTCTACGAATTTTTAGTTCCAGGAGAGCATACCACGGAAGAAGTAGCACCTAGTACAGAAAGTTTGCTCGAAAACCACCAAAAAACTGCTTCAAAATATACCAGTTTTCGAATTTATAGTACCAGAAGAGCATACCACGGAAGAAGTATCACCTCATGCAGCGATTTTGCTTGAAAACCACCGAAAGAAGTATAACCTAGTAGTAGAAGTATAACCTAGTACAGCAATTTTGCTCGAAAACCACCGAAAAGCTCCTTCAAAACTACCAGTTTTCGAGTGTTCAGTACCAAAAGAGCATACCACGGAAGAAGTAGCACCTAGTACAACAATTTTGTTCGAAAACCACCAAAAAACTGCTTAAAAACTACCAGACTACGAATCTATAGTTCCAGGAGAGCATACCACGGAAGAAGTAGCACCTAGTACAGCAATTTTGCTTGTAAACCACCGAAAAACTGCTTCAAAAACTACCAGTTTTCGAATGTATAGTACCAGAAGAACATACCACGGAAGAAGTAGCACCTAGTACAGCAATTTGGTTCGAAAACCACCGAAAAACTGCTTCAAAAACTACCAGTTTTCGAATGTATAGTACCAGAAAAGCATACCACGGAAGAAGTAGCACCTAGTACAACAATTTTGCTCGAAAACCACCGAAAAACTGCATCAAAAACTACCAGTTTTCGAGTGTTCAGTACCAGAAGAGCATACCACGGAAGAAGTATAACCTAGTACAGCAATTTTGCTCGAAAACCACCGAAAAACTGCTTCAAAACTACCAATCTACGAATTTATAGTTCCAGGAGAGCATACCACGGAAGAAGTAGCACCTAGTACAGCAATTTGGCTCGAAAACCACCGAAAACCTGCTTCAAAACTACCAGTTTTTGAGTGTTCAGTACCAGAAGAGCATACTTTGGAAGAAGTATAACCTAGTACAGCAATTTTGCTCGAAAACCACCGAAAAGCTCCTTCAAAACTACCAGTTTTCGAGTGTTCAGTACCAGAAGAGCATACCACGGAAGAAGTAGCACCTAGTACAGCAATTTTGCTCGAAAACCACCGAAAAACTGCTTCAAAAACTACCAGTTTTGGAATGCATAGTACCAGAAGAGCATACCACGGAAGAAGTAGCACCTAGTACAGCAATTTTGCTCGAAAACCACCGAAAAACTGCTTCAAAAATAACCAGTTTTCGAATGTATAGTACCAGGAGAGCATGCCACGGAAGAAGTAGCACCTAGTACAGCAATTTGGCTCGAAAACCACCGAAAAACTGCTTCAAAAACTACCAGTTTTCGAATGTATAGTACCAGAAGAGCATACCACGGAAGAAGTAGCACCTAGTACAGCAATTTTGCTCGAAAACCACCGAAAAACTGCTTCAAAAACTACCAGTTTTCGAATGTATAGTACCAGGAGAGCATACCACGGAAGAAGTAGCACCTAGTACAGCAATTTTGCTCGAAAACCATCGAAAAACTGCTTCAAAAACTACCAGTTTTCGAATGTATAGTACCAGAAGAGCATACCACGGAAGAAGTAGCACCTAGTACAACAATTTGGCTCGAAAACCACCGAAAAACTGCTTCAAAAACTACCAGTTTTCGAATGTATAGTACCAGGAGAGCATACCACGGAAGAAGTAGCACCTAGTACAACAATTTGGCTCGAAAACCACCGAAAAACTGCTTCAAAAACAACCAGTTTTCGAATGTATAGTACCAGGAGAGCATACCACGGAAGAAGTAGCACCTAGTACAGCAATTTTGCTCGAAAACCATCGAAAAAGTGCTTCAAAAACTACCAGTTTTCGAATGTATAGTACCAGAAGAGCATACCACGGAAGAAGTAGCACCTAGTACAGCAATTTGGCTCGAAAACCACCGAAAAACTGCTTCAAAAACTACTAGTTTTCGAATGTATAGTACCAGAAGAGCATACCACGGAAGAAGTAGCACCTAGTACAGCAAGTTGGCTCGAAAACCACCGAAAAACTGCTTCAAAAACTACCAGTTTTCGAATGTATAGTACCAGAAGAGCATACCACGGAAGAAGTAGCACCTGGTACAACAATTTTGCTCGAAAACCACCGAAAAACTGCTTCAAAAACTACCAGTTTTCGAATGTATAGTACCAGGAGAGCATACCACGGAAGAAGTAGCACCTAGTACAGCAATTTTGCTCGAAAACCACTGTTGCGACAAGCAACAGCGTTCTTTCAATAACGTAAAACACTAATGCACAAACATAATAAAAACGCACAAACAGGACTTCTTTTAGCACACTTTATTTGTGGAGCTAAAAAATCACGTCCTCGTTCGTCGGGTTAGCTTTATCGATTCCTCTACTCCTGGTCGTTGATCTTTTTACTTCGGGCGTGCTCGGCTCGATCGGTTGCTCCGCTCGAAGTGGCGCCCTCTACAGCCAAACGGTCGATACCAGTTGTCACGTTTGAATCGACCGTTGAATAATATTCAACACTGACCCCAGTGTTTGTAAACAACAAACACTTTCGTTGGTCGATACGTCATCACTAGCTGACAGCTGGTTATCCGATTGTTTTGCTGCTGCGGCTGCTACTGCTATTGTTGTTTTTGCCACGTACGCTTCGAACACTAACCACTTTTATAACCAACCGGTGATGTACCAGGAGTGCACGACTGACGTCTCCGTTCACCGCTGTGAACGTAGTCAGGATAATATCGGCAGAATCACATGCGATGGCAAACTTGTTCCACGTTTCCAGCATTCGCTTGCGAATAACCGCACTTCACTAATACTTTCTTCTTTTGGAGTCCTTCCAACGAAGCCACACGAAGGGTCGATGTCCTATCAGAAACCGCTACGCGAAGGGTGCAATCAGGAAGTAACAAGTTGTTATTGCCAAGGAACGTAGACCCGAGGAAAAGGCTTTGTTTTGAAATTGTTGCCGGCGACGAGATGATGGTGATCGCTTTTCCTTTGGCTTAGTATTGTCTTCCACTGAGACAGAAGACAACGTTGTTACGACGGTGTATTAACACCGTTTATTGAACACATTTACATCAAACAGCAATTGGAACGCTTCATGCTGCTGGATATGTAGGTGTGTGTGATGCGGAAAGAGATAACTCTTCCGCGATTGTTATTCGATGCGACACACACGGTTGAAACTAGCGCGAATCCGAATTGCACAGGATTCTTTTTCATGACGCGTTTGGTTTTAACTGCGGCACACTTCTGCGAATGTCACTTTGGCGGAAGGTCAACCGATGTGACTCTGAATTGCCTCAAGAGCCGCCACGCGAGTCCGAATTGCCTCAGGTTGCTCGATAGGGCACTACACGGTTGAACCTAAACGCATATCCGATTTCCTCAGGATACTTTCTAGCGACACTGTTCACTTGAACACGAATCCGATTTTTTTTAGAATCCTCGCTTGTGGCACCGAGCAAAGACGCGTTAAGCTAACGAGTTACGAGTGATTTTTTAGAATGTTGCGACAAGCAACAGCGTTCTTTCAATAACGTAAAACACTAATGCACAAACATAATAAAAACGCACAAACAGGACTTCTTTTAGCACACTTTATTTGTGGAGCTAAAAAATCACGTCCTCGTTCGTCGGGTTAGCTTTATCGATTCCTCTACTCCTGGTCGTTGATCTTTTTACTTCGGGCGTGCTCGGCTCGATCGGTTGCTCCGCTCGAAGTGGCGCCCTCTACAGCCAAACGGTCGATACCAGTTGTCACGTTTGAATCGACCGTTGAATAATATTCAACAACCACCGAAAAACTGCTTCAAAAACTACCAGTTTTCGAATGTATAGTACCAGAAGAGCATACCACGGAAGAAGTATCACCTCATGCAGCGATTTTGCTTGAAAACCACCGAAAACCTGCTTCAAAAACTACCAGTTTTCGAATGTATAGTACCAGAAGAGCATACCACGGAAGAAGTAGCACCTAGTACAGCAATTTTGCTCGAAAACCACCGAAAACCTGCATCAAAACTACCAGTCTACGAATTTTTAGTTCCAGGAGAGCATACTACGGAAGAAGTAGCACCAAGTACAGCAATTTTGATCGAAAACCACCGAAAAATTGCTTCAAAAACTACCAGTTTTCGAATGTATAGTACCAGGAGAGCATACCACGGAAGACGTAGCACCTAGTACAGCAATTTTGCTCGAAAACCACCGAAAAACTGCTTCAAAAACTACCAGTTTACGAATCTATAGTTCAAGGAGAGCATACTACGGAAGAGGTAGCACCTAGTACAGCAATTTTACTCGAAAACCACCGAAAAACTGCTTCAAAAACTACCAGTTTTCGAATGTATAGTACCAGAAGAGCATACCACGGAAGAAGTAGCACCTTGTACAGCAATTTTGCTCGAAAACCACCGAAAAACTGCTTCAAAAACTACCAATTTTCGAATGTATAGTACCAGAAGAGCATACCACGGAGGAAAAAGCACCTAGTACAGCAATTTTGCTCGAAAACCACCGAAAAGCTCCTTCAAAACTACCAGTTTTCGAGTGTTCAGTACCAGAAGAGCATACCACGGAAGAAGTAGCACCTAGTAAAACAATTTTGCTCGAAAACCACCGAAAAACTGCTTCAAAAACTACCAGTTTTTTAATGTATAGTACCAGAAGGACATACCACGGAAGAAGTAGCACCTAGTACAGCAATTTTGCTCGAAAACCACCGAAAACCTGCATCAAAACTACCAGTCTACGAATTTATAGTTCCAGGAGAGCATACCACGGAAGAAGTAGCACCTAGTACAGAAAGTTTGCTCGAAAACCACCAAAAAACTGCTTCAAAAACTACCAGTTTTCGAATGTATAGTACCAGAAGAGCATACCACGGAAGAAGTATCACCTCATGCAGCGATTTTGCTTGAAAACCACCGAAAACCTGCTTCAAAAACTACCAGTTTTCGAATGTATAGTACCAGAAGAGCATACCACGGAAGAAGTAGCACCTAGTACAGCAATTTTGCTCGAAAACCACCGAAAACCTGCTTCAAAACTACCAGTCTACGAATTTATAGTTCCAGGAGAGCATACCACGGAAGAAGTAGCACCTAGTACAGCAATTTTGCTCGAAAACCACCGAAAAACTGCTTCAAAAACTACCAGTTTTCGAGTGTTCAGTACCAGAAGAGCATACCATGGAAGAAGTATAACCTAGTACAGCAATTTTGCTCGAAAACCACCGAAAAACTGCTTCAAAAACTACCAGTTTTAGAATGTATAGTACCAGGAGAGCATACCACGGAAGAAGTAGCACCTAGTACAGCAACTTTGCTCGAAAACTACCGAAAAACTGCTTCAAAAACTACCAGTTTTCGAGTGATCAGTACCAGAAGAGCATACCACGGAAGAAGTAGCACCTAGTACAACAATTTTGCTCGAAAACTACCGAAAAACTGCTTCAAAAACTACCAATTTTCGAGTGTTCAGTACCAGAAGAGCATACCACGGAAGAAGTAGCACCTAGTACAACAATTTTGCTCGAAAACCACCGAAAAACTGCTTCAAAAACTACCAGTTTTTGAATGTATAGTACCAGAAGAGCATACCACGGAAGAAGTAGCACCTAGTACAGCAATTTTGCTCGAAAACCATCGAAAAACTGCTTCAAAAACTACCAGTTTTCGAATGTATAGTACCAGAAGAGCATACCACGGAAGAAGTATCACCTCATGCAGCAATTTTGCTCGAAAACCACCGAAAAACTGCTTCAAAAACTACCAGTTTTCGAAAGTATAGTACCAGAAAAGCATACCACGGAAGAAGTAGCACCTAGTACAACAATTTTGCTCGAAAACCACCGAAAATCTGCTTCAAAAACTACCAGTTTTCGAATGTATAGTACCAGAAGAGCATACCACGGAAGAGGTAGCACCTAGTACAGCAATTTTGCTCGAAAACCACCGAAAAACTGCTTCAAAAACAACCAGTTTACGAATCTATAGTTCAAGGAGAGCATACTACGGAAGAAGTAGCACCTAGTATAGCAATTTGGCTCGAAAACCAACGAAAAACTGCTTCAAAAACTACCAGTTTTTGAATGTATAGTACCAGGAGAGCATACCACGGAAGAAGTAGCACCTAGTACAGCAATTTTGCTCGAAAACCACCGAAAAACTGCTTCAAAAACTACCAGTTTTCGAATGTATAGTACCAGAAGAGCATACCACGGAAGAAGTAGCACCTAGTACAGCAATTTGGCTCGAAAACCAACGAAAAACTGCTTCAAAAACTACCAGTTTTTGAATGTATAGTACCAGGAGAGCATACCACGGAAGAAGTAGCACCTAGTACAGCAATTTTGCTCGAAAACCACCGAAAAACTGCTTCAAAATAGAGATGAGCGCTCCGTGCCGGAATCATGATTCCGATCCGATCCGATACAGTACTGAGTCCGATCCGATCCATAAAAGTGATTCCGATTGATTCCGAGTGATCCGGTTTCAATCAATATGCTTGCAATAATAGTTCAGGAAATTTTTTTTTAGTGAGAACGCTTTCGATCAGAGTTATAATAAGCTAAACAGGGATTTAAATGCATTGAAAACATGTGAAAACGACAAGAAAACCATAGGACATTTTTTAAAAATCACTGGAACTACTGGACTATTTTTAAACAACAAAACTGAAAATCATGCGATTTAGCAAAACTACTCCTATAAAGTTGATTTAAAGATAATTTATAACATAACCCATAAGAAAACTGATGGATCTCGCATACTGCCAAAACTGCTTAGCAAACATACTCAACAATACAAAAAAAGTCAAATTAACCCAAGAAAATATTGCTGAAATTAGTTTGGCGAACTCAAATTCGTTCAATTTTGATTATAAATCATTGAGACTTTTTTTTAATTACATGGAAATTTTTGCCACTTGGAAATAATTTTAAAATTTTTTGCTTAACCCCCTCAAAAACCGTTTAATTTTCATATAAATCTATAATAAAATCGATAATTACCGACAATAAGTAAAACACAATAATAACAGTCAAAGTAAAATTACGACAAAACGCCGCAAAGCAACGCACACATGATAGATCCGGCGATCCGGATCAGCCGGAGTTTTCATAGTGAGAATAATTCCACTAGGTCCAGCTGTTTTGAGTCCGGCTGTTGTATGAAGATCCGGAGCAGCCGGAGTTTCTATAGTGAGAATAACTCCACTAGGTCCGGAGTTTTGAGTCCGGCTTTTGTATGAAGATCCGGAGCAGCCGGTGTTTCTATAGTGAGAATGATTCCGGTAGGTCCGGATTTTTTGAGTCCGGATCATCCAATTTTGTATGAAATTTCGTGGATCAGTCGGAGCGCCTATAGTGAGAATGTTTCCCATGTGAGATGAACTAGGTGAGAGCACACACAATTTGAGAGTATAAGCGAAGAGCAAGGAAGAAACGATCTCATGGTGGTCCTGTTGCTCAACCTGAAGTGTATATCTTTCCTGTTTGCACACGTATGTTAAAGCACGGCGAGCGGCTGTTTCATACACACGTGTCAGACTATTTGCGCTCAAAATTGTTTGTTCTCGTTCGTCTCTCTCGTAAGCTCTCTCCTTTTTTATGAATCCTTAACACGTTGATTATGCGCATTGGGGTGTTAGTATTTTTGCTACAAGAAGATCAAAAATATATTCAATAAATTTGCGTTAGATTCTTGCTTCCATTAACAAATTTACGCTTTACAAGCTAATTAATATCTGTAGTAAAAAGGAAACAAACATTTTATCGATCGATTAAAGAATGTTAAGTGTAAAATAATCACACAAATGCTCCTGTTACAATTACTACTCAATGGAATGTTACAACTGCCCACTATAGATTTCACAGGGCACATTAGATATCATAAAAGTTCTTGAAGTGTAAGGTTACTTTACTAATTCGGTCCATTGCACTGCATTGTTTTCCATTGCACGGGGTTGCATTGCATTGTTTTGCTAGGTTATGCTGTTGATAACCATGGTGAGTTTATTGACAAATATTTGTTTCAGTATTATGTCGCCATGTTTGTATTTTTTTTTTCTATAAAAATTATGTATGGAATAGCATATTGGTATAAGTAATGGGGCGCAAAAGCCGCAAAGCCTGAAATTAAAATCCGGAGCGCGGAATCATGATCCGGAGCGCGCTCCGGCCCCGGAGCATACCGGATTGATCCGATCCGGCAAAAGGTCGGATCAACCCATCCCTACTTCAAAAACTACCAGTTTTCGAATGTATAGTACCAGAAGAGCATACCACAGAGGAAGTAGCACCTAGTACAACAATTTCGCTCGAAAACCACCGAAAAACTGCTTCAAAACTACCAGTCTACGAATTTATAGTTCCAGGAGAGCATACCACGGAAGAAGTAGCACCTAGTACAGCAATTTTGCTCGAAAACCACCGAAAACCTGCTTCAAAACTACCAGTCTACGAATTTATAGTTCCAGGAGAGCATACCACGGAAGAGGTAGCACCTAGTACAGCAATTTTGCTCGAAAACCACCGAAAAACTGCTTCAAAAACTACCAGTTTTCGAATGTTTAGTACCAGAAGAGCATACCACGGAAGAAGTAGCACCTAGTACAGCAATTTTGCTCGGAAACCACCGAAAAACTGCTTCAAAAACTACCAGTTTTCGAATGTATAGTACCAGAAGAGCATACCACGGAAGAAGTAGCACCTAGTACAGCAATTTTGCTCGAAAACCACCAAAAAACTGCTTCAAAAACTACCAGTTTTCGAATGTATAGTACCAGGAGAGCACACCACGGAAGAACTAGCACCTAGTACAGCAATTTTGCTCGAAAACCACCGAAAAACTGCTTCAAAAACTACCAGTTTTCGAATGTATAGTACCAGAAGAGCATACCACGGAAGAAGTAGCACCTAGTACAGCAATTTTGCTCGAAAACCACCGAAAAACTGCTTCAAAAACTAAGAGTTTTTGAATGTATAGTACCAGAAGAGCATACCACGGAAGAGGTAGCACCTAGTACAGCAATTTTGCTCGAAAACCACCGAAAAACTGCTTCAAAAACTACCAGTTTTCGAATGTATAGTACCAGGAGAGCATACCACGGAAGAAGTAGCACCTAGTACAGCAATTTTGCTCGAAAACCACCGAAAAACTGCTTCAAAAACTATTAGTTTTCGAATGTATAGTACCAGAAGAGCATACCACGGAAGAGGTAGCACCTAGTACAGCAATTTTTTTCGAAAACCACCGAAAAACTGCTTCAAAAACTACCAGTTTTGGAATGTATAGTATCAGGAGAGCATACCACGTAAGAAGTATCACCTAGTACAGCAATTTTGCTCGAAAACCACCGAAAAACTGCTTCAAAAACTACCAGTTTTGGAATGTATAGTATCAGAAGAGCATACCACGGAAGAAGTAGCACCTAGTACAACAATTTTGCTCGAAAACCACCAAAAAACTGCTTCAAAACTACCAGTCTACGAATCAATAGTTCCAGGAGAGCATACCACGGAAGAAGTAGCACCTAGTACAGCAATTTTGCTCGAAAACCACCGAAAAACTGCTTCAAAAACTACCAGTTTTCGAATGTATAGTACCAGAAGAGCATACCACGGAGGAAAAAGCACCTAGTACAGCAATTTTGCTCGAAAACCACCGAAAAGCTCCTTCAAAACTACCAGTTTTCGAGTGTTCAGTACCAGAAGAGCATACCACGGAAGAAGTAGCACCTAGTACAACAATTTTGCTCGAAAACCATCGAAACACTGCTTCAAAAACTACCAGTTTTGGAATGTATAGTACCAGAAGAGCATACCACGGAAGAAGTAGCACCTAGTACAGCAATTTTGCTCGAAAACCACCGAAAACCTGCATCAAAACTACCAGTCTACGAATTTTTAGTTCCAGGAGAGCATACCACGGAAGAAGTAGCACCTAGTACAGCAATTTTGCTCGAAAACCACCAAAAAACTGCTTCAAAATATACCAGTTTTCGAATGTATAGTACCAGAAGAGCATACCACGGAAGAAGTATCACCTCATGCAGCGATTTTGCTTGAAAACCACCGAAAGTAGTATAACCTAGTAGTAGAAGTATAACCTAGTACAGCAATTTTGCTCGAAAACCACCGAAAAGCTCCTTCAAAACTACCAGTTTTCGAGTGTTCAGTACCAGAAGAGCATACCACGGAAGAAGTAGCACCTAGTACAACAATTTTGCTCGAAAACCACCGAAAAACTGCTTCAAAACTACCATTCTACGAGTCTATAGTTCCAGGAGAGCATACCACGGAAGAAGTAGCACCTAGTACAGCAATTTTGCTTGTAAACCACCGAAAAACTGCTTCAAAAACTACCAGTTTTCGAATGTATAGTTCCAGAAGAACATACCACGGAAGAAGTAGCACCTAGTACAGCAATTTGGTTCGAAAACCACCGAAAAACTGCTTCAAAAACTACCAGTTTTCGAATGTATAGTACCAGAAAAGCATACCACGGAAGAAGTAGCACCTAGTACAACAATTTTGCTCGAAAACCACCGAAAAACTGCATCAAAAACTACCAGTTTTCGAGTGTTCAGTACCAGAAGAGCATACCACGGAAGAAGTATAACCTAGTACAGCAATTTTGCTCGAAAACCACCGAAAAACTGCTTCAAAACTACCAGTCTACGAATTTATAGTTCCAGGAGAGCATACCACGGAAGAAGTAGCACCTAGTACAGCAATTTGGCTCGAAAACCACCGAAAAACTGCTTCAAAACTACCAGTTTTCGAGTGTTCAGTACCAGAAGAGCATACTTTGGAAGAAGTAAAACCTAGTACAGCAATTTTGCTCGAAAACCACCGAAAAGCTCCTTCAAAACTACCAGTTTTCGAGTGTTCAGTACCAGAAGAGCATACCACGGAAGAAGTAGCACCTAGTACAACAATTTTGCTCGAAAACCACCGAAAAACTGCTTCAAAAACTACCAGTTTTGGAATGTATAGTACCAGAAGAGCATACCACGGAAGAAGTAGCACCTAGTACAGCAATTTTGCTCGAAAACCACCGAAAACCTGCATCAAAACTACCAGTCTACGAATTTTTAGTTCCAGGAGAGCATACCACGGAAGAAGTAGCACCTAGTACAGCAATTTCTCTCGAAAACCACCGAAAAACTGCTTCAAAAACTACCAGTTTTCGAATGTATAGTACCAGCAATTTTGCTCGAAAACCACCGAAAATCTGCTTCAAAAATAACCAGTTTTCGAATGTATAGTACCAGGAGAGCATACCACGGAAGAAGTAGCACCTAGTACAGCAATTTGGCTCGAAAACCACCGAAAAACTGCTTCAAAAACTACCAGTTTTCGAATGTATAGTACCAAGAGAGCATACCACGGAAGAAGTAGCACCTAGTACAGCTATTTTGCTCGAAAACCACCGAAAAACTGCTTCAAAAACTACCAGTTTCGAATGTATAGTACCAGGAGAGCATACCACGGAAGAGGTAGCACCTAGTACAGCAATTTTGCTTGTAAACCACCGAAAAACTGCTTCAAAAACTACCAGTTTTCGAATGTATAGTACCAGAAGAGCATACCACGGAAGAAGTAGCACCTAGTACAACAATTTGGCTCGAAAACCACCGAAAAACTGCTTCAAAAACTACCAGTTTTCGAATGTATAGTACCAAAAGAGCATACCACGGAAGAAGTAGCACCTAGTATAGCAATTTTGCTCGAAAACCACCGAAAAACTGCTTCAAAAACTACCAGTTTTCGAGTGTTCAGTACGAAAAAAGCACACCACGGAAGAGGTGGCACCTAGTACAGCAATTTTGCTCGAAAACCACCAAAAAACTGCTTCAAAAACTACCAGTTTTCGAGTGCTCAGTACCAGAAGAGCATACCACGGAAGAAGTATTACTTGGTGCAACAATTTTGTTCGAAAACCACCGAAAATCTGCTTCAAAAACTACCAGTTTGCGAAAGTTTAGTACCAAAAGAGCATACCACGGAAGAAGTAGCACCTAGTACAACAATTTTGCTCGAAAACCACCGAAAAACTGCTTCAAAAACTACCAGTTTTCGATTGTTCAGTACCAGGAGAGCATACCACGGAAGAAGTAGCACCTAGTATAGCAATTTTGCTCGAAAACCACCGAAAAACTGCTTCAAAAACTACCAGTTTTCGAGTGTTCAGTACGAAAAAAGCACACCACGGAAGAAGTAGCACCTAGTACAGCAATTTTGCTCGAAAACCACCGAAAAACTGCTTCAAAAACTACCAGTTTTCGAATGTATAGTACCAGGAGAGCATACCACGGAAGAGGTGGAACCTAGTACAGCAATCTTGCTCGAAAACCACCGAAAAACTGCTTCAAAAACTACCAGTTTTCGAATGTATAGTACCAGAAGAGCATACCACGGAAGAAGTAGCACCTAGTACAGCAATTTTGCTCGAAAACCACCGAAAAACTGCTTCAAAAACTACCAGTTTTTGAATGTATAGTACCAGAAGAGCATACCACGGAAGAGGTGGCACCTAGTACAGCAATTTTGCTCGAAAACCACCGAAAAACTGCTTCAAAAACTACCAGTTTTCGAGTGCTCAGTACCAGAAGAGCATACCACGGAAGAAGTATTACTTGGTGCAACAATTTTGTTCGAAAACCACCGAAAATCTGCTTCAAAAACTACCAGTTTGCGAAAGTTTAGTACCAAAAGAGCATACCTTGGAAGAAGTAGCACCTAGTACAACAATTTTGCTCGAAAACCACCGAAAAACTGCTTCAAAAACTACCAGTTTTCGATTGTTCAGTACCAGAAGAGCATACCACGGAAGAAGTAGCACCTAGTACAGCAATTTTGCTCGAAAACCACCAAAAAAACTGCTTCAAAAACTACCAGTTTTCGAATGTATAGTACCAGGAGAGCATACCACGGAAGAAGTAGCACCTAGTACAGCAATTTTGCTCGAAAACCACCGAAAAACTGCTTCAAAAACTACCAGTTTTCGAGTGTTCAGTACAAAAAGAGCATACCACGGAAGAAGTAGCACCTAGTACAGCAATTTTGCTCGAAAACCACCGAAAAACTGCTTCAAAAACTACCAGTTTTTGAATGTATAGTACCAGAAGAGCATACCACGGAAGAGGTGGCACCTAGTACAGCAATTTTGCTCGAAAACCACCGAAAAACTGCTTCAAAAACTACCAGTTTTCGAGTGCTCAGTACCAGAAGAGCATACCACGGAAGAAGTATTACTTGGTGCAACAATTTTGTTCGAAAACCACCGAAAATCTGCTTCAAAAACTACCAGTTTGCGAAAGTTTAGTACCAAAAGAGCATACCTTGGAAGAAGTAGCACCTAGTACAACAATTTTGCTCGAAAACCACCGAAAAACTGCTTCAAAAACTACCAGTTTTCGATTGTTCAGTACCAGAAGAGCATACCACGGAAGAAGTAGCACCTAGTATAGCAATTTTGCTCGAAAACCACCGAAAAACTGCTTCAAAAACTACCAGTTTTCGAGTGTTCAGTACGAAAAAAGCACACCACGGAAGAAGTAGCACCTAGTACAACAATTTTGCTCGAAAACCACCGAAAATCTGCTTCAAAAACTACCAGTTTTCGAATGTATAGTACCAGAAGAGCATACCACGGAAGAAGTATTACTTGGTACAACAATTTTGCTCGAAAACCACCGAAAAACTGCTTCAAAAACTACCAGTTTTTGAATGTTCGGCACCAGAAGAGCATACCACGGAAGAATTAGCACCTAGTACAGTAAATTTGCTCGAAAACCACCGAAAAACTGCTTCAAAAACTACCAGTTTTCGAGTGCTCAGTACCAGAAGAGCATACCACGGAAGAAGTATTACTTGGTACAACAATTTTGCTCGAAAACCACCGAAAATCTGCTTCAAAAACTACCAGCTTTCGAAAGTTTAGTACCAAAAGAGCATACCACGGAAGAAGTAGCACCTAGTACAACAATTTTGCTCGAAAACCACCGAAAAACTGCTTCAAAAACTACCAGTTTTTGAATGTATAGTACCAGGAGAGCATACCACGGAAGAGGTAGCACCTAGTATAGCAATTTTGCTCGAAAACCACCGAAAAACTGCTTCAAAAACTACCAGTTTTTGAATGTATAGTACCAGAAGAGCATACCACGGAAGAAGTAGCACCAAGTACAGCAATTTTGCTCGAAAACCACCGAAAAACTGCTTCAAAAACTACCAGTTTTCGAATGTATAGTACCAGAAGAGCATACCACGGAAGAAGTAGCACCTAGTACAACAATTTGGCTCGAAAACCACCGAAAAACTGCTTCAAAAACTACCAGTTTTCGAGTGTTCAGTACAAAAAAAGCACACCACGGAAGAAGTAGCACCTAGTACAACAATTTTGCTCGAAAACCACCGAAAATCTGCTTCAAAAACTACCAGTTTTCGAATGTATAGTACCAGAAGAGCATACCACGGAAGAAGTATTACTTGGTACAACAATTTTGCTCGAAAACCACCGAAAAACTGCTTCAAAAACTACCAGTTTTTGAATGTTCGGCACCAGAAGAGCATACCACGGAAGAAGTAGCACCAAGTACAGCAATTTTGCTCGAAAACTACCGAAAATCTGCTTCAAAAACTACCAGTTTTCGAATGTATAGTACCAGAAGAGCATACAACGGAAGAAGTAGCACCTAGTACAACAATTTGGCTCGAAAACCACCGAAAAACTGCTTCAAAAACTACCAGTTTTCGAGTGTTCAGTACGAAAAAAGCACACCACGGAAGAAGTAGCACCTAGTACAACAATTTTTCTCGAAAACTACCGAAAATCTGCTTCAAAAACTACCAGTTTTTGAATGTATAGTACCAGGAGAGCATACCACGGAAGAAGTAGCACCTAGTACAGCAATTTTGCTCGAAAACCACCGAAAAACTGCTTCAAAAACTACCAGTTTTCGAAAGTACAGTACCAAGAGAGCATACCACGGAATAGGTAGCTTCTAGTACAGCAATTTTGCTCGTAAAACACCGAAAAACTGCTTCAAAAACTACCAGTTTTCGAGTGTTCAGTACCAGGAGAGCATACCACGGAAGAAGTAGCACCTAGTACAGCAATTTTGCTCGAAAACCACCGAAAAACTGCTTCAAAAACTACCAGTTTTCGAATGTACAGTACCAAGAGAGCATACCACGGAAGAAGTAGCACCTTGTACAGCAATTTTGCTCGAAAACCACCGAAAAACTGCTTCAAAAACTACCAGTTTTTGAATGTATAGTACCAGAAGAGCATACCACGGAAGAGGTAGCACCTTGTACAGTAATTTTGCTCGAAAACCACCGAAAAACTGCTTCAAAAACTACCAGTTTTCGAGTGTTCAGTACCAGAAGAGCATACCACGGAAGAAGTAGCACCTAGTACAGCAATTTTGCTCGAAAACCACTGAAAAACTGCTTCAAAAACTACCAGTTTTCGAGTGTTCAGTACGAAAAAAGCACACCACGGAAGAAGTAGCACCTAGTACAACAATTTTGCTCGAAAACCACCGAAAATCTGCTTCAAAAACTACCAGTTTTCGAATGTATAGTACCAGAAGAGCATACCACGGAAGAAGTATTACTTGGTACAACAATTTTGCTCGAAAACCACCGAAAAACTGCTTCAAAAACTACCATTTTTAGAAAGTATAGTACCAGGAGAGCATACCACGGAAGAGGTAGCACCTAGTACAGCAATTTTGCTCGAAAACCACCGAAAATCTGCTTCAAAAACTACCAGTTTTCGAATGTATAGTACCAAGAGAGCATACCACGGAAGAAGTAGCAGCTAGTACAACAATTTCGCTCGAAAACCACCGAAAAACTGCTTCAAAAACTACCAGTTTTCGAAAGTACAGTACCAAGAGAGCATACCACGGAAGAGGTAGCACCTAGTACAACAATTTGGCTCGAAAACCACCGACAATCTGCTTCAAAAACTACCAGTTTTCGAATGTATAGTACCAGAAGAGCATACCACGGAAGAGGTAGCACCTTGTACAGTAATTTTGCTCGAAAACCACCGAAAAACTGCTTCAAAAACTACCAGTTTTCGAGTGTTCAGTACCAGAAGAGCATACCACGGAAGACGTAGCACCTAGTTCTGCAATTTTGCTCGTAAAACACCGAAAAACTGCTTCAAAAACTACCAGTTTTCGAATGTATAGTACCAGGAGAGCATACCACGGAAGAGGTAGCACCTAGTACAACAATTTTGCTCGAAAACCACCGAAAAACTGCTTCAAAAACTATCAGTTTTCGAATGTATAGTACCAAGAGAGCATACCGCGGAATCGGTAGCTTCTAGTACAGCAATTTTGCTCGTAAAACACCGAAAAACTGCTTCAAAAACTACCAGTTTTTGAATGTATAGTACCAGAAGAGCATACCACGGAAGACGTAGCACCTAGTACTGCAATTTTGCTCGAAAACCACCGATAAACTGCTTCAAAAACTACCAGTTTTCGAGTGTTCAGTACCAGGAGAGCATACCACGGAAGAAGTAGCACCTAGTACAGCAATTTTGCTCGTAAAACACCGAAAAACTGCTTCAAAAACTACCAGTTTTCGAATGTATAGTACCAGGAGAGCATACCACGGAAGAGGTAGCACCTAGTACAACAATTTTGCTCGAAAACCACCGAAAAACTGCTTCAAAAACTATCAGTTTTCGAATGTATAGTACCAGAAGAGCATACCACGGAAGAGGTAGCACCAAGTACAGTATTTTTGCTCGAAAACCACCGAAAATCTGCTTCAAAAACTACCAGTTTTTGAATGTATAGTACCAGGAGAGCATACCACGGAAGAAGTAGCACCTAGTACAGCAATTTGGCTCGAAAACCACCGAAAAACTGCTTCAAAAACTACCAGTTTTCGAATGTACAGTACCAAGAGAACATACCACGGAATAGGTAGCTTCTAGTACAGCAATTTGGCTCGTAAAACACCGAAAAACTGCTTCAAAAACTACCAGTTTTTGAATGTATAGTACCAGGAGCGCATACCACGGAAGAAGTAGCACCTAGTACAGCAATTTTGCTCGAAAACCACCGAAAAAACTGCTTCAAAAACTACCAGTTTTCGAATGTATAGTACCAGGAGAGCATACCACGGATGAGGTAGCACCTAGTACAGCAATTTTGCTCGAAAACCACCGAAAAACTGCTTCAAAAACTACCAGTTTTCGAATGTATAGTACCAGGAGAGCATACCACGGAAGAAGTAGCACCTAGTACAGCAATTTTGCTCGAAAACCACCGCATACCACGGAAGAATTATCACCTAGTACAGCAATTTTAGTCGAAAACCACCGATAAACTGCTTCAAAAACTACCAGTATTCGAGTGTTCAGTACCAGGAGAGCATACCACGGAAGAAGTAGCACCTAGTATAGCAATTTGGCTCGAAAACCACCGAAAAACTGCTTCAAAAACTACCAGTTTTCGAATGTATAGTACCAGGAGAGCATACCACGGAAAAAGTATCACCTAGTACAGCAATTTTGCTCGAAAACCACCGAAAAACTGCTTCAAAAACTACCAGTTTTCGAATGTATAGTACCAGGAGAGCATACCACGGAAGAGGTAGCACCTAGTACAGCAATTTTGCTCGAAAACCACCGAAAATCTGCTTCAAAAACTACCAGTTTTCGAATGTATAGTACCAAGAGAGCATACCACGGAAGAAGTAGCACCTAGTACAGCAATTTGGCTCGAAAACCACCGAAAAACTGCTTCAAAAACTACCAGTTTTCGAAAGTACAGTACCAAGAGAGCATACCACGGAAGAGGTAGCACCTTGTACAGCAATTTTGCTCGAAAACCACCGAAAATCTGCTTCAAAAACTACCAGTTTTCGAATGTATAGTACCAAGAGAGCATACCACGGAAGAAGTAGCACCTAGTACAGCAATTTGGCTCGAAAACCACCGAAAAACTCCTTCAAAAACTACCAGTTTTCGAGTGTTCAGTACCAGAAGAGCATACCACGGAAGAAGTAGCACCTAGTACAGCAATTTTGCTCGAAAACCACCGAAAAACTGCTTCAAAAACTACCAGTTTTCGAATGTACAGTACCAAGAGAGCATACCACGGAATAGGTAGCTTCTAGTACAGCAATTTTGCTCGTAAAACACCGAAAAACTGCTTCAAAAACTACCAGTTTTTGAATGTATAGTACCAGAAGAGCATACCACGGAAGACGTAGCACCTAGTACTGCAATTTTGCTCGAAAACCACCGAAAATCTGCTTCAAAAACTACCAGTTTTCGAATGTATAGTACCAAGAGAGCATACCACTGAAGAAGTAGCACCTAGTACAGCAATTTTGCTCGAAAACCACCGAAAAACTGCTTCAAAAACTACCAGTTTTCGAGTGTTTAGTATCTGGAGAGCATACCACGGAAGAAGTAGCACCTAGTACAGCAATTTTGCTCGAAAACCACCGAAAAACTGCTTCAAAAACTACCAGTTTTCGAATGTATAGTACCAGAAAAGCATACCACGGAAGAGGTAGCACCTAGTACAGCAATTTTGCTCGAAAACCACCGAAAAACTGCTTCAAAAACTACCAGTTTTGGAATATTTAGTACAAGGAGAGCATACCACGGAAGAGGTAGCCCCTAGTACAGCAATTTTGCTCGAAAACCACCGAAAAACGGCTTCAAAAACTACCAGTTTTCGAATGTATAGTACCAGAACAGCATACCACGGAAGAAGTAGCACCTAGTACAGCAATTTTAGTCGAAAACTACCGAAAAACTGCTTCAAAAACTACCAGTTCTCGAATGTATAGTACCGAAAGAGCATACCACGAAAGAGGTAGCACCTAATACAGCAATTTTGCTCGAAAACCACCGAAAAACTGCTTCAAAAACTACCAGTTTTGGAATGTTTAGTACCGGGAGAGCATACCACGGAAGAAGTAGCACCTAGTACAGCTATTTTTTCTCGAAAAGCACCGAAAAACTGCTTCAAAAACTACCAGTTTTCGAGTGTTCAGTACAAAAAGAGCATACCACGGAAGAAGTAGCACCTAGTACAGCAATTTTGTTCGAAAACCACCGAAAAACTGCTTCAAAAACTACCAGTTCTTGAATGTATAGTACCAGGAGAGCATACCACGGAGGAAGTAGCACCTAGTACAACAATTTTGCTCGAAAACCACCGAAAAACTGCTTCAAAAACTACCAGTTTTCGATTGTTCAGTACCAGGAGAGCATACCACGGAAGAAGTAGCACCTAGTATAGCAATTTTGCTCGAAAACCACCGAAAAACTGCTTCAAAAACTACCAGTTTTCGAGTGTTCAGTACGAAAAAAGCACACCACGGAAGAAGTAGCACCTAGTACAGCAATTTTGCTCGAAAACCACCGAAAAACTGCTTCAAAAACTACCAGTTTTCGAATGTATAGTACCAGAAGAGCATACCACGGAAGAAGTAGCACCTAGTATAGCAATTTTGCTCGAAAACCACCGAAAAACTGCTTCAAAAACTACCAGTTTTCGAGTGTTCAGTACGAAAAAAGCACATCACGGAAGAAGTAGCACCTAGTACAACAATTTTGCTCGAAAACCACCGAAAATCTGCTTCAAAAACTACCAGTTTTCGAATGTATAGTACCAGAAGAGCATACCACGGAAGAAGTATTACTTGGTACAACAATTTTGCTCGAAAACCACCGAAAAACTGCTTCAAAAACTACCAGTTTTTGAATGTTCGGCACCAGAAGAGCATACCACGGAAGAAGTAGCACCTAGTACAACAATTTGGCTCGAAAACCACCGAAAAACTGCTTCAAAAACTACCAGTTTTCGAGTGTTCAGTACGAAAAAAGCACACCACGGAAGAAGTAGCACCTAGTACAACAATTTTGCTCGAAAACTACCGAAAATCTGCTTCAAAAACTACCAGTTTTTGAATGTATAGTACCAGGAGAGCATACCACGGAAGAAGTAGCACCTAGTACAGCAATTTTGCTCGAAAACCACCGAAAAACTGCTTCAAAAACTACCAGTTTTCGAAAGTACAGTACCAAGAGAGCATACCACGGAATAGGTAGCTTTTAGTACAGCAATTTTGCTCGTAAAACACCGAAAAACTGCTTCAAAAACTACCAGTTTTCGAGTGTTCAGTACCAGGAGAGCATACCACGGAAGAAGTAGCACCTAGTACAGCAATTTTGCTCGAAAACCACCGAAAAACTGCTTCAAAAACTACCAGTTTTAGAAAGTACAGTACCAAGAGAGCATACCACGGAAGAGGTAGCACCTTGTACAGCAATTTTGCTCGAAAACCACCGAAAAACTGCTTCAAAAACTACCAGTTTTCGAATGTATAGTACCAGAAGAGCATACCACGGAAGAGGTAGCACCTTGTACAGTAATTTTGCTCGAAAACCACCGAAAAACTGCTTCAAAAACTACCAGTTTACGAGTGTTCAGTACCAGAAGAGCATACCACGGAAGAAGTAGCACCTAGTACAGCAATTTTGCTCGAAAACCACCGAAAAACTGCTTCAAAAACTACCAGTTTTCGAATGTACAGTACCAAGAGAGCATACCACGGAATAGGTAGCTTCTAGTACAGCAATTTTGCTCGTAAAACACCGAAAAACTGCTTCAAAAACTACCAGTTTTTGAATGTATAGTACCAGAAGAGCATACCACGGAAGAGGTAGCACCTAGTACTGCAATTTTGCTCGAAAACCACCAAAAAACTGCTTCAAAAACTACCAGTTTTTGAATGTATAGTACCAGGAGAGCATACCACGGAAGAAGTAGCACCTAGTACAGCAATTTTGCTCGAAAACCACCGAAAAACTGCTTCAAAAACTACCAGTTTTCGAATGTACAGTACCAAGAGAACATACCACGGAATAGGTAGCTTCTAGTACAGCAATTTTGCTCGTAAAACACCGAAAAACTGCTTCAAAAACTACCAGTTCTTGAATGTATAGTACCAGGAGAGCATACCACGGAAGAGGTAGCACCTAGTACAACAATTTTGCTCGAAAACCACCGATAAACTGCTTCAAAAACTATCAGTTTTCGAATGTATAGTACCAGAAGAGCATACCACGGAAGAGGTAGCACCTTGTACAGTAATTTTGCTCGAAAACCACCGAAAAACTGCTTCAAAAACTACCAGTTTACGAGTGTTCAGTACCAGAAGAGCATACCACGGAAGAAGTAGCACCTAGTACAGCAATTTTGCTCGAAAACCACCGAAAAACTGCTTCAAAAACTACCAGTTTTCGAATGTACAGTACCAAGAGAGCATACCACGGAATAGGTAGCTTCTAGTACAGCAATTTTGCTCGTAAAACACCGAAAAACTGCTTCAAAAACTACCAGTTTTTGAATGTATAGTACCAAAAGAGCATACCACGGAAGACGTAGCACCTAGTACTGCAATTTTGCTCGAAAACCACCGAAAAACTGCTTCAAAAACTACCAGTTTTCGAGTGTTCAGTACCAGGAGAGCATACCACGGAAGAAGTAGCACCTAGTACAGCAATTTTGCTCGTAAAACACCGAAAAACTGCTTCAAAAACTACCAGTTTTCGAATGTATATTACCAGGAGAGCATACTACGAAAGAGGTAGCACCTAGTACAACAATTTTGCTCGAAAACCACCGAAAAACTGCTTCAAAAACTACCAGTTTTGGAATGTATAGTACCAGAAGAGCATACCACGGAAGAGGTAGCACCAAGTACAGTATTTTTGCTCGAAAACTACCGAAAAACTGCTTCAAAAACTACCAGTTTTTGAATGTATAGTACCAGGAGAGCATACCACGGAAGAAGTAGCACCTAGTACAGCAATTTTGCTCGAAAACCACCGAAAAACTGCTTCAAAAACTACCAGTTTTCGAATGTACAGTACCAAGAGAACATACCACGGAATAGGTAGCATCTAGTACAGCATTTTTGCTCGTAAAACACCGAAAAACTGCTTCAAAAACTACCAGTTTTTGAATGTATAGTACCAGGAGCGCATACCACGGAAGAAGTAGCACCTAGTACAGCAATTTTGCTCGAAAACCACCGAAAAACTGCTTCAAAAACTACCAGTTTTCGAATGTATAGTACCAGGAGAGCATACCACGGAAGAAGTAGCACCTAGTACAGCAAGTTTGCTCGAAAACCACCGAAAAACTGCTTCAAAAACTACCAGTTTTCGAATGTATAGTACCAGAAGTGCATACCACGGAAGAAGTAGCACCTAGTACAGCAATTTTGCTCGAAAACCACCGAAAAACTGCTTCAAAAACTACCAGTTTTCGAATGTATAGTACCAGAAGAGCATACCACGGAAAAGGTAGCACCTTGTACAGTAATTTTGCTCGAAAACCACCGAAAAACTGCTTCAAAAACTACCAGTTTACGAGTGTTCAGTACCAGAAGAGCATACCACGGAAGAAGTAGCACCTAGTACAGCAATTTTGCTCGAAAACCACCGAAAAACTGCTTCAAAAACTACCAGTTTTCGAATGTACAGTACCAAGAGAGCATACCACGGAATAGGTAGCTTCTAGTACAGCAATTTTGCTCGTAAAACACCGAAAAACTGCTTCAAAAACTACCAGTTTTTGAATGTATAGTACCAGAAGAGCATACCACGGAACACGTAGCACCTAGTACTGCAATTTTGCTCGAAAACCACCGAAAAACTGCTTCAAAAACTACCAGGTTGTGAATGTATAGTACCAGGAGAGCATACCACGGAAGAAGTAGCACCTAGTACAGCAATTTTGCTCGAAAACCACCGAAAAACTGCTTCAAAAACTACCAGTTTTCGAATGTACAGTACCAAGAGAACATACCACGGAATAGGTAGCTTCTAGTACAGCAATTTTGCTCGTAAAACACCGAAAAACTGCTTCAAAAACTACCAGTTCTTGAATGTATAGTACCAGGAGAGCATACCACGGAAGAGGTAGCACCTAGTACAACAATTTTGCTCGAAAACCACCGATAAACTGCTTCAAAAACTATCAGTTTTCGAATGTATAGTACCAGAAGAGCATACCACGGAAGAGGTAGCACCTTGTACAGTAATTTTGCTCGAAAACCACCGAAAAACTGCTTCAAAAACTACCAGTTTACGAGTGTTCAGTACCAGAAGAGCATACCACGGAAGAAGTAGCACCTAGTACAGCAATTTTGCTCGAAAACCACCGAAAAACTGCTTCAAAAACTACCAGTTTTCGAATGTACAGTACCAAGAGAGCATACCACGGAATAGGTAGCTTCTAGTACAGCAATTTTGCTCGTAAAACACCGAAAAACTGCTTCAAAAACTACCAGTTTTTGAATGTATAGTACCAAAAGAGCATACCACGGAAGACGTAGCACCTAGTACTGCAATTTTGCTCGAAAACCACCGAAAAACTGCTTCAAAAACTACCAGTTTTCGAGTGTTCAGTACCAGGAGAGCATACCACGGAAGAAGTAGCACCTAGTACAGCAATTTTGCTCGTAAAACACCGAAAAACTGCTTCAAAAACTACCAGTTTTCGAATGTATAGTACCAGGAGAGCATACTACGAAAGAGGTAGCACCTAGTACAACAATTTTGCTCGAAAACCACCGAAAAACTGCTTCAAAAACTACCAGTTTTCGAATGTATAGTACCAGAAGAGCATACCACGGAAGAGGTAGCACCAAGTACAGTATTTTTGCTCGAAAACTACCGAAAAACTGCTTCAAAAACTACCAGTTTTTGAATGTATAGTACCAGGAGAGCATACCACGGAAGAAGTAGCACCTAGTACAGCAATTTTGCTCGAAAACCACAGAAAAACTGCTTCAAAAACTACCAGTTTTCGAATGTACAGTACCAAGAGAACATACCACGGAATAGGTAGCATCTAGTACAGCATTTTTGCTCGTAAAACACCGAAAAACTGCTTCAAAAACTACCAGTTTTTGAATGTATAGTACCAGGAGCGCATACCACGGAAGAAGTAGCACCTAGTACAGCAATTTTGCTCGAAAACCACCGAAAAACTGCTTCAAAAACTACCAGTTTTCGAATGTATAGTACCAGGAGAGCATACCACGGAAGAAGTAGCACCTAGTACAGCAAGTTTGCTCGAAAACCACCGAAAAACTGCTTCAAAAACTACCAGTTTTCGAATGTATAGTACCAGAAGTGCATACCACGGAAGAAGTAGCACCTAGTACAGCAATTTTGCTCGAAAACCACCGAAAAACTGCTTCAAAAACTACCAGTTTTCGAATGTATAGTACCAGGAGAGCATACCACGGAAGAAGTAGCACCTAGTACAGCAATTTTGCTCGAAAACCACCGCATACCACGGAAGAATTATCACCTAGTACAGCAATTTGGCTCGAAAACCACCGATAAACTGCTTCAAAAACTACCAGTATTCGAGTGTTCAGTACCAGGAGAGCATACCACGGAAGAAGTAGCACCTAGTACAGCAATTTGGCTCGAAAACCACCGAAAACCTGCATCAAAACTACCAGTTTTCGAATGTACAGTACCAAGAGAACATACCACGGAATAGGTAGCATCTAGTACAGCATTTTTGCTCGTAAAACACCGAAAAACTGCTTCAAAAACTACCAGTTTTTGAATGTATAGTACCAGGAGCGCATACCACGGAAGAGGTAGCACCTAGTACAGCAATTTTGCTCAAAAACCACCGAAAAACTGCTTCAAAAACTACCAGTTTTCGAGTGTTCAGTACCAGAAGAGCATACCACGGAAGAAGTAGCACCTAGTACAGCAATTTTGCTCGAAAACCACCGATAAACTGCTTCAAAAACTACCAGTTTTCGAATGTATAGTACCAGGAGAGCATACCACGGAAGAGGTAGCACCTAGTACAGCAATTTTGCTCAAAAACCACCGAAAAACTGCTTCAAAAACTACCAGTTTTTGAATGTATAGTACCAGAAGAGCATACCATGGAAGAAGTAGCACCTAGTACAGCAATTTTGCTCGAAAACCACCGATAAACTGCTTCAAAAACTACCAGTTTTCGAATGTATAGTACCAGGAGGGCATACCACGGAAGAAGTAGCACCTAGTACAAAAATTTTGCTCGAAAACCACCGAAAAACTGCTTCAAAAACTACCAGTTTTCGAATGTTTAGTACCAGAAGAGCATACCACGGAAGAGGTAGCACCTAGTACAGCAATTTTGCTCAAAAACCACCGAAAAACTGCTTCAAAAACTACCAGTTTTTGAATGTATAGTACCAGAAGAGCATACCAAGGAAGAAGTAGCACCTAGTACAGCAATTTTGCTCGAAAACCACCGATAAACTGCTTCAAAAACTACCAGTTTTCGAATGTATAGTACCAGGAGGGCATACCACGGAAGAAGTAGCACCTAGTACAACAATTTTTTCTCGAAAACCACCGAAAAACTGCTTCAAAAACTACCAGTTTTCAAGTGTTCAGTACCATAAGAGCATACCACGGAAGAAGTAGCACCTAGTACAGCAATTTGGCTCGAAAACCACCGAAAAACTGCTTAAAAAACTACCAGTTTTCGAATGTATAGTACCAGAAGAGCATACCACGTAAGAAGTAGCACCTAGTACAACAATTTTTTCTCGAAAACCACCGATAAACTGCTTCAAAAACTACCAGTTTTCGAATGTATAGTACCAGGAGGGCATACCACGGAAGAAGTAGCACCTAGTACAACAATTTTGCTCGAAAACCACCGAAAAACTGCTTCAAAAACTACCAGTTTTCGAATGTATAGTACCAGGAGAGCATACCACGGAAGAGGTAGCACCTAGTACAACAATTACGCTCGAAAACCACCGAAAAACTGCTTCAAAAACTACCAGTTTTCAAGTGTTCAGTACCAGGAGAGCATACCACGGAAGAAGTAGCACCTAGTACAGCAAATTTGCTCGAAAACCACCGAAAATCTGCTTCAAAAACTACCAGTTTTCGAATGTATAGTACCAGAAGAGCATACCACGTAAGAAGTAGCACCTAGTACAACAATTTTGCTCGAAAACCACCAAAAAACTGCTTCAAAAACTACCAGTTTTCGAGTGTTCAGTACCAGAAGAGCATACCACGGAAGAAGTTTTACTTGGTACAACAATTTTGCTCGAAAACCACCGAAAAACTGCTTCAAAAACTACCAGTTTTCGAATGTATAGTACCAGGAGGGCATACCACGGAAGAAGTAGCACCTAGTACAACAATTTTTTCTCGAAAACCACCGAAAAACTGCTTCAAAACTACTAGTTTTCGAGTGTTCAGTATCATAAGAGCATACCACGGAAGCAGTAGCACCTAGTAAAACAATTTTGCTCGTAAACCACCGAAAAACTGCTTCAAAAACTACCAGTTTTCGAATGTATAGTACCCGAAGAGCATACCACCGAAGAGGTAGCACCTAGTACAGCAATTTTGCTCGTAAACCACCGAAAAACTGCTTCAAAAACTACCAGTTTTCGAATGTATAGTACCCGAAGAGCATACCACCGAAGAGGTGGCACCTAGTACAGCAATTTTGCTCGAAAACCACCGAAAAACTGCTTCAAAAACTACCAGTTTTTGAATATTCGGCACCAGAAGAGCATACCACGGAAGAAGTAGCACCTAGTACAGTAATTTTGCTCGAAAACCACCGAAAAACTGCTTCAAAAACTACCAGTTTTGGAATGTATAGTACCAGCAGAGCATACCACGGAAGAAGTAGCACCTAGTATAGCAATTTTGCTCGAAAACCACCGAAAAACTGCTTAAAAAACTACCAGTATTCGAGTGTTCAGTACCAGAAGAGCATACCACGGAAGAGGTAGCACCTAGTATAGCAATTTTGCTCGAAAACCACCGATAAACTGCTTCAAAAACTACCAGTTTTCGAATTTACAGTACCAAGAGAGCATACCACGGAATAGGTAGCTTCTAGTACAGCAATTTTGCTCGTAAAACACCGAAAAACTGCTTCAAAAACTACCAGTTTTCGAATGTATAGTACCAAGAGAGCATACCACGGAAGAAGTAGCACCTAGTACAACAATTTTGCTCGAAAACCACCGAAAAACTGCTTCAAAAACTACCAGTTTTCGAATGTATAGTACCAGAAGAGCATACCACGGAAGAGGTAGCACCTTGTACAGCAATTTTGCTCGAAAACCACCGAAAAACTGCTTCAAAAACTACCAGTTTTCGAATGTATAGTACCAGGAGAGCATACCACGGAAGAGGTAGCACCTAGTACAGCAATTTTGCTCGAAAACCACCGATAAACTGCTTCAAAAACTACCAGTGTTCGAGTGTTCAGTACCAGGAGAGCATACCACGGAAGAGGTAGCACCTAGTATAGCAATTTGGCTCGAAAACCACCGAAAAACTGCTTCAAAAACTACCAGTTTTCGAATGTATAGTATCAGAAGAGCATACCACGGAAGAGGTAGCACCTAGTACAGCAATTTTGCTCGAAAACCACCGAAAAACTGCTTCAAAAACTACCAGTTTTCGAATGTATAGTACCAAGAGAGCATACCACGGAAGACGTAGCACCTAGTACAGCAATTTTGCTCGAAAACCACCGAAAAACTGCTTCAAAAACTACCAGTTTTTAAAAATTCGGTACCAGAAGAGCATACCACGGAAGAAGTAGCACCTAGTACAAAAATTTGGCTCGAAAACCACCGAAAAACTGCTTCAAAAACTACCAGTTTTCAAGTGTTCAGTACCAGGAGAGCATACCACGGAAGAAGTAGCACCTAGTACAGCAATTTTGCTCGAAAACCACCGAAAACTGCTTCAAAAACTACCAGTTTTCGAATGTACAGTACCAAGAGAGCATACCACGGAATAGGTAGCTTCTAGTACAGCAATTTTGCTCGAAAACCACCGAAAAACTGCTTCAAAAACTACCAGTTTTTGAGTGTTCAGTACCAGGAGAGCATACCACGGAAGAAGTAGCACCTAGTACAGCAATTTTGCTCAAAAACCACCGAAAAACTGCTTCAAAAACTACCAGTTTTTGAATGTATAGTACCAGAAGAGCATACCACGGAAGAAGTAGCACCTAGTACAGCAATTTTGCTCGAAAACCACCGATAAACTGCTTCAAAAACTACCAGTTTTCGAATGTATAGTACCAGGAGGGCATACCACGGAAAAAGTAGCACCTAGTACAACAATTTTTTCTCGAAAACCACCGAAAAACTGCTTCAAAAACTACCAGTTTTCAAGTGTTCAGTACCATAAGAGCATACCACGGAAGCAGTAGCACCTAGTACAGCAATTTGGCTCGAAAACCACCGATAAACTGCTTCAAAAACTACCAGTTTTCGAATGTATAGTACACGAAGAGCATACCACCGAAGAGGTGGCACCAAGTACAGCAATTTTGCTCGAAAACCACCAAAAAACTGCTTCAAAAACTACCAGTTTTCGAGTGTTCAGTACCAGAAGAGCATACCACGGAAGAAGTTTTACTTGGTACAACAATTTTGCTCGAAAACCACCGAAAAACTGCTTCAAAAACTACCAGTTTTCGAATGTATAGTACCAGGAGGGCATACCACGGAAGAAGTAGCACCTAGTACAACAATTTTTTCTCGAAAACCACCGAAAAACTGCTTCAAAACTACTAGTTTTCGAGTGTTCAGTACCATAAGAGCATACCACGGAAGCAGTAGCACCTAGTAAAACAATTTTGCTCGTAAACCACCGAAAAACTGCTTCAAAAACTACCAGTTTTCGAATGTATAGTACCCGAAGAGCATACCACGGAAGAGGTAGCACCTAGTACAGCAATTTTGCTCGTAAACCACCGAAAAACTGCTTCAAAAACTACCAGTTTTCGAATGTATAGTACCCGAAGAGCATACCACCGAAGAGGTGGCACCTAGTACAGCAATTTTGCTCGAAAACCACCGAAAAACTGCTTCAAAAACTACCAGTTTTTGAATATTCGGCACCAGAAGAGCATACCACGGAAGAAGTAGCACCTAGTACAGTAATTTTGCTCGAAAACCACCGAAAAACTGCTTCAAAAACTACCAGTTTTCGAATGTATAGTACCAGCAGAGCATACCACGGAAGAGGTAGCACCTAGTATAGCAATTTTGCTCGAAAACCACCGAAAAACTGCTTAAAAAACTACCAGTATTCGAGTGTTCAGTACCAGAAGAGCATACCACAGAAGAGGTAGCACCTAGTATAGCAATTTTGCTCGAAAACCACCGATAAACTGCTTCAAAAACTACCAGTTTTCGAATTTACAGTACCAAGAGAGCATACCACGGAATAGGTAGCTTCTAGTACAGCAATTTTGCTCGTAAAACACCGAAAAACTGCTTCAAAAACTACCAGTTTTCGAATGTATAGTACCCGAAGAGCATACCACCGAAGAGGTAGCACCTAGTACAGCAATTTTGCTCGTAAACCACCGAAAAACTGCTTCAAAAACTACCAGTTTTCGAATGTATAGTACCCGAAGAGCATACCACCGAAGAGGTGGCACCTAGTACAGCAATTTTGCTCGAAAACCACCGAAAAACTGCTTCAAAAACTACCAGTTTTTGAATATTCGGCACCAGAAGAGCATACCACCGAAGAGGAAGCACCTAGTACAGCAATTTGGCTCGAAAACCACCGAAAAAACTGCTTCAAAAACTACCAGTTTTCGAATGTTTAGTACCAGAAGAGCATACCACGGAAGAAGTAGCACCTAGTACAGCAATTTTGCTCGAAAACCACCGAAAAACTGCTTCAAAAACTACCAGTTTTCGAATGTTTAGTACCAAAAGGGCATGCCGCGGAAGAGGTAGCACCTAGTACAGCAATTTTGCTCGAAAACCACCGAAAAACTGCTTCAAAAACTACCAGTTTTCGAATGTATAGTACCAGGAGAGCATACCACGGAAGAGGTAGCACCTAGTACAGCAATTTTGCTCGAAAACCACCAAAAAACTGCTTCAAAAACTACCAGTTTTCGAATGTACAGTACCAAGAGAGCATGCCGCGGAAGAAGTAGCACCTAGTACAGCAATTTGGCTCGAAAACCACCGAAAAACTGCTTCAAAAACTACCAGTTTTCGAATGTATAGTACCAGAAGAGCATACCACCGAAGAGGAAGCACCTAGTACAGCAATTTGGCTCGAAAACCACCGAAAAACTGCTTCAAAAACTACCAGTTTTCGAATGTATAGTACCAGAAGAGCATACCACGGAAGAAGTAGCACCTAGTACAGCAATTTTGCTCGAAAACCACCGATAAACTGCTTCAAAAACTACCAGTTTTCGAATGTATAGTACCCGAAGAGCATACCACCGAAGAGGTGGCACCAAGTACAACAATTTTGCTCGAAAACCACCAAAAAACTGCTTCAAAAACTACCAGTTTTCGAGTGTTCAGTACCAGAAGAGCATACCACGGAAGCAGTAGCACCTAGCACAACAATTTTGCTCGAAAACCACCGAAAAACTGCTTAAAAAACTACCAGTTTTCGAATGTATAGTACCCGGAGAGCATACCACCGAAGAGGTGGCACCTAGTACAGCAATTTTGCTCGAAAACCACCGAAAAACTGCTTCAAAAACTACCAGTTTTCGAATGTATAGTAACAGGAGGGCATACCACGGAAGAAGTAGCACCTAGTACAACAATTTTTTCTCGAAAACCACCGAAAAACTGCTTCAAAAACTACCAGTTTTCGAGTGTTCAGTACCATAAGAGCATACCACGGAAGCAGTAGCACCTAGTACAACAATTTTGCTCGAAAACCACCGATAAACTGCTTCAAAAACTACCAGTTTTCGAATGTATAGTACCAGGAGGGCATACCACGGAAGAAGTAGCACCTAGTACAACAATTTTTTCTCGAAAACCACCGAAAAACTGCTTCAAAACTACTAGTTTTCGAGTGTTCAGTACCATAAGAGCATACCACGGAAGCAGTAGCACCTAGTAAAACAATTTTGCTCGAAAACCACCGAAAAACTGCTTCAAAAACTACCAGTTTTCGAATGTATAGTACCAGGAGAGCATACCACCGAAGAGGTGGCACCAAGTACAGCAATTTTGCTCGAAAACCACCAAAAAACTGCTTCAAAAACTACCAGTTTTCGAGTGTTCAGTACCAGAAGAGCATACCACGGAAGAAGTATTACTTGGTACAACAATTTTGCTCGAAAACCACCGAAAAACTGCTTCAAAAACTACCAGTTTTCGAATGTATAGTACCAGAAGAGCATACCACGGAAGAAGTAGCACCTAGTACAGCAATTTTGCTCGAAAACCACCGGAAAACTGCTTCAAAAACTACCAGTTTTTGAATGTATAGTACCAGAAGAGCATACCACGGAAGAAGTAGCACCTAGTACAGCAATTTTGCTCGAAAACCACCGATAAACTGCTTCAAAAACTACCAGTTTTCGAATGTATAGTACCAGGAGGGCATACTATGGAAGAAGTAGCACCTAGTACAGCAATTTTGCTCGAAAACCACCGAGAAACTGCTTCAAAAACTACCAGTTTTCGAGTGTTCAGTACCAAGAGAGCATACCACGGAAGAAGTAGCACCTAGTACAGCAATTTTGCTCGAAAACCACCGAAAAACTGCTTCAAAAACTACCAGTTTTCGAATGTTTAGTACCAGGAGAGCATACCACGGAAGAAGTATCACCTAGTACAGCAATTTTGCTCGAAAACCACCGAAAAACTGCTCCAAAAACTACCAGTTTTCGAATGTTTAGTACCAAGAGAGCATGCCACGGAAGAAGTAGCACCTAGTATAGCTATTTTGCTCGAAAACCACCGAAAAACTGCTTCAAAAACTACCAGTTTTTGAATGTATAGTTTCAGAAGAGCATACCACGGAAGAAGTAGCACCTAGTACAGCAATTTTGCTCGAAAACCACCAAAAAACTGCTTCAAAAACTACCAGTTTTCGAATGTACAGTACCAAGAGAGCATGCCGCGGAAGAAGTAGCACCTAGTACAGCAATTTGGCTCGAAAACCACCGAAAAACTGCTTCAAAAACTACCAGTTTTCGAATGTATAGTACCAGAAGAGCATACCACCGAAGAGGAAGCACCTAGTACAGCAATTTGGCTCGAAAACCACCGAAAAACTGCTTCAAAAACTACCAGTTTTCGAATGTATAGTACCAGAAGAGCATACCACGGAAGAAGTAGCACCTAGTACAGCAATTTTGCTCGAAAACCACCGATAAACTGCTTCAAAAACTACCAGTTTTCGAATGTATAGTACCCGAAGAGCATACCACCGAAGAGGTGGCACCAAGTACAACAATTTTGCTCGAAAACCACCAAAAAACTGCTTCAAAAACTACCAGTTTTCGAGTGTTCAGTACCAGAAGAGCATACCACGGAAGCAGTAGCACCTAGCACAACAATTTTGCTCGAAAACCACCGAAAAACTGCTTAAAAAACTACCAGTTTTCGAATGTATAGTACCCGGAGAGCATACCACCGAAGAGGTGGCACCAAGTACAGCAATTTTGCTCGAAAACCACCGAAAAACTGCTTCAAAAACTACCAGTTTTCGAATGTATAGTAACAGGAGGGCATACCACGGAAGAAGTAGCACCTAGTACAACAATTTTTTCTCGAAAACCACCGAAAAACTGCTTCAAAAACTACCAGTTTTCGAGTGTTCAGTACCATAAGAGCATACCACGGAAGCAGTAGCACCTAGTACAACAATTTTGCTCGAAAACCACCGATAAACTGCTTCAAAAACTACCAGTTTTCGAATGTATAGTACCAGGAGGGCATACCACGGAAGAAGTAGCACCTAGTACAACAATTTTTTCTCGAAAACCACCGAAAAACTGCTTCAAAACTACTAGTTTTCGAGTGTTCAGTACCATAAGAGCATACCACGGAAGCAGTAGCACCTAGTAAAACAATTTTGCTCGAAAACCACCGAAAAACTGCTTCAAAAACTACCAGTTTTCGAATGTATAGTACCAGGAGAGCATACCACCGAAGAGGTGGCACCAAGTACAGCAATTTTGCTCGAAAACCACCAAAAAACTGCTTCAAAAACTACCAGTTTTCGAGTGTTCAGTACCAGAAGAGCATACCACGGAAGAAGTATTACTTGGTACAACAATTTTGCTCGAAAACCACCGAAAAACTGCTTCAAAAACTACCAGTTTTCGAATGTATAGTACCAGAAGAGCATACCACGGAAGAAGTAGCACCTAGTACAGCAATTTTGCTCGAAAACCACCGATAAACTGCTTCAAAAACTACCAGTTTTCGAATGTATAGTACCAGGAGGGCATACTATGGAAGAAGTAGCACCTAGTACAGCAATTTTGCTCGAAAACCACCGAGAAACTGCTTCAAAAACTACCAGTTTTCGAGTGTTCAGTACCAAAAGAGCATACCACGGAAGAAGTAGCACCTAGTACAGCAATTTTGCTCGAAAACCACCGAAAAACTGTTTAAAAAACTACCAGTTTTCGAATGTATAGTACCAGAAGAGCATACCACCGAAGAGGTGGCACCAAGTACAGCAATTTTGCTCGAAAACCACCAAAAAACTGCTTCAAAAACTACCAGTTTTCGAATGAATAGTACCAGAAGAGCATACCACGGAAGAAGTATTACTTGGTACAACAATTTTGCTCGAAAACCACCGAAAAAACTGCTTCAAAAACTACCAGTTTTTGAATATTCGGCACCAGAAGAGCATACCACGGAAGAAGTAGCACCTAGTACAGTAATTTTGCTCGAAAACCACCGAAAAACTGCTTAAAAAACTACCAGTTTTTGAATGTATAGTACCAGGAGAGCATACCACGGAAGAAGTATCACCTAGTACAGCAATTTTGCTCGAAAACCACCGAAAAACTGCTTCAAAAACTACCAGTTTTCGAATTTACAGTACCAAGAGAGCATACCACGGAATAGGTAGCACCTAGTACAGCAATTTTGCTCGTAAAACACCGAAAAACTGCTTCAAAAACTACCAGTTTTTGAATGTATAGTACCAGGAGAGCATACCACGGAAGAAGTAGCACCTAGTACAACAATTTTGCTCGAAAACCACCGAAAAACTGCTTCAAAAACTACCAGTTTTCGAATGTATAGTACCAGAAGAGCATACCACGGAAGAGGTAGCACCTTGTACAGCAATTTTGCTCGAAAACCACCGAAAAACTGCTTAAAAAACTACCAGTTTTCGAATGTATAGTACCAGGAGAGCATACCACGGAAGAGGTAGCACCTAGTATAGCAATTTTGCTCGAAAACCACCGATAAACTGCTTCAAAAACTACCAGTATTCGAGTGTTCAGTACCAGGAGAGCATACCACGGAAGAAGTAGCACCTAGTATAGCAATTTGGCTCGAAAACCACCGAAAAACTGCTTCAAAAACTACCAGTTTTCGAATGTATAGTACCAGGAGAGCATACCACGGAAGAGGTAGCACCTAGTACAGCAATTTTGCTCGAAAACCACCGAAAAACTGCTTCAAAAACTACCAGTTTTCGAATGTATAGTACCAAGAGAGCATACCACGGAAGACGTAGCACCTAGTACAGCAATTTTGCTCGAAAACCACCGAAAAACTGCTTCAAAAACTACCAGTTTTCGAATGTATAGTACCAGAAGAGCATACCACGGAAGAGGTAGCACCTAGTACAGCAATTTTGCTCGAAAACCACCAAAAAACTGCTTCAAAAACTACCAGTTTTTGAATGTATAATACCAGAAGAGCATACCACGGAAGAAGTAGCACCTAGTACAGCAATTTTGCTCGAAAACCACCGAAAAACTGCTTCAAAAACTACCAGTTTTCGAATGTTTAGTACCAGGAGAGCATACCACGGAAGAAGTATCACCTAGTACAGCAATTTTGCTCGAAAACCACCGAAAAACTGCTCCAAAAACTACCAGTTTTCGAATGTTTAGTACCAAGAGAGCATGCCACGGAAGAAGTAGCACCTAGTATAGCTATTTTGCTCGAAAACCACCGAAAAACTGCTTCAAAAACTACCAGTTTTTGAATGTATAGTTTCAGAAGAGCATACCACGGAAGAAGTAGCACCTAGTACAGCAATTTTGCTCGAAAACCACCGAAAATCTGCTTCAAAAACTACCAGTTTTCGAATGTACAGTACCAAGAGAGCATACCACGGAATAGGTAGCTTCTAGTACAGCAATTTTGCTCGAAAACCACCGAGAAACTGCTTCAAAAACTACCAGTTTTCGAATGTATAGTACCAGGAGGGCATAGCACGGAAGAAGTAGCACCTAGTACAAACAATTTTTTCTCGAAAACCACCGAAAAACTGCTTCAAAAACTACCAGTTTTCGAATGTTTAGTACCAAGAGAGCATGCCACGGAAGAAGTAGCACCTAGTATAGCTATTTTGCTCGAAAACCACCGAAAAACTGCTTCAAATACTACCAGTTTTTGAATGTATAGTTTCAGAAGAGCATACCACGGAAGAAGTAGCACCTAGTACAGCAATTTTGCTCGAAAACCACCGAAAAACTGCTTCAAAAACTACCAGTTTTTGAGTGTTCAGTACCAGGAGAGCATACCACGGAAGAAGTAGCACCTAGTACAGCATCTTGGCTCGAAAACCACCGAAAAACTGCTTCAAAAACTACCAGTTTTCGAATGTATAGTACCAGGAGGGCATACCACGGAAGAAGTAGCACCTAGTACAACAATTTTGCTCGAAAACCACCGAAAAACTGCTTCAAAAACTACCAGTTTTCGAGTGTTCAGTACCAGAAGAGCATACCACGGAAGAGGTAGCACTTGGTACAACAATTTTGCTCGAAAACCACCGAAAATCTGCTTCAAAAACTACCAGTTTTTAAAAATTCGGTACCAGAAGAGCATACCACGGAAGAAGTAGCACCTAGTACAACAATTTGGCTCGAAAACCACCGAAAAACTGCTTCAAAAACTACCAGTTTTCAAGTGTTCAGTACCAGAAGAGCATACCACGGAAGAAGTAGCACCTAGTACAGCAACTTGGCTCGAAAACCACCGAAAAACTGCTTCAAAAACTACCAGTTTTCGAATGTACAGTACCAAGAGAGCATACCACGGAATAGGTAGCTTCTAGTACAGCAATTTTGCTCGAAAACCACCGAAAAACTGCTTCAAAAACTACCAGTTTTCGAATGTATAGTACAAGAAGAGCATACCGCGGAAAAAGTAGCACCTAGTACAGCAATTTGGCTCGAAAACCACCGATAAACTGCTTCAAAAACTACCAGTTTTCGAATGTATAGTACCAGGACGGCATACCACGGAAGAGGTAGCACCTAGTACAGCAATTTTGCTCGAAAACCACCGAAAAACTGCTTCAAAAACTACCAGTTTTCTAATGTATAGTACCAGGAGAGCATACCATGGAAGAAGTAGCACCTAGTACAGCAATTTTGCTCGAAAACCACCGAAAAACTGCTTCAAAAACTACCAGTTTTCGAATGTGCAGTACCAGAAGAGCATACCACGGAAGAGGTAGCACCTAGTACAGCAATTTTGCTCGAAAACCACCGAAAAACTGCTTCAAAAACTACCAGTTTTCGAGTGTTCAGTACCAGGAGAGCATATTACGGAAGAAGTAGCACCTAGTACAACAATTTTGCTCGAAAACCACCGAAAAACTGCTTAAAAAACTACCAGTTTTCGAATGTATAGTACCAGAAGAGCATACCACCGAAGATGTGGCACCTAGTACAGCAAATTTTGCTCGAAAACCACCGAAAAACTGCTTCAAAAACTACCAGTTTTCGAGTGTTCAGTACCAAAAGAGCATTCCACGGAAGAGGTAGCACCTAGTACAGCAATTTTGCTCGAAAACCACCGAAACTCTGCTTCAAAAACTACCAGTTTTTGAATGTTCGGTACCAGAAGAGCATACCACGGAAGAAGTAGCACCTAGTACAGCAACTTGGCTCGAAAACCACCGAAAAACTGCTTCAAAAACTACCAGTTTTCGAATGTATAGTACCAGAAGGGCATACCACGGAAGAAGTAGCACCTAATACAACAATTTTTTCTCGAAAACCACCGAAAAACTGCTTCAAAAACTACCTGTTTTCGAGTGTTCAGTACCATAAAGGCATACCACGGAAGAAGTAGCACCTAGTACAACAATTTTGCTCGAAAACCACCGAAAAACTGCCTAAAAAACTACCAGTTTCGAATGTATAGTACCAGGAGGGCATACCACCGAAGAAGTAGCACCTAGTACAAACAATTTTTGCTCGAAAACCACCGAAAAACTGCTTCAAAAACTACCAGTTTTCGAGTGTTCAGTAACCTGAAGAGCATTCCACGGAAGAGGTAGCACCTAGTACAGCAATTTTGCTCGAAAACCACCGAAACTCTGCTTCAAAAACTACCAGTTTTTAAAAATTCGGTACCAGAAGAGCATACCACGGAAGAAGTAGCACCTAGTACAAACAATTTGGCTCGAAAACTACCGAAAAACTGCTTCAAAAACTACCAGTTTTTGAGTGTTCAGTACCAGAAGAGCATACCACGGAAGAGGTAGCACCTAGTACAGCAATTTTGCTCGAAAACCACCAAAAATCTGCTTAAAAAACTACCAGTTTTCGAGTGTTCAGTACCAAAAGAGCATACCACGGAAGAAGTAGCACCTAGTACAGCAATTTTGCTCGAAAACCACCGAAAAACTGCTTCAAAAACTACCAGTTTTCGAGTGTTCAGTACCAGAAGAGCATACCACGGAAGAGGTAGCACCTAGTACAGCAATTTTGCTCGAAAACCACCAAAAATCTGCTTAAAAAACTACCAGTTTTCGAGTGTTCAGTACTAGAAGAGCACATAACGGCAGAGGTAGCACCTAATACAGCAGTTTGGCTCTCGAAAACCACCGAAAAACTGCTTCAAAAACTACCAGTTATCGAATGTATAGTACCAGAAGAGCATACCACGGAAGAAGTAGCACCTAGTACAGCAATTTTTTTCGAAAACCACCGAAAAACTGTATCAAAAACTACCAGTTTTCGAATGTATAGTACCCGAAGAGCATACCACGGAAGAAGTAGCATCTAGTACAGCAATTTTGCTCGAAAACCACCAAAAAACTGCTTCAAAAACTACCAGTTTTCGAATGAATAATACCAGGAGAGCATGTCACGGAAGAAGTAGCACCTAGTACAGCAATTTTGCTCGAAAACCACCGAAAACCTGCTTCAAAAACTACCAGTTTTCGAATGTATAGTACCAGAAGGGCATACCACGGAAGAAGTAGCACCTAATACAACAATTTTTTCTCGAAAACCACCGAAAAACTGCTTCAAAAACTACCTGTTTTCGAGTGTTCAGTACCATAAAGGCATACCACGGAAGAAGTAGCACCTAGTACAACAATTTTGCTCGAAAACCACCGAAAAACTGCCTAAAAAACTACCAGTTTTCGAATGTATAGTACCAGGAGGCATACCACGGAAGAAGTAGCACCTAGTACAACAATTTTTGCTCGAAAACCACCGAAAAACTGCTTAAAAAACTACCAGTTTTCGAATGTATAGTACCCGAAGAGCATACCACGGAAGAAGTAGCATCTAGTACAGCAATTTTGCTCGAAAACCACCAAAAAACAGCTTCAAAAACTACCAGTTTTCGAATGAATAATACCAGGAGAGCATGTCACGGAAGAAGTAGCACCTAGTACAGCAATTTTGCTCGAAAACCACCGAAAAACTGCCTAAAAAACTACCAGTTTTCGAGTGTATAGTACCAGGAGGGCATACTATGGAAGAAGTAGCACCTAGTACAGCAATTTTGATCGAAAACCACCGAGAAACTGCTTCAAAAACTACCAGTTTTCGAGTGTTCAGTACCAAAAGAGCATACCACGGAAGAAGTAGCACCTAGTACAGCAATTTTGCTCGAAAACCACCGAAAAACTGCTTAAAAAACTACCAGTTTTCGAATGTATAGTACCAGAAGAGCATACCACCGAAGATGTGGCACCTAGTACAACAATTTTGCTCGAAAACCACCGAAAAACTGCTTCAAAAACTACCAGTTTTCGAGTGTTCAGTACCAGAAGAGCATTCCACGGAAGAGGTAGCACCTAGTACAGCAATTTTGCTCGAAAACCACCGAAACTCTGCTTCAAAAACTACCAGTTTTTGAATGTTCGGTACCAGAAGAGCATACCACGGAAGAAGTAGCACCTAGTACAGCAACTTGGCTCGAAAACCACCGAAAAACTGCTTAAAAAACTACCAGTTTTCGAATGTATAGTACCAGAAGGGCATACCACGGAAGAAGTAGCTCCTAATACAACAATTTTTTCTCGAAAACCACCGAAAAACTGCTTCAAAAACTACCTGTTTTCGAGTGTTCAGTACCATAAAGGCATACCACGGAAGAAGTAGCACCTAGTACAACAATTTTGCTCGAAAACCACCGAAAAACTGCCTAAAAAACTACCAGTTTTCGAATGTATAGTACCAGGAGGGCATACCACGGAAGAAGTAGCACCTAGTACAACAATTTTTGCTCGAAAACCACCGAAAAACTGCTTAAAAAACTACCAGTTTTCGAATGTATAGTACCCGAAGAGCATACCACGGAAGAAGTAGCATCTAGTACAGCAATTTTGCTCGAAAACCACCAAAAAAACAGCTTCAAAAACTACCAGTTTTCGAATGAATAATACCAGGAGAGCATGTCACGGAAGAAGTAGCACCTAGTACAGCAATTTTGCTCGAAAACCACCGAAAACCTGCTTCAAAAACTACCAGTTTTCGAATGTATAGTACCAGGTGAGCATACCACGGAAGAGGTAGCACCTAATACAACAATTTTTTCTCGAAAACCACCGAAAAACTGCTTCAAAAACTACCAGTTTTCGAGTGTTCAGTACCAGAAGAGCATACAACGGAAGAGTTAGCACCTAGTACAACAATTTTTTTCGAAAACCACCGAAAAACTGTATCAAAAACTACCAGTTTTCGAATGTATAGTACCCGAAGAGCATACCACGGAAGAAGTAGCATCTAGTACAGCAATTTTGCTCGAAAACCACCAAAAAACTGCTTCAAAAACTACCAGTTTTCGAATGAATAATACCAGGAGAGCATGTCACGGAAGAAGTAGCACCTAGTACAGCAATTTTGCTCGAAAACCACCGAAAACCTGCTTCAAAAACTACCAGTTTTCGAATGAATAGTACCAGGAGGGCATACTATGGAAGAAGTAGCACCTAGTACAGCAATTTTGATCGAAAACCACCGAGAAACTGCCTAAAAAACTACCAGTTTTCGAATGTATAGTACCAGAAGAGCATACCACGGAAGAAGTAGCACCTAGTACAGCAATTTTGCTCGAAAACCACCGAAAAACTGCTTCAAAAACTACCAGTTTTCGAATGTATAGTACCAGAAAAGCATACCACGGAAGAGGTAGCACCTAGTACAGCAATTTTGCTCGAAAGCCACCGAAAAACTGTATCAAAAACTACCAGTTTTCGAATGTATAGTACCCGAAGAGCATACCACGGAAGAGGTAGCACCTAGTACAGCAATTTTGCTCGAAAACCACCGAAAACCTGCTTCAAAAACTACCAGTTTTCGAGTGTTCAGTACCAGAAGAGCATATCACGGAAGAAGTAGCACCTAGTACAGCATTTTTGCTCGAAAACCACCGAAAATCTGCTTCAAAAACTACCAGTTTTCGAGTGTTCAGTACCAGAAGAGCATACCACGGAAGAAGTAGCACCTAGTACATCGATTTTGCTCGAAAACCACCGAAAAACTGCCTAAAAAACTACCAGTTTTCGATGTATAGTACCAGGAGGGCATACTATGGAAGAAGTAGCACCTAGTACAGCAATTTTGATCGAAAACCACCGAGAAACTGCTTCAAAAACTACCAGTTTTCGAGTGTTCAGTACCAAAAGAGCATACCACGGAAGAAGTAGCACTTGGTACAACAATTTTGCTCGAAAACCACCGAAAACCTGCTTCAAAAACTACCAGCTTTCGAATGTATAGTACCAGAAGGGCATACCACGGAAGAAGTAGCACCTAATACAACAATTTTGCTCGAAAACCACCAAAAAACTGCTTCAAAAACTACCAGTTTTCGAATGAATAATACCAGGAGAGCATGTCACGGAAGAAGTAGCACTTGGTACAACAATTTTGCTCGAAAACCACCGAAAACCTGCTTCAAAAACTACCAGCTTTCGAATGTATAGTACCAGAAGGGCATACCACGGAAGAAGTAGCACCTAATACAACAATTTTGCTCGAAAACCACCGAAAAACTGCTTCAAAAACTACCTGTTTTCGAGTGTTCAGTACCATAAAGGCATACCACGGAAGAAGTAGCACCTAGTACAACAATTTTGCTCGAAAACCACCGAAAAACTGCCTAAAAAACTACCAGTTTTCGAATGTATAGTACCCGAAGAGCATACCACGGAAGAAGTAGCACCTAGTACAGCAATTTTTTTCGAAAACCACCGAAAAACTGTATCAAAAACTACCAGTTTTCGAATGTATAGTACCCGAAGAGCATACCACGGAAGAAGTAGCATCTAGTACAGCAATTTTGCTCGAAAACCACCAAAAAACTGCTTCAAAAACTACCAGTTTTCGAATGAATAATACCAGGAGAGCATGTCACGGAAGAAGTAGCAACTAGTACAGCAATTTTGCTCGAAAACCACCGAAAACCTGCTTCAAAAACTACCAGTTTTCGAATGTATAGTACCAGAAGAGCATACCACGGAAGAAGTAGCACCTAATACAACAATTTTTTCTCGAAAACCACCGAAAAACTGCTTCAAAAACTACCTGTTTTCGAGTGTTCAGTACCATAAAGGCATACCACGGAAGAAGTAGCACCTAGTACAACAATTTTGCTCGAAAACCACCGAAAAACTGCCTAAAAAACTACCAGTTTTCGAATGCATAGTACCAGGAGAACATACTACGGAAGAAGTAGCACCTAGTACAGCAATTTTGATCGAAAACCACCGAGAAACTGCTTCAAAAACTACCAGTTTTCGAGTGTTCAGTACCAGAAGAGCATACCACGGAAGAAGTAGCACCTAGTACAGCAATTTTGCTCGAAAACCACCGAAAAACTGCTTAAAAAACTACCAGTTTCGAATTTATAGTACCAGAAGAGCATACCACCGAAGATGTGGCACCTAGTACAGCAAATTTTGCTCGAAAACCACCGAAAAACTGCTTCAAAAACTACCAGTTTTCGAGTGTTCAGTACCAGAAGAGCATTCCACGGAAGAGGTAGCACCTAGTACAGCAATTTTGCTCGAAAACCACCGAAACTCTGCTTCAAAAACTACCAGTTTTTGAATGTTCGGTACCAGAAGAGCATACCACGGAAGAAGTAGCACCTAGTACAGCAACTTGGCTCGAAAACCACCGAAAAACTGCTTCAAAAACTACCAGTTTTCGAATGTATAGTACCAGAAGGGCATACCACGGAAGAAGTAGCACCTAATACAACAATTTTTTCTCGAAAACCACCGAAAAACTGCTTCAAAAACTACCTGTTTTCGAGTGTTCAGTACCATAAAGGCATACCACGGAAGAAGTAGCACCTAGTACAACAATTTTGCTCGAAAACCACCGAAAAACTGCCTAAAAAAACTACAGTTTTCGAATGTATAGTACCAGGAGGGCATACCACGGAAGAAGTAGCACCTAGTACAACAATTTTTGCTCGAAAACCACCGATAAACTGCTTCAAAAACTACCAGTTTTCGAGTGTTCAGTACCAGAAGAGCATACAACGGAAGAAGTAGCACTTGGTACAACAATTTTGCTCGAAAACCACCGACAATCTGCTTCAAAAACTACCAGTTTTTAAAAATTCGGTACCAGAAGAGCATACCACGGAAGAAGTAGCACCTAGTACAACAATTTGGCTCGAAAACCACCGAAAAACTGCTTCAAAAACTACCAGTTTTTGAGTGTTCAGTACCAGAAGAGCATACCACGGAAGAGGTAGCACCTAGTACAGCAATTTTGCTCGAAAACCACCAAAAATCTGCTTAAAAAACTACCAGTTTTCGAGTGTTCAGTACCAAAAGAGCATACCACGGAAGAAGTAGCACCTAGTACAGCAATTTTGCTCGAAAACCACCGAAAAACTGCTTCAAAAACTACCAGTTTTCGAGTGTTTAGTACCAGGAGAGCATACCACGGAAGAAGTAGCACCTAGTACAACAATTTCGCTCGAAAACCACCGACAATCTGTTTCAAAAACTACCAGTTTTCGAGTGTTCAGTACTAGAAGAGCATACCACGGCAGAGGTAGCACCTAATACAGCAGTTTGGCTCGAAAACCACCGAAAACCTGCTTCAAAAACTACCAGTTATCGAATGTATAGTACCAGAAGAGCATACCACGGAAGAAGTAGCACCTAGTACATCAATTTTGCTCGAAAACCACCGAAAAACTGTATCAAAAACTACCAGTTTTCGAATGTATAGTACCCGAAGAGCATACCACGGAAGAAGTAGCATCTAGTACAGCAATTTTGCTCGAAAACCACCAAAAAACTGCTTCAAAAACTACCAGTTTTCGAATGAATAATACCAGGAGAGCATGTCACGGAAGAAGTAGCACCTAGTACAGCAATTTTGCTCGAAAACCACCGAAAACCTGCTTCAAAAACTACCAGTTTTCGAATGTATAGTACCAGAAGGGCATACCACGGAAGAAGTAGCACCTAATACAACAATTTTTTCTCGAAAACCACCGAAAAACTGCTTCAAAAACTACCTGTTTTCGAGTGTTCAGTACCATAAAGGCATACCACGGAAGAGGTAGCACCTAGTACAACAATTTTGCTCGAAAACCACCGAAAAACTGCCTAAAAAACTACCAGTTTTCGAATGTATAGTACCAGGAGGGCATACTATGGAAGAAGTAGCACCTAGTACAGCAATTTTGATCGAAAACCACCGAGAAACTGCTTCAAAAACTACCAGTTTTCGAGTGTTCAGTACCAAAAGAGCATACCACGGAAGAAGTAGCACCTAGTACAGCAATTTTGCTCGAAAACCACCGAAAAACTGCTTAAAAAACTACCAGTTTTCGAATGTATAGTACCAGAAGAGCATACCACCGAAGATGTGGCACCTAGTACAGCAAATTTTGCTCGAAAACCACCGAAAAACTGCTTCAAAAACTACCAGTTTTCGAGTGTTCAGTACCAGAAGAGCATTCCACGAAAGAGGTAGCACCTAGTACAGCAATTTTGCTCGAAAACCACCGAAACTCTGCTTCAAAAACTACCAGTTTTTGAATGTTCGGTACCAGAAGAGCATACCACGGAAGAAGTAGCACCTAGTACAGCAACTTGGCTCGAAAACCACCGAAAAACTGCTTCAAAAACTACCAGTTTTCGAATGTATAGTACCAGAAGGGCATACCACGGAAGAAGTAGCTCCTAATACAACAATTTTTTCTCGAAAACCACCGAAAAACTGCTTCAAAAACTACCTGTTTTCGAGTGTTCAGTACCATAAAGGCATACCACGGAAGAAGTAGCACCTAGTACAACAATTTTGCTCGAAATCCACCGAAAAACTGCCTAAAAAACTACCAGTTTTCGAATGTATAGTACCAGGAGGGCATACCACGGAAGAAGTAGCACCTAGTACAACAATTTTTGCTCGAAAACCACCGAAAAACTGTATCAAAAACTACCAGTTTTCGAATGTATAGTACCCGAAGAGCATACCACGGAAGAAGTAGCATCTAGTACAGCAATTTTGCTCGAAAACCACCAAAAAACTGCTTCAAAAACTACCAGTTTTCGAATGAATAATACCAGGAGAGCATGTCACGGAAAGAGTAGCACCTAGTACAGCAATTTTGCTCGAAAACCACCGAAAACCTGCTTCAAAAACTACCAGTTTTCGAATGTATAGTACCAGAAGGGCATACCACGGAAGAAGTAGCATCTAGTACAGCAATTTTGCTCGAAAACCACCGAAAAACTGCTTCAAAAACTACCTGTTTTCGAGTGTTCAGTACCAGAAAAGCATACAACGGAAGAGGTAGCACCTAGTACAACAATTTTTTTCGAAAACCACCGAAAAACTGTATCAAAAACTACCAGTTTTCGAATGTATAGTACCCAAAGAGCATACCACGGAAGAAGTAGCATCTAGTACAGCAATTTTGCTCGAAAACCACCAAAAAACTGCTTCAAAAACTACCAATTTTCGAATGAATAATACCAGGAGAGCATGTCACGGAAGAAGTAGCACCTAGTACAGCAATTTTGCTCGAAAACCACCGAAAACCTGCTTCAAAAACTACCAGTTTTCGAATGAATAGTACCAGGAGGGCATACTATGGAAGAAGTAGCACCTAGTACAGCAATTTTGATCGAAAACCACCGAGAAACTGCTTCAAAAACTACCAGTTTTCGAATGTATAGTACCAGAACAGCAAACCACGGAAGAAGTAGCACCTAGTACAGCAATTTTGCTCGAAAGCCACCGAAAAACTGTATCAAAAACTACCAGTTTTCGAATGTATAGTACCCGAAGAGCATACCACGGAAGAGGTAGCACCTAGTACAGCAATTTTGCTTGAAAACCACCGAAAACCTGCTTCAAAAACTACCAGTTTTCGAGTGTTCAGTACCAGAAGAGCATATCACGGAAGAAGTAGCACCTAGTACAGCATTTTTGCTCGAAAACCACCGAAAATCTGCTTCAAAAACTACCAGTTTTCGAGTGTTCAGTACCAGAAGAGCATACCACGGAAGAAGTAGCACCTAGTACATCGATTTTGCTCGAAAACCACCGAAAAACTGCCTAAAAAACTACCAGTTTTCGAATGTATAGTACCAGAAGGGCATACTATGGAAGAAGTAGCACCTAGTACAGCAATTTTGCTCGAAAACCACCGAGAAACTGCTTCAAAAACTACCAGTTTTCGAGTGTTCAGTACCAAAAGAGCATACCACGGAAGAAGTAGCACTTGGTACAACAATTTTGCTCGAAAACCACCGAAAACCTGCTTCAAAAACTACCAGCTTTCGAATGTATAGTACCAGAAGGGCATACCACGGAAGAAGTAGCACCTAATACAACAATTTTGCTCGAAAACCACCAAAAAACTGCTTCAAAAACTACCAGTTTTCGAATGAATAATACCAGGAGAGCATGTCACGGAAGAAGTAGCACTTGGTACAACAATTTTGCTCGAAAACCACCGAAAACCTGCTTCAAAAACTACCAGCTTTCGAATGTATAGTACCAGAAGGGCATACCACGGAAGAAGTAGCACCTAATACAACAATTTTGCTCGAAAACCACCGAAAAACTGCTTCAAAAACTACCTGTTTTCGAGTGTTCAGTACCATAAAGGCATACCACGGAAGAAGTAGCACCTAGTACAACAATTTTGCTCGAAAACCACCGAAAAACTGCCTAAAAAACTACCAGTTTTCGAATGTATAGTACCAGAAGAGCATACCACGGAAGAAGTAGCACCTAGTACAGCAATTTTTTTCGAAAACCACCGAAAAACTGTATCAAAAACTACCAGTTTTCGAATGTATAGTACCCGAAGAGCATACCACGGAAGAAGTAGCATCTAGTACAGCAATTTTGCTCGAAAACCACCAAAAAACTGCTTCAAAAACTACCAGTTTTCGAATGAATAATACCAGGAGAGCATGTCACGGAAGAAGTAGCAACTAGTACAACAAATTTGCTCGAAAACCACCGAAAACCTGCTTCAAAAACTACCAGTTTTCGAATGTATAGTACCAGACGGGCATACCACGGAAGAAGTAGCACCTAATACAACAATTTTTTCTCGAAAACCACCGAAAAACTGCTTCAAAAACTACCTGTTTTCGAGTGTTAAGTACCATAAAGGCATACCACGGAAGAAGTAGCACCTAGTACAACAATTTTGCTCGAAAACCACCGAAAAACTGCCTAAAAAACTACCAGTTTTCGAATGTATAGTACCAGGAGAACATACTACGGAAGAAGTAGCACCTAGTACAGCAATTTTGATCGAAAACCACCGAGAAACTGCTTCAAAAACTACCAGTTTTCGAGTGTTCAGTACCAAAAGAGCATACCACGGAAGAAGTAGCACCTAGTACAGCAATTTTGCTCGAAAACCACCAAAAAACTGCTTCAAAAACTACCAGTTTTCGATTGTATAGTACCAGAAGAGCATACCACGGAAGAAGTAGCACCTAGTACAACAATTTTGCTCGAAAACCACCGAAAAACTGCTTCAAAAACTACCAGTTTTTGAATGTTCGGTACCAGAAGAGCATACCACGGAAGAAGTAGCACCTAGTACAGCAACTTGGCTCGAAAACCACCGAAAAACTGCTTCAAAAACTACCAGTTTTCGAATGTATAGTACCAGAAGGGCATACCACGGAAGAAGTAGCACCTAATACAACAATTTTTTCTCGAAAACCACCGAAAAACTGCTTCAAAAACTACCTGTTTTCGAGTGTTCAGTACCATAAAGGCATACCACGGAAGAAGTAGCACCTAGTAGAACAATTTTGCTCGAAAACCACCGAAAAACTGGCTAAAAAACTACCAGTTTTCGAATGTATAGTACCAGGAGGGCATACCACGGAAGAAGTAGCACCTAGTACAACAATTTTTGCTCGAAAACCACCGATAAACTGCTTCAAAAACTACCAGTTTTCGAGTGTTCAGTACCAGAAGAGCATACAACGGAAGAAGTAGCACTTGGTACAACAATTTTGCTCGAAAACCACCGACAATCTGCTTCAAAAACTACCAGTTTTTAAAAATTCGGTACCAGAAGAGCATACCACGGAAGAAGTAGCACCTAGTACAACAATTTGGCTCGAAAACCACCGAAAAACTGCTTCAAAAACTACCAGTTTTTGAGTGTTCAGTACCAGAAGAGCATACCACGGAAGAGGTAGCACCTAGTACAGCAATTTTGCTCGAAAACCACCAAAAATCTGCTTATAAAACTACCAGTTTTCGAGTGTTCAGTACCAAAAGAGCATACCACGGAAAAAGTAGCACCTAGTACAGCAATTTTGCTCAAAAACCACCGAAAATCTGCTTCGAAAACTACCAGTTTTCGAGTGTTTAGTACCAGGAGAGCATACCACGGAAGAAGTAGCACCTAGTACAACAATTTCGCTCGAAAACCACCGACAATCTGCTTCAAAAACTACCAGTTTTCGAGTGTTCAGTACTAGAAGAGCATACCACGGAAGAGGTAGCACCTAATACAGCAGTTTGGCTCGAAAACCACCGAAAAACTGCTTCAAAAACTACCAGTTATCGAATGTATAGTACCAGAAGAGCATACCACGGAAGAAGTAGCACCTAGTACAGCAATTTTTTTCGAAAACCACCGAAAAACTGTATCAAAAACTACCAGTTTTCGAATGTATAGTACCCGAAGAGCATACCACGGAAGAGGTAGCATCTAGTACAGCAATTTTGCTCGAAAACCACCAAAAAACTGCTTCAAAAACTACCAGTTTTCGAATGAATAATACCAGGAGAGCATGTCACGGAAGAAGTAGCACCTAGTACAGCAATTTTGCTCGAAAACCACCGAAAAACTGCTTCAAAAACTACCAACTTTCGAATGTATAGTACCAGGAGAGCATACTACGGAAGAAGTAGCACCTAGTACAGCAATTTTGATCGAAAACCACCGAAAAACTGCTTCAAAAACTACCAGTTTTTGAATGTATAGTACCAGAAGAGCATACCACGAAAGAAGTAGCACCTAGTACAGCAATTTTGCTCGAAAACCACCGAAAATCTGCTTCAAAAACTACCAGTTTTCGAATGTATAGTACCAGAAGAGCATACCACGGAAGAAGTAGCACCTAGTACAGCAATTTTTTTCGAAAACCACCGAAAAACTGTATCAAAAACTACCAAATTTCGAATGTATAGTACCCGAAGAGCATACCACGGAAGAAGTAGCATCTAGTACAGCAATTTTGCTCGAAAACCACGGAAAAACTGCTTCAAAAACTACCAGTTTTCGAGTGTTCAGTACCAGAAGAGCATTCCACGGAAGAGGTAGCACCTAGTACAGCAATTTTGCTCGAAAACCACCGAAACTCTGCTTCAAAAACTACCAGTTTTTGACTGTTCGGTACCAGAAGAGCATACCACGGAAGAAGTAGCACCTAGTACAGCAACTTGGCTCGAAAACCACCGAAAATCTGCTTCAAAAGCTACCAGTTTTCGAATGTATAGTACCAGAAGAGCATACTATGGAAGAGGTATTACCTAGTACAGCAATTTGGCTCGAAAACCACCGAAAAACTGCTTCAAAAACTACCAGTTTTCGAGTGGTTAGTACCAAAAGAGCATACCACGGAAGAAGTAGCACCTAGTACAGCAATTTTTTTCGAAAACCACCGAAAAACTGTATCAAAAACTACCAGTTTTCGAATGTATAGTACCCGAAAAGCATACCACGGAAGAAGTAGCATCCAGTACAGCAATTTTGCTCGAAAACCACCGGAAATCTGCTTCAAAAACTACCAGTTTTCGAATGAATAATACCAGGAGAGCATGTCACGGAAGATGTAGCACCTAGTACAGCAATTTTGCTCGAAAACCACCGAAAAACTGCTTCAAAACTACCAGTCTACGAATTTATAGTTCAAGGAGAGCATACCACGGAAGAAGTAGCACCTAGTACAGCAATTTTGCTCGAAAACCACCGAAAACCTGCTTCAAAAACTACCAGTTATCGAATGTATAGTACCAGGAGAGCATACCACGGAAGAAGTAGCACCTAGTACAACAAATTTGCTCGAAAACCACCGAAAAATTGCTTCAAAAACTACCAGTTTTTGAATGTATAGTACCAGAAGAGCATACCACGAAAGAAGTAGCACCTAGTACAGCAATTTTGCTCGAAAACCACCGAAAATCTGCTTCAAAAACTACCAGTTTTCGAATGTATAGTACCAGAAGAGCATACCACGGAAGAAGTAGCACCTAGTACAGCAATTTTTTTCGAAAACCACCGAAAAACTGTATCAAAAACTACCAGTTTTCGAATGTTTAGTACCCGAAGAGCATACCACGGAAGAAGTAGCATCTAGTACAGCAATTTTGCTCGAAAACCACCAAAAAACTGCTTCAAAAACTACCAGTTTTGGAATGTATAATACCAGGAGAGCATACCACGGAAGAGGTAGCACCTAGTACAGCAATTTTGCTCGAAAACCACCGAAAACTGCTTCAAAAACTACCAGTTTTCGAATGTATAGTACCAGGAGAGCATACCACAGAAGAGGTAGCACCTAGTACAGCAATTTTGCTCGAAAACCACCGAAAATCTGCTTCAAAAGCTACCAGTTTTCGAATGTATAGTACCAGAAGAGCATACTATGGAAGAGTTATTACCTAGTACAGCAATTTGGCTCGAAAACCACTGAAAAACTGCTTCAAAAACTACCAGTTTTCGAGTGGTTAGTACCAAAAGAGCATACCCTGGAAGAAGTAGCACCTAGTACAACAAATTTGCTCGAAAACCACCGAAAAACTGCTTCAAAAACTACCAGTTTTCTTGTGTTCAGTACCAGGAGAGCAAACCATGGAAGAAGTAGCACCTAGTACAGCAATTTTGCTCGAAAACCACCGAAAAACTGCTTCAAAAACTACCAGTTTTCGAATGTACAGTACCAAGAGAGCATACAACGGAAAAGGGAGCTTCTCGTACAGCAATTTTGCTCAAAAAACCACCGAAAAACTGCTTCAAAAACTACCAGTTTTTGAATGTATAGTACCAGAAAAGCATACCACGGAAGAAGTAGCACCTAGTACAGCAATTTTGCTCGAAAACTACCGAAAAACTGCTTCTAAAACTACCAGTTTTCGAGTGTTCAGTACCAGGAGAGCATACCACGGAAGAAGTAGCACCTAGTACAGCAATTTTTTTCGAAAACCACCGAAAAACTGCATCAAAAACTACCAGTTATCGAGTGTTCAGGACCAGAAGAGCATACCACGGAAGAAGTGGAACCTAGTACAGCAATTTTGCTCGAAAACCACCGAAAAACTGCTTCAAAACTACCAGTTTTCGAATGTATAGTACCAAAAGAGCATACCACGGAAGAAGTAGCACCTAGTACAGCAATTTTGCTCGAAAACCACCAAAAAACTGCTTCAAAAACTACCAGTTTTGGAATGTATAGTACCAGAAGAGCATACCACGGAAGACGTTTCACCTAGTACAGCAATTTTGCTAGAAAACCACCGAAAAACTGCTTCAAAAACTACCAGTTTTCGAATGTATAGTACCAAGAGAGCATACCACGGAAGAGGAAGCACCTAGTACAGCAATTTTGCTCGAAAACCACCGAAAAACTACTTCAAAAACTACCAGTTTTCGAGTGTTCAGTACCAGAAGAGCATACCACGGAAGAAGTAGCACCTAGCACATCGATTTTGCTCGAAAACCACCGAAAAACTGCTTCAAAAACTACCAGTTTTCGAGTTTTCAGTACCAGGAGAACATACCACGGAAGAAGTAGCACCTAGCACATCGATTTTGCTCGAAAACCACCGAAAAACTGCTTCAAAAACTACCAGTTTTCGTATGTATAGTACCAGAAGAGCATACCACGGAAGAAGTAGCACCTAGTACAACAACTTTGCACGAAAACCACCGAAAACCTGCTTCAAAAACTACCAGTTTTCGAGTGTTCAGTACCAGGAGAGCATACCACGGAAGAGGTAGCACCTAGTACAGCAATTTTGCTCGAAAACCACCGAAAAACTGCTTCAAAAACTACCAGTTTTCGTATGTACAGTACCAGGAGAGCATACCACGGAAGAAGTAGCACCTGGTACAGCAATTTTGCTCGAAAACCACCGAAAAACTGCTTCAAAAACTACCAGTTTTTGAATGTATAGTACCAGAAGAGCATACCACGGAAGAAGTAGCACCTAGTACAACAATTTTGCTCGAAAACCACCGAAAAACTGCTTCAAAAACTACCAGTTATCGAATGAATAGTACCAGGAGAGCATACCACAGAAGAGATGGCACCTAGTACAGCAATTTTGCTCGAAAACCACCGGAAAACTGCTTCAAAAACTACCAGTTTTCGAGTGTTCAGTACCAGAAGAGCATACCACGGAAGAAGTAGCACCTAGTACAGCAATTTTGCTCGAAAACCACCGAAAAACTGCTTCAAAAACTACCAGTTTTCGAATGTATAGTACCAGGTGAGCATACCACGGAAGAAGTAGCACCTAGTATATCGATTTTGCTCGAAAACCACCGAAAAACTGCTTCAAAAACTACCAGTTTTCGAATGTATAGTACCAGAAGAGCATACCACGGAAGAAGTAGCACCTAGTACAACAATTTTGCTCGAAAACCACCGAAAAACTGCTTCAAAAACTACCAGTTATCGAATGAATAGTACCAGGAGAGCATACCACAGAAGAGGTGGCACCTAGTACAGCAATTTTGCTCGAAAACCACCGGAAAACTGCTTCAAATACTACCAGTTTTGGAATGTATAGTACCAGGAGAGCATACCACGGAAGAGGTAGCACCTAGTACAACAAGTTTGCCCGAAAACCACCGAAAAACTGCTTCAAAAACTACCAGTTTTGGAATGTTTACTACCAGGAGAGCATACCACGGAAGAGGTAGCACCTAGTACAGCAATTTTGCTCGAAAACCACCGAAAACCTGCTTCAAAAACTACCAGCTTTCGAGTGTTGAGTACCAGAAGAGAACCGAAAAACTGCTTCAAAAACTAACACTTGTCGAGTGTTCAGTACCAGAAGAGCATACCACGGAAGAAGTAGCACCTAGTACATCAATTTTGCTCGAAAACCACCGAAAAACTACTTCAAAAACTACCAGGTTTCGAATGTATAGTACCAGAAGAGCATACCACGGAAGAAGTAGCACCTAGTACAGCAATTTTGCTCGAAAACCACCGAAAATCTGCTACAAAAACTACCAGTTTTTGAGTGTTCAGTACCAGAAGAGCATACCACGGAAGAAGTTGAACCTAGTACAGCAATTTGGCTCGAAAACCACCGAAAACCTGCTTCAAAAACTACCAGTTTTCAAATACATAATACCAGGAGAGCATACCACGGAAGAGGTAGCACCTAGTACAACAATTTTGCTCGAAAACCACCGAAAAGCTGCTTCAAAAACTACCAGTTTTCGAGTTTTCAGTACCAGGAGAGCATACCACGGAAGAAGTAGCACCTAGTACAGCAGTTTTGCTCGGAAACCACCAAAAAACTGCTTCAAAAACTACCAGTTTTGGAATGTATAGTACCAGAAGAGCATACCACGGAAGAGGTAGCACCTAGTACAGCAATTTTGCTCGAAAACCACCGAAAAACTGCTTCAAAAACTACCAGTTTTCGAATGTATAGTACCAGGAGAGTATACCACGGAAGAGGTAGCACCTAGTACAGCAATTTTGCTCGAAAACCACCGACAAACTGCTTCAAAAACTACCAGCTTTCGAATGTATAATACAAGAAGAGCATACCACGGAAGAAGTAGCACCAAGTACAGCAATTTGGCTCGAAAACCACCGAAAAACTGCTTCAAGAACTACCAGTTTTTGAATGTATAGTACCAGAAGAGCATACCACAGAAGAGATAGCACCAAGTACAGCAATTTTGCTCTAAAACCACCGAAAAACTGCTTCAAAAACTACCAGTTTTCGAGTGTTCAGTACCAGGAGAGCATACCACGGAAGAAGTAGCACCTAGTACAGCAATTTTGCTCGAATACCACCGAAAAGCTGCTTCAAAAACTACCAGTTTTCGAGTGTTCAGTGCCAAAAGAGCATACCACGGAAGAAGTAGCACCTAGTACATCAATTTGGCTCGAAAACCACCAAAAAACTGCTTAAAAAACTACCAGTTTCAAGTGTTCAGTACCAGGAGAGCATACCACGGAAGAAGTAGTACCTAGTACAACAATTTCGCTCGAAAACCACCGAAAAACTGCTTCAAAAACTATCAGTTTTCGAGTGTTCAGTATCAGGATAGCATACCACGGAAGAAGTAGCACCTAGTACAGCAATTTTGCTCGAAAATTATCGAAAAACTGCTTCAAAAACAACCATTTTTCGAGTGTTCTGTACCAAGAGAGCATACCACGGAAGAGGTAGCACCTAGTACAGCAATTTTGCTCGAAAACCACCGAAAACCTGCTTCAAAAGCTACCAGTTTTCGAATGTTTAGTACCAGAGAGCATACTATGGAAGAGGTATTACCTAGTACAGCAATTTGGCTCGAAAACCACCGAAAAACTGCTTCAAAAACTACCAGTTTTCGAGTGTTTAGTACCAAAAGAGCATACCACGGAAGAAGTAGCACCTAGTACAGCAATTTTGCTCGACAACCACCGAAAAACTGCTTCAAAAGCTACCAGTTTTCGAATGTATAGTAAAAGAAGAGCATACCACGGAAGAAGTAGCACCTAGTACAGCAATTTGGCTTGAAAACCATCGAAAAACTGCTTCAAAAACTACCAGTTTTCGAATGTATAGCACCAGAAGAGCATACCACGGAAGAGGTAGCACCTAGTACAACAATTTTGCTCGAAAACCACCGAAAAACTGCTTCAAAAACTACCAGTTTTCGAATGTATAGCACCAGAAGAGCATACCACGGAAGAAGTAGCACCTAGTACAACAATTTTGCTCGAAAACCACCGAAAAACTGCTTCAAAAACTACCAGTTATCGAATGAATAGTACCAGGAGAGCATACCACAGAAGAAGTAGCACCTAGTACAGCAATTTTGCTCGAAAACTACCGATAATCTGCTTCAAAAACTACCAGTTTTCGAATGTATAGTAACAGAAGAGCATACCACGGAAGAAGTAGCACCTAGTACAGCAATTTTGCTCGAAAACCACCGAAAAACTGCTTCAAAAACTACCAGTTTTCGAATGAATAGTACCAGAAGAGCATACCACGGAAGAAGTAGCACCTAGTACATCGATTTTGCTCGAAAACCACCGAAAAACTGCTTCAAAATCTACCAGCTTTCGAATGTATAATACAAGAAGAGCATACCACGGAAGAAGTAGCACCTAGTATAGCAATTTTGCTCGAAAACCACCGAAAACCTGCTTCAAAAACTACCAGTTTTCGAGTGTTCAGTACCAGAAGAGCATACCACGGAAGAAGTAGCACCTAGTACAGCAATTTTGCTCGAAAACCACCGAAAAACTGCTTCAAAAACTACCAGTTTTCGTATGTATAGTACCAGAAGAGCATACCACGGAAGAAGTAGCACCTAGTACAACAATTTTGCTCGAAAACCACCGAAAAACTGCTTCAAAAACTACCAGTTTTCGAATGTATAGTACCAGGTGAGCATACCACGGAAGAAGTAGCACCTAGTATATCGATTTTGCTCGAAAACCACCGAAAAACTGCTTCAAAAACTACCAGTTTTCGAATGTATAGTACCAGAAGAGCATATCACGGAAGAAGTAGCACCTAGTACAACAATTTTGCCCGAAAACCACCGAAAACCTGCTTCAAAAACTACCAGTTATCGAATGAATAGTGCCAGGAGAGCATACCACAGAAGAGGAAGCACCTAGTACAGCAATTTTGCTCGAAAACCACCGGAAAACTGCTTCAAAAACTACCAGTTTTCGAATGAATAGTACCAGGAGAGCATACCACGGAAGAGGTAGCACCTAGTACAGCAATTTTGCTCGAAAACCACCGAAAATCTGCTTCAAAAACTAATAGTTTTTGAGTGTTCAGTACCAGAAGAGCATACCAGGGAAGAAGTAGCACCTAGTACAGCAATTTGGCTCGAAAACCACCGAAAACCTGCTTCAAAAACTACCAGTTTTCAAATATATAATACCAGGAGAGCATACCACGGAAGAAGTAGCACCTAGTACAACAATTTTGCTCGAAAACCACCGAAAAACTGCTTCAAAAACTACCAGTTTTCGAGTGTTTAGTACCAGGAGAGCATACCATGGAAGAAGTAGCACCTAGTACAGCAATTTTGCTCGAAAACCACCGAAAAACTGCTTCAAAAACTACCAGTTTTAGAATGTATAGTACCAGAAAAGCATACCACGGAAGAAGTAGCACCCAGTACAGCAATTTGACTCGAAAACCACCGAAAAACTGCTTCAAAAACTACCAGTTTTCGAGTGTTCAGTACCAGAAGAGCATACCACGGAAGAAGTAGCACCTAGTACAGCAATTTGGCTCGAAAACCACCGAAAAACTGCATCAAAAACTACCAGTTTTTGAATGTATAATACCAGAAGAGCATACCACGGAAGAAGTATCACCTAGTACAGCAATTTTGCTCGTAAAACACCGAAAAACTGCTTCAAAAACTACCAGTTTTCGAATGTATAGTACCAAAAGAGCATACCACGGAAGAAGTAGCACCTAGTACAGCAATTTTGCTCGAAAACCACTGAAAAACTGCTTCAAAAACTACCAGTTTTCGAATGTATAGTACCAGAAGAGCATACCACGGAAGAAGTAGCACCTAGTACAGCAATTTGGCTCGAAAACCACCGAAAAACTGCTTCAAAAACTACCAGTTTTGGAATGTATAGTACCAGAAGAGCATACCACGGAAGAGGTAGCACCTAGTACAGCAATTTTGCTCGAAAACCACCGAAAACCTGCTTCAAAAACTACCAGTTTTCGAGTGTCTAGTACCAGAAGAGCATACCACGGAAGAAGTAGCACCTAGTACATCAATTTTGCTCGAAAACCACCGAAAAACTGCTTCAAAAACTACCAGCTTTTGAATGTATAATACAAGAAGAGCATACCACGGAAGAGGTAGCACCTAGTACAGCAATTTTGCTCGAAAACCACCGAAAACCTGCTTCAAAAACTACCAGTTTTCGAGTGTCTAGTACCAGAAGAGCATACCACGGAAGAAGTAGCACCTAGTACATCAATTTGGCTCGAAAACCACCGAAAAACTGCTTCATGAACTACCAGTTTTTGAATGTATAGTACCAGAAGAGCATACCACGGAAGAGGTAGCACCAAGTACAGCAATTTTGCTCGAAAACCACCGAAAAACTGCTTCAAAAACTACCAGTTTTCGAGTGTTCAGTACCAGGAGAGCATACCACGGAAGAAGTAGCACCTAGTACAGCAATTTTGCTCGAATACCACCGAAAAGCTGCTTCAAAAACTACCAGTTTTTGAGTGTTCAGTACCAGAAGAGCATACCACGGAAGAAGTAGCACCTAGTACATCAATTTGGCTCGAAAACCACCGAAAAACTGCTTAAAAAACTACCAGTTTCAAGTGTTCAGTACCAGGAGAGCATACCACGGAAGAAGTAGCACCTAGTACAACAATTTCGCTCGAAAACCACCGAAAAACTGCTTCAAAAACTATCAGTTTTCGAATGTATAGTACAAGGAAAGCATACCACGGAAGAGGTAGCACCTAGTACAGCAATTTTGCTCGAAAACCACCGAAAACCTGTTTCAAAAGCTACCAGTTTTCGAATGTATAGTACCAGAGAGCATACTATGGAAGAGTTATTACCTAGTACAGCAATTTGGCTCGAAAACCACCGAAAAACTGCTTCAAAACCTACCAGTTTTCGAGTGTTTAGTACCAAAAGAGCATACCACGGAAGAAGTAGCACCTAGTACAGCAATTTTGCTCGAAAACCACCGAAACTCTGCTTCAAAAACTACCAGTTTTCGAATGTATAGTAAAAGAAGAGCATACCACGGAAGAAGTAGCACCTAGTACAGCAATTTGGCTTGAAAACCACCGAAAAACTGCTTCAAAAACTACCAGTTTTCGAGTGTTCAGTACCAAAAGAGCATACCACGGAAGAAGTAGCACCTAGTACAACAATTTTGCTCGAAAACCACCGAAAAACTGCTTCAAAAACTACCAGTTTTCGAGTATTTAGTACCAAAAGAGCATACCACGGAAGAAGTAGCACCTAGTGCAACAATTTTGCTCGAAAACCACCGATAATCTGCTTCAAAAACTACCAGTTTTCGAATGTATAGTACCAGAAGAGCATACCACGGAAGAGGTAGCACCTAGTACAACAATTTTGCTCGAAAACCACCGAAAAACTGCTTCAAAAACTACCAGTTTTCGAGTGTTCAGTACCAGAAGAGTACCGAAAAACTGCTTAGAAAACTACCAGTTGTCGAGTGTTCAGTACCAGAAGAGCATACCACGGAAGAAGTAGCACCTAGTACATCAATTTCGCTCGAAAACCACCGAAAAACTGCATCAAAAACTACCAGTTTTCGAATGTATAATACCAGAAGAGCATACCACAGAAGAGGTAGCACCTAGTACAGCAATTTTGCTCGTAAACCACCGAAAAACTGCTTCAAAAACTACCAGTTTTCGTATGTACCAGAGCATACACCGGAAGAAGTAGCACCTAGTACAACAATTTTGCTAGAAAACCACCGAAAAACTGCTTCAAAAGCTACCAGTTTTCGAATGTATAGTACCAGAAGAGCATACCCCGGAAGAAGTAGCACCTAGTACAACAATTTTGCTCGAAAACCACCGAAAATCTGCTTCAAAAGCTACCAGTTTTCGAATGTATAGTACCAGGAGAGCATACCACGGAAGAAGTAGCACCTACTACAACAATTTCGCTCGAAAACCACCGAAAAACTGCTTCAAAAACTACCAGTTTTCGAGTGTTCAGTACCAGGAGAGCATACCACGGAAGAAGTAGCATCTAGTACAGCATTTTTGCTCGAAAACCACCGAAAAACTGCTTCAAAAACTACCAGTTTTCGAGTGTTCAGTACCAGAAGAGCATACCACGGAAGAAGTAGCACCTAGCACAGCAGTTTTGCTCGAAAACCACCGAAAAACTGTTTCAAAAACTACCAGTTTTGGAATGTTTAGTACCAGGAGAGCATACCACGGAAGAGGTAGCACCTAGTACAGCAATTTTGCTCGAAAACCACCGAAAAACTGCTTCAAAAACTACCAGTTTTCGAGTGTTCAGTACCAGGAGAGCATACCACGGAAGAAGTAGCATCTAGTACAGCATTTTTGCTCGAAAACCACCGAAAAACTGCTTCAAAAACTACCAGTTTTCGAGTGTTCAGTACCAGAAGAGCATACCACGGAAGAAGTAGCACCTAGCACAGCAGTTTTGCTCGAAAACCACCTAAAAACTGCTTCAAAAACTACCAGTTTTGGAATGTTTAGTACCAGGAGAGCATACCACGGAAGAGGTAGCACCTAGTACAGCAATTTTGCTCTAAAACCACCGAAAAAACTGCTTCAAAAACTACCAGTTTTCGTATGTACCAGAGCATACACCGGAAGAAGTAGCACCTAGTACAACAATTTTGCTAGAAAACCACCGAAAAACTGCTTCAAAAGCTACCAGTTTTCGAATGTATAGTACCAGAAGAGCATACCCCGGAAGAAGTAGCACCTAGTACAACAATTTTGCTCGAAAACCACCGAAAATCTGCTTCAAAAGCTACCAGTTTTCGAATGTATAGTACCAGAAGAGCATACCACGGAAGAAGTAGCACCTAGTACAACAATTTCGCTCGAAAACCACCAAAAAACTGCTTCAAAAACTACCAATTTTCGAGTGTTCAGTACCAGGAGAGCATACCACGGAAGAAGTAGCACCTAGTACAGCATTTTTGCTCGAAAACCACCGAAAAACTGCTTCAAAAACTACCAGTTTTCGAGTTTTCAGTACCAGGAGAGCATACCATGGAAGAGGTAGCACCAAGTACAGCAATTTCGATCGAAAACCACCGAAAATCTGCTTAAAAAACTACCAGTTTTCGAGTGTTCAGTACCAAAAGAGCATACCACGGAAGAAGTAGCACCTAGTTCAACAATTTGGCTCGAAAACCACCGAAAATCTGCTTCAAAAACTACCAGTTTTCGAGTGTTCAGTACCAGGAGAGCATACCACGGAAGAAGTAGCACCTAGTACAACAATTTCGCTCGAAAACCACCGAAAAACTGCTTCAAAAACTACCAGTTTTCGAGTGTTCAGTACCAGGAGAGCATACCACGGAAGAAGTAGCATCTAGTACAGCATTTTTGCTCGAAAACCACCAAAAAACTGCTTCAAAAACTACCAGTTTTCGAGTGTTCAGTACCAGAAGAGCATACCACGGAAGAAGTAGCACCTAGCACAGCAATTTTGCTCGAAAACCACCGAAAAACTGCTTCAAAAGCTACCAGTTTTGGAATGTTTAGTACCAGGAGAGCATACCACGGAAGAGGTAGCACCTAGTACAGCAATTTTGCTCTAAAACCACCGAAAAACTGCTTCAAAAACTACCAGTTTTCGAATGTACTGTACCAGGAGAGCATACCACGGAAGAGGTAGCACCTAGTACAACAATTTTGCTCGAAAACCACCGAAAAACTGCTTCAAAAACTACCAGTTTTCGAGTGTTCAGTACCAGAAGAGTACCGAAAAAATGCTTCAAAAACTACCAGTTGTCGAGTGTTCAGTACCAGAAGAGCATACCACGGAAGAAGTAGCACCTAGTACATCAATTTCGCTCGAAAACCACCGAAAAACTGCATCAAAAACTACCAGTTTTGGAATGAATAGTACCAGGAGAGTATACCACGGAAGAAGAAGCACCTAGTACAGCAATTTGGCTCGAAAACCACCGAAAAACTGCTTCAAGAACTACCAGTTTTTGAATGTATAGTACCAGAAGAGCATACCACAGAAGAGATAGCACCAAGTACAGCAATTTTGCTCGAAAACCACCAAAAAACTGCTTCAAAAACTACCAGTTTTCGTATGTATAGTACCAGAAGAGCATACCCCGGAAGAAGTAGCACCTAGTACAACAATTTTGCTCGAAAACTACCGAAAAACTGCTTCAAAAACTACCAGTTTTGGAATGTTTAGTACCAGGAGAGCATACCACGGAAGAGGTAGCACCTAGTACAGCAATTTCGCTTGAAAACCACCGAAAAACTGCTTCAAAAACTACCAGTTTTCGAGTGTTCAGTACCAGAAGAGCATACCACGGAAGAAGTAGCACCTAGTACAGCAATTTTGCTCGAAAACCACCAAAAAACTGCTTAAAAAACTACCAGTTTCAAGTGTTCAGTACCAGGAGAGCATACCACGGAAGAAGTAGCACCTAGTACAGCAATTTTGCTCGAATACCACCGAAAAGCTGCTTCAAAAACTACCAGTTTTCGAGTGTTCAGTGCCAAAAGAGCATACCACGGAAGAAGTAGCACCTAGTACATCAATTTGGCTCGAAAACCACCAAAAAACTGCTTAAAAAACTACCAGTTTCAAGTGTTCAGTACCAGGAGAGCATACCACGGAAGAAGTAGTACCTAGTACAACAATTTCGCTCGAAAACCACCGAAAAACTGCTTCAAAAACTATCAGTTTTCGAGTGTTCAGTATCAGGATAGGATACCACGGAAGAAGTAGCACCTAGTACAGCAATTTTGCTCGAATACCACCGAAAAGCTGCTTCAAAAACTACCAGTTTTCGAGTGTTCAGTGCCAAAAGAGCATACCACGGAAGAAGTAGCACCTAGTACATCAATTTGGCTCGAAAACCACCAAAAAACTGCTTAAAAAACTACCAGTTTCAAGTGTTCAGTACCAGGAGAGCATACCACGGAAGAAGTAGTACCTAGTACAACAATTTCGCTCGAAAACCACCGAAAAACTGCTTCAAAAACTATCAGTTTTCGAGTGTTCAGTATCAGGATAGCATACCACGGAAGAAGTAGCACCTAGTACAGCAATTTTGCTCGAAAATTATCGAAAAACTGCTTCAAAAACAACCATTTTTCGAGTGTTCTGTACCAAGAGAGCATACCACGGAAGAGGTAGCACCTAGTACAGCAATTTTGCTCGAAAACCACCGAAAACCTGCTTCAAAAGCTACCAGTTTTCGAATGTTTAGTACCAGAGAGCATACTATGGAAGAGGTATTACCTAGTACAGCAATTTCGCTCGAAAACCACCGAAAAACTGCTTCAAAAACTACCAGTTTTCGAGTGTTTAGTACCAAAAGAGCATACCACGGAAGAAGTAGCACCTAGTACAGCAATTTTGCTCGAAAACCACCGAAAAACTGCTTCAAAAGCTACCAGTTTTCGAATGTATAGTAAAAGAAGAGCATACCACGGAAGAAGTAGCACCTAGTACAGCAAATTGGCTTGAAAACCACCGAAAAACTGCTTCAAAAACTACCAGTTTTCGAATGTATAGCACCAGAAGAGCATACCACGGAAGAGGTAGCACCTAGTACAACAATTTTGCTCGAAAACCACCGAAAAACTGCTTCAAAAACTACCAGTTTTCGAATGTATAGCACCAGAAGAGCATACCACGGAAGAAGTAGCACCTAGTACAACAATTTTGCTCGAAAACCACCGAAAAACTGCTTCAAAAACTACCAGTTATCGAATGAATAGTACCAGGAGAGCATACCACAGAAGAAGTAGCACCTAGTACAGCAATTTTGCTCGAAAACTACCGATAATCTGCTTCAAAAACTACCAGTTTTCGAATGTATAGTAACAGAAGAGCATACCACGGAAGAAGTAGCACCTAGTACAGCAATTTTGCTCGAAAACCACCGAAAAACTGCTTCAAAAACTACCAGTTTTCGAATGAATAGTACCAGAAGAGCATACCACGGAAGAAGTAGCACCTAGTACATCGATTTTGCTCGAAAACCACCGAAAAACTGCTTCAAAAACTACCAGCTTTCGAATGTATAATACAAGAAGAGCATACCACGGAAGAAGTAGCACCTAGTATAGCAATTTTGCTCGAAAACCACCGAAAACCTGCTTCAAAAACTACCAGTTTTCGAGTGTTCAGTACCAGAAGAGCATACCACGGAAGAAGTAGCACCTAGTACAGCAATTTTGCTCGAAAACCACCGAAAAACTGCTTCAAAAACTACCAGTTTTCGTATGTATAGTACCAGAAGAGCATACCACGGAAGAAGTAGCACCTAGTACAACAATTTTGCTCGAAAACCACCGAAAAACTGCTTCAAAAACTACCAGTTTTCGAATGTATAGTACCAGGTGAGCATACCACGGAAGAAGTAGCACCTAGTATATCGATTTTGCTCGAAAACCACCGAAAAACTGCTTCAAAAACTACCAGTTTTCGAGTGTTCAGTACCAAAAGAGCATACCACGGAAGAAGTAGCACCTAGTACAACAATTTTGCCCGAAAACCACCGAAAACCTGCTTCAAAAACTACCAGTTATCGAATGAATAGTGCCAGGAGAGCATACCACAGAAGAGGAAGCACCTAGTACAGCAATTTTGCTCGAAAACCACCGGAAAACTGCTTCAAAAACTACCAGTTTTCGAATGAATAGTACCAGGAGAGCATACCACGGAAGAGGTAGCACCTAGTACAGCAATTTTGCTCGAAAACCACCGAAAATCTGCTTCAAAAACTAATAGTTTTTGAGTGTTCAGTACCAGAAGAGCATACCAGGGAAGAAGTAGCACCTAGTACAGCAATTTGGCTCGAAAACCACCGAAAACCTGCTTCAAAAACTACCAGTTTTCAAATATATAATACCAGGAGAGCATACCACGGAAGAAGTAGCACCTAGTACAACAATTTTGCTCGAAAACCACCGAAAAACTGCTTCAAAAACTACCAGTTTTCGAGTGTTTAGTACCAGGAGAGCATACCATGGAAGAAGTATAACCAAGTACAGCAATTTTGCTCGAAAACCACCGAAAAACTGCTTCAAAAACTACCAGTTTTAGAATGTATAGTACCAGAAAAGCATACCACGGAAGAAGTAGCACCCAGTACAGCAATTTGACTCGAAAACCACCGAAAAACTGCTTCAAAAACTACCAGTTTTCGAGTGTTCAGTACCAGAAGAGCATACCACGGAAGAAGTAGCACCTAGTACAGCAATTTGGCTCGAAAACCACCGAAAAACTGCATCAAAAACTACCAGTTTTTGAATGTATAATACCAGAAGAGCATACCACGGAAGAAGTATCACCTAGTACAGCAATTTTGCTCGTAAAACACCGAAAAACTGCTTCAAAAACTACCAGTTTTCGAATGTATAGTACCAAAAGAGCATACCACGGAAGAAGTAGCACCTAGTACAGCAATTTTGCTCGAAAACCACTGAAAAACTGCTTCAAAAACTACCAGTTTTCGAATGTATAGTACCAGAAGAGCATACCACGGAAGAAGTAGCACCTAGTACAGCAATTTGGCTCGAAAACCACCGAAAAACTGCTTCAAAAACTACCAGTTTTCGAATGTATAGTACCAGAAGAGCATACCACGGAAGAGGTAGCACCTAGTACAGCAATTTTGCTCGAAAACCACCGAAAACCTGCTTCAAAAACTACCAGTTTTCGAGTGTCTAGTACCAGAAGAGCATACCACGGAAGAAGTAGCACCTAGTACATCAATTTTGCTCGAAAACCACCGAAAAACTGCTTCAAAAACTACCAGCTTTTGAATGTATAATACAAGAAGAGCATACCACGGAAGAGGTAGCACCTAGTACAGCAATTTTGCTCGAAAACCACCGAAAACCTGCTTCAAAAACTACCAGTTTTCGAGTGTCTAGTACCAGAAGAGCATACCACGGAAGAAGTAGCACCTAGTACATCAATTTGGCTCGAAAACCACCGAAAAACTGCTTCATGAACTACCAGTTTTTGAATGTATAGTACCAGAAGAGCATACCACGGAAGAGGTAGCACCAAGTACAGCAATTTTGCTCGAAAACCACCGAAAAACTGCTTCAAAAACTACCAGTTTTCGAGTGTTCAGTACCAGGAGAGCATACCACGGAAGAAGTAGCACCTAGTACAGCAATTTTGCTCGAATACCACCGAAAAGCTGCTTCAAAAACTACCAGTTTTTGAGTGTTCAGTACCAAAAGAGCATACCACGGAAGAAGTAGCACCTAGTACATCAATTTGGCTCGAAAACCACCGAAAAACTGCTTAAAAAACTACCAGTTTCAAGTGTTCAGTACCAGGAGAGCATACCACGGAAGAAGTAGCACCTAGTACAACAATTTCGCTCGAAAACCACCGAAAAACTGCTTCAAAAACTATCAGTTTTCGAATGTATAGTACAAGGAAAGCATACCACGGAAGAGGTAGCACCTAGTACAGCAATTTTGCTCGAAAACCACCGAAAACCTGCTTCAAAAGCTACCAGTTTTCGAATGTATAGTACCAGAGAGCATACTATGGAAGAGTTATTACCTAGTACAGCAATTTGGCTCGAAAACCACCGAAAAACTGCTTCAAAACCTACCAGTTTTCGAGTGTTTAGTACCAAAAGAGCATACCACGGAAGAAGTAGCACCTAGTACAGCAATTTTGCTCGAAAACCACCGAAACTCTGCTTCAAAAACTACCAGTTTTCGAATGTATAGTAAAAGAAGAGCATACCACGGAAGAAGTAGCACCTAGTACAGCAATTTGGCTTGAAAACCACCGAAAAACTGCTTCAAAAACTACCAGTTTTCGAGTGTTCAGTACCAAAAGAGCATACCACGGAAGAAGTAGCACCTAGTACAACAATTTTGCTCGAAAACCACCGAAAAACTGCTTCAAAAACTACCAGTTTTCGAGTATTTAGTACCAAAAGAGCATACCACGGAAGAAGTAGCACCTAGTGCAACAATTTTGCTCGAAAACCACCGATAATCTGCTTCAAAAACTACCAGTTTTCGAATGTATAGTACCAGAAGAGCATACCACGGAAGAGGTAGCACCTAGTACAACAATTTTGCTCGAAAACCACCGAAAAACTGCTTCAAAAACTACCAGTTTTCGAGTGTTCAGTACCAGAAGAGTACCGAAAAACTGCTTAGAAAACTACCAGTTGTCGAGTGTTCAGTACCAGAAGAGCATACCACGGAAGAAGTAGCACCTAGTACATCAATTTCGCTCGAAAACCACCGAAAAACTGCATCAAAAACTACCAGTTTTCGAATGTATAATACCAGAAGAGCATACCACAGAAGAGGTAGCACCTAGTACAGCAATTTTGCTCGTAAACCACCGAAAAACTGCTTCAAAAACTACCAGTTTTCGTATGTACCAGAGCATACACCGGAAGAAGTAGCACCTAGTACAACAATTTTGCTAGAAAACCACCGAAAAACTGCTTCAAAAGCTACCAGTTTTCGAATGTATAGTACCAGAAGAGCATACCCCGGAAGAAGTAGCACCTAGTACAACAATTTTGCTCGAAAACCACCGAAAATCTGCTTCAAAAGCTACCAGTTTTCGAATGTATAGTACCAGGAGAGCATACCACGGAAGAAGTAGCACCTACTACAACAATTTCGCTCGAAAACCACCGAAAAACTGCTTCAAAAACTACCAGTTTTCGAGTGTTCAGTACCAGGAGAGCATACCACGGAAGAAGTAGCATCTAGTACAGCATTTTTGCTCGAAAACCACCGAAAAACTGCTTCAAAAACTACCAGTTTTCGAGTGTTCAGTACCAGAAGAGCATACCACGGAAGAAGTAGCACCTAGCACAGCAGTTTTGCTCGAAAACCACCGAAAAACTGTTTCAAAAACTACCAGTTTTGGAATGTTTAGTACCAGGAGAGCATACCACGGAAGAGGTAGCACCTAGTACAGCAATTTTGCTCGAAAACCACCGAAAAACTGCTTCAAAAACTACCAGTTTTCGAGTGTTCAGTACCAGGAGAGCATACCACGGAAGAAGTAGCATCTAGTACAGCATTTTTGCTCGAAAACCACCGAAAAACTGCTTCAAAAACTACCAGTTTTCGAGTGTTCAGTACCAGAAGAGCATACCACGGAAGAAGTAGCACCTAGCACAGCAGTTTTGCTCGAAAACCACCTAAAAACTGCTTCAAAAACTACCAGTTTTGGAATGTTTAGTACCAGGAGAGCATACCACGGAAGAAGTAGCACCTAGTACAACAATTTTTTCTCGAAAACCACCGAAAAACTGCTTCAAAAACTACCAGTTTTCGTATGTACCAGAGCATACACCGGAAGAAGTAGCACCTAGTACAACAATTTTGCTAGAAAACCACCGAAAAACTGCTTCAAAAGCTACCAGTTTTCGAATGTATAGTACCAGAAGAGCTTACCCCGGAAGAAGTAGCACCTAGTACAACAATTTTGCTCGAAAACCACCGAAAATATGCTTCAAAAGCTACCAGTTTTCGAATGTATAGTACCAGAAGAGCATACCACGGAAGAAGTAGCACCTAGTACAACAATTTCGCTCGAAAACCACCAAAAAACTGCTTCAAAAACTACCAATTTTCGAGTGTTCAGTACCAGGAGAGCATACCACGGAAGAAGTAGCACCTAGTACAGCATTTTTGCTCGAAAACCACCGAAAAACTGCTTCAAAAACTACCAGTTTTCGAGTTTTCAGTACCAGGAGAGCATACCATGGAAGAGGTAGCACCAAGTACAGCAATTTCGATCGAAAACCACCGAAAATCTGCTTAAAAAACTACCAGTTTTCGAGTGTTCAGTACCAAAAGAGCATACCACGGAAGAAGTAGCACCTAGTTCAACAATTTGGCTCGAAAACCACCGAAAATCTGCTTAAAAAACTACCAGTTTTCGAGTGTTCAGTACCAGGAGAGCATACCACGGAAGAAGTAGCACCTAGTACAACAATTTCGCTCGAAAACCACCGAAAAACTGCTTCAAAAACTACCAGTTTTCGAGTGTTCAGTACCAGGAGAGCATACCACGGAAGAAGTAGCATCTAGTACAGCATTTTTGCTCGAAAACCACCAAAAAACTGCCTCAAAAACTACCAGTTTTCGAGTGTTCAGTACCAGAAGAGCATACCACGGAAGAAGTAGCACCTAGCACAGCAATTTTGCTCGAAAACCACCGAAAAACTGCTTCAAAAGCTACCAGTTTTGGAATGTTTAGTACCAGGAGAGCATACCACGGAAGAGGTAGCACCTAGTACAGCAATTTTGCTCTAAAACCACCGAAAAACTGCTTCAAAAACTACCAGTTTTCGAATGTACTGTACCAGGAGAGCATACCACGGAAGAGGTAGCACCTAGTACAACAATTTTGCTCGAAAACCACCGAAAAACTGCTTCAAAAACTACCAGTTTTCGAGTGTTCAGTACCAGAAGAGTACCGAAAAAATGCTTCAAAAACTACCAGTTGTCGAGTGTTCAGTACCAGAAGAGCATACCACGGAAGAAGTAGCACCTAGTACATCAATTTCGCTCGAAAACCACCGAAAAACTGCATCAAAAACTACCAGTTTTGGAATGAATAGTACCAGGAGAGTATACCACGGAAGAAGAAGCACCTAGTACAGCAATTTGGCTCGAAAACCACCGAAAAACTGCTTCAAGAACTACCAGTTTTTGAATGTATAGTACCAGAAGAGCATACCACAGAAGAGATAGCACCAAGTACAGCAATTTTGCTCGAAAACCACCAAAAAACTGCTTCAAAAACTACCAGTTTTCGTATGTATAGTACCAGAAGAGCATACCCCGGAAGAAGTAGCACCTAGTACAACAATTTTGCTCGAAAACTACCGAAAAACTGCTTCAAAAACTACCAGTTTTGGAATGTTTAGTACCAGGAGAGCATACCACGGAAGAGGTAGCACCTAGTACAGCAATTTCGCTTGAAAACCACCGAAAAACTGCTTCAAAAACTACCAGTTTTCGAGTGTTCAGTACCAGAAGAGCATACCACGGAAGAAGTAGCACCTAGTACAGCAATTTTGCTCGAATACCACCGAAAAACTGCTACAAAAACTACCAGTTTTCGAGTGTTCAGTACCAGGAGAGCATACCACGGAAGAAGTAGCACCTAGTACAACAATTTCGCTCGAAAACCACCGAAAAACTGCTTCAAAAACTACCAGTTTTCGAGTGTTCAGTACCAGAAGAGCATACCACGGAAGAAGTAGCACCTAGTACAGCAATTTTGCTCGAAAACCACCGAAAAACTGCTACAAAAACTACCAGTTTTCGAGTGTTCAGTACCAGGAGAGCATACCACGGAAGAAGTAGCACCTAGTACAACAATTTCGCTCGAAAACCACCGAAAAACTGCTTCAAAAACTACCAGTTTTCGAGTGTTCAGTACCAGAAGAGCATACCACGGAAGAAGTAGCACCTAGTACAGCAATTTTGCTCGAAAACCACCGAAAAACTGCTTCAAAAACTACCAGTTTTGGAATGTATAGTACCAGGAGAGCATACCACGGAAGAGGTAGCACCTAGTACAGCAATTTTGCTCGAAAACCACCGTAAAACTGCTTCAAAAACTACCAGTTTTCGAATGTACTGTACCAGGAGAGCATACCACGGAAGAAGTAGCACCTAGTACAGCAATTTTGCTCGAAAACCACCGAAAAACTGCTTCAAAAACTACCAGTTTTCGAGTGTTCAGTACCAGAAGAGCATATCACGGAAGAAGTAGCACCTAGTACAGCAATTTTGCTCGAAAACCACCGAAAAACTGCTACAAAAACTACCAGTTTTCGAATGTATAGTACCAGGAGAGCATACCACGGAAGAAGTAGCACCTAGTACAGCAATTTTGCTCGAAAACCACCGAAAAACTGCTTCAAAAACTACCAGTTTTCGAGTGTTCAGTACCAGAAGAGCATATCACGGAAGAAGTAGCACCTAGTACAGCAATTTTGCTCGAAAACCACCGAAAAACTGCTTCAAAAACTACCAGTTATCGAATGAATAGAACCAGGAGAGCATACCACAGAAGAGGTAGCACCTAGTACAGCAATTTTGCTCGAAAACCACCGAAAAACTGCTTCAAAAACTACCAGTTTTCGAGTGTTCAGTACCAAAAAATTATACCACGGAAGAAGTAGCACCTAGTACAACAATTTTGCTCGAAAACCACCGAAAAACTGCTTCAAAAACTACCAGTTTTGGAATGTATAGTACCAAAAGAGCATACCACGGAAGAAGTAGCACCTAGTACAACAATTTCGCTCGAAAACCACCGGAAATCTGCTTCAAAAACTACCAGTTTTCGAGTGTTCAGTACCAGAAGAGCATACCACGGAAGACGTAGCACCTAGTACAGCAATTTGGCTCGAAAACCACCGAAAAACTGCTTCAAAAACTACCAGTTTTCGAATGTTTAGTACCAGGAGAGCAAACCACGGAAGAAGTAGCACCTAGTACAACAATTTCGCTCGAAAACCACCGAAAAACTGCTTCAAAAACTACCAGTTTTCGAGTGTTCAGTACCAAAAGAGCATACCACGGAAGAAGTAGCACCTAGTACAGCAGTTTTGCTCGAAAACCACCGAAAATCTGCTTCAAAAACTACCAGTTTTCGAATGTATAGTACCAGGAGAGCATACCACGGAAGAAGTAGCACCTAGTACAACAATTTCGCTCGAAAACCACCGAAAAACTGCTTCAAAAACTACCAGTTTTCGAGTGTTCAGTACCAAAAGAGCATACCACGGAAGAAGTAGCATCTAGTACAGCATTTTTGCTCGAAAACCACCGAAAAACTGCTTCAAAAACTACCAGTTTTCGAATGTTTAGTACCAGGAGAGCATACCACGGAAGAGGTAGCACCTAGTACAGCAATTTTGCTCGAAAACCACCGAAAAACTGCTTCAAAAACTACCAGTTTTCGAGTGTTTAGTACCAAAAGAGCATACCACGGAAGAAGTAGCACCTAGTACAACAATTTTGCTCGAAAACCACCGAAAAACTGCTTCAAAAACTACCAGTTTTCGAGTGTTCAGTACCAAAAAATTATACCACGGAAGAAGTAGCACCTAGTACAACAATTTTGCTCGAAAACCACCAAAAAACTGCTTCAAAAACTACCAGTTTTGGAATGTATAGTACCAAAAGAGCATACCACGGAAGAAGTAGCACCTAGTACAACAAATTCGCTCGAAAACCACCGGAAATCTGCTTCAAAAACTACCAGTTTTCGAATGTATAGTACCAAGAGAGCATACCACGGAAGAAGTAGCACCTAGTACAACAATTTCGCTCGAAAACCACCGAAAAACTGCTTCAAAAACTACCAGTTTTCGAATGAATAGTACCAGAAGAGCATACCACGGAAGAAGTAGCACCTAGTACATCGAATTTGCTCGAAAACCACCGAAAAACTGCTTCAAAAACTACCAGTTTTGGAATGTATAGTACCAGGAGAGCATACCACGGGAGAAGTAGCACCTAGTACAACAATTTTGCTCGAAAACCACCGAAAAACTGCTTCAAAAACTACCAGTTATCGAATTAATAGTACCAGGAGAGCATACCACAGAAGAGGTAGCACCTAGTACAGCAATTTTGCTCGAAAACCACCGAAAAACTGCTTAAAAAACTACCAGTTTTCGAGTGTTCAGTACCAAAAGAGCATACCACGGAAGAAGTAGCACCTAGTACAGCAATTTGGCTCGAAAACCACCGAAAATCTGCTTCAAAAACTACCAGTTTTCGAATGTATAGTACCAGGAGAGCATACCACGGAAGAGGTAGCACCAAGTACAGCAATTTGGCTCGAAAACCACCGAAAATCTGCTTCAAAAACTACCAGTTTTCGAGTGTTTAGTACCAGAAGAGCATACCACGGAAGAAGTAGCACCTAGTACAGCAATTTGGCTCGAAAACCACCGAAAATCTGCTTCAAAAACTACCAGTTTTCGAATGTATAGTACCAGGAGAGCATACCACGGAAGAGGTAGCACCAAGAACAGCAATTTGGCTCGAAAACACCGAAAATCTGCTTCAAAAACTACCAGTTTTCGAATGAATAGTACCAGAAGAGCATACCACGGAAGAAGTAGCACCTAGTACATCGATTTTGCTCGAAAACCACCGAAAAACTGCTTCAAAAACTACCAGTTATCGAATGAATAGTACCAGGAGAGCATACCACGGAAGAAGTAGCACCTAGTACAACAATTTTGCTCGAAAACCACCGAAAAACTGCTTCAAAAACTACCAGTTATCGAATGTATAGTACCACGAGAGCATACCACGGAAGAGGTAGCACCTAGTACAACAATTTTGCTCGAAAACCACCGAAAACCTGCTTCAAAAACTACCAGTTTTTGAGTGTTCAGTACCAGAAGAGCATATCACGGAAGAAGTAGCACCTAGTACAGCAATTTTTTCTCGTAAACCACCGAAAAACTGCTTCAAAAACTACCAGTTTTCGTATGTATAGTACCAGAAGAGCATACCACGGAAGAAGTAGCACCTAGTACAGCAATTTTGCTCGAAAACCACCGAAAAACTGCTTCAAAAACTACTAGTTTTCGAGTGTTCAGTACCAGAAGAGCATACCACGGAAGAAGTAGCACCTAGTACAGCAATTTGGCTCGAAAACCACCGAAAATCTGCTTCAAAAACTACCAGTTTTCGAATGTATAGTACCAGGAGAGCATACCACGGAAGAGGTAGCACCAAGTACAGAAATTTGGCTCGAAAACCACCGAAAATCTGCTTCAAAAACTACCAGTTTTCGAGTGTTCAGTACTAGGAGAGCATACCACGGAAGAGGTAGCACCTAGTACAGCAATTTTGCTCGAAAACCACCGAAAAACTGCTTCAAAAACTACCAGGTTTCGAATGTATAGTACCAGAAGAGCATACCACGGAAGAAGTAGCACCTAGTACAGCAATTTTGCTCGAAAACCACCGAAAAACTGCTTCAAAAACTACCAGTTTTCGAATATGTAGTACCAGAAGAGCATACCACGGAAGAGGTAGCACCAAGTACAGCAATTTAGCTCGAAAACCATCGAAAAACTGCATCAAAACTACCAGTTTTCGCATGTTTTGTACCAGGAGAGCATACCACGGAAGAAGTAGCACCTAGTACAACAATTTTGCTCGAAAACCACCGAAAAACTGCTTCAAAAACTACCAGTTTTTGAATGTGTAGTACCAGAAGAGCATACCACGGAAGAGGTAGCACCTAGTACAGCAATTTTGCTCGAAAACCACCGAAAATCTGCTTCAAAAACAACCAGTTTTCGAATGTATAGTACCAGGAGAGCATACCACGGAAGAGGTAGCACCAAGTACAGCAATTTGGCTCGAAAACCACCGAAAAACTGCTTCAAAAACTACCAGTTTTCGAGTGTTTAGTACCAAAAGAGCATACCACGGAAGAAGTAGCACCTAGTACAGCAACTTTGCTCGAAAACCACCGAAAAACTGCTTCAAAAACTACCAGTTTTCGAATGTATAGTTAAAGAAGAGTATACTACGGAAGAAGTAGCACCTAGTACAGCAACTTGGGTTGAAAACCACCGAAAAACTCCTTCAAAAACTACCAGTTTTCGAGTGTTCAGTACCAAAAGAGCATACCACGGAAGAAGTAGCACCTAGTACAACAATTTTGCTCGAAAACCACCGAAAAACTGCTTCAAAAACTACCAGTTTTCGAGTGTTTAGTACCAAAAGAGCATACCACGGAAGAAGTAGCACCTAGTACAACAATTTTGCTCGAAAACCACCGAAAAACTGCTTCAAAAACTACCAGTTTTCGCATGTTTAGTACCAGAAGAGCATACCACGGAAGAAGTAGCACCTAGTACAACAATTTTGCTCGAAAACCACCGAAAAACTGCTTCAAAAACTACCAGTTTTTGAATGTGTAGTACCAGAAGAGCATACCACGGAAGAGGTAGCACCTAGTACAGCAATTTGGCTCGAAAACCACCGAAAACCTGCTTCAAAAACTACCAGTTTTCGAGTGTTTAGTACCAAAAGAGCATACCACGGAAGAAGTAGCACCTAGTACAGCAACTTTGCTCGAAAACCACCGAAAAACTGCTTCAAAAACTACCAGTTTTCGAATGTATAGTTAAAGAAAAGCATACCACGGAAGAAGTAGCACCTAGTACAGCAATTTGGGTTGAAAACCACCGAAAACCTGCTTCAAAAACTACCAGTTTTCGAGTGTTCAGTACCAAAAGAGCATACCACGGAAGAAGTAGCACCTAGTACAACAATTTTGCTCGAAAACCACCGAAAAACTGCTTCAAAAACTACCAGTTTTCGAGTGTTTAGAACCAAAAGAGCATACCACGGAAGAAGTAGCACCTAGTACAACAATTTTGCTCGAAAACCACCGAAAAACTGCTTCAAAAACTACCAGTTTTCGAGTGTTCAGTACCAAAAGATTTAACCACGGAAGAAGTAGCACCTAGTACAACAATTTTGCTCGAAAACCACCGAAAAAATCCTTCAAAAACTACCAGTTTTCGAGTGTTCAGTACCAGAAGAGTACCGAAAAACTGCTTCAAAAACTACCAGTTGTCGAGTGTTCAGTACCAGAAGAGCATACCACGGAAGAAGTAGCACCTAGTACATCAATTTGGCTCGAAAACCACCGAAAAACTGCATCAAAAACTACCAGTTTTCGAATGTATAATACCAGAAGAGCATACCACAGAAGAGGTAGCACCTACTACAGCAAGTTTGCTCGAAAACCACCGAAAATCTGCTTAAAAAACTATCAGTTTTGGAATGTATTGTACCAGGAGATCATACCACGGAAGAAGTAGCACCTAGTACAGCAATTTTGCTCGAAAACCACCGAAAAACTGCTTCAAAAACTACCAGTTTTCGAATGAATAGTACCAGAAGAGCATACCACGGAAGAAGTAGCACCTAGTACATCGATTTTGCTCGAAAACCACCGAAAAACTGCTTCAAAAACTACCAGTTTTGGAATGTATAGTACCAGAAGAGCATACCACGGAAGAGGTAGCACCTAGTACAACAATTTTGCTCGAAAACCACCGAAAACCTGCTTCAAAAACTACCAGTTTTCGAGTGTTCAGTACCAGAAGAGCATATCACGGAAGAAGTAGCACCTAGTACAGCAATTTTGCTCGAAAACCACCGAAAATCTGCTTCAAAAACTACCAGTTTTCGAGTGTTCAGTACCAGAAGAGCATACCACGGAAGAAGTAGCACCTAGTACAACAATTTTGCTCGAAAACCACCGAAAAACTGCTTCAAAAACTACCAGTTTTCGAGTGTTCAGTACCAAAAGAGCATACCACGGAAGAAGTAGCACCTAGTACAGCAATTTTGCTCGAAAACCACCGAAAAACTGCTTCAAAAACTACCAGTTTTCGAGTGTTCAGTACCAGAAGAGCATACCACGGAAGAGGTAGCACCTAGTACAGCAATTTTGCTCGAAAACCACCGAAAAACCGCTTCAAAAACTACCAGTTTTCGAGTGTTCAGTACCAGAAGAGCATACCACGGAAGAGGTAGCACCTAGTACAACAATTTTGCTCGAAAACCACCGAAAAACTGCTTCAAAAACTACCAGTTTTGGAATGTTTAGTACCAGGAGAGCATACCACGGAAGAAGTAGCACCTAGTACAGCAATTTTGCTCGAAAACCACCGAAAACCTGCTTCAAAAACTACCAGTTTTCGAGTGTTCAGTACCAGAAGAGCATATCACGGAAGAAGTAGCACCTAGTACAGCAATTTTGCTCGAAAACCACCGAAAATCTGCTTCAAAAACTACCAGTTTTCGAGTGTTCAGTACCAGAAGAGCATACCACGGAAGAGGTAGCACCTAGTACAGCAATTTTGCTCGAAAACCACCGAAAAACTGCTTCAAAAACTACCAGTTTTCGAGTGTTCAGTACCAGGAGAGCATACCACGGAAGAGGTAGCACCTAGTACAGCAATTTGGCTCGAAAACCACCGAAAATCTGCTTCAAAAACTACCAGTTTTGGAATGTATAGTACCAGGAGAGCATACCACGGAAGAGGTAGCACCTAGTACAGCAATTTGGCTCGAAAACCACCGAAAAACTGCTTCAAAATCTACCAAATTTCGAGTGTTCAGTACTAGGAGAGCATACCACGGAAGATGTAGCACCTAGTACAGCAATTTTGCTCGAAAACCACCGAAAAACTGCTTCAAAAACTACCAGTTTTCGAATGTATAGTACCAGAAGAGCATACCACGGAAGAGGTAGCACCTAGTACAGCAATTTTGCTCGAAAACCACCGAAAAACTGCTTCAAAAACTACCAGTTTTCGAATATGTAGTACCAGAAGAGCATACCACGGAAGAAGTAGCACCTAGTACATCGGTTTTGCTCGAAAACCATCGAAAAACTGCATCAAAAACTACCAGTTTTCGAATGTATAGTACCAGGAGAGCATACCACGGAAGAAGTAGCACCTAGTACAACAATTTTGCTCGAAAACCACCGAAAAACTGCTTCAAAAACTACCAGTTTTTGAATGTGTAGTACCAGAAGAGCATACCACGGAAGAGGTAGCACCTAGTACAGCAATTTTGCTCGAAAACCACCGAAAAACTGCTTCAAAAACAACCAGTTTTCGAATGTATAGTACCAGGAGAGCATACCACGGAAGAGGTAGCACCAAGTACAGCAATTTGGCTCGAAAACCACCGAAAACCTGCTTCAAAAACTACCAGTTTTCGAGTGTTTAGTACCAAAAGAGCATACCACGGAAGAAGTAGCACCTAGTACAGCAATTTTGCTCGAAAAACACGGAAAAACTGCTTCAAAAACTACCAGTTTTCGAGTGTTCAGTACCAAAAGATTATACCACGGAAGAAGTAGCACCTAGTACAACAATTTTGCTCGAAAACCACCGGAAATCTGCTTCAAAAACTACCAGTTTTCGAATGTATAATACCAGAAGAGCATACCACGGAAGAAGTAGCACCTAGTACAAAAATTTTGCTCGAAAACCACCGAAAAACTGCTTCAAAAACTACCAGTTTTCGAGTGTTCAGTACCAAAAGAGCATACCACGGAAGAAGTAGCACCTAGTACAGCAATTTTGCTCGAAAACCACCGAAAAACTGCTTCAAAAACTACCAGTTTTCGAGTGTTCAGTACCAGGAGAGCATACCACGGAAGAAGTAGCACCTAGTACAACAATTTCGCTCGAAAACCACCGAAAAACTGCTTCAAAAACTACCAGTTTTCGAGTGTTCAGTACCAGGAGAGCATACCACGGAAGAAGTAGCATCTAGTACAGCATTTTTGCTCGAAAACCACCGAAAAACTGCTTCAAAAACTACCAGTTTTCGAGTGTTCAGTACCAGAAGAGCATACCACGGAAGAAGTAGCACCTAGTACAGCAATTTTGCTCGAAAACCACCGAAAAACTGCTTCAAAAACTACCAGTTTTCGAGTGTTCAGTACTAGAAGAGCATACCACGGAAGAAGTAGCACCTAGTACAACAATTTCGCTCGAAAACCACCGAAAAACTGCTTCAAAAACTACCAGTTTTCGAGTGTTCAGTACCAGGAGAGCATACCACGGAAGAAGTAGCATCTAGTATAGCATTTTTGCTCGAAAACCACCGAAAAACTGCTTCAAAAACTACCAGTTTTCGAGTGTTCAGTACCAAAAGAGCATACCACGGAAGAAGTAGCACCTAGTACAGCAATTTTGCTCGAAAACCACCGAAAAACTGCTTCAAAAGCTACCAGTTTTGGAATGTATAGTACCAGGAGAGCATACCACGGAAGAAGTAGCACCTAGTACAGCAATTTGGCTCGAAAACCACCGAAAATCTGCTTCAAAAACTACCAGTTTTCGAATGTATAGTACCAGGAGAGCATACCACGGAAGAAGTAGCATCTAGTACAGCATTTTTGCTCGAAAACCACCGAAAAACTGCTTCAAAAACTTCCAGTTTTCGAGTGTTCAGTACCAGGAGAGCATACCACGGAAGAAGTAGCACCTAGTACAGCAATTTTGCTCGAAAACCACCGAAAAACTGCTTCAAAAACTACCAGTTTTCGAGTGTTCAGTACTAGAAGAGCATACCACGGAAGAAGTAGCACCTAGTACAACAATTTCGCTCGAAAACCACCGAAAAACTGCTTCAAAAACTACCAGTTTTCGAGTGTTCAGTACCAGGAGAGCATACCACGGAAGAAGTAGCATCTAGTACAGCAATTTGGCTCGAAAACCACCGAAAAACTGCTTCAAAAACTACCAGTTTTTGAGTGTTCAGTACCAGAAGAGCATACCACGGAAGAGGTAGCTCCTAGTACAGTAATTTTGCTCGAAAACCACCGAAAATCTGCTTCAAAAACTACCAGTTTTCGAGTGTTCAGTACCAGGAGAGCATACCACGGAAGAAGTAGCACCTAGTACAGCAATTTGGCTCGAAAACCACCGAAAATCTGCTTCAAAAACTACCAGTTTTCGAATGTATAGTACCAGGAGAGCATACCACGGAAGAGGTAGCACCAAGTACAGCAATTTGGCTCGAAAACCACCGAAAAACTGCTTCAAAAACTACCAGTTTTCGAATGTATAGTACCAGAAGAGCATACCACGGAAGAGGTAGCACCTAGTACATCGGTTTTGCTCTAAAACCATCGAAAAACTGCATCAAAAACTACCAGTTTTCGAATGTATAGTACCAGGAGAGCATACCACGGAAGAAGTAGCACCTAGTACAACAATTTTGCTCGAAAACCACCGAAAAACTGCTTCAAAAACTACCAGTTTTTGAATGTGTAGTACCAGAAGAGCATACCACGGAAGAAGTAGCACCTAGTACAGCAATTTTGCTCGAAAACCACCGAAAATCTGCTTCAAAAACAACCAGTTTTCGTATGTATAGTACCAGGAGAGCATACTACGGAAGAGGTAGCACCAAGTACAGCAATTTGGCTCGAAAACCCCGAAAAACCTGCTTCAAAAACTACCAGTTTTCGAGTGTTTAGTACCAAAAGAGCATACCACGAAAGAAGTAGCACCTAGTACAGCAACTTTGCTCGAAAACCACCGAAAAACTGCTTCAAAAACTACCAGTTTTCGAGTGTTCAGTACTAGAAGAGCATACACGGAAGAAGTAGCACCTAGTACAGCAATTTGGCTTGAACACCACCGAAAAACTGTTTCAAAAACTACCAGTTTTCGAGTATTTAGTAACAAAAGAGCATACCACGGAAGAAGTAGCACCTAGTACAAAAATTTTGCTCGAAAACCACCGAAAAACTGCTTCAAAAACTACCAGTTTTCGAGTGTTCAGTACCAAAAGATTATACCACGGAAGAAGTAGCACCTAGTACAACAATTTTGCTCGAAAACCACCGGAAATCTGCTTCAAAAACTACCAGTTTTCGAATGTATAATACCAGAAGAGCATACCACGGAAGAAGTAGCACCTAGTACAAAAATTTTGCTCGAAAACCACCGAAAAACTGCTTCAAAAACTACCAGTTTTCGAGTGTTCAGTACCAGGAGAGCATACCACGGAAGAAGTAGCACCTAGTACAGCAATTTTGCTTGAAAACCACCGAAAAACTGCTTCAAAAACTACCAGTTTTCGAGTGTTCAGTACCAGGAGAGCATACCACGGAAGAAGTAGCACCTAGTACAACAATTTCGCTCGAAAACCACCGGAAAACTGCTTCAAAAACTACCAGTTTTCGAGTGTTCAGTACCAGGAGAGCATACCACGGAAGAAGTAGCATCTAGTACAGCATTTTTGCTCGAAAACCACCGAAAAACTGCTTCAAAAACTTCCAGTTTTCGAGTGTTCAGTACCAGGAGAGCATACCACGGAAGAAGTAGCACCTAGTACAGCAATTTTGCTCGAAAACCACCGAAAAACTGCTTCAAAAACTACCAGTTTTCGAGTGTTCAGTACTAGAAGAGCATACCACGGAAGAAGTAGCACCTAGTACATCGATTTTGCTCGAAAACCACCGAAAAACTGCTTCAAAAACTACCAGTTTTCGAATGTATAGTACCAGAAGAGCATACCACAGAAGAAGTAGCACCTAGTACAGCAATTTTGCTCGAAAACCACCGAAAAACTGCTTCAAAAACTACCAGTTTTGGAATGTATAGTACCAAAAGAGCATACCACGGAAGAAGTAGCACCTAGTACAACAAATTTGCTCGAAAACCACCGGAAATCTGCTTCAAAAACTACCAGTTTTCGAATGTATAATACCAGAAGAGCATACCACGGAAGAAGTAGCACCTAGTACAAAAATTTTGCTCGAAAACCACCGAAAATCTGCTTCAAAAACTACCAGTTTTTGAATGTATAGTACCAAAAGAGCATACCACGGAAGAAGTAGCACCTAGTACAGCAATTTTGCTCTAAAACCACCGAAAAACTGCTTCAAAAACTACCAGTTTTCGAATGAATAGTACCAGAAGAGCATACCACGGAAGAAGTAGCACCTAGTACATCGAATTTGCTCGAAAACCACCGAAAACCTGCTTCAAAAACTACCAGTTTTGGAATGTATAGTACCAGAAGAGCATACCACGGAAGAAGTAGCACCTAGTACAGCAATTTTGCTCGAAAACCACCGAAAAACTGCTTCAAAAACTACCAGTTATTGAATGTTTAGTACCAGGAGAACATACCAAAGAAGAGGTAGCACCTAGTACAGCAATTTTGCTCGAAAACCACCGAAAAACTGCTTAAAATACTACCAGTTTTGGAATGTATAGTACCAGAAGAGCATACCACGGAAGAGGTAGCACCTAGTACAGCAATTTTGCTCGAAAACCACCGAAAAACTGCTTCAAAAACTACCAGTTTTCGAGTGTTCAGTACTAGAAGAGCATACCACGGAAGAAGTAGCACCTAGTACAACAATTTCGCTCGAAAACCACCGAAAAACTGCTTCAAAAACTACCAGTTTTCGAGTGTTCAGTACCAGGAGAGCATACCACGGAAGAAGTAGCACCTGGTACAGCAATTTTGCTCGAAAACCACCGAAAATCTGCTTCAAAAACTACCAGTTTTCGAATGTATAATACCAGAAGAGCATACCACAGAAGAGGTAGCACCTAGTACAGCAAGTTTGCTCGAAAACCACCGAAAATCTGCTAAAAAAACTATCAGTTTTCGAGTGTTCAGTACCAAAAGAGCATACCACGGAAGAAGTAGCACCTAGTACAGCAATTTTGCTCGAAAACCACCGAAAAACTGCTTCAAAAACTACCAGTTTTCGAGTGTTCAGTACCAGGAGAGCATACCACGGAAGAAGTAGCACCTAGTACAACAATTTCGCTCGAAAACCACCGAAAAACTGCTTCAAAAACTTCCAGTTTTCAAGTGTTCAGTACCAGGAGAGCATACCACGGAAGAAGTAGCACCTAGTACAGCAATTTTGCTCGAAAACCACCGAAAATCTGCTTCAAAAACTACCAGTTTTCGAGTGTTCAGTACTAGAAGAGCATACCACGGAAGAAGTAGCACCTAGTACATCGATTTTGCTCGAAAACCACCGAAAAACTGCTTCAAAAACTACCAGTTTTCGAATGTATAGTACCAGAAGAGCATACCACAGAAGAGGTAGCACCTAGTACAGCAATTTTGCTCGAAAACCACCGAAAAACTGCTTCAAAAACTACCAGTTTTGGAATGTATAGTACCAAAAGAGCATACCACGGAAGAAGTAGCACCTAGTACAACAAATTCGCTCGAAAACCACCGAAAATCTGCTTCAAAAACTACCAGTTTTCGAATGTATAATACCAGAAGAGCATACCACGGAAGAAGTAGCACCTAGTACAGCAATTTTTTCTCGTAAACCACCGAAAAACTGCTTCAAAAACTACCAGTTTTCGAGTGTTCAGTACCAGGAGAGCATACCACGGAAGAGGTAGCACCTAGTACAGCAATTTTGCTCGAAAACCACCGAAAAACTGCTTCAAAAACTACCAGTTTTCGAGTGTTCAGTACCAGGAGAGCATACCACGGAAGAAGTAGCACCTAGTACAGCAATTTTGCTCGAAAACCACCGAAAAACTGCTTCAAAAACTACCAGTTTTCGAGTGTTCAGTAATAGGAGAGCATACCACGGAAGATGTAGCACCTAGTACAGCAATTTTGCTCGAAAACCACCGAAAAACTGCTTCAAAAACTACCAGTTTTCGAGTGTTCAGTACCAGAAGAGCATACCACGGAAGAGGGTAGCACCAAGTACAGCAATTTGGCTCGAAAACCACCGAAAATCTGCTTCAAAAACTACCAGTTTTCGAGTGTTCAGTACTAGGAGAGCATACCACGAAAGAGGTAGCACCTAGTACAGCAATTTTGCTCGGAAACCACCGAAAAACTGCTTCAAAAACTACCAGTTTTCGAATGTATAGTACCAGAAAAGCATACCACGGAAGAGGTAGCACCTAGTACAGCAATTTTGCTCGAAAACCACCGAAAAACTGCTTCAAAAACTACCAGTTTTCGAATGAATAGTACCAGAAGAGCATACCACGGAAGAAGTAGCACCTAGTACATCGATTTTGCTCGAAAACCATCGAAAAACTGCATCAAAAACTACCAGTTTTCGAATGTATAGTACCAGGAGAGCATACCACGGAAGAGGTAGCACCTAGTACAGCAATTTTGCTCGAAAACCACCGAAAATCTGCTTCAAAAACAACCAGTGTTCGAATGTATAGTACCAGAAGAGCATACCACGGAAGAGGTAGCACCAAGTACAGCAATTTGGCTCGAAAACCACCGAAAACCTGCTTCAAAAACTACCAGTTTTCGAATGTTTAGTACCAAAAGAGCATACCACGGAAGAAGTAGCACCTAGTACAGCAAATTTGCTCGAAAACCACCGAAAAACTGCTTCAAAAACTACCAGTTTTCGAATGTATAGTACCAGAAGAGCATACCACGGAAGAAGTAGCACCTAGTACAGCAATTTTGCTCGAAAACCACCGGAAAACTGCTTCAAAAACTACCAGTTTTCGAATGTATAATACCAGAAGAGCATACCACGGAAGAAGTAGCACCTAGTACAGCAATTTTGCTCGAAAACCACCGAAAATCTGCTTCAAAAACTACCAGTTTTCGAGTGTTCAGTACCAAAAGAGCATACCACGGAAGAAGTAGCACCTAGTACAGCAATTTTGCTCGAAAACCACCGAAAAACTGCTTCAAAAACTACCAGTTTTCGAGTGTTCAGTACCAGGAGAGCATACCACGGAAGAAGTAGCACCTAGTACAACAATTTCGCTCGAAAACCACCGAAAAACTGCTTCAAAAACTACCAGTTTTCGAGTGTTTAGTACCAAAAGAGCATACCACGGAAGAAGTAGCACCTAGTACAACAATTTCGCTCGAAAACCACCGGAAATCTGCTTCAAAAACTACCAGTTTTCGAATGTATAATACCAGAAGAGCATTTCACGGAAGAAGTAGCACCTAGTACAAAAATTTTGCTCGAAAACCACCAAAAACTGCTTCAAAAACTACCAGTTTTCGAGTGTTCAGTACCAGAAGAGTACCGAAAAACTGCTTCAAAAACTACCAGTTGTCAAGTGTTCAGTACCAGAAGAGCATACCACGGAAGAAGTAGCACCTAGTACAGCAATTTGGCTCGAAAACCACCGAAAAACTGCTTCAAAAACTACCAGTTTTCGAATGTATAATACCAGAAGAGCATACCACAGAAGAGGTAGCACCTAGTACAGCAATTTGGCTCGAAAACCACCGAAAAACTGCTTCAAAAACTACCAGTTTTTGAGTGTTCAGTACCAGGAGAGCATACCACGGAAGAAGTAGCATCTAGTACAGCATTTTTGCTCGAAAACCACCGAAATCCTGCTTCAAAAACTACCAGTTTTCGAGTGTTCAGTACCAGAAGAGCATATCACGGAAGAAGTAGCACCTAGTACAGCAATTTTTTCTCATAAACCACCGAAAAACTGCTTAAAAAACTACCAGTTTTCAAGTGTTCAGTACCAGAAGAGCATACCACGGAAGAAGTAGCACCTAGTACAGCAATTTTGCTCGAAAACCACCGAAAAACTGCTTCAAAAACTACCAGTTTTCGAGTGTTCAGTACCAGAAGAGCATATCACGGAAGAAGTAGCACCTAGTACAGCAATTTTTTCTCGTAAACCACCGAAAAACTGCTTAAAAAAACTACCAGTTTTCAAGTGTTCAGTACCAGAAGAGCATACCACGGAAGAGGTAGCACCTAGTACAGCAATTTTGCTCGAAAACCACCGAAAAACTGCTTCAAAAACTACCAGTTTTCGAGTGTTCAGTATCAGAAGAGCATACCACGGAAGAAGTAGCACCTAGTACAGCAATTTGGCTCGAAAACCACCGAAAATCTGCTTCAAAAACTACCAGTTTTCAAGTGTTCAGTACCAGAAGAGCATACCACGGAAGAGGTAGCACCTAGTACAGCAATTTTGCTCGAAAACCACCGAAAAACTGCTTCAAAAACTACCAGTTTTCGAGTGTTCAGTATCAGAAGAGCATACCACGGAAGAAGTAGCACCTAGTACAGCAATTTTGCTCGAAAACCACCGAAAAACTGCTTCAAAAACTACCAGTTTTCGAGTGTTCAGTACCAGAAGAGCATATCACGGAAGAAGTAGCACCTAGTACAGCAATTTTTTCTCATAAACCACCGAAAAACTGCTTAAAAAACTACCAGTTTTCAAGTGTTCAGTACCAGAAGAGCATACCACGGAAGAAGTAGCACCTAGTACAGCAATTTTGCTCGAAAACCACCGAAAAACTGCTTCAAAAACTACCAGTTTTCGAGTGTTCAGTACCAGAAGAGCATATCACGGAAGAAGTAGCACCTAGTACAGCAATTTTTTCTCGTAAACCACCGAAAAACTGCTTCAAAAACTACCAGTTTTCGAGTGTTCAGTACCAGAAGAGCATACCACGGAAGAAGTCGCACCTAGTACAGCAATTTGGCTCGAAAACCACCGAAAATCTGCTTCAAAAACTACCAGTTTTCGAATGTATAGTACCAAGAGAGCATACCACGGAAGAGGTAGCACCTAGTACAGCAATTTGGCTCGAAAACCACCGAAAATCTGCTTCAAAAACTACCAGTTTTCGAGTGTTCAGTACTAGGAGAGCATACCACGGAAGATGTAGCACCTAGTACAGCAATTTTGCTCGAAAACCACCGAAAAACTGCTTCAAAAACTACCAGTTTTCGAGTGTTCAGTACCAGGAGAGCATATCACGGAAGAAGTAGCACCTAGTACAGCAATTTTGCTCGAAAACCACCGAAAAACTGCTTCAAAAACTACCAGTTTTCGAGTGTTCAGTACCAGAAGAGCATACCACGGAAGAAGTAGCACCTAGTACAGCAATTTGGCTCGAAAACCACCGAAAAACTGCTTCAAAAACTACCAGTTTGGGAATGTATAGTACCAGAAGAGCATACCACGGAAGAAGTAGCACCTAGTACAACAATTTTGCTCGAAAACCACCGAAAAACTGCTTCAAAAACTACCAGTTATCGAATGTATAGTACCAGGAGAGCATACCACGGAAGAGGTAGCACCTAGTACAACAATTTTGCTCGAAAACCACCGAAAAACTGCTTCAAAAACTACCAGTTTTCGAGTGTTCAGTACCAAAAGAGCATACCACGGAAGAGGTAGCACCTAGTACAGCAACTTTGCTCGAAAACCACCGAGAAACTGCTTCAAAAACTACCAGTTATTGAATGTTTAGTACCAGGAGAACATACCACGGAAGAGGTAGCACCTAGTACAGCAATTTTGCTCGAAAACCACCGAAAACCTGCTTCAAAAACTACCAGTTTTCGAGTGTTCAGTACCAGAAGAGCATATCACGCAAGAAGTAGCACCTAGTACAACAATTTTGCTCGAAAACCACCGAAAAACTGCTTCAAAAACTACCAGTTTTCGAGTGTTCAGTACCAGAAGAGCATATCACGGAAGAAGTAGCACCTAGTACAACAATTTGGCTCGAAAACCACCGAAAAACTGCTTCAAAAACTACCAGTTTTCGAATGTATAGTAAAAGAAGAGCATACCACGGAAGAAGTAGCACCTAGTACAGCAATTTTGCTCGAAAACCACCGAAAAACTGCTTCAAAAGCTACCAGTTTTGGAATGTATAGTACCAGGAGAGCATACCACGGAAGAGGTAGCACCTAGTACAACAATTTTGCTCGAAAACCACCGAAAAACTGCTTCAAAAACTACCAGTTTTGGAATGTTTAGTACCAGGAGAGCATACCACGGAAGAGGTAGCACCTAGTACAACAAGTTGGCTCGAAAACCACCGAAAATCTGCTTCAAAAACTACCAGTTTTCGAATGTATAGTACCAAGAGAGCATACCACGGAAGAGATAGCACCTAGTACAGCAATTTTGCTCGAAAACCACCGAAAAACTGCTTCAAAAACTATCAGTTTTCGAGTGTTCAGTACCAGAAGAGCATATCACGGAAGAAGTAGCACCTAGTACAGCAAGTTTGCTCGAAAACCACCGAAAAACTGCTTCAAAAGCTACCAGTTTTGGAATGTATAGTACCAGGAGAGCATACCACGGAAGAGGTAGCACCTAGTACATTAATTTGGCTCGAAAACCACCGAAAAACTGCTTCAAAAACTACCAGTTTTGGAATGTTTAGTACCAGGAGAGCATACTACGGAAGAAGTAGCACCTAGTACAGCAATTTTGCTCGAAAACCACCGAAAACCTGCTTCAAAAACTACCAGTTTTCGAGTGTTCAGTACCAGAAGAGCATATCACGGAAGAAGTAGCACCTAGTACAGCAATTTTTTCTCGTAAACCACCGAAAAACTGCTTCAAAAACTACCAGTTTTCGAGTGTTCAGTACCAGAAGAGCATACCACGGAAGAGGTAGCACCTAGTACAGCAATTTTGCTCGAAAACCACCGAAAAATTGCTTCAAAAACTACCAGTTTTCGAGTGTTCAGTACCAGAAGAGCATACCACGGAAGAAGTAGCACCTAGTACAGCAATTTGGCTCGAAAACCACCGAAAATCTGCTTCAAAAACTACCAGTTTTCGAATGTATAGTACCAGGAGAGCATACCACGGAAGAGGTAGCACCAAGTACAGCAATTTGGCTCGAAAACCACCGAAAATCTGCTTCAAAAACTACCAGTTTTCGAGTGTTCAGTACTAGGAGAGCATACCACGGAAGATGTAGCACCTAGTACAGCAATTTTGCTCGAAAACCACCGAAAAACTGCTTCAAAAACTACCAGTTTTCGAATGTATAGTACCAGAAGAGCATACCACGGAAGAGGTAGCACCTAGTACAGCAATTTTGCTCGAAAACCACCGAAAAACTGCTTCAAAAACTACCAGTTTTCGAATGAATAGTACCAGAAGAGCATACCACGGAAGAAGTAGCACCTAGTACATCGATTTTGCTCGAAAACCACCGAAAAACTGCTTCAAAAACTACCAGTTTTCGAGTGTTCAGTACCAGGAGAGCATATCACGGAAGAAGTCGCACCTAGTACAGCAATTTGGCTCGAAAACCACCGAAAATCTGCTTCAAAAACTACCAGTTTTCGAATGTATAGTACCAAGAGAGCATACCACGGAAGAGGTAGCACCAAGTACAGCAATTTGGCTCGAAAACCACCGAAAATCTGCTTCAAAAACTACCAGTTTTCGAGTGTTCAGTACTAGGAGAGCATACCACGAAAGATGTAGCACCTAGTACAGCAATTTTGCTCGAAAACCACCGAAAAACTGCTTCAAAAACTACCAGTTTTCGAGTGTTCAGTACCAGAAGAGCATATCACGGAAGAAGTAGCACCTAGTACAGCAATTTTGCTCGAAAACCACCGAAAATCTGCTTCAAAAACTACCAGTTTTCGAATGTATAGTACCAAGAGAGCATACCACGGAAGAAGTAGCACCTAGTACAGCAATTTGGCTCGAAAACCACCGAAAAACTGCTTCAAAAACTACCAGTTTTGGAATGTATAGTACCAGAAGAGCATACCACGGAAGAAGTAGCACCTAGTACAACAATTTTGCTCGAAAACCACCGAAAAACTGCTTCAAAAACTACCAGTTATCGAATGAATAGTACCAGGAGAGCATACCACGGAAGAGGTAGCACCTAGTACAACAATTTTGCTCGAAAACCACCGAAAAACTGCTTCAAAAACTACCAGTTTTCGAGTGTTCAGTACCAAAAGAGCATACCACGGAAGAGGTAGCACCTAGTACAGCAACTTTACTCGAAAACCACCGAAAAACTGCTTCAAAAACTACCAGTTATTGAATGTTTAGTACCAGGAGAACATACCACGGAAGAGGTAGCACCTAGTACAGCAATTTTGCTCGAAAACCACCGAAAACCTGCTTCAAAAACTACCAGTTTTCGAGTGTTCAGTACCAGAAGAGCATATCACGGAAGAAGTAGCACCTAGTACAACAATTTTGCTCGAAAACCACCGATAAACTGCTTCAAAAACTACCAGTTTTCGAGTGTTCAGTACCAGAAGAGCATATCACGGAAGAAGTAGCACCTAGTACAACAATTTGGCTCGAAAACCACTGAAAATCTGCTTCAAAAACTACCAGTTTTCGAATGTATAGTAAAAGAAGAGCATACCACGGAAGAAGTAGCACCTAGTACAGCAATTTTGCTCGAAAACCACCGAAAAACTGCTTCAAAAGCTACCAGTTTTGGAATGTATAGTACCAGCAGAGCATACCACGGAAGAGGTAGCACCTAGTACAACAATTTTGCTCGAAAACCACCGAAAAACTGCTTCAAAAACTACCAGTTTTGGAATGTTTAGTACCAGGAGAGCATACCACGGAAGAGGTAGCACCTAGTACAGCAATTTTGCTCGAAAACCACCGAAAAACTGCTTCAAAAACTACCAGTTTTGGAATGTTTAGTACCAGGAGAGCATACCACGGAAGAGGTAGCACCTAGTACAACAATTTGGCTCGAAAACCACCGAAAAACTGCTTCAAAAACTACCAGTTTTCGAATGTATAATACCAGAAGAGCATACCACAGAAGGAGTAGCACCTAGTACAGCAAGTTTGCTCGAAAACCACCGAAAATCTGCTTAAAAAACTATCAGTTTTCGAGTGTTCAGTACCAGAAGAGCATATCACGGAAGAAGTAGCACCTAGTACAGCAAGTTTGCTCGAAAACCACCGAAAACCTGCTTCAAAAGCTACCAGTTTTGGAATGTATAGTACCAGGAGAGCATACCACGGAAGAGGTAGCACCTAGTACAACAATTTGGCTCGAGAACCACCGAAAAACTGCTTCAAAAACTACCAGTTTTGGAATGTTTAGTACCAGGAGAGCATACCACGGAAGAGGTAGCACCTAGTACAGCAATTTTGCTCGAAAACCAACAAAAACTGCTTCAAAAACTACCAGTTTTCGAGTGTTCAGTACCAAAAGAGCATACCACGGAAGAAGTAGCACCTAGTACAAAAATTTTGCTCGAAAACCACCAAAAACTGCTTCAAAAACTACCAGTTTTCGAGTGTTCAGTACCAGAAGAGTACCGAAAAACTGCTTCAAAAACTACCAGTTGTCGAGTGTTCAGTACCAGAAGAGCATACCACGGAAGAAGTAGCACCTAGTACAGCAATTTGGCTCGAAAACCACCGAAAAACTGCTTCAAAAACTACCAGTTTTCGAATGTATAATACCAGAAGAGCATACCACGGAAGAAGTAGCACCTAGTACAGCAATTTGGCTCGAAAACCACCGAAAAACTGCTTCAAAAGCTACCAGTTTTCGAATGTATAGTACCAGAAGAGCATACCACGGAAGAAGTAGCACCTAGTACAGCAATTTTGCTCGAAAACCACCGAAAATCTGTTTCAAAAACTACCAGTTTTCGAGTGTTCAATACCAAAAGAGCATACCACGGAAGAAGTAGCACCTAGTACAGCAATTTTGCTCGAAAACCACCGAAAAACTGCTTCAAAAACTACCAGTTTTCGAGTGTTCAGTACCAGGAGAGCATACCACGGAAGAAGTAGCACCTAGTACAACAATTTCGCTCGAAAACCACCGAAAAACTGCTTCAAAAACTACCAGTTTTTGAGTGTTCAGTACCAGGAGAGCATACCACGGAAGAAGTAGCACCTAGTACAGCATTTTTGCTCGAAAACCACCGAAAAACTGCTTCAAAAACTACCAGTTTTCGAATGTATAGTACCAGGAGAGCATACCACGGAAGAAGTAGCACCTAGTACAGCAATTTTGCTCGAAAACCACCGAAAATCTGCTTCAAAAACTACCAGTTTTCGAGTGTTCAGTACCAAAAGAGCATACCACGGAAGAAGTAGCACCTAGTACAGCAATTTTGCTCGAAAACCACCGAAAAACTGCTTCAAAAACTACCAGTTTTCGAGTGTTCAGTACCAGGAGAGCATATCACGGAAGAAGTAGCACCTAGTACAACAATTTTGCTCGAAAACCACCGAAAAACTGCTTCAAAAACTACCAATTTTCGAGTGTTCAGTACCAAAAAAGCATACCACGGAAGAAGTAGCACCTAGTACAAAAATTTTGCTCGAAAACCACCAAAAACTGCTTCAAAAACTACCAGTTTTCGAGTGTTCAGTACCAGAAGAGTACCGAAAAACTGCTTCAAAAACTACCAGTTGTCGAGTGTTCAGTACCAGAAGAGCATACCACGGAAGAAGTAGCACCTAGTACAGCAATTTGGCTCGAAAACCACCGAAAAACTGCTTCAAAAACTACCAGTTTTCGAATGTTTAGTACCAGAACAGCATACCACGGAAGAAGTAGCACCTAGTACAGCAATTTGGCTCGAAAACCACCGAAAAACTGCTTCAAAAGCTACCAGTTTTCGAATGTATAGTACCAGAATAGCATACCACGGAAGAAGTAGCACCTAGTACAGCAATTTTGCTCGAAAACCACCGAAAATCTGCTTCAAAAACTACCAGTTTTCGAGTGTTCAGTACCAAAAGAGCATACCACGGAAGAAGTAGCACCTAGTACAGCAATTTTGCTCGAAAACCACCGAAAAACTGCTTCAAAAACTACCAGTTTTCGAGTGTTCAGTACCAGGAGAGCATACCACGAAAGAAGTAGCACCTAGTACAACAATTTCGCTCGAAAACCACCGAAAAACTGCTTCAAAAACTACCAGTTTTCGAGTGTTCAGTACCAGGAGAGCATACCACGGAAGAAGTAGCACCTAGTACAGCAATTTTGCTCGAAAACCACCGAAAAACTGCTTCAAAAACTACCAGTTTTCGAGTGTTCAGTACTAGAAGAGCATACCACGGAAGAAGTAGCACCTAGTACATCGATTTTTCTCGAAAACCACCGAAAAACTGCTTCAAAAACTACCAGTTTTCGAATGTATAGTACCAGAAGAGCATACCACAGAAGAAGTAGCACCTAGTACAGCAATTTTGCTCGAAAACCACCGAAAAACTGCTTCAAAAACTACCAGTTTTGGAATGTATAGTACCAAAAGAGCATACCACGGAAGAAGTAGCACCTAGTACAACAAATTCGCTCGAAAACCACCGGAAATCTGCTTCAAAAACTACCAGTTTTCGAATGTATAGTACCAAGAGAGCATACCACGGAAGAAGTAGCACCTAGTACAACAATTTCGCTCGAAAACCACCGAAAAACTGCTTCAAAAACTACCAGTTTTCGAATGTATAGTACCAGGAGAGCATACCACGGAAGAAGTAGCACCTAGTACAGCAATTGTGCTCGAAAACCACCGAAAAAATGCTTCAAAAACTACCAGTTTTTGAATGTATAGTACCAAAAGAGCATACCACGGAAGAAGTAGCACCTAGTACAGCAATTTTGCTCGAAAACCACCGAAAACCTGCTTCAAAAACTACCATTTATCGAATGTTTAGTACCAGGAGAACATACCAAAGAAGAGGTAGCACCTAGTACAGCAATTTTGCTCGAAAACCACCGAAAAACTGCTTAAAATACTACCAGTTTTGGAATGTATAGTACCAGGAGAGCATACCACGGAAGAGGTAGCACCTAGTACAGCAATTTTGCTCGAAAACCACCGAAAACCTGCTTCAAAAACTACCAGTTTTCGAATGAATAGTACCAGAAGAGCATACCACGGAAGAAGTAGCACCTAGTACATCGATTTTGCTCGAAAACCACCGAAAAACTGCTTCAAAAACTACCCGTTTTGGAATGTATAGTACCAGAAGAGCATACCACGGAAGAAGTAGCACCTAGTACAGCAATTTGGCTCGAAAACCACCGAAAAACTGCTTCAAAAACTACCAGTTATCGAATGTTTAAAACCTAGAGAACATACCACAGAAGAGGTAGCACCTAGTACAGCAATTTTGCTCGAAAACCACCGAAAAACTGCTTAAAATACTACCAGTTTTGGAATGTATAGTACCAGGAGAGCATACCACGGAAGAGGTAGCACCTAGTACAGCAATTTTGCTCGAAAACCACCGAAAACCTGCTTCAAAAACTACCAGTTTTCGAGTGTTCAGCACCAGAAGAGCATACCTCGAAAGAGGTAGCACCTAGTACAACAATTTCGCTCGAAAACCACCGAAAAACTGCTTCAAAAACTACCAGTTTTCGAATGTATAGTACCAGGAGAGCATACCACGGAAGAAGTAGCACCTAGTACAGCAATTTTGCTCGAAAACCACCGAAAAACTGCTTCAAAAACTACCAGTTTTCGAATGTATAATACCAGAAGAGCATACCACAGAAGGAGTAGCACCTAGTACAGCAAGTTTGCTCGAAAACCACCGAAAATCTGCTTAAAAAACTATCAGTTTTCGAGTGTTCAGTACCAAAAGAGCATACCACGGAAGAGGTAGCACCTAGTACAGCAATTTTGCTCGAAAACCACCGAAAAACTGCTTCAAAAACTACCAGTTTTCGAATGAATAGTACCAGAAGAGCATACCACGGAAGAAGTAGCACCTAATACATCGATTTTGCTCGAAAACCACCGAAAAACTGCTTCAAAAACTACCAGTTTTGGAATGTATAGTACCAGGAGAGCATACCACGGAAGAAGTAGCACCTAGTACAACAATTTTGCTCGAAAACCACCGAAAAACTGCTTCAAAAACTACCAGTTATCGAATGAATAGTACCAGGAGAGCATACCACAGAAGAGGTAGCACCTAGTACAGCAATTTTGTTCGAAAACCACCGAAAAACTGCTTCAAAAACTACCAGTTTTCGAGTGTTCAGTACCAGGAGAGCATACCACGGAAGAAGTAGCACCTGGTACAGTAATTTTGCTCGAAAACCACCGAAAACTGCTTCAAAAGCTACCAGTTTTGGAATGTATAGTACCAGGAGAGCATACCACGGAAGAGGTAGCACATAGTACAATAATTTTGCTCGAAAACCACCGAAAAACTGCTTCAAAAACTACCAGTTTTGGAATGTTTAGTACCAGGAGAGCATACCACGGAAGAGGTAGCACCTAGTACAGCAATTTTGCTCGAAAACCACCGAAAAACTGCTTCAAAAACTACCAGTTTTCGAGTGTTCAGTACCAGAAGAGCATATCACGGAAGAAGTAGCACCTAGTACAGCAATTTTTTCTCGTAAACCACCGAAAAACTGCTTCAAAAACTACCAGTTTTCGAGTGTTCAGTACCAGAAGAGCATACCACGGAAGAGGTAGCACCTAGTACAGCAATTTTACTCGAAAACCACCGAAAAACTGCTTCAAAAACTACCAGTTTTCGAGTGTTCAGTACCAGAAGAGCATACCACGGAAGAAGTAGCACCTAGTACAGCAATTTGGCTCGAAAACCACCGAAAATCTGCTTCAAAAACTACCAGTTTTCGAATGTATAGTACCAGGAGAGCATACCACGGAAGAGGTAGCACCTAGTACAGCAATTTGGCTCGAAAACCACCGAAAATCTGCTTCAAAAACTACCAGTTTTCGAGTGTTCAGTACTAGGAGAGCATACCACGGAAGATGTAGCACCTAGTACAGCAATTTTGCTCGAAAACCACCGAAAAACTGCTTCAAAAACTACCAGTTTTCGAATGTATAGTACCAGAAGAGCATACCACGGAAGAGGTAGCACCTAGTACAGCAATTTTGCTCGAAAACCACCGAAAAACTGCTTCAAAAACTACCAGTTTTCGAATATGTAGTACCAGAAGAGCATACCACGGAAGAGGTAGCACCTAGTTCATCGATTTTGCTCGAAAATCATCGAAAAACTGCATCAAAAACTACCAGTTTTCGAATGTATAGTACCAGGAGAGCATACCACAGAAGAAGTAGCACCTAGTACAGCAATTTGGCTTGAAAACCACCGAAAAACTGTTTCAAAAACTACCAGTTTTCGAGTATTTAGTACCAAAAGAGCATACCACGGAAGAAGTAGCACCTAGTACAGCAATTTTGCTCGAAAACCACCGAAAAAACTGCTTCAAAAACTACCAGTTTTCGAATGTATAGTACCAGGAGAGCATACCACGGAAGAGGTAGCACCTAGTACAGCAATTTTGCTCGAAAACCACCGAAAAACTGCTTCAAAAACTACCAGTTTTCGAGTGTTCAGTACCAGAAGAGCATACCACGGAAGAAGTATTACCTAGTACAACAATTTTGCTCGAAAACCACCAAAAAACTGCTTCAAAAACTACCAGTTTTCGAGTGTTCAGTACCAGGAGAGCATACCACGGAAGAAGTAGCACCTAGTACAGCAATTTTGATCGAAAACCACCGAAAAACTGCTTCAAAAACTACCAGTTTTCGAGTATTTAGTACCAAAAGAGCATACCACGGAAGAAGTAGCACCTAGTACAACAATTTTGCTCGAAAACCACCGAAAAACTGCTTCAAAAACTACCAGTTTTCGAGTGTTCAGTACCAGGAGAGCATACCACGGAAGAAGTAGCACCTAGTACAGCAATTTTGCTCGAAAACCACCGAAAAACTGCTTCAAAAACTACCAGTTTTCGAGTGTTCAGTACTAGAAGAGCATACCACGGAAGAAGTAGCACCTAGTACAGCAATTTTGCTCGAAAACCACCGAAAAACTGCTTCAAAAACTACCAGTTTTCGAATGTATAGTACCAGAAGAGCATACCACAGAAGAAGTAGCACCTATTACAGCAATTTTGCTCGAAAACCACCGAAAAACTGCTTCAAAAACTACCAGTTTTGGAATGTATAGTACCAAAAGAGCATACCACGGAAGAAGTAGCACCTAGTACAACAAATTCGCTCGAAAACCACCGGAAATCTGCTTCAAAAACTACCAGTTTTCGAATGTTTAGTACCAGAAGAGCATACCACGGAAGAAGTAGCACCTAGTACAGCAATTTTGCTCGAAAACCACCGAAAAACTGCTTCAAAAACTACCAGTTTTCGAATGTATAGTACCAAGAGAGCATACCACGGAAGACGTAGCACCTAGTACAGCAATTTTGCTCGAAAACCACCGAAAAACTGTTTCAAAAACTACCAGTTTTCGAGTATTTAGTACCAAAAGAGCATACCACGGAAGAAGTAGCACCTAGTACAACAATTTCGCTCGAAAACCACCGAAAAACTGCTTCAAAAACTACCAGTTTTCGAGTTTTCAGTACCAGGAGAGCATACCACGGAAGAAGTAGCACCTAGTACAGCAATTTTGCTCGAAAACCACCGAAAAAACTGCTTCAAAAACTACCAGTTTTCGAGTGTTCAGTACTAGAAGAGCATACCACGGAAGAAGTAGCACCTAGTACATCGATTTTGCTCGAAAACCACCGAAAACCTGCTTCAAAAACTACCAGTTTTCGAATGTATAGTACCAGAAGAGCATACCACAGAAGAAGTAGCACCTATTTCAGCAATTTTGCTCGAAAACCACCGAAAAACTGCTTCAAAAACTACCAGTTATCGAATGAATAGTACCAAAAGAGCATACCACGGAAGAAGTAGCACCTAGTACAACAAATTCGCTCGAAAACCACCGGAAATCTGCTTCAAAAACTACCAGTTTTCGAATGTATAGTACCAAGAGAGCATACCACGGAAGAAGTAGCACCTAGTACAACAATTTCGCTCAAAAACCACCGAAAAACTGCTTCAAAAACTACCAGTTTTCGAATGTATAGTACCAGAAGAGCATACCACGGAAGAGGTAGCACCTAGTACAGCAATTTTGCTCGAAAACCACCGATAAACTGCTTCAAAAACTACCAGTTTTTGAATGTATAGTACCAGGAGGGCATACCACGGAAGAGGTAGCACCTAGTACAGTAATTTTGCTCGAAAACCACCAAAAAACTGCTTCAAAAACTACCAGTTTTCGAGTGTTCAGTACCAGAAGAGCATACCACGGAAGCAGTAGCACCTAGTACAACAATTTTGCTCGAAAACCACCGAAAAACTGCTTCAAAAACTACCAGTTTTTGAATGTATAGTACCAGAAGAGCATACCACGGAAGAAGTAGCACCTAGTACAGCAATTTTGCTCGAAAACCACCGATAAACTGCTTCAAAAACTACCAGTTTTCGAATGTATAGTACCCGAAGAGCATACCACCGAAGAGGTGGCACCAAGTACAGCAATTTTGCTCGAAAACCACCAAAAAACTGCTTCAAAAACTACCAGTTTTCGAGTGTTCAGTACCAGGAGAGCATACCACGGAAGAAGTAGCCCCTAGTACAGCAATTTTGCTCGAAAACCACCGAAAAACTGCTTCAAAAACTACCAGTTTTCGAATGTATAGTACCAGGAGGGCATACCACGGAAGAAGTAGCACCTAGTACAACAATTTTTTTTCGAAAACCACCGAAAAACTGCTTCAAAAACTACCAGTTTTCGAGTGTTCAGTACTAGCAGAGCATACCACGGAAGCAGTAGCACCTAGTACAACAATTTTGCTCGAAAACCACCGAAAAACTGCTTCAAAAACTACCAGTTTTCGAATGTTTAGTACCAGAAGAGCATACCACGGAAGAGGTAGCACCTAGTACAGCAATTTTGCTCAAAAACCACCGAAAAACTGCTTCAAAAACTACCAGTTTTTGAATGTATAGTACTAGAAGAGCATACCACGGAAGAAGTAGCACCTAGTACAGCAATTTTGCTCGAAAACCACCGATAAACTGCTTCAAAAACTACCAGTTTTCGAATGTATAGTACCAGGAGGGCATACCACGGAAGAGGTAGCACCTAGTACAGCAATTTTGCTCAAAAACCACCGAAAAACTGCTTCAAAAACTACCAGTTTTTGAATGTATAGTACCAGAAGAGCATACCACGGAAGAAGTAGCACCTAGTACAGCAATTTTGCTCGAAAACCACCGATAAACTGCTTCAAAAACTACCAGTTTTCGAATGTATAGTACCAGGAGGGCATACCACGGAAGAAGTAGCACCTAGTACAACAATTTTTTCTCGAAAACCACCAAAAAACTGCTTCAAAAACTACCAGTTTTCGAGTGTTCAGTACCAGAAGGGCATACCACGGAAGAAGTTTTACTTGGTACAACAATTTTGCTCGAAAACCACCAAAAAACTGCTTCAAAAACTACCAGTTTTCGAATGTATAGTACCAGGAGAGCATACCACGGAAGAAGTAGCACCTAGTACAGCAATTTTGCTCGAAAACCACCGAAAAACTGCTTCAAAACCTACCAGTTTTCGAATGAATAGTACCAGGAGAGCATACCACGGAAGAAGTAGCACCTAGTGCAGCAATTTTGCTCGAAAACCACCGAAAAACTGCTTCAAAAACTACCAGTTTTCGAGTGTTCAGTACGAGCAGAGCATACCACGGAAGAAGTAGCACCTAGTACAACAATTTTGCTCGAAAACCACCGAAAAACTGCTTCAAAAACTACCAGTTTTCGAATGTTTAGTACCAGAAGAGCATACCACGGAAGAGGTAGCACCTAGTACAGCAATTTTGCTCAAAAACCACCGAAAAACTGCTTCAAAAACTACCAGTTTTTGAATGTATAGTACCAGAAGAGCATACCACGGAAGAAGTAGCACCTAGTACAGCAATTTTGCTCGAAAACCACCGATAAACTGCTTCAAAAACTACCAGTTTTCGAATGTATAATACCAGGAGGGCATACCACGGAAGAAGTAGCACCTAGTACAACAATTTTTTCTCGAAAACCACCGATAAACTGCTTCAAAAACTACCAGTTTTCGAATGTATAGTACCAGGAGGGCATACCACGGAAGCAGTAGCACCTAGTACAGCAATTTTGCTCGAAAACCACCGAAAAACTGCTTAAAAAACTACCAGTTTTTGAATGTATAGTACCAGAAGAGCATACCACGGAAGAAGTAGCACCTAGTACAGCAATTTTGCTCAAAAACCACCGAAAAACTGCTTCAAAAACTACCAGTTTTTGAATGTATAGTACCAGAAGAGCATACCACGGAAGAAGTAGCACCTAGTACAGCAATTTTGCTCGAAAACCACCGATAAACTGCTTCAAAAACTACCAGTTTTCGAATGTATAGTACCAGGAGGGCATACCACGGAAGAAGTAGCACCTAGTACAACAATTTTTTCTCGAAAACCACCAAAAAACTGCTTCAAAAACTACCAGTTTTCGAGTGTTCAGTACCAGAAGAGCATACCACGGAAGAAGTTTTACTTGGTACAACAATTTTGCTCGAAAACCACCGAAAAACTGCTTCAAAAACTACCAATTTTCGAATGTATAACAGGTGGGCTGATAATTGTTTGGCCTATGACAGTAAAACACATTTTTTTGGCCAAATTATTTTTTTGTATTAAACATACGTCCCTTCAAGGGTGTTACAGCGATTATAGCGGTCTTTCAATTTTCGATACCGTTTTTATAGTAATATTTGCACCTTGCCTCAAAAAACGTCTTTATTTCGGCGATCACCTCTTTATCCGACGAAAATTTCTTCTCAGAGGACATCCTTTTGGGATCTGAGAAATGGAGTTAGTCACTGAGAGCCAGATCTACGAAATACGGTGGGTGGCGAAGAATTTCGTGGCCTATTTCATGAATTTTTGCCATTGTTTTCACTGATTTGTGGCACTGTGCGTTGTCTTGACGAAACAAAACCTTTTTTTTCTTCAAATGCGGCCGTTTTTTGGCGATTTCGTCCTTCAATCGCTCCAAAAATTTGATGTAATAGTCGCTGTTAATGGTTTTTTCTTTCTCAAGATAATCGATGAAGATTATTCCTCGCAAATCCCAAAAAATTGACGCCATAACCTTGCCAGCTGATTGTTGCGTTTTCCCCGCTTTGGAGCAGGTTCATCGCGTCCAGTCCACTCGAATGACTGTCTATTGGACTTTGGAGTGAAGTGGAGAAGCCAACACTCATCCACAGTAACATACTTACGCAAAAACTCGAATTAAATTCGCTTAAACAGCTCCAAACTCTGCTCCGAATCATCAATTTGTTGTTGTTTTTGTTCAAATGTGAGCTCGCGCGGCAGCCATTTTGCACAGAGCTATCGCATATCCAAATACACGTGAAACATATGTCCAATACGTTCCTTAGACATCTTTAGGGTGTCAGCTATCTCGATCAGCTTCACATTATGGGTGTTCTTAATAATTTTGTGATTTTTTTTTATGTTTTCTTCTGTAACCACCTCTTTTGGGCTTCCACTGTGTTCACCGTCCTTGGGGTTCATTTTACCACTTTTAAATTTAGCATACCAATATCTGATGATTGATTTTGGTAGAGCAGAGTCCGAAGACTCTTTATCAAGCCAATTTTTGGCTTTAACTATATGTTTCCCCTTCAAAAACTAATATTTTATCATCACGCGAAATTCCTTCTTTTACATGATTACTCAAAGCACAAAAGTTGCGTCACACAAAATGCTCTAGCTCATTAGGTTGTGGCCCGAGTGCTGTCAAATTTGGACAGAATTCGTTTGAAGGTTGGTACAAACGAAATATGATATGGATAAAAATCTTCTAGCGCAATAAATGTGTTAGGCCAAACAATTATCAGCCCACCTGTTAGTACCAGGAGGGCATACCACGGAAGAAGTAGCACCTAGTACAACAATTTTTTCTCGAAAACCACCGAAAAACTGCTTCAAAACTACCAGTTTTCGAGTGTTCAGTACCATAAGAGCATACCACGGAAGCTGTAGCACCTAGTAAAACAATTTTGCTCGTAAACCACCGAAAAACTGCTTCAAAAACTACCAGTTTTCGAATGTATAGTACCCGAAGAGCATACCACCGAAGAGGTAGCACCTAGTACAGCAACTTTGCTCGTAAACCACCGAAAAACTGCTTAAAACACTACCAGTTTTCGAATGTATAGTACCCGAAGAGCATACCACCGAAGAGGTGGCACCTAGTACAGCAATTTTGCTCGAAAACCACCGAAAAACTGCTTCAAAAACTACCAGTTTTTGAATATTCGGCACCAGAAGAGCATACCACGGAAGAAGTAGCACCTAGTACAGTAATTTTGCTCGAAAACCACCCAAAAACTGCTTCAAAAACTACCAGTTTTCGAATGTATAGTACCAGAAGAGAATACCACGGAAGAGGTAGCACCTAGTATAGCAATTTTGCTCGAAAACCACCGAAAAACTGCTTAAAAAACTACCAGTGTTCGAGTGTTCAGTACCAGGAGAGCATACCACGGAAGAGGTAGCACCTAGTATAGCAATTTTGCTCGAAAACCACCGATAAACTGCTTCAAAAACTACCAGTTTTCGAATTTACAGTACCAAGAGAGCATACCACGGAATAGGTAGCTTCTAGTACAGCAATTTTGCTCGTAAAACACCGAAAAACTGCTTCAAAAACTACCAGTTTTCGAATGTATAGTACCAGGAGAGCATACCACGGAAGAAGTAGCACCTAGTACAACAATGTTGCTCGAAAACCACCGAAAAACTGCTTCAAAAACTACCAGTTTTCGAATGTATAGTACCAGAAGAGCATACCACGGAAGAGGTAGCACCTAGTACAACAATTTTGCTCGAAAACCACCGAAAAACTGCTTCAAAAACTACCAGTTATCGAATGAATAGTACCAGGAGAGCATACCACAGAAGAGGTGGCACCTAGTACAGCAATTTTGCTCGAAAACCACCGATAAACTGCTTCAAAAACTACCAGTATTCGAGTGTTCAGTACCAGGAGAGCATACCACGGAAGAGGTAGCACCTAGTATAGCAATTTGGCTCGAAAACCACCGAAAAACTGCTTCAAAAACTACCAGTTTTCGAATGTATAGTATCAGAAGAGCATACCACGGAAGAGGTAGCACCTAGTACAGCAATTTTGCTCGAAAACCACCGAAAAACTGCTTCAAAAACTACCAGTTTTCGAATGTATAGTACCAAGAGAGCATACCACGGAAGACGTAGCACCTAGTACAGCAATTTTGCTCGAAAACCACCGAAAAACTGCTTCAAAAACTACCAGTTTTTAAAAATTCGGTACCAGAAGAGCATACCACGGAAGAAGTAGCACCTAGTCACAAAAATTTGGCTCGAAAACCACCGAAAAACTGCTTCAAAAACTACCAGTTTTCGAATGTTCAGTACCAGGGGAGCACACCACGGAAGAAGTAGCACCTAGTACAGCAATTTTGCTCGAAAACCACCGAAAACTGCTTCAAAAACTACCAGTTTTCGAATGTACAGTACCAAGAGAGCATACCACGGAATACGTAGCTTCTAGTACAGCAATTTTGCTCGAAAACCACCGAAAAACTGCTTCAAAAACTACCAGTTTTTGAGTGTTCATTACCAGGAGAGCATACCACGGAAGAAGTAGCACCTAGTTCAGCAATTTTGCTCGAAAAGCACCGAAAAACTGCTTCAAAAACTACCAGTTTTCGAATGTATAGTACCAGAAGAGCATACCACGGAAGAGGTAGCACCTAGTACAACAATTTTTTCTCGAAAACCACCGAAAAACTGCTTCAAAAACTACCAGTTTTCGAGTGTTCAGTACCATAAGAGCATACCACGGAAGCAGTAGCACCTAGTACAACAATTTTGCTCGAAAACCACCGAAAAACTGCTTCAAAAACTACCAGTTTTCGAATGTATAGTACCCGAAGAGCATACCACCGAAGAGGTGGCACCAAGTACAGCAATTTTGCTCGAAAACCACCGAAAAACTGCTTCAAAAACTACCAGTTTTTGAGTGTTCAGTACCAGAAGAGCAAACCACGGAAGAAGTATTACTTGGTACAACAATTTTGCTCGAAAACCACCGAAAAACTGCTTCAAAAACTACCGGTTTTTGAATATTCGGCACCAGAAGAGCATACCACGGAAGAAGTAGTACCTAGTAAAGTAATTTTGCTCGAAAACCACCGAAAAACTGCTTCAAAAACTACCAGTTTTTGAATGTATAGTACCAGGAGAGCATACCACGGAAGAAGTATCACCTAGTACAGCAATTTTCCTCGTAAAACACCGAAAAACTTCTTCAAAAACTACCAGTTTTCGAATGTATAGTACCAGGAGAGCATACCACGGATGAAGTAGCACCTAGTACAACAATTTTGCTCGAAAACCACCGAAAAACTGCTTCAAAAACTACCAGTTTTTGAATGTATAGTACCAGGAGAGCATACCACGGAAGAAGTATCTCCTAGTACAGCAATTTTGCTCGTAAAACACCGAAAAACTGCTTCAAAAACTACCAGTTTTCGAATGTATAGTACCAGGAGAGCATACCACGGAAGAAGTAGCACCTAGTACAACAATTTTGCTCGAAAACCACCGAAAAACTGCTTCAAAAACTACCAGTTTTCGAATTTATAGTACCAGGAGAGCATACCACGGAAGAGGTAGCACCTAGTACAGCAATTTTGCTCGAAAACCACCGAAAAACTGCTTCAAAAACTACCAGTTTTCGAATGTATAGTACCCGAAGAGCATAGCACCGAAGAGGTGGCACCTAGTACAGCAATTTTGCTCGAAAACCACCGAAAAACTGCTTCAAAAACTACCAGTTTTCGAATGTTTAGTACCAGGAGAGCATACCACGGAAGAAGTTGCACCTAGTACAGCAATTTTGCTCGAAAACCACCGAAAAACTGCTTCAAAAACTACCAGTTTTCGAATGTTTAGTACCAAGAGGGCATGCCGCGGAAGAGGTAGCACCTAGTACAGCAATTTTGCTCGAAAACCACCGAAAAACTGCTTCAAAAACTACCAGTTTTCGAATGTATAGTACCAGGAGAGCATACCACGGAAGAAGTAGCACCTAGTACAGCAATTTTGCTCGAAAACCACCAAAAAACTGCTTCAAAAACTACCAGTTTTCGAATGTACAGTACCAAGAGAGCATGCCGCGGAAGAAGTAGCACCTAGTACAGCAATTTGGCTCGAAAACCACCGAAAAACTGCTTCAAAAACTACCAGTTTTCGAATGTATAGTACCAGAAGAGCATACCACCGAAGAGGAAGCACCTAGTACAGCAATTTGGCTCGAAAACCACCGAAAAACTGCTTCAAAAACTACCAGTTTTCGAATGTATAGTACCAGAAGAGCATACCACGGAAGAAGTAGCACCTAGTACAGCAATTTTGCTCGAAAACCACCGATAAACTGCTTCAAAAACTACCAGTTTTCGAATGTATAGTACCCGAAGAGCATACCACCGAAGAGGTGGCACCAAGTACAGCAATTTTGCTCGAAAACCACCAAAAAACTGCTTCAAAAACTACCAGTTTTCGAGTGTTCAGTACCAGAAGAGCATACCACGGAAGCAGTAGCACCTAGCACAACAATTTTGCTCGAAAACCACCGAAAAACTGCTTAAAAAACTACCAGTTTTCGAATGTAGAGTACCCGAAGAGCATACCACCGAAGAGGTGGCACCAAGTACAGCAATTTTGCTCGAAAACCACCGAAAAACTGCTTCAAAAACTACCAGTTTTCGAATGTATAGTAACAGGAGGGCATACCACGGAAGAAGTAGCACCTAGTACAACAATTTTTTCTCGAAAACCACCGAAAAACTGCTTCAAAAACTACCAGTTTTCGAGTGTTCAGTACCATAAGAGCATACCACGGAAGAAGTAGCACCTAGTACAACAATTTTGCTCGAAAACCACCGATAAACTGCTTCAAAAACTACCAGTTTTCGAATGTATAGTACCAGGAGGGCATACCACGGAAGAAGTAGCACCTAGTACAACAATTTTTTCTCGAAAACCACCGAAAAACTGCTTCAAAACTACTAGTTTTCGAGTGTTCAGTACCATAAGAGCATACCACGGAAGCAGTAGCACCTAGTTAAAACAATTTTGCTCGAAAACCACCGAAAAACTGCTTCAAAAAACTACCAGTTTTCGAATGTATAGTACCCGAAGAGCATACCACCGAAGAGGTGGCACCAAGTACAGCAATTTTGCTCGAAAACCACCAAAAAACTGCTTCAAAAACTACCAGTTTTCGAGTGTTCAGTACCAGAAGAGCATACCACGGAAGAAGTATTACTTGGTACAACAATTTTGCTCGAAAACCACCAAACAACTGCTTCAAAAACTACCAGTTTTCGAATGTATAGTACCAGAAGAGCATACCACGGAAGAAGTAGCACCTAGTACAGCAATTTTGCTCGAAAACCACCGAAAAACTGCTTCAAAAACTACCAGTTTTTGAATGTATAGTACCAGAAGAGCATACCACGGAAGAAGTAGCACCTAGTACAGCAATTTTGCTCGAAAACCACCGATAAACTGCTTCAAAAACTACCAGTTTTCGAATGAATAGTACCAGGAGGGCATACCACGGAAGAGGTAGCACCTAGTACAGCAATTTGGCTCGAAAACCACCGAAAAACTGTTTAAAAAACTACCAGTTTTCGAATGTATAGTACCCGAAGAGCATACCACCGAAGAGGTGGCACCTAGTACAGCAATTTTGCTCGAAAACCACCAAAAAACTGCTTCAAAAACTACCAGTTTTCGAGTGTTCAGTACCAGAAGAGCATACCACGGAAGAAGTATTACTTGGTACAACAATTTTGCTCGAAAACCACCGAAAAACTGCTTCAAAAACTACCAGTTTTTGAATATTCGGCACCAGAAGAGCATACCACGGAAGAAGTAGCACCTAGTACAGTAATTTTGCTCGAAAACCAACGAAAAACTGCTTCAAAAACTACCAGTTTTTGAATGTTTAGTACCAGGAGAGCATACCACGGAAGAAGTAGCACCTAGTACAACAATTTTGCTCGAAAATCACCGAAAAACTGCTTCAAAAACTACCAGTTTTCGAATGTATAGTACCAGAAGAGCATACCACGGAAGAAGTAGCACCTTGTACAGCAATTTTGCTCGAACACCATCGAAAAACTGCTTCAAAAACTACCAGTTTTCGAATGTATAGTACCAGGAGAGCATACCACGGAAGAGGTAGCACCTAGTACAGCAATTTTGCTCGAAAACCACCGATAAACTGCTTCAAAAACTACCAGTATTCGAGTGTTCAGTACCAGGAGAGCATACCACGGAAGAAGTAGCACCTAGTATAGCAATTTGGCTCGAAAACCACCGAAAAACTGCTTCAAAACCTACCAGTTTTCGAATGTATAGTACCAGGAGAGCATACCACGGAAGAGGTAGCACCTAGTACAGCAATTTTGCTCGAAAACCACCGAAAAACTGCTTCAAAAACTACCAGTTTTCGAATGTATAGTACCAGAAGAGCATACCACGGAAGAGGTAGCACCTAGTACAGCAATTTTGCTCGAAAACCACCAAAAAACTGCTTCAAAAACTACCAGTTTTTGAATGTTTAATACCAGAAGAGCATACCACGGAAGAAGAAGCACCTAGTACAGCAATTTTGCTCGAAAACCACCGAAAAACTGCTTCAAAAACTACCAGTTTTCGAATGTTTAGTACCAGGAGAGCATACCACGGAAGAAGTAGCATCTAGTACAGCAATTTTGCTCGAAAACCACCGAAAAACTGCTTCAAAAACTACCAGTTTTCGAATGTTTAGTACCAAGAGAGCATGCCACGGAAGAAGTAGCACCTAGTATAGCTATTTTGCTCGAAAACCACCGAAAAACTGCTTCAAAAACTACCAGTTTTTGAATGTATAGTTTCAGAAGAGCATACCACGGAAGAAGTAGCACCTAGTACAGCAATTTTGCTCGAAAACCACCGATAAACTGCTTCAAAAACTACCAGTTTTCGAATGTATAGTACCAGGAGGGCATACCACGGAAGAAGTAGCACCTAGTACAGCAATTTTGCTCGAAAACCACCGATAAACTGCTTCAAAAACTACCAGTTTTCGAGTGTTCAGTACCATAAAGGCATACCACGGAAGAACTAGCACCTAGTACAACAAATTTTGCTCGAAAACCACCGAAAAAACTGCCTAAAAAACTACCAGTTTTCGAATGTATAGTACCAGGAGGGCATACCACGGAAGAAGTAGCACCTAGTACAACAATTTTTGCTCGAAAACCACCGAAAAACCTGCCTAAAAAACTACCAGTTTTCGAGTGTTCAGTACCAGAAGAGCATACCACGGAAGAAGTAGCACTTGGTACAACAATTTTGCTCGAAAACCACCGAAAATCTGCTTCAAAAACTACCAGTTTTTAAAAATTCGGTACCAGAAGAGCATACCACGGAAGAAGTAGCACCTAGTACAACAATTTGGCTCGAAAACCACCGAAAAACTGCTTCAAAAACTACCAGTTTTCAAGTGTTCAGTACCAGAAGAGCATACCACGGAAGAAGTAGCACCTAGTACAGCAATTTTTTTCGAAAACCACCGAAAAACTGCTTCAAAAACTACCAGTTTTTGAATGTACAGTACCAAGAGAGCATACCACGGAATAGGTAGCTTCTAGTACAGCAATTTTGCTCGAAAACCACCGAAAAACTGCTTCAAAAACTACCAGTTTTCGAATGTATAGTACAAGAAGAGCATACCGCGGAAGAAGTAGCACCTAGTACAGCAATTTGGCTCGAAAACCACCGATAAACTGCTTCAAAAACTACCAGTTTTCGAATGTTCAGTACCAGGAGGGCATACCACGGAAGAGGTAGCACCTAGTACAGCAATTTTGCTCGAAAACCACCGAAAAACTGCTTCAAAAACTACCAGTTTTCTAATGTATAGTACCAGGAGAGCATACCATGGAAAAAGTAGCACCTAGTACAGCAATTTTGCTCGAAAACCACCGAAAAACTGCTTCAAAAACTACCAGTTTTCGAATGTGCAGTACCAGAAGAGCATACCACGGAAGAGGTAGCACCTAGTACAGCAATTTTGCTCGAAAACCACCGAAAAACTGCTTCAAAAACTACCAGTTTTCGAGTGTTCAGTACCAGGAGAGCATATTACGGAAGAAGTAGCACCTAGTACAAACAATTTTGCTCGAAAACCACCGAAAAACTGCTTAAAAAACTACCAGTTTTCGAATGTATAGTACCAGAAGAGCATACCACCGAAGATGTGGCACCTAGTACAGCAAATTTTGCTCGAAAACCACTGAAAAACTGCTTCAAAAACTACCAGTTTTCGAGTGTTCAGTACCAGAAGAGCATTCCACGGAGAGGTAGCACCTAGTACAGCAATTTTGCTCGAAAACCACCGAAACTCTGCTTCAAAAACTACCAGTTTTTGAATGTTCGGTACCAGAAGAGCATACCACGGAAGAAGTAGCACCTAGTACAGCAACTTGGCTCGAAAACCACCGAAAAAACTGCTTCAAAAACTACCAGTTTTCGAATGTATAGTACCAGAAGGGCATACCACGGAAGAAGTAGCACCTAATACAACAAATTTGCTCGAAAACCACCGAAAAACTGCTTCAAAAACTACCTGTTTTCGAGTGTTCAGTACCATAAAGGCATACCACGGAGAAGTAGCACCTTGTACAACAATTTTGCTCGAAAACCACCGAAAAAACTGCCTAAAAAAACTACCAGTTTTCGAATGTATAGTACCAGGAGGGCATACCACGGAAGAAGTAGCACCTAGTACAACAATTTTTGCTCGAAAACCACCGATAAACTGCTTCAAAAACTACCAGTTTTCGAGTGTTCAGTACCAGAAGAGCATACAACGGAAGAAGTAGCACTTAGTACAACAATTTGCTCGAAAACCACCGACAATCTGCTTCAAAAACTACCAGTTTTTAAAAATTCGGTACCAGAAGAGCATACCACGGAAGAGGTAGCACCTAGTACAACAATTTGGCTCGAAAACCACCGAAAAACTGCTTCAAAAAACTACCAGTTTTTGAGTGTTCAGTACCAGAAGAGCATACCACGGAGAGGTAGCACCTAGTACAGCAATTTTGCTCGAAAACCACCAAAAATCTGCTTCAAAAACTACCAGTTTTCGAGTGTTCAGTACCATAAGAGCATACCACGGAAGAAGTAGCACCTAGTACAGCAATTATGCTCGAAAACCACCGAAAAACTGCTTAAAAACTACCAGTTTTCGAATGTATAGTACCAGAAGAGCATACCACCGAAGATGTGGCACCTAGTACAGCAATTTTGCTCGAAAACCACCGAAAAAACTGCTTCAAAAACTACCAGTTTTCGAGTGTTCAGTACCAGAAGAGCATTCCACGGAAGAGGTAGCACCTAGTACAGCAATTTTGCTCGAAAACCACCGAAACTCTGCTTCAAAAACTACCAGTTTTTGAATGTTCGGTACCAGAAGAGCATACCACGGAAGAAGTAGCACCTAGTACAGCAACTTGGCTCGAAAACCACCGAAAAACTGCTTCAAAAACTACCAGTTTTCGAATGTATAGTACCAGAAGGGCATACCACGGAAGAAGTAGCACCTAGTACAGCAATTTTTTTCGAAAACCACCGAAAAACTGTATCAAAAACTACCAGTTTTCGAATGTATAGTACCGAAGAGCATACCACGGAAGAAGTAGCACCTAGTACAACAATTTTGCTCGAAAACCACCGAAAAACTGCCTAAAAAACTACCAGTTTTCGAATGTATAGTACCAGGAGAGCATACCACGGAAGAAGTAGCACCTAGTACACACAATTTTTGCTCGAAAACCACCGATAAACTGCTTCAAAAACTACCAGTTTTCGAGTGTTCAGTACCAGAAGAGCATACAACGGAAGAAGTAGCACTTGGTACAACAATTTTGCTCGAAAACCACCGACAATCTGCTTCAAAAACTACCAGTTTTTAAAAATTCGGTACCAGAAGAGCATACCACGGAAGAGGTAGCACCTAGTACAACAATTTTGCTCGAAAACCACCGAAAAACTGCTTCAAAAACTACCAGTTTTTGAGTGTTCAGTACCAGAAGAGCATACCACGGAAGAGGTAGCACCTAGTACAGCAAATTTTGCTCGAAAACCACCAAAAATCTGCTTAAAAAACTACCAGTTTTCGAGTGTTCAGTACCAAAAGAGCATACCACGGAAGAAGTAGCACCTTGTACAGCACTTTTGCTCGAAAACCACCGAAAAACTGCTTCAAAAACTACCAGTTTTCGAGTGTTTAGTACCAGGAGAGCATACCACGGAAGAAGTAGCACCTAGTACAACAATTTCGCTCGAAAACCACCGACAATCTGCTTCAAAACTACCAGTTTTTGAGTGTTCAGTACTAGAAGAGCATACCACGGAAGAGGTAGCACCTAATACAGCAGTTTGGCTCGAAAACCACCGAAAATCTGCTTCAAAAACTACCAGTTATCGAATGTATAGTACCAGAAGAGCATACCACGGAAGAAGTAGCACCTAGTACAGCAATTTGGCTCGAAAACCACCGAAAAACTGTATCAAAAACTACCAGTTTTCGAATGTATAGTACCCGAAGAGCATACCACGGAAGAAGTAGCATCTAGTACAGCATTTTGCTCGAAAACCACCAAAAAACTGCTTCAAAAACTACCAGTTTTCGAATGAATAATACCAGGAGAGCATGTCACGGAAGAAGTAGCACTAGTACAGCAATTTTGCTCGAAAACCACCGAAAACCTGCTTCAAAAACTACCAACTTTCGAATGTATAGTACCAGGAGAGCATACTACGGAAGAAGTAGCACCTAGTACAGCAATTTTGATCGAAAACCCACCGAAAAACTGCTTCAAAAACTACCAATTTTTGATGTATAGTACCAGAAGAGCATACCACGAAAGAAGTAGCACCTAGTACAGCAATTTTGCTCGAAACCACCGAAAATCTGCTTCAAAAACTACCAGTTTTCGAATGTATAGTACCAGAAGAGCATACCACGGAAGAAGTAGCACCTAGTACAGCAATTTTTTTCGAAAACCACCGAAAAACTGTATCAAAAACTACCAGTTTTCGAATGTATAGTACCCGAAGAGCATACCACGGAAGAAGTAGCATCTAGTACAGCAATTTTGCTCGAAAACCACCGAGAAACTGCTTCAAAAACTACCAGTTTTGGAATGTACAATACCAGGAGAGCATACCACGGAAGAGGTAGCACCTAGTACAGCAATTTTGCTCGAAAAACCACCGAAAACTGCTTCAAAAACTACCAGTTTTCGAATGTATAGTACCAGAAGAGCATACCACAGAAGGGGTAGCACCTAGTACAGCAATTTTGCTCGAAAACCACCGAAAATCTGCTTCAAAAGCTACCAGTTTTCGAATGTATAGTACCAGAAGAGCATACTATGGAAGAGGTATTACCTAGTACAGCAATTTGCTCGAAAACCACCGAAAAAACTGCTTCAAAAACTACCAGTTTTCGAGTGTTCAGTACCAAAAGAGCATACCACGGAAGAAGTAGCACCTAGTACAGCAATTTTTTTCGAAAACCACCGAAAAACTGTATCAAAAACTACCAGTTTTCGAATGTATAGCACCCGAAGAGCATACCACGGAAGAAGTAGCATCTAGTACAGCAATTTTGCTCGAAAACCACCAAAAAACTGCTTCAAAAAACTACCAGTTTTCGAATGAATAATACCAGGAGAGCATGTCACGGAAGATGTAGCACCTAGTACAGCAATTTTGCTCGAAAACCACCGAAAAACTGCTTCAAAAACTACCAGTCTACGAATTATTAGTTCAAGGAGAGCATACCACGGAAGAAGTAGCACCTAGTACAGCAATTTTGCTCGAAAACCACCGAAAACCTGCTTCAAAAACTACCAACTTTCGAATGTATAGTACCAGGAGAGCATACCACGGAAGAAGTATCACCTAGTACAGCAATTTTGCTCGAAAACCACCGAAAAATTGCTTCAAAAACTACCAGTTTTTGAATGTATAGTACCAGAAGAGCATACCACGAAAGAAGTAGCACCTAGTACAGCAATTTTGCTCGAAAACCATCAAAAATCTGCTTCAAAAACTACCAGTTTTCGAATGTATAGTACCAGAAGAGCATACCACGGAAGAAGTAGCACCTAGTACAGCAATTTTTTTCGAAAACCACCGAAAAACTGTATCAAAAACTACCAGTTTTCGAATGTATAGTACCCGAAGAGCATACCACGGAAGAAGTAGCATCTAGTACAGCAATTTTGCTCGAAAACCACCAAAAAACTGCTTCAAAAACTACCAGTTTTGGAATGTATAATACCAGGAGAGCATACCACGGAAGAGGTAGCACCTAGTACAGCAATTTTGCTCGAAAACCACCGAAAACTGCTTCAAAAACTACCAGTTTTCGAATGTTTAGTACCAGGAGAGCATACCACCGAAGAGGTAGCACCTAGTACAGCAATTTTGCTCGAAAACCACCGAAAATCTGCTTCAAAAGCTACCAGTTTTCGAATGTATAGTACCAGAAGAGCATACTATGGAAGAGGTATTACCTAGTACAGCAATTTGTCTCGAAAACCACCGAAAAACTGCTTCAAAAACTACCATTTTTCGAGTGGTTAGTACCAAAAGAGCATACCACGGAAGAAGTAGCACCTAGTACAACAAATTTGCTCGAAAACCACCAAAAAACTGCTTCAAAAACTACCAGTTTTCTTGTGTTCAGTACCAGGAGAGCAAACCATGGAAGAAGTAGCACCTAGTACAGCAATCTTGCTCGAAAACCACCGAAAAACTGCTTAAAAAACTACCAGTTTTCGAATGTATAGTACCAAGAGAGCAAACAACGGAAAAGGTAGCTTCTCGTACAGCAATTTTGCTCGAAAAAACACCGAAAAACTGCTTCAAAAACTACCAGTTTTCGAATGTATAGTACCAGAAAAGCATACCACGGAAGAAGTAGCACCTAGTACAGCAATTTTGCTCGAAAACTACCGAAAAACTGCTTCTAAAACTACCAGTTTTCGAGTGTTCAGTACCAGAAGAGCATACCACGGAAGAGGTGGAACCTAGTACAGCAATTTTTTTCGAAAACCACCGAAAAACTGCTTCAAAAACTACCAGTTATCGAGTGTTCAGTACCAGGAGAGCAAACCATGGAAGAAGTAGCACCTAGTACAGCAATCTTGCTCGAAAACCACCGAAAAACTGCTTCAAAAACTACCAGTTTTCGAATGTATAGTACCAAGAGAGCAAACAACGGAAAAGGTAGCTTCTCGTACAGCAATTTTGCTCGAAAAACACCGAAAAACTGCTTCAAAAACTACCAGTTATCGAGTGTTCAGGACCAGGAGAGCATACCACGGAAGAAGTGGAACCTAGTACAGCAATTTTGCTCGAAAACCACCGAAAAACTGCTTCAAAACTACCAGTTTTCGAATGTATAGTACCAAGAGAGCATACCACGGAAGAAGTAGCACCTAGTACAGCAATTTTGCTCGAAAACCACCAAAAAACTGCTTCAAAAACTACCAGTTTTGGAATGTATAGTACCAGAAGAGCATACCACGGAAGACGTTTCACCTAGTACAGCAATTTTGCTAGAAAACCACCGAAAAACTGCTTCAAAAACTACCAGTTTTCGAATGTATAGTACCAAGAGAGCATACCACGGAAGAAGTAGCACCTAGTACAGCAGTTTTGCTCGAAAACCACCGAAAAACTACTTCAAAAACTACCAGTTTTCGAGTGTTCAGTACCAGAAGAGCATACCACGGAAGAAGTAGCACCTAGCACATCGATTTTGCTCGAAAACCACCGAAAAACTGCTTCAAAAACTACAAGTTTTCGAATGTATAGTACCAGAAGAGCATACCACGGAAGAAGTAGCACCTAGCACATCGATTTTGCTCGAAAACCACCGAAAAGCTGCTTCAAAAACTACCAGTTTTCGAGTGTTCAGTACCAGAAGAGCATACCACGGAAGAAGTAGCACCTAGTACAACAATTTTGCTCGAAAACCACCGAAAAACTGCTTCAAAAACTACCAGTTTTGGAATGTTTAGTACCAGGAGAGCATACCACGGAAGAGGTAGCACCTAGTACAGCAATTTTGCTCGAAAACCACCGAAAAACTGCTTCAAAAACTACCAGTTTTTGAGTGTTCAGTACCAGAAGAGCATACCACGGAAGAGGTAGCACCTAGTACAGCAATTTTGCTCGAAAACCACCAAAAAATCTGCTTAAAAAACTACCAGTTTTCGAGTGTTCAGTACCAGAAGAGCATACCACGGAAGAAGTAGCACCTAGTACAGCAATTTTGCTCGAAAACCACCGAAAAAACTGCTTCAAAAACTACCAGTTTTCGAGTGTTTAGTACCAGGAGAGCATACCACGGAAGAAGTAGCACCTAGTACAACAATTTCGCTCGTAAACCACCGAAAAACTGCTTCAAAAACTACCAGTTTTCGAGTGTTCAGTACTAGAAGAGCATACCACGGAAGAGGTAGCACCTAGTACAGCAATTTGGCTCGAAAACCACCGAAAAACTGTATCAAAAACTACCAGTTTTCGAATGTATAGTACCCGAAGAGCATACCACGGAAGAAGTAGCATCTAGTACAGCAATTTTGCTCGAAAACCACCAAAAAACTGCTTCAAAAACTACCAGTTTTCGAATGAATAATACCAGGAGAGCATGTCACGGAAGAAGTAGCACCTAGTACAGCAATTTTGCTCGAAAACCACCGAAAATCTGCTTCAAAAACTACCAACTTTCGAATGTATAGTACCAGGAGAGCATACTACGGAAGAAGTAGCACCTAGTACAGCAATTTTGATCGAAAACCACCGAAAAACTGCTTCAAAAACTACCAGTTTTTGAATGTATAGTACCAGAAGAGCATACCACGAAAGAAGTAGCACCTAGTACAGCAATTTTGCTCGAAAACCACCGAAAATCTGCTTCAAAAACTACCAGTTTTCGAATGTATAGTACCAGAAGAGCATACCACGGAAGAAGTAGCACCTAGTACAGCAATTTTTTTCGAAAACCACCGAAAAACTGTATCAAAAACTACCAGTTTTCGAATGTATAGTACCCGAAGAGCATACCACGGAAGAAGTAGCATCTAGTACCCGCAATTTTGCTCGAAAACCACCGAGAAACTGCTTCAAAAACTACCAGTTTTGGAATGTACAATACCAGGAGAGCATACCACGGAAGAGGTAGCACCTAGTACAGCAGTTTGGCTCGAAAACCACCGAAAATCTGCTTCAAAAACTACCAGTTATCGAATGTATAGTACCAGAAGAGCATACCACGGAAGAAGTAGCACCTAGTACAGCAATTTGGCTCGAAAACCACCGAAAAAACTGTATCAAAAACTACCAGTTTTCGAATGTATAGTACCCGAAGAGCATACCACGGAAGAAGTAGCATCTAGTACAGCAATTTTGCTCGAAAACCACCAAAAAACTGCTTCAAAAACTACCAGTTTTCGAATGAATAATACCAGGAGAGCATGTCACGGAAGAAGTAGCACCTAGTACAGCAATTTTGCTCGAAAACCACCGAAAACCTGCTTCAAAAACTACCAACTTTCGAATGTATAGTACCAGGAGAGCATACTACGGAAGAAGTAGCACCTAGTACAGCAATTTTGATCGAAAACCCACCGAAAAACTGCTTCAAAAACTACCAGTTTTTGAATGTATAGTACCAGAAGAGCATACCACGAAAGAAGTAGCACCTAGTACAGCAATTTTGCTCGAAAACCACCGAAAATCTGCTTCAAAAACTACCAGTTTTCGAATGTATAGTACCAGAAGAGCATACCACGGAAGAAGTAGCACCTAGTACAGCAATTTTTTTCGAAAACCACCGAAAAACTGTATCAAAAACTACCAGTTTTCGAATGTATAGTACCCGAAGAGCATACCACGGAAGAAGTAGCATCTAGTACAGCAATTTTGCTCGAAAACCACCGAGAAACTGCTTCAAAAACTACCAGTTTTGGAATGTACAATACCAGGAGAGGATACCACGGAAGAGGTAGCACCTAGTACAGCAATTTTGCTCGAAAACCACCGAAAACTGCTTCAAAAACTACCAGTTTTCGAATGTATAGTACCAGGAGAGCATACCACAGAAGAGGTAGCACCTAGTACAGCAATTTTGCTCGAAAACCACCGAAAATCTGCTTCAAAAGCTACCAGTTTTCGAATGTATAGTACCAGAAGAGCATACTAAGGAAGAGGTATTACCTAGTACAGCAATTTGGCTCGAAAACCACCGAAAAACTGCTTCAAAAACTACCAGTTTTCGAGTGTTCAGTACCAGGAGAGCATACCACGGAAGAAGTAGCACCTAGTACAGCAATTTTTTTCGAAAACCACCGAAAAACTGTATCAAAAACTACCAGTTTTCGAATGTATAGTACCCGAAGAGCATACCACGGAAGAAGTAGCATCTAGTACAGCAATTTTGCTCGAAACCACCAAAAAACTGCTTCAAAAAACTACCAGTTTTCGAATGAATAATACCAGGAGAGCATGTCACGGAAGATGTAGCACCTAGTACAGCAATTTTGCTCGAAAACCACCGAAAAACTGCTTCAAAACTACCAGTCTACGAATTATTAGTTCAAGGAGAGCATACCACGGAAGAAGTAGCACCTAGTACAGCAATTTTGCTCGAAAACCACCGAAAACCTGCTTCAAAAACTACCAACTTTCGAATGTATAGTACCAGGAGAGCATACCACGGAAGAAGTATCACCTAGTACAGCAATTTTGCTCGAAAAGCACCGAAAAATTGCTTCAAAAACTACCAGTTTTTGAATGTATAGTATCAGAAGAGCATACCACGAAAGAAGTAGCACCTAGTACAGCAATTTTGCTCGAAAACCACCAAAAATCTGCTTCAAAAACTACCAGTTTTCGAATGTATAGTACCAGAAGAGCATACCACGGAAAAAGTAGCACCTAGTACAGCAATTTTGCTCGAAAACCACCGAAAAACTGTATCAAAAACTACCAGTTTTCGAATGTATAGTACCCGAAGAGCATACCACGGAAGAAGTAGCATCTAGTACAGCAATTTTGCTCGAAAACCACCAAAAAACTGCTTCAAAAACTACCAGTTTTGGAATGTATAATACCAGGAGAGCATACCACGGAAGAGGTAGCACCTAGTACAGCAATTTTGCTCGAAAACCACCGAAAACTGCTTCAAAAACTACCAGTTTTCGAATGTTTAGTACCAGGAGAGCATACCACCGAAGAGGTAGCACCTAGTACAGCAATTTTGCTCGAAAACCACCGAAAATCTGCTTCAAAAGCTACCAGTTTTCGAATGTATAGTACCAGAAGAGCATTACTATGGAAGAGGTATTACCTAGTACAGCAATTTGTCTCGAAAACCACCGAAAAACTGCTTCAAAAACTACCAGTTTTCGAGTGGTTAGTACCAAAAGAGCATACCACGGAAGAAGTAGCACTTAGTACAACAAATTTAATCGAAAACCACCGAAAAACTGCTTCAAAAACTACAGTTTTCTTGTGTTCAGTACCAGGAGAGCAAACCATGGAAGAAGTAGCACCTAGTACAGCAATCTTGCTCGAAAACCACCGAAAAAACTGCTTCAAAAACTACCAGTTTTCGAATGTATAGTACCAAGAGAGCATACAACGGAAAAGGTAGCTTCTCGTACAGCAATTTTGCTCGAAAACCACCGAAAAACTGCTTCAAAAACTACCAGTTTTCGAATGTATAGTACCAGAAAAGCATACCACGGAAGAAGTAGCACCTAGTACAGCAATTTTGCTCGAAAACCACCGATAAAACTGCTTCAAAAACTACCAGTTTTCGAATGTATAGTACCCGAAGAGCATACCACCGAAGAGGTGGCACCAAGTACAGCAATTTTGCTCGAAAACCACCAAAAAACTGCTTCAAAAACTACCAGTTTTCGAGTGTTCAGTACCAGAAGAGCATACCACGAAGAAGTAGCACCTAGCACATCGATTTTGCTCGAAAACCACCGAAAAACTGCTTCAAAAACTACCAGTTATCGGAATGTATAGTACCAAGAGAGCATACCACGGAAGAAGTAGCACCTAGTACAGCAATTTTGCTCGAAAACCACCAAAAAACTGCTTCAAAAACTACCAGTTTTGGAATGTATAGCTACCAGAAGAGCATACCACGGAAGACGTTTCACCTAGTACAGCAATTTTGCTAGAAAACCACCGGAAAACTGCTTCAAAAACTACCAGTTTTTCGAATGTATAGTACCAAGAGAGCATACCACGGAAGAAGTAGCACCTAGTACAGCAGTTTTGCTCGAAAACCACCGAAAAACTACTTCAAAAACTACCAGTTTTCGAGTGTTCAGTACCAGAAGAGCATACCACGGAAGAAGTAGCACCTAGCACATCGATTTTGCTCGAAAACCACCGAAAAACTGCTTCAAAAACTACCAGTTTTCGAATGTATAGTACCAGAAGAGCATACCACGGAAGAAGTAGCACCTAGCACATCGATTTTGCTCGAAAACCACCGAAAAACTGCTTCAAAAACTACCAGTTATCGAATGTATAGTACCAGAAGAGCATACCACGGAAGAAGTAGCACCTAGTACACAATTTTGCTCGAAAACCCACCGAAAAACTGCTTCAAAAACTACCAGTTTTCGAGTGTTCAGTACCAGAAGAGTACCGAAAAACTGCTTCAAAAACTACCAGTTTTCGTATGTATAGTACCAGAAGAGCATACCACGGAAGAAGTAGCACCTAGTACAACAACTTTGCTCGAAAACCACCGAAAACCTGCTTCAAAAACTACCAGTTTTCGAGTGTTCAGTACCAGAAGAGCATACCACGGAAGAAGTAGCACCTAGTACAACAATTTTGCTCGAAAACCACCGAAAAACTGCTTCAAAAACTACCAGTTTTGGAATGTTTAGTACCAGGAGAGCATACCACGGAAGAAGTAGCACCTAGTACAACAATTTTGCTCGAAAACCACCGAAAAACTGCTTCAAAAACTACCAGTTTTCGAATGTACAGTACCAGGAGAGCATACCACGGAAGAAGTAGCACCTAGTACAGCAATTTTGCTCGAAAACCACCGAAAAACTGCTTCAAAAACTACCAGTTTTCGAATGTATAGTACCAGAAGAGCATACCACGGAAGAAGTAGCACCTAGTACAACAATTTTGCTCGAAAACCACCGAAAAACTGCTTCAAAAACTACCAGTTATCGAATGAATAGTACCAGGAGAGCATACCACAGAAGAGGTGGCACCTAGTACAGCAATTTTGCTCAAAAACCACCGGAAAACTGCTTCAAAAACTACCAGTTTTCGAGTGTTCAGTACCAGAAGAGCATACCACGGAAGAAGTAGCACCTAGTACAGCAATTTTGCTCGAAAACCACCGAAAAACTGCTTCAAAAACTACCAGTTTTCGAATGTATAGTACCAGGTGAGCATACCACGGAAGAAGTAGCACCTAGTATATCGATTTTGCTCGAAAACCACCGAAAAACTGCTTCAAAAACTACCAGTTTTCGAATGTATAGTACCAGAAGAGCATACCACGGAAGAAGTAGCACCTAGTACAACAATTTTGCTCGAAAACCACCGAAAAACTGCTTCAAAAACTACCAGTTATCGAATGAATAGTACCAGGAGAGCATACCACAGAAGAGGTGGCACATAGTACAGCAATTTTGCTCGAAAACCACCGGAAAACTGCTTCAAATACTGCCAGTTTTGGAATGTATAGTACCAGGAGAGCATACCACGGAAGAGGTAGCACCTAGTACAACAAGTTTGCCCGAAAACCACCGAAAAACTGCTTCAAAAACTACCAGTTTTGGAATGTTTACTACCAGGAGAGCATACCACGGAAGAGGTAGCACCTAGTACAGCAATTTTGCTCGAAAACCACCGAAAACCTGCTTCAAAAACTACCAGCTTTCGAGTGTTGAGTACCAGAAGAGAACCGAAAAACTGCTTCAAAAACTAACACTTGTCGAGTGTTCAGTACCAGAAGAGCATACCACGGAAGAAGTAGCACCTAGTACATCGATTTTGCTCGAAAACCACCGAAAAACTACTTCAAAAACTACCAGGTTTCGAATGTATAGTACCAGAAGAGTATACCACGGAAGAAGTAGCACCTAGTACAGCAATTTTGCTCGAAAACCACCGAAAATCTGCTTCAAAAACTACCAGTTTTTGAGTGTTCAGTACCAGAAGAGCATACCACGGAAGAAGTTGCACCTAGTACAGCAATTTGGCTCGAAAACCACCGAAAACCTGCTTCAAAAACTACCAGTTTTCAAATATATAATACCAGGAGAGCATACCACGGAAGAGGTAGCACCTAGTACAACAATTTTGCTCGAAAACCACCGAAAAGCTGCTTCAAAAACTACCAGTTTTCGAGTTTTCAGTACCAGGAGAGCATACCACGGAAGAAGTAGCACCTAGTACAGCAGTTTTGCTCGGAAACCACCGAAAAACTGCTTCAAAAACTACCAGTTTTGGAATGTATAGTACCAGAAGAGCATACCACGGAAGAGGTAGCACCTAGTACAGCAATTTTGCTCGAAAACCACCGATAATCTGCTTCAAAAACTACCAGTTTTCGAATGTATAGTACCAGGAGAGTATACCACGGAAGAGGTAGCACCTAGTACAGCAATTTTGCTCGAAAACCACCGAAAAACTGCTTCAAAAACTACCAGTTTTCGAATGAATAGTACCAGAAGAGCATACCACGGAAGAAGTAGCACCTAGTACATCGATTTTGCTCGAAAACCACCGAAAAACTGCTTCAAAAACTACCAATTTTCGAATGTATAGTACCAGGAGAGCATACCACGGAAGAGGTAGCACCTAGTATAGCAATTTTGCTCGAAAACCACCGAAAACCTGCTTCAAAAACTACCAGTTTTCGAGTGTTCAGTACCAGAAGAGCATACCACGGAAGAAGTAGCACCTAGTACAGCAATTTTGCTCGAAAACCACCGAAAAACTGCTTCAAAAACTACCAGTTTTCGTATGTATAGTACCAGAAGAGCATACCACGGAAGAGGTAGCACCTGGTACAGCAATTTTGCTCGAAAACCACCGAAAAACTGCTTCAAAAACTACCAGTTTTCGAATGTATAGTACCAGGTGAGCATACCACGGAAGAAGTAGCACCTAGTATATCGATTTTGCTCGAAAACCACCGAAAAACTGCTTCAAAAACTACCAGTTTTCGAATGTATAGTACCAGGAGAGCATACCACGGAAGAGGTAGCACCTAGTACAGCAATTTTGCTCGAAAACCACCGAAAATCTGCTTCAAAAACTACCAGTTTTTGAGTGTTCAGTACCAGAAGAGCATACCACGGAAGAGGTAGCACCTGGTACAGCAATTTTGCTCGAAAACCACCGAAAAACTGCTTCAAAAACTACCAGTTTTCGAATGTATAGTACCAGGAGAGCATACCACGGAAGAAGTAGCACCTAGTATATCGATTTTGCTCGAAAACCACCGAAAAACTGCTTCAAAAACTACCAGTTTTCGAATGTATAGTACCAGAAGAGCATACCACGGAAGAGGTAGCACCTGGTACAGAAATTTTGCTCGAAAACCACCGAAAAACTGCTTCAAAAACTACCAGTTTTCGTATGTATAGTACCAGAAGAGCATACCACGGAAGAGGTAGCACCTGGTACAGCAATTTTGCTCGAAAACCACCGAAAAACTGCTTCAAAAACTACCAGTTTTCGAATGTATAGTACCAGGTGAGCATACCACGGAAGAAGTAGCACCTAGTATATCGATTTTGCTCGAAAACCACCGAAAAACTGCTTCAAAAACTACCAGTTATCGAATGAATAGTGCCAGGAGAGCATACCACAGAAGAGGAAGCACCTAGTACAGCAATTTTGCTCGAAAACCACCGGAAAACTGCTTCAAAAACTACCAGTTTTCGAATGAATAGTACCAGGAGAGCATACCACGGAATAGGTAGCACCTAGTACAGCAATTTTGCTCGAAAACCACCGAAAATCTGCTTCAAAAACTACCAGTTTTTGAGTGTTCAGTACCAGAAGAGCATACCACGGAAGAAGTAGCACCTAGTACAGCAATTTGGCTCGAAAACCACCGAAAACCTGCTTCAAAAACTACCAGTTTTCAAATATATAATACCAGGAGAGCATACCACGGAAGAAGTAGCACCTAGTACAACAATTTTGCTCGAAAACCACCGAAAAACTGCTTCAAAAACTACCAGTTTTCGAGTGTTCAGTACCAGGAGAGCATACCATGGAAGAAGTATAACCAAGTACAGCAATTTTGCTTGTAAACCAGCGAAAAACTGCTTCAAAAACTACCAGTTTTAGAATGTATAGTACCAGAAAAGCATACCACGGAAGAAGTAGCACCCAGTACAGCAATTTGAATCGAAAACCACCGAAAAACTGCTTCAAAAACTACCAGTTTTCGAGTGTTCAGTACCAGAAGAGCATACCACGGAAGAAGTAGCACCTAGTACAGCAATTTGGCTCGAAAACCACCGAAAAACTGCATCAAAAACTACCAGTTTTTGAATGTATAATACCAGAAGAGCATACCACAGAAGAGGTAGCACCTAGTACAGCAATTTTGCTCGAAAACCACCGAAAAACTGCTTCAAAAACTACCAGTTTTCGAATGTATAGTACCAAAAGAGCATACCACGGAAGAAGTAGCACCTAGTACAGCAATTTTGCTCGAAAACCACCGAAAAACTGCTTCAAAAACTACCAGTTTTCGAATGTATAGTACCAGAAGAGCATACCACGGAAGAAGTAGCACCTAGTACAGCAGTTTTGCTCGGAAACCACCGAAAAACTGCTTCAAAAACTACCAGTTTTCGAATGTATAGTACCAGAAGAGCATACCACGGAAGAGGTAGCACCTAGTACATCAATTTTGCTCGAAAACCACCGATAAACTGCTTAAAAACTACCAGCTTTCGAATGTATAATACAAGAAGAGCATACCACGGAAGAAGTAGCACCAAGTACAGCAATTTGGCTCGAAAACCACCGAAAAACTGCTTCATGAACTACCAGTTTTTGAATGTATAGTACCAGAAGAGCATACCACGGAAGAGGTAGCACCAAGTACAGCAATTTTGCTCGAAAACCACCGAAAAACTGCTTCAAAAACTACCAGTTTTCGAGTGTTCAGTACCAGGAGAGCATACCACGGAAGAAGTAGCACCTAGTACAGCAATTTTGCTCGAATACCACCGAAAAGCTGCTTCAAAAACTACCAGTTTTCGAGTGTTCAGTACCAAAAGAGCATACCACGGAAGAAGTAGCACCTAGTACATCAATTTGGCTCGAAAACCACCGAAAAACTGCTTAAAAAACTACCAGTTTCAAGTGTTCAGTACCAGGAGAGCATACCACGGAAGAAGTAGCACCTAGTACAACAATTTCGCTCGAAAACCACCGAAAAACTGCTTCAAAAACTAACAGTTTTCGAGTGTTCAGTATCAGGATAGCATACCACGGAAGAAGTAGCACCTAGTACAGCAATTTTGCTCGAAAACCATCGAAAAACTGCTTCAAAAGCTACCAGTTTTCGAATGTATAGTACCAGGAGAGCATACCACGGAAGAAGTAGCACCTAGTACAACAATTTCGCTCGAAAACCACCGAAAACCTGCTTCAAAAGCTACCAGTTTTCGAATGTATAGTACCAGAGAGCATACTATGGAAGAGTTATTACCTAGTACAGCAATTTGGCTCGAAAACCACCGAAAAACTGCTTCAAAACCTACCAGTTTTCGAGTGTTCAGTACCAAAAGAGCATACCACGGAAGAAGTAGCACCTAGTACAGCAATTTGGCTTGAAAACCACCGAAAAACTGCTTCAAAAACTACCAGTTTTCGAGTGTTCAGTACCAAAAGAGCATACCACGGAAGAAGTAGCACCTAGTACAACAATTTTGCTCGAAAACCACCGAAAAACTGCTTCAAAAACTACCAGTTTTCGAGTATTTAGTACCAAAAGAGCATACCACGGAAGAAGTAGCACCTAGTACAACAATTTTGCTCGAAAACCACCGATAATCTGCTTCAAAAACTACCAGTTTTCGAATGTATAGTACCAGAAGAGCATACCACGGAAGAGGTAGCACCTAGTACAACAATTTTGCTCGAAAACCACCGAAAAACTGCTTCAAAAACTACCAGTTTTGGAATGTATAATACCAGGAGAGCATACCACGGAAGAGGTAGCACCTAGTACAGCAATTTTGCTCGAAAACCACCGAAAACTGCTTCAAAAACTACCAGTTTTCGAATGTTTAGTACCAGGAGAGCATACCACCGAAGAGGTAGCACCTAGTACAGCAATTTTGCTCGAAAACCACCGAAAATCTGCTTCAAAAGCTACCAGTTTTCGAATGTATAGTACCAGAAGAGCATACTATGGAAGAGGTATTACCTAGTACAGCAATTTGTCTCGAAAACCACCGAAAAACTGCTTCAAAAACTACCAGTTTTCGAGTGGTTAGTACCAAAAGAGCATACCACGGAAGAAGTAGCACCTAGTACAACAAATTTAATCGAAAACCACCGAAAAACTGCTTCAAAAACTACCAGTTTTCGAATGTATAGTACCCGAAGAGCATACCACGGAAGAAGTAGCATCTAGTACAGCAATTTTGCTCGAAAACCACCAAAAAACTGCTTCAAAAACTACCAGTTTTGGAATGTATAATACCAGGAGAGCATACCACGGAAGAGGTAGCACCTAGTACAGCAATTTTGCTCGAAAACCACCGAAAACTGCTTCAAAAACTACCAGTTTTCGAATGTTTAGTACCAAGAGAGCATACCACCGAAGAGGTAGCACCTAGTACAGCAATTTTGCTCGAAAACCACCGAAAATCTGCTTCAAAAGCTACCAGTTTTCGAATGTATAGTACCAGAAGAGCATACTATGGAAGAGGTATTACCTAGTACAGCAATTTGTCTCGAAAACCACCGAAAAACTGCTTCAAAAACTACCAGTTTTCGAGTGGTTAGTACCAAAAGAGCATACCACGGAAGAAGTAGCACCTAGTACAACAAATTTAATCGAAAACCACCGAAAACCTGCTTCAAAAACTACCAGTTTTCTTGTGTTCAGTACCAGGAGAGCAAACCATGGAAGAAGTAGCACCTAGTACAGCAATCTTGCTCGAAAACCACCGAAAAACTGCTTCAAAAACTACCAGTTTTCGAATGTATAGTACCAAGAGAGCATACAACGGAAAAGGTAGCTTCTCGTACAGCAATTTTGCTCGAAAAAACACCGAAAAACTGCTTCAAAAACTACCAGTTTTCGAATGTATAGTACCAGAAAAGCATACCACGGAAGAAGTAGCACCTAGTACAGCAATTTTGCTCGAAAACCACCGATAAACTGCTTCAAAAACTACCAGTTTTCGAATGTATAGTACCCGAAGAGCATACCACCGAAGAGGTGGCACCAAGTACAGCAATTTTGCTCGAAAACCACCAAAAAACTGCTTCAAAAACTACCAGTTTTCGAGTGTTCAGTACCAGAAGAGCATACCACGGAAGAAGTAGCACCTAGCACATCGATTTTGCTCGAAAACCACCGAAAAACTGCTTCAAAAACTACCAGTTATCGAATGTATAGTACCAAGAGAGCATACCACGGAAGAAGTAGCACCTAGTACAGCAATTTTGCTCGAAAACCACCAAAAAACTGCTTCAAAAACTACCAGTTTTGGAATGTATAGTACCAGAAGAGCATACCACGGAAGACGTTTCACCTAGTACAGCAATTTTGCTAGAAAACCACCGAAAAACTGCTTCAAAAACTACCAGTTTTCGAATGTATAGTACCAAGAGAGCATACCACGGAAGAAGTAGCACCTAGTACAGCAGTTTTGCTCGAAAACCACCGAAAAACTACTTCAAAAACTACCAGTTTTCGAGTGTTCAGTACCAGAAGAGCATACCACGGAAGAAGTAGCACCTAGCACATCGATTTTGCTCGAAAACCACCGAAAAACTGCTTCAAAAACTACAAGTTTTCGAATGTATAGTACCAGAAGAGCATACCACGGAAGAAGTAGCACCTAGCACATCGATTTTGCTCGAAAACCACCGAAAAACTGCTTCAAAAACTACCAGTTATCGAATGTATAGTACCAGAAGAGCATACCACGGAAGAAGTAGCACCTAGTACAACAATTTTGCTCGAAAACCACCGAAAAACTGCTTCAAAAACTACCAGTTTTCGAGTGTTCAGTACCAGAAGAGTACCGAAAAACTGCTTCAAAAACTACCAGTTTTCGTATGTATAGTACCAGAAGAGCATACCACGGAAGAAGTAGCACCTAGTACAACAACTTTGCACGAAAACCACCGAAAACCTGCTTCAAAAACTACCAGTTTTCGAGTGTTCAGTACCAGAAGAGCATACCACGGAAGAAGTAGCACCTAGTACAACAATTTTGCTCGAAAACCACCGAAAAACTGCTTCAAAAACTACCAGTTTTGGAATGTTTAGTACCAGGAGAGCATACCACGGAAGAAGTAGCACCTAGTACAACAATTTTGCTCGAAAACCACCGAAAAACTGCTTCAAAAACTACCAGTTTTCGAATGTACAGTACCAGGAGAGCATACCACGGAAGAAGTAGCACCTGGTACAGCAATTTTGCTCGAAAACCACCGAAAAACTGCTTCAAAAACTACCAGTTTTCGAATGTATAGTACCAGAAGAGCATACCACGGAAGAAGTAGCACCTAGTACAACAATTTTTCTCGAAAACCACCGAAAAACTGCTTCAAAAACTACCAGTTATCGAATGAATAGTACCAGGAGAGCATACCACAGAAGAGGTGGCACCTAGTACAGCAATTTTGCTCAAAAACCACCGGAAAACTGCTTCAAAAACTACCAGTTTTCGAGTGTTCAGTACCAGAAGAGCATACCACGGAAGAAGTAGCACCTAGTACAGCAATTTTGCTCGAAAACCACCGAAAAACTGCTTCAAAAACTACCAGTTTTCGAATGTATAGTACCAGGTGAGCATACCACGGAAGAAGTAGCACCTAGTATATCGATTTTGCTCGAAAACCACCGAAAAACTGCTTCAAAAACTACCAGTTTTCGAATGTATAGTACCAGAAGAGCATACCACGGAAGAAGTAGCACCTAGTACAACAATTTTGCTCGAAAACCACCGAAAAACTGCTTCAAAAACTACCAGTTATCGAATGAATAGTACCAGGAGAGCATACCACAGAAGAGGTGGCACCTAGTACAGCAATTTTGCTCGAAAACCACCGGAAAACTGCTTCAAATACTGCCAGTTTTGGAATGTATAGTACCAGGAGAGCATACCACGGAAGAGGTAGCACCTAGTACAACAAGTTTGCCCGAAAACCACCGAAAAACTGCTTCAAAAACTACCAGTTTTGGAATGTTTACTACCAGGAGAGCATACCACGGAAGAGGTAGCACCTAGTACAGCAATTTTGCTCGAAAACCACCGAAAACCTCCTTCAAAAACTACCAGCTTTCGAGTGTTGAGTACCAGAAGAGAACCGAAAAACTGCTTCAAAAACTAACACTTGTCGAGTGTTCAGTACCAGAAGAGCATACCACGGAAGAAGTAGCACCTAGTACATCGATTTTGCTCGAAAACCACCGAAAAACTACTTCAAAAACTACCAGGTTTCGAATGTATAGTACCAGAAGAGTATACCACGGAAGAAGTAGCACCTAGTACAGCAATTTTGCTCGAAAACCACCGAAAATCTGCTTCAAAAACTACCAGTTTTTGAGTGTTCAGTACCAGAAGAGCATACCACGGAAGAAGTAGCACCTAGTACAGCAATTTGGCTCGAAAACCACCGAAAACCTGCTTCAAAAACTACCAGTTTTCAAATATATAATACCAGGAGAGCATACCACGGAAGAGGTAGCACCTAGTACAACAATTTTGCTCGAAAACCACCGAAAAGCTGCTTCAAAAACTACCAGTTTTCGAGTTTTCAGTACCAGGAGAGCATACCACGGAAGAAGTAGCACCTAGTACAGCAGTTTTGCTCGGAAACCACCGAAAAACTGCTTCAAAAACTACCAGTTTTGGAATGTATAGTACCAGAAGAGCATACCACGGAAGAGGTAGCACCTAGTACAGCAATTTTGCTCGAAAACCACCGATAATCTGCTTCAAAAACTACCAGTTTTCGAATGTATAGTACCAGGAGAGTATACCACGGAAGAGGTAGCACCTAGTACAGCAATTTTGCTCGAAAACCACCGAAAAACTGCTTCAAAAACTACCAGTTTTCGAATGAATAGTACCAGAAGAGCATACCACGGAAGAAGTAGCACCTAGTACATCGATTTTGCTCGAAAACCACCGAAAAACTGCTTCAAAAACTACCAATTTTCGAATGTATAGTACCAGGAGAGCATACCACGGAAGAGGTAGCACCTAGTATAGCAATTTTGCTCGAAAACCACCGAAAACCTGCTTCAAAAACTACCAGTTTTCGAGTGTTCAGTACCAGAAGAGCATACCACGGAAGAAGTAGCACCTAGTACAGCAATTTTGCTCGAAAACCACCGAAAAACTGCTTCAAAAACTACCAGTTTTCGTATGTATAGTACCAGAAGAGCATACCACGGAAGAGGTAGCACCTGGTACAGCAATTTTGCTCGAAAACCACCGAAAAACTGCTTCAAAAACTACCAGTTTTCGAATGTATAGTACCAGGTGAGCATACCACGGAAGAAGTAGCACCTAGTACAGCAATTTTGCTCGAAAACCACCGAAAATCTGCTTCAAAAACTACCAGTTTTTGAGTGTTCAGTACCAGAAGAGCATACCACGGAAGAGGTAGCACCTGGTACAGCAATTTTGCTCGAAAACCACCGAAAAACTGCTTCAAAAACTACCAGTTTTCGAATGTATAGTACCAGGTGAGCATACCACGGAAGAAGTAGCACCTAGTATATCGATTTTGCTCGAAAACCACCGAAAAACTGCTTCAAAAACTACCAGTTTTCGAATGTATAGTACCAGAAGAGCATACCACGGAAGAGGTAGCACCTGGTACAGCAATTTTGCTCGAAAACCACCGAAAAACTGCTTCAAAAACTACCAGTTTTCGAATGTATAGTACCAGGTGAGCATACCACGGAAGAAGTAGCACCTAGTATATCGATTTTGCTCGAAAACCACCGAAAAACTGCTTCAAAAACTACCAGTTTTCGAATGTATAGTACCAGAAGAGCATACCACGGAAGAGGTAGCACCTGGTACAGAAATTTTGCTCGAAAACCACCGAAAAACTGCTTCAAAAACTACCAGTTTTCGTATGTATAGTACCAGGAGAGCATACCACGGAAGAGGTAGCACCTGGTACAGCAATTTTGCTCGAAAACCACCGAAAAACTGCTTCAAAAACTACCAGTTTTCGAATGTATAGTACCAGGTGAGCATACCACGGAAGAAGTAGCACCTAGTATATCGATTTTGCTCGAAAACCACCGAAAAACTGCTTCAAAAACTACCAGTTATCGAATGAATAGTGCCAGGAGAGCATACCACAGAAGAGGAAGCACCTAGTACAGCAATTTTGCTCGAAAACCACCGGTAAACTGCTTCAAAAACTACCAGTTTTCGAATGAATAGTACCAGGAGAGCATACCACGGAAGAGGTAGCACCTAGTACAGCAATTTTGCTCGAAAACCACCGAAAATCTGCTTCAAAAACTACCAGTTTTTGAGTGTTCAGTACCAGAAGAGCATACCACGGAAGAAGTAGCACCTAGTACAGCAATTTGGCTCGAAAACCACCGAAAACCTGCTTCAAAAACTACCAGTTTTCAAATATATAATACCAGGAGAGCATACCACGGAAGAAGTAGCACCTAGTACAACAATTTTGCTCGAAAACCACCGAAAAACTGCTTCAAAAACTACCAGTTTTCGAGTGTTCAGCACCAGGAGAGCATACCATGGAAGAAGTATAACCAAGTACAGCAATTTTGCTTGTAAACCACCGAAAAACTGCTTCAAAAACTACCAGTTTTAGAATGTATAGTACCAGAAAAGCATACCACGGAAGAAGTAGCACCCAGTACAGCAATTTGACTCGAAAACCACCGAAAAACTGCTTCAAAAACTACCAGTTTTCGAGTGTTCAGTACCAGAAGAGCATACCACGGAAGAAGTAGCACCTAGTACAGCAATTTGGCTCGAAAACCACCGAAAAACTGCATCAAAAACTACCAGTTTTTGAATGTATAATACCAGAAGAGCATACCACAGAAGAGGTAGCACCTAGTACAGCAATTTTGCTCGAAAACCACCGAAAAACTGCTTCAAAAACTACCAGTTTTCGAATGTATAGTACCAAAAGAGCATACCACGGAAGAAGTAGCACCTAGTACAGCAATTTTGCTCGAAAACCACCGAAAAACTGCTTCAAAAACTACCAGTTTTCGAATGTATAGTACCAGAAGAGCATACCACGGAAGAAGTAGCACCTAGTACAGCAGTTTTGCTCGGAAACCACCGAAAAACTGCTTCAAAAACTACCAGTTTTCGAATGTATAGTACCAGAAGAGCATACCACGGAAGAGGTAGCACCTAGTACATCAATTTTGCTCGAAAACCACCGAAAAACTGCTTCAAAACCTACCAGTTTTCGAGTGTTTAGTACCAAAAGAGCATACCACGGAAGAAGTAGCACCTAGTACAGCAATTTGGCTCGAAAACCACCGAAAAACTGCTTCAAAAACTACCAGTTTTCGAATGTATAGTAAAAGAAGAGCATACCACGGAAGAAGTAGCACCTAGTACAGCAATTTGGCTTGAAAACCACCGAAAAACTGCTTCAAAAACTACCAGTTTTCGAGTGTTCAGTACCAAAAGAGCATACCACGGAAGAAGTAGCACCTAGTACAACAATTTTGCTCGAAAACCACCGAAAAACTGCTTCAAAAACTACCAGTTTTCGAGTATTTAGTACCAAAAGAGCATACCACGGAAGAAGTAGCACCTAGTACAACAATTTTGCTCGAAAACCACCGATAATCTGCTTCAAAAACTACCAGTTTTCGAATGTATAGTACCAGAAGAGCATACCACGGAAGAGGTAGCACCTAGTACAACAATTTTGCTCGAAAACCACCGAAAAACTGCTTCAAAAACTACCAGTTTTCGGGTGTTCAGTACCAGAAGAGTACCGAAAAACTGCTTCAAAAACTACCAGTTGTCGAGTGTTTAGTACCAGAAGAGCATACCACGGAAGAAGTAGCACCTAGTACATCAATTTCGCTCGAAAACCACCGAAAAACTGCATCAAAAACTACCAGTTTTCGAATGTATAATACCAGAAGAGCATACCACAGAAGAGGTAGCACCTAGTACAGCAATTTTGCTCGTAAACCACCGAAAAACTGCTTCAAAAACTACCAGTTTTCGTATGTACCAGAGCATACACCGGAAGAAGTAGCACCTAGTACAACAGTTTTGCTAGAAAACCACCGAAAAACTGCTTCAAAAGCTACCAGTTTTCGAATGTATAGTACCAGAAGAGCATACCCCGGAAGAAGTAGCACCTAGTACAACAATTTTGCTCGAAAACCACCGAAAATCTGCTTCAAAAACTACCAGTTTTCAAGTGTTTAGTACCAGAAGAGCATACCACGGAAGAAGTAGCACCTAGTACAACAATTTTGCTCGAAAACCACCGAAAAACTGCTTCAAAAACTACCAGTTTTGGAATGTTTAGTACCAGAAGAGCATACCACGGAAGCAGTAGCACCTAGTACAGCAATTTTGCTCGAATACCACCGAAAAACTGCTACAAAAACTACCAGTTTTCGAGTGTTCAGTACCAGGAGAGCATACTACGGAAGAAGTAGCACCTAGTACAACAATTTCGCTTGAAAACCACCGAAAAACTGCTTCAAAAACTACCAGTTTTCGAGTGTTCAGTACCAGAAGAGCATACCACGGAAGAAGTAGCACCTAGTACAGCAATTTTGCTCGAATACCACCGAAAAACTGCTACAAAAACTACCAGTTTTCGAGTGTTCAGTACCAGGAGAGCATACCACGGAAGAAGTAGCACCTAGTACAACAATTTCGCTCGAAAACCACCGAAAAACTGCTTCAAAAACTACCAGTTTTCGAGTGTTCAGTACCAGGAGAGCATACCACGGAAGAAGTAGCATCTAGTACAGCATTTTTGCTCGAAAACCACCGAAAAACTGCTTCAAAAACTACCAGTTTTCGAGTGTTCAGTACCAGGAGAGCATACCATGGAAGAGGTAGCACCAAGTACAGCAATTTCGCTCGAAAACCACCGAAAAACTGCTTCAAAAACTACCAGTTTTCGAGTGTTCAGTACCACAAGAGCATACCACGGAAGAAGTAGCACCTAGTACAACAATTTTGCTCGAAAACCACCGAAAACCTGCTTCAAAAGCTACCAGTTTTCGAGTGTTCAGTACCAGGAGAGCATACCACGGAAGAAGTAGCACCTAGTACAACAATTTCGTTCGAAAACCACCGAAAAACTGCCAAAAACTACCAGTTTTCGAGTGTTCAGTACCAGAAGAGCATACCACGGAAGAAGTAGCACCTAGCACAGCAATTTTGCTCGAAAACCACCGAAAAACTGCTTCAAAAGCTACCAGTTTTGGAATGTTTAGTACCAGGAGAGCATACCACGGAAGAGGTAGCACCTAGTACAGCAATTTTGCTCTAAAACCACCGAAAAACTGCTTCAAAAACTACCAGTTTTGGAATGTTTAGTACCAGGAGAGCATACCACGGAAGAGGTAGCACCTAGTACAACAATTTTGCTCGAAAACCACCGAAAAACTGCTTCAAAAACTACCAGTTTTCGAGTGTTCAGTACCAGAAGAGTACCGAAAAAATGCTTCAAAAACTACCAGTTGTCGAGTGTTCAGTACCAGAAGAGCATACCACGGAAGAAGTAGCACCTAGTACATCAATTTCGCTCGAAAACCACCGAAAAACTGCATCAAAAACTACCAGTTTTGGAATGAATAGTACCAGGAGAGTATACCACGGAAGAAGAAGCACCTAGTACAGCAATTTGGCTCGAAAACCACCGAAAAACTGCTTCAAGAACTACTAGTTTTTGAATGTATAGTACCAGAAGAGCATACCACAGAAGAGATAGCACCAAGTACAGCAATTTTGCTCGAAAACCACCGAAAAACTGCTTCAAAAACTACCAGTTTTCGTATGTATAGTACCAGAAGAGCATACCCCGGAAGAAGTAGCACCTAGTACAACAATTTTGCTCGAAAACCACCGAAAATCTGCTTCAAAAGCTACCAGTTTTCGAATGTATAGTACCAGGAGAGCATACCACGGAAGAGGTAGCACCTAGTACAGCAATTTCGCTCGAAAACCACCGAAAAACTGCTTCAAAAACTACCAGTTTTCGAGTGTTCAGTACCAAAAGAGCATACCACGGAAGAAGTAGCACCTAGTACAGCAATTTTGCTCGAAAACCACCGAAAAAGTGCTACAAAAACTACCAGTTTTCGAGTGTTCAGTACCAGGAGAGCATACCACGGAAGAAGTAGCACCTAGTACAACAATTTCGCTCGAAAACCACCGAAAAACTGCTTCAAAAACTACCAGTTTTCGAGTGTTCAGTACCAGGAGAGCATACCACGGAAGAAGTAGCATCTAGTACAGCATTTTTGCTCGAAAACCACCGTAAAACTGCTTCAAAAACTACCAGTTTTCGAGTGTTCAGTACCAGAAGAGCATACCACGGAAGAAGTAGCACCTAGCACAGCAGTTTTGCTCGAAAACCACCGAAAAACTGCTTCAAAAACTACCAGTTTTCGAATGTATAGTACCAGGAGAGCATACCACGGAAGAAGTAGCACCTAGTACAACAATTTGGCTCGAAAACCACCGAAAAACTGCTTCAAAAACTACCAGTTTTTGAATGTATAGTACCAGAAGAGCATACCACGGAAGAAGTAGCACCTAGTACAGCAATTTTGCTCGAAAACCACCGAAAAACTGCTTCAAAAACTACCAGTTTTGGAATGTATAGTACCAGGAGAGCATACCACGGAAGAGGTAGCACCTAGTACAGCAATTTTGCTCGAAAACCACCGTAAAACTGCTTCAAAAACTACCAGTTTTCGAATGTACAGTACCAGGAGAGCATACCACGGAAGAAGTAGCACCTAGTACAGCAATTTGGCTCGAAAACCACCGAAAAACTGCTTAAAAAACTACCAGTTTTCGAGTGTTCAGTACCAGAAGAGCATATCACGGAAGAAGTAGCACCTAGTACAGCAATTTTGCTCGAAAACCACCGAAAAACTGCTACAAAAACTACCAGTTTTCGAATGTATAGTACCAGGAGAGCATACCACGGAAGAAGAAGCACCTAGTGCAGCAATTTTGCTCGAAAACCACCGAAAAACTGCTTCAAAAACTAACAGTTTTCGAATGAATAGTACCAGAAGAGCATACCACGGAAGAAGTAGCACCTAGTACATCGATTTTGCTCGAAAACCACCGAAAAACTGCTTCAAAAACTACCAGTTTTGGAATGTACAGTACCAGAAGAGCATACCACGGAAGAAGTAGCACCTAGTACAACAATTTTGCTCGAAAATCACCGAAAAACTGCTTCAAAAACTACCAGTTATCGAATGAATAGAACCAGGAGAGCATACCACAGAAGAGGTAGCACCTAGTACAGCAATTTTGCTCGAAAACCACCGAAAAACTGCTTCAAAAACTACCAGTTTTCGAGTGTTCAGTACCAAAAAATTATACCACGGAAGAAGTAGCACCTAGTACAACAATTTTGCTCGAAAACCACCGAAAAACTGCTTCAAAAACTACCAGTTTTGGAATGTATAGTACCAAAAGAGCATACCACGGAAGAAGTAGCACCTAGTACAACAATTTCGCTCGCAAACCATCGGAAATCTGCTTCAAAAACTACCAGTTTTCGAGTGTTCAGTACCAGAAGAGCATACCACGGAAGAGGTAGCACCTAGTACAGCAATTTTGCTCGAAAACCACCGAAAAACTGCTTCAAAAACTACCAGTTTTCGAATGTTTAGTACCAGGAGAGCAAACCACGGAAGAAGTAGCACCTAGTACAACAATTTCGCTCGAAAACCACCGAAAAACTGCTTCAAAAACTACCAGTTTTCGAGTGTTCAGTACCAAAAGAGCATACCACGGAAGAAGTAGCACCTAGTACAGCAGTTTTGCTCGAAAACCACCGAAAATCTGCTTCAAAAACTACCAGTTTTCGAATGTATAGTACCAGGAGAGCATACCACGGAAGAAGTAGCACCTAGTACAACAATTTCGCTCGAAAACCACCGAAAAACTGCTTCAAAAACTACCAGTTTTGGAATGTTTAGTACCAGGAGAGCATACCACGGAAGAGGTAGCACCTAGTACAGCAATTTTGCTCGAAAACCACCGAAAAACTGCTTCAAAAACTACCAATTTTTGAATGTATAGTACCAGGAGAGCATACCACGGAAGAGGTAGCACCTAGTACAGCAATTTTGCTCGAAAACCACCGAAAAACTGCTTCAAAAACTACCAGTTTTCGAGTGTTTAGTACCAAAAGAGCATACCACGGAAGAAGTAGCACCTAGTACAACAATTTTGCTCGAAAACCACCGAAAAACTGCTTCAAAAACTACCAGTATTCGAGTGTTCAGTACCAGGAGAACATACCACGGAAGAAGTAGCACCTAGTACAACAATTTTGCTCGAAAACCACCGAAAAACTGCTTCAAAAACTACCAGTTTTGGAATGTATAGTACCAGGAGAGCATACCACGGAAGAAGTAGCACCTAGTACAACAAATTCGCTCGAAAACCACCGGAAATCTGCTTCAAAAACTACCAGTTTTCGAATGTATAGTACCAAGAGAGCATACCACGGAAGAAGTAGCACCTAGTACAACAATTTCGCTCGAAAACCACCGAAAAACTGCTTCAAAAACTACCAGTTTTCGAATGAATAGTACCAGAAGAGCATACCACGGAAGAAGTAGCACCTAGTACATCGAATTTGCTCGAAAACCACCGAAAAACTGCTTCAAAAACTACCAGTTTTGGAATGTATAGTACCAGGAGAGCATACCACGGAAGAAGTAGCACCTAGTACAACAATTTTGCTCGAAAACCACCGAAAAACTGCTTCAAAAACTACCAGTTATCGAATTAATAGTACCAGGAGAGCATACCACAGAAGAGGTAGCACCTAGTACAGCAATTTTGCTCGAAAACCACCGAAAAACTGCTTAAAAAACTACCAGTTTTCGAGTGTTCAGTACCAAAAGAGCATACCACGGAAGAAGTAGCACCTAGTACAGCAATTTGGCTCGAAAACCACCGAAAATCTGCTTCAAAAACTACCAGTTTTCGAATGTATAGTACCAGGAGAGCATACCACGGAAGAGGTAGCACCAAGTACAGCAATTTGGCTCGAAAACCACCGAAAATCTGCTTCAAAAACTACCAGTTTTCGAGTGTTTAGTACCAAAAGAGCATACCACGGAAGAAGTAGCACCTAGTACAGCAATTTGGCTCGAAAACCACCGAAAATCTGCTTCAAAAACTACCAGTTTTCGAATGTATAGTACCAGGAGAGCATACCACGGAAGAGGTAGCACCTAGTACAGCAATTTGGCTCGAAAACCACCGAAAATCTGCTTCAAAAACTACCAGTTTTCGAATGAATAGTACCAGAAGAGCATACCACGGAAGAAGTAGCACCTAGTACATCGATTTTGCTCGAAAACCATCGAAAAACTGCTTCAAAAACTAACAGTTATCGAATGAATAGTACCAGGAGAGCATACCACGGAAGAAGTAGCACCTAGTACAACAATTTTGCTCGAAAACCACCGAAAAACTGCTTCAAAAACTACCAGTTATCGAATTAATAGTACCACGAGAGCATACCACGGAAGAAGTAGCACCTAGTACAACAATTTTGCTCGAAAACCACCGAAAACCTGCTTCAAAAACTACCAGTTTTCGAGTGTTCAGTACCAGAAGAGCATATCACGGAAGAAGTAGCACCTAGTACAGCAATTTTGCTCGAAAACCACCGAAAAACTGTTTCAAAAACTACCAGTTTTCGAGTGTTCAGTACCAGAAGAGCATCCACGGAAGAAGTAGCACCTAGTACAGCAATTTGGCTCGAAAACCACCGAAAATCTGCTTCAAAAAACAACCAGTTTTCGAATGTATAGTACCAGGAGAGCATACCACGGAAGAGGTAGCACCAAGTACAGCAATTTGGCTCGAAAACCACCGAAAACCTGCTTCAAAAACTACCAGTTTTCGAGTGTTTAGTACCAAAAGAGCATACCACGGAAGAAGTAGCACCTAGTACAGCAACTTTGCTCGAAAACCACCGAAAAACTGTTTCAAAAACTACCAGTTTTCGAATGTATAGTTAAAGAAGAGCATACCACGGAAGAAGTAGCACCTAGTACAGCAATTTGGGTTGAAAACCACCGAAAAACTCCTTCAAAAACTACCAGTTTTCGAGTGTTCAGTACCAAAAGAGCATACCACGGAAGAAGTAGCACCTAGTACAACAATTTTGCTCGAAAACCACCGAAAAACTGCTTCAAAAACTACCAGTTTTCGAGTGTTTAGTACCAAAAGAGCATACAACGGAAGAAGTAGCACCTAGTACAACAATTTTGCTCGAAAACCACCGAAAAACTGCTTCAAAAACTACCAGTTTTCGCATGTTTAGTACCAGGAGAGCATACCACGGAAGAAGTAGCACCTAGTACAACAATTTTGCTCGAAAACCACCGAAAAACTGCTTCAAAAACTACCAGTTTTCGAATGTGTAGTACCAGAAGAGCATACCACGGAAGAGGTAGCACCTAGTACAGCAATTTTGCTCGAAAACCACCGAAAATCTGCTTCAAAAACAACCAGTTTTCGAATGTATAGTACCAGGAGAGCATACCACGGAAGAGGTAGCACCAAGTACAGCAATTTGGCTCGAAAACCACCGAAAACCTGCTTCAAAAACTACCAGTTTTCGAGTGTTTAGTACCAAAAGAGCATACCACGGAAGAAGTAGCACCTAGTACAGCAACTTTGCTCGAAAACCACCGAAAAACTGCTTCAAAAACTACCAGTTTTCGAATGTATAGTTAAAGAAGAGCATACCACGGAAGAAGTAGCACCTAGTACAGCAATTTGGGTTGAAAACCACCGAAAACCTGCTTCAAAAACTACCAGTTTTCGAGTGTTCAGTACCAAAAGAGCATACCACGGAAGAAGTAGCACCTAGTACAACAATTTTGCTCGAAAACCACCGAAAAACTGCTTCAAAAACTACCAGTTTTCGAGTGTTTAGTACCAAAAGAGCATACCACGGAAGAAGTAGCACCTAGTACAACAATTTTGCTCGAAAACCACCGAAAACCTGCTTCAAAAACTACCAGTTTTCGAGTGTTCAGTACCAAAAGATTAAACCACGGAAGAAGTAGCACCTAGTACAACAATTTTGCTCGAAAACCACCGAAAAACTCCTTCAAAAACTACCAGTTTTCAAGTGTTCAGTACCAGAAGAGTACCGAAAAACTGCTTCAAAAACTACCAGTTGTCGAGTGTTCAGTACCAGAAGAGCATACCACGGAAGAAGTAGCACCTAGTACATCAATTTGGCTCGAAAACCACCGAAAAACTGCATCAAAAACTACCAGTTTTCGAATGTATAATACCAGAAGAGCATACCACAGAAGAGGTAGCACCTAGTACAGCACGTTTGCTCGAAAACCACCGAAAATCTGCTTAAAAAACTATCAGTTTTGGAATGTATAGTACCAGAAGAGCATACCACGGAAGAAGTAGCACCTAGTACAGCAATTTTGCTCGAAAACCACCGAAAACCTGCTTCAAAAACTACCAGTTATCGAATTAATAGTACCACGAGAGCATACCACGGAAGAGGTAGCACCTAGTACAGCAATTTTGCTCGAAAACCACCGAAAAACTGCTTAAAAAACTACCAGTTTTCGAGTGTTCAGTACCAAAAGAGCATACCACGGAAGAAGTAGCACCTAGTACAGCAATTTGGCTCGAAAACCACCGAAAATCTGCCTCAAAAACTACCAGTTTTCGAATGTATAGTACCAGGAGAGCATACCACGGAAGAGGTAGCAACAAGTACAGCAATTTGGCTCGAAAACCACCGAAAATCTGCTTCAAAAACTACCAGTTTTCGAGTGTTTAGTAAGAAAAGAGCATACCACGGAAGAAGTAGCACCTAGTACAGAAATTTGGCTCGAAAACCACCGAAAATCTGCTTCAAAAACTACCAGTTTTCGAATGTATATTTAAAGAAGAGCATACCACGGAAGAAGTAGCACCTAGTACAGCAATTTGGGTTGAAAACCACCGAAAACCTGCTTCAAAAACTACCAGTTTTCGAGTGTTCAGTACCAAAAGAGCATACCACGGAAGAAGTAGCACCTAGTACAACAATTTTGCTCGAAAACCACCGAAAAACTGCTTCAAAAACTACCAGTTTTCGAGTGTTTAGTACCAAAAGAGCATACCACGGAAGAAGTAGCACCTAGTACAACAATTTTGCTCGAAAACCACCGAAAACCTGCTTCAAAAACTACCAGTTTTCGAGTGTTCAGTACCAAAAGATTAAACCACGGAAGAAGTAGCACCTAGTACAACAATTTTGCTCGAAAACCACCGAAAAACTCCTTCAAAAACTACCAGTTTTCAAGTGTTCAGTACCAGAAGAGTACCGAAAAACTGCTTCAAAAACTACCAGTTGTCGAGTGTTCAGTACCAGAAGAGCATACCACGGAAGAAGTAGCACCTAGTACATCAATTTGGCTCGAAAACCACCGAAAAACTGCATCAAAAACTACCAGTTTTCGAATGTATAATACCAGAAGAGCATACCACAGAAGAGGTAGCACCTAGTACAGCACGTTTGCTCGAAAACCACCGAAAATCTGCTTAAAAAACTATCAGTTTTGGAATGTATAGTACCAGGAGAGCATACCACGGAAGAAGTAGCACCTAGTACAGCAATTTTGCTCGAAAACCACCGAAAAACTGCTTCAAAAACTACCAGTTATCGAATTAATAGTACCAGGAGAGCATACCACAGAAGAGGTAGCACCTAGTACAGCAATTTGGCTCGAAAACCACCGAAAACCTGCTTCAAAAACTACCAGTTTTCGAGTGTTTAGTACCAAAAGAGCATACCACGGAAGAAGTAGCACCTAGTACAGCAACTTTGCTCGAAAACCACCGAAAAACTGCTTCAAAAACTACCAGTTTTCGAATGTATAGTTTAAGAAGAGCATACCACGGAAGAAGTAGCACCTAGTACAGCAATTTGGCTCGAAAACCACCGAAAAACTCCTTCAAAAACTACCAGTTTTCGAGTGTTCAGTACCAAAAGAGCATACCACGGAAGAAGTAGCACCTAGTACAACAATTTTGCTCGAAAACCACCGAAAAACTGCTTCAAAAACTACCAGTTTTCGTGTGTTTAGTACCAAAAGAGCATACAACGGAAGAAGTAGCACCTAGTACAACAATTTTGCTCGAAAACCACCGAAAAACTGCTTCAAAAACTACCAGTTTTCGCATGTTTAGTACCAGGTGAGCATACCACGGAAGAAGTAGCACCTAGTACAACAATTTTGCTCGAAAACCACCGTAAAACTGCTTCAAAAACTACCAGTTTTTGAATGTGTAGTACCAGAAGAGCATACCACGGAAGAGGTAGCACCTAGTACAGCAATTTTGCTCGAAAACCACCGAAAATCTGCTTCAAAAACTACCAGTTTTCGAATGTATAGTACCAGGAGAGCATACCACGGAAGAGGTAGCACCAAGTACAGCAATTTGGCTCGAAAACCACCGAAAACCTGCTTCAAAAACTACCAGTTTTCGAGTGTTTAGTACCAAAAGAGCATACCACGGAAGAGGTAGCACCTAGTACAGCAATTTTGCTCGAAAACCACCGAAAAACTGCTTCAAAAACTACCAGTTTTCGAATGTATAGTTAAAGAAGAGCATACCACGGAAGAAGTAGCACCTAGTACAGCAATTTGGGTTGAAAACCACCGAAAACCTGCTTCAAAAACTACCAGTTTTCGAGTGTTCAGTACCAAAAGAGCATACCACGGAAGAAGTAGCACCTAGTACAACAATTTTGCTCGAAAACCACCGAAAAACTGCTTCAAAAACTACCAGTTTTCGAGTGTTTAGTACCAAAAGAGCATACCACGGAAGAAGTAGCACCTAGTACAACAATTTTGCTCGAAAACCACCGAAAACCTGCTTCAAAAACTACCAGTTTTCGAGTGTTCAGTACCAAAAGATTAAACCACGGAAGAAGTAGCACCTAGTACAACAATTTTGCTCGAAAACCACCGAAAAACTCCTTCAAAAACTACCAGTTTTCAAGTGTTCAGTACCAGAAGAGTACCGAAAAACTGCTTCAAAAACTACCAGTTGTCGAGTGTTCAGTACCAGAAGAGCATACCACGGAAGAAGTAGCACCTAGTACATCAATTTGGCTCGAAAACCACCGAAAAACTGCATCAAAAACTACCAGTTTTCGAATGTATAATACCAGAAGAGCATACCACAGAAGAGGTAGCACCTAGTACAGCACGTTTGCTCGAAAACCACCGAAAAACTGCTTCAAAAACTATCAGTTTTGGAATGTATAGTACCAGGAGAGCATACCACGGAAGAAGTAGCACCTAGTACAGCAATTTTGCTCGAAAACCACCGAAAAAATGCTTCAAAAACTACCAGTTATGGAATTAATAGTACCAGGAGAGCATACCACAGAAGAGGTAGCACCTAGTACAGCAATTTTGCTCGAAAACCACCGAAAAACTGCTTAAAAAACTACCAGATTTCGAGTGTTCAGTACCAAAAGAGCATACCACGGAAGAAGTAGCACCTAGTACAGCAATTTGGCTCGAAAACCACCGAAAATCTGCTTCAAAAACTACCAGTTTTCGAATGTATAGTACCAGGAGAGCAAACCACGGAAGAGGTAGCACCAAGTACAGCAATTTGGCTCGAAAACCACCGAAAATCTGCTTCAAAAACTACCAGTTTTCGAGTGTTTAGTACCAAAAGAGCATACCACAGAAGAAGTAGCACCTAGTACAGCAATTTGGCTCGAAAACCACCGAAAATCTGCTTCAAAAACTACCAGTTTTCGAATGTATAGTTAAAGAAGAGCATACCACGGAAGAAGTAGCACCTAGTACAGCAATTTGGGTTGAAAACCACCGAAAACCTGCTTCAAAAACTACCAGTTTTCGAATGTATAGTACCAAAAGAGCATACCACGGAAGAAGTAGCACCTAGTACAACAATTTTGCTCGAAAACCACCGAAAAACTGCTTCAAAAACTACCAGTTTTCGAGTGTTTAGTACCAAAAGAGCATACCACGGAAGAAGTAGCACCTAGTACAACAATTTTGCTCGAAAACCACCGAAAACCTGCTTCAAAAACTACCAGTTTTCGAGTGTTCAGTACCAAAAGATTAAACCACGGAAGAAGTAGCACCTAGTACAACAATTTTGCTCGAAAACCACCGAAAAACTCCTTCAAAAACTACCAGTTTTCAAGTGTTCAGTACCAGAAGAGTACCGAAAAACTGCTTCAAAAACTACCAGTTGTCGAGTGTTCAGTACCAGAAGAGCATACCACGGAAGAAGTAGCACCTAGTACATCAATTTGGCTCGAAAACCACCGAAAAACTGCATCAAAAACTACCAGTTTTCGAATGTATAATACCAGAAGAGCATACCACAGAAGAGGTAGCACCTAGTACAGCACGTTTGCTCGAAAACCACCGAAAATCTGCTTAAAAAACTATCAGTTTTGGAATGTATAGTACCAGGAGAGCATACCACGAAAGAAGTAGCACCTAGTACAGCAATTTTGCTCGAAAACCACCGAAAAACTGCTTCAAAAACTACCAGTTATCGAATTAATAGTACCAGGAGAGCATACCACAGAAGAGGTAGCACCTAGTACAGCAATTTTGCTCGAAAACCACCGAAAAACTGCTTAAAAAACTACCAGTTTTCGAGTGTTCAGTACCAAGAGAGCATACCACGGAAGAAGTAGCACCTAGTACAGCAATTTGGCTCGAAAACCACCGAAAATCTGCTTCAAAAACTACCAGTTTTCGAATGTATAGTACCAGAAGAGCATACCACGGAAGAGGTAGCACCAAGTACAGCAATTTGGCTCGAAAACCACCGAAAATCTGCTTCAAAAACTACCAGTTTTCGAGTGTTTAGTACCAAAAGAGCATACCACGGAAGAAGTAGCACCTAGTACAGCAATTTGGCTCGAAAACCACCGAAAATCTGCTTCAAAAACTACCAGTTTTCGAATGTATAGTACCAGGAGAGCATACCACGGAAGAGGTAGCACCTAGTACAGCAATTTGGCTCGAAAACCACCGAAAATCTGCTTCAAAAACTACCAGTTTTCGAATGAATAGTACCAGAAGAGCATACCACGGAAGAAGTAGCACCTAGTACATCGATTTTGCTCGAAAACCACCGAAAAACTGCTTCAAAAACTACCAGTTATCGAATGAATAGTACCAGGAGAGCATACCACGGAAGAAGTAGCACCTAGTACAACAATTTTGCTCGAAAACCACCGAAAAACTGCTTCAAAAACTACCAGTTATCGAATTAATAGTACCACGAGAGCATACCACGGAAGAAGTAGCACCTAGTACAACAATTTTGCTCGAAAACCACCGAAAACCTGCTTCAAAAACTACCAGTTTTCGAGTGTTCAGTACCAGAAGAGCATATCACGGAAGAAGTAGCACCTAGTACAGCAATTTTGCTCGAAAACCACCGAAAAACTGCTTCAAAAACTACTAGTTTTCGAGTGTTCAGTACCAGAAGAGCATACCACGGAAGAAGTAGCACCTAGTACAGCAATTTGGCTCGAAAACCACCGAAAATCTGCTTCAAAAACTACCAGTTTTCGAATGTATAGTACCAGGAGAGCATACCACGGAAGAGGTAGCACCAAGTACCGAAATTTGGCTCGAAAACCACCGAAAATCTGCTTCAAAAACTACCAGTTTTCGAATGTTCAGTACTAGGAGAGCATACCACGGAAGAGGTAGCACCTAGTACAGCAATTTTGCTCGAAAACCACCGAAAAACTGCTTCAAAAACTACCAGGTTTCGAATGTATAGTACCAGAAGAGCATACCACGGAAGAAGTAGCACCTAGTACAGCAATTTTGCTCGAAAACCACCGAAAAACTGCTTCAAAAACTACCAGTTTTCGAATATGTAGAACCAGAAGAGCATACCACGGAAGAGGTAGCACCTAGTACAGCAATTTAGCTCGAAAACCATCGAAAAACTGCATCAAAACTACCAGTTTTCGAATATGTAGTACCAGAAGAGCATACCACGGTAGAGGTAGCACCAAGTACAGCAATTTAGCTCGAAAACCATCGAAAAACTGCATCAAAACTACCAGTTTTCGCATGTTTAGTACCAGAAGAGCATACCACGGAAGAAGTAGCACCTAGTACAACAATTTTGCTCGAAAACCACCGAAAAACTGCTTCAAAAACTACCAGTTTTTGAATGTGTAGTACCAGAAGAGCATAGCACGGAAGAGGTAGCACCTAGTACAGCAATTTTGCTCGAAAACCACCGAAAATCTGCTTCAAAAACAACCAGTTTTCGAATGTATAGTACCAGGAGAGCATACCACGGAAGAGGTAGCACCAAGTACAGCAATTTGGCTCGAAAACCACCGAAAACCTGCTTCAAAAACTACCAGTTTTCGAGTGTTTAGTACCAAAAGAGCATACCACGGAAGAAGTAGCACCTAGTACAGCAACTTTGCTCGAAAACCACCGAAAAACTGCTTCAAAAACTACCAGTTTTCGAATGTATAGTTAAAGAAGAGCATACCACGGAAGAAGTAGCACCTAGTACAGCAATTTGGGTTGAAAACCACCGAAAAACTCCTTCAAAAACTACCAGTTTTCGAGTGTTCAGTACCAAAAGAGCATACCACGGAAGAAGTAGCACCTAGTACAACAATTTTGCTCAAAAACCACCGAAAAACTGCTTCAAAAACTACCAGTTTTCGAGTGTTTAGTACCAAAAGAGCATACAACGGAAGAAGTAGCACCTAGTACAACAATTTTGCTCGAAAACCACCGAAAAACTGCTTCAAAAACTACCAGTTTTCGCATGTTTAGTACCAGGAGAGCATACCACGGAAGAAGTAGCACCTAGTACAACAATTTTGCTCGAAAACCACCGAAAAACTGCTTCAAAAACTACCAGTTTTTGAATGTGTAGTACCAGAAGAGCATACCACGGAAGAGGTAGCACCTAGTACAGCAATTTTGCTCGAAAACCACCGAAAATCTGCTTCAAAAACAACCAGTTTTCGAATGTATAGTACCAGGAGAGCATACCACGGAAGAGGTAGCACCAAGTACAGCAATTTGGCTCGAAAACCACCGAAAACCTGCTTCAAAAACTACCAGTTTTCGAGTGTTTAGTACCAAAAGAGCATACCACGGAAGAAGTAGCACCTAGTACAGCAACTTTGCTCGAAAACCACCGAAAAACTGCTTCAAAAACTACCAGTTTTCGAATGTATAGTTAAAGAAGAGCATACCACGGAAGAAGTAGCACCTAGTACAGCAATTTGGGTTGAAAACCATCGAAAACCTGCTTCAAAAACTACCAGTTTTCGAGTGTTCAGTACCAAAAGAGCATACCACGGAAGAAGTAGCACCTAGTACAGCAATTTGGCTCGAAAACCACCGAAAATCTGCTTCAAAAACTACCAGTTTTCGAATGTATAGTACCAGGAGAGCATACCACGGAAGAGGTAGCACCAAGTACAGCAATTTGGCTCGAAAACCACCGAAAATCTGCTTCAAAAACTACCAGTTTTCGAGTGTTTAGTACCAAAAGAGCATACCACGGAAGAAGTAGCACCTAGTACAGCAATTTGGCTCGAAAACCACCGAAAATCTGCTTCAAAAACTACCAGTTTTCGAATGTATAGTACCAGGAGAGCATACCACGGAAGAGGTAGCACCTAGTACAGCAATTTGGCTCGAAAACCACCGAAAATCTGCTTCAAAAACTACCAGTTTTCGAATGAATAGTACCAGAAGAGCATACCACGGAAGAAGTAGCACCTAGTACATCGATTTTGCTCGAAAACCACCGAAAAACTGCTTCAAAAACTACCAGTTATCGAATGAATAGTACCAGGAGAGCATACCACGGAAGAAGTAGCACCTAGTACAACAATTTTGCTCGAAAACCACCGAAAAACTGCTTCAAAAACTACCAGTTATCGAATTAATAGTACCACGAGAGCATACCACGGAAGAAGTAGCACCTAGTACAACAATTTTGCTCGAAAACCACCGAAAACCTGCTTCAAAAACTACCAGTTTTCGAGTGTTCAGTACCAGAAGAGCATATCACGGAAGAAGTAGCACCTAGTACAGCAATTTTGCTCGAAAACCACCGAAAAACTGCTTCAAAAACTACTAGTTTTCGAGTGTTCAGTACCAGAAGAGCATACCACGGAAGAAGTAGCACCTAGTACAGCAATTTGGCTCGAAAACCACCGAAAATCTGCTTCAAAAACTACCAGTTTTCGAATGTATAGTACCAGGAGAGCATACCACGGAAGAGGTAGCACCAAGTACCGAAATTTGGCTCGAAAACCACCGAAAATCTGCTTCAAAAACTACCAGTTTTCGAATGTTCAGTACTAGGAGAGCATACCACGGAAGAGGTAGCACCTAGTACAGCAATTTTGCTCGAAAACCACCGAAAAACTGCTTCAAAAACTACCAGGTTTCGAATGTATAGTACCAGAAGAGCATACCACGGAAGATGTAGCACCTAGTACAGCAATTTTGCTCGAAAACCACCGAAAAACTGCTTCAAAAACTACCAGTTTTCGAATATGTAGAACCAGAAGAGCATACCACGGAAGAGGTAGCACCTAGTACAGCAATTTAGCTCGAAAACCATCGAAAAACTGCATCAAAACTACCAGTTTTCGAATATGTAGTACCAGAAGAGCATACCACGGAAAAGGTAGCACCAAGTACAGCAATTTAGCTCGAAAACCATCGAAAAACTGCATCAAAACTACCAGTTTTCGCATGTTTAGTACCAGGAGAGCATACCACGGAAGAAGTAGCACCTAGTACAACAATTTTGCTCGAAAACCACCGAAAAACTGCTTCAAAAACTACCAGTTTTTGAATGTGTAGTACCAGAAGAGCATAGCACGGAAGAGGTAGCACCTAGTACAGCAATTTTGCTCGAAAACCACCGAAAATCTGCTTCAAAAACAACCAGTTTTCGAATGTATAGTACCAGGAGAGCATACCACGGAAGAGGTAGCACCAAGTACAGCAATTTGGCTCGAAAACCACCGAAAACCTGCTTCAAAAACTACCAGTTTTCGAGTGTTTAGTACCAAAAGAGCATACCACGGAAGAAGTAGCACCTAGTACAGCAACTTTGCTCGAAAACCACCGAAAAACTGCTTCAAAAACTACCAGTTTTCGAATGTATAGTTAAAGAAGAGCATACCACGGAAGAAGTAGCACCTAGTACAGCAATTTGGGTTGAAAACCACCGAAAAACTCCTTCAAAAACTACCAGTTTTCGAGTGTTCAGTACCAAAAGAGCATACCACGGAAGAAGTAGCACCTAGTACAACAATTTTGCTCGAAAACCACCGAAAAACTGCTTCAAAAACTACCAGTTTTCGAGTGTTTAGTACCAAAAGAGCATACAACGGAAGAAGTAGCACCTAGTACAACAATTTTGCTCGAAAACCACCGAAAAACTGCTTCAAAAACTACCAGTTTTCGCATGTTTAGTACCAGGAGAGCATACCACGGAAGAAGTAGCACCTAGTACAACAATTTTGCTCGAAAACCACCGAAAAACTGCTTCAAAAACTACCAGTTTTTGAATGTGTAGTACCAGAAGAGCATACCACGGAAGAGGTAGCACCTAGTACAGCAATTTTGCTCGAAAACCACCGAAAATCTGCTTCAAAAACAACCAGTTTTCGAATGTATAGTACCAGGAGAGCATACCACGGAAGAGGTAGCACCAAGTACAGCAATTTGGCTCGAAAACCACCGAAAACCTGCTTCAAAAACTACCAGTTTTCGAGTGTTTAGTACCAAAAGAGCATACCACGGAAGAAGTAGCACCTAGTACAGCAACTTTGCTCGAAAACCACCGAAAAACTGCTTCAAAAACTACCAGTTTTCGAATGTATAGTTAAAGAAGAGCATACCACGGAAGAAGTAGCACCTAGTACAGCAATTTGGGTTGAAAACCATCGAAAACCTGCTTCAAAAACTACCAGTTTTCGAGTGTTCAGTACCAAAAGAGCATACCACGGAAGAAGTAGCACCTAGTACAACAATTTTGCTCGAAAACCACCGAAAAACTGCTTCAAAAACTACCAGTTTTCGAGTGTTTAGTACCAAAAGAGCATACCACGGAAGAAGTAGCACCTAGTACAACAATTTTGCTCGAAAACCACCGAAAACCTGCTTCAAAAACTACCAGTTTTCGAGTGTTCAGTACCAAAAGATTAAACCACGGAAGAAGTAGCACCTAGTACAACAATTTTGCTCGAAAACCACCGAAAAACTCCTTCAAAAACTACCAGTTTTCAAGTGTTCAGTACCAGAAGAGTACCGAAAAACTGCTTCAAAAACTACCAGTTGTCGAGTGTTCAGTACCAGAAGAGCATACCACGGAAGAAGTAGCACCTAGTACATCAATTTGGCTCGAAAACCACCGAAAAACTGCATCAAAAACTACCAGTTTTCGAATGTATAATACCAGAAGAGCATACCACAGAAGAGGTAGCACCTAGTACAGCACGTTTGCTCGAAAACCACCGAAAATCTGCTTAAAAAACTATCAGTTTTGGAATGTATAGTACCAGGAGAGCATACCACGGAAGAAGTAGCACCTAGTACAGCAATTTTGCTCGAAAACCACCGAAAAACTGCTTCAAAAACTACCAGTTTTCGAATGAATAGTACCAGAAGAGCATACCACGGAAGAAGTAGCACCTAGTACATCGATTTTGCTCGAAAACCACCGAAAAACTGCTTCAAAAACTACCAGTTTTGGAATGTATAGTACCAGAAGAGCATACCACGGAAGAGGTAGCACCTAGTACAACAATTTTGCTCGAAAACCACCGAAAACCTGCTTCAAAAACTACCAGTTTTCGAGTGTTCAGTACCAGAAGAGCATATCACGGAAGAGGTAGCACCTAGTACAGCAATTTTGCTCGAAAACCACCGAAAAACTGCTTCAAAAACTACCAGTTTTCGAGTGTTCAGTACCAGAAGAGCATATCACGGAAGAAGTAGCACCTAGTACAGCAATTTTGCTCGAAAACCACCGAAAAACTGCTTCAAAAACTACCAGTTTTCGAATGAATAGTACCAGAAGAGCATACCACGGAAGAAGTAGCACCTAGTACAGCAATTTTGCTCGAAAACCATCGAAAAACTGCTTCAAAAACTACCAGTTTTCGAGTGTTCAGTACCAGAAGAGCATACCACGGAAGAGGTAGCACCTAGTACAGCAATTTTGCTCGAAAACCACCGAAAAACTGCTTCAAAAACTACCAGTTTTCGAGTGTTCAGTACCAGGAGAGCATACCACGGAAGAGGTAGCACCTAGTACAACAATTTTGCTCGAAAACCACCGAAAAACTGCTTCAAAAACTACCAGTTTTGGAATGTTTAGTACCAGGAGAGCATACCACGGAAGGGGTAGCACCTAGTACAGCAATTTTGCTCGAAAACCACCGAAAACCTGCTTCAAAAACTACCAGTTTTCGAGTGTTCAGTACCAGAAGAGCATATCACGGAAGAAGTAGCACCTAGTACAGCAATTTTGCTCGAAAACCACCGAAAAACTGCTTCAAAAACTACCAGTTTTCGAGTGTTCAGTACCAGAAGAGCATACCACGGAAGAGGTAGCACCAAGTACAGCAATTTTGCTCGAAAACCACCGAAAAACTGCTTCAAAAACTACCAGTTTTCGAGTGTTCAGTACCAGGAGAGCATACCACGGAAGAAGTAGCACCTAGTACAGCAATTTGGCTCGAAAACCACCGAAAATCTGCTTCAAAAACTACCAGTTTTCGAATGTATAGTACCAGAAGAGCATACCACGGAAGAGGTAGCACCTAGTACAGCAATTTGGCTCGAAAACCACCGAAAATCTGCTTCAAAAACTACCAGTTTTCGAGTGTTTAGTACTAGGAGAGCATACCACGGAAGATGTAGCACCTAGTACAGCAATTTTGCTCGAAAACCACCGAAAAACTGCTTCAAAAACTACCAGTTTTCGAATGTATAGTACCAGAAGAGCATACCACGGAAGAGGTAGCACCTAGTACAGCAATTTTGCTCGAAAACCACCGAAAAACTGCTTCAAAAACTACCAGTTTTCGAATATGTAGTACCAGAAGAGCATACCACGGAAGAAGTAGCACCTAGTACATCGGTTTTGCTCGAAAACCATCGAAAAACTGCATCAAAAACTACCAGTTTTCGAATGTATAGTACCAGGAGAGCATACCACGGAAGAAGTAGCACCTAGTACAACAATTTTGCTCGAAAACCACCGAAAAACTGCTTCAAAAACTACCAGTTTTTGAATGTGTAGTACCAGAAAAGCATACCACGGAAGAGGTAGCACCTAGTACAGCAATTTTGCTCGAAAACCACCGAAAACCTGCTTCAAAAACTACCAGTTTTCGAGTGTTTAGTACCAAAAGAGCATACCACGGAAGAAGTAGCACCTAGTACAACAATTTTGCTCGAAAACCACCGAAAAACTGCTTCAAAAACTACCAGTTTTCGAGTGTTCAGTACCAAAAGATTATACCACGGAAGAAGTAGCACCTAGTACAACAATTTTGCTCGAAAACCACCGGAAATCTGCTTCAAAAACTACCAGTTTTCGAATGTATAATACCAGAAGAGCATACCACGGAAGAGGTAGCACCTAGTACAAAAATTTTGCTCGAAAACCACCGAAAAACTGCTTCAAAAACTACCAGTTTTCGAGTGTTCAGTACCAAAAGAGCATACCACGGAAGAAGTAGCACCTAGTACAGCAATTTTGCTCGAAAACCACCGAAAAACTGCTTCAAAAACTACCAGTTTTCGAGTGTTCAGTACCAGGAGAGCATACCACGGAAGAGGTAGCACCTAGTACAACAATTTCGCTCGAAAACCACCAAAAACTGCTTCAAAAACTACCAGTTTTCGAGTGTTCAGTACCAGGAGAGCATACCACGGAAGAAGTAGCATCTAGTACAGCATTTTTGCTCGAAAACCACCGAAAAACTGCTTCAAAAACTACCAGTTTTCGAGTGTTCAGTACCAGGAGAGCATACCACGGAAGAAGTAGCACCTAGTACAGCAATTTTGCTCGAAAACCACCGAAAAACTGCTTCAAAAACTACCAGTTTTCGAGTGTTCAGTACTAGAAGAGCATACCACGGAAGAAGTAGCACCTAGTACAACAATTTCGCTCGAAAACCACCGAAAAACTGCTTCAAAAACTACCAGTTTTCGAGTGTTCAGTACCAGGAGAGCATACCACGGAAGAAGTAGCATCTAGTACAGCATTTTTGCTCGAAAACCACCGAAAAACTGCTTCAAAAACTACCAGTTTTCGAGTGTTCAGTACCAAAAGAGCATACCACGGAAGAAGTAGCACCTGGTACAGCAATTTTGCTCGAAAACCACCGAAAAACTGCTTCAAAAGCTACCAGTTTTGGAATGTATAGTACCAGGAGAGCATACCACGGAAGAAGTAGCACCTAGTACAGCAATTTGGCTCGAAAACCACCGAAAATCTGCTTCAAAAACTACCAGTTTTCGAATGTATAGTACCAGGAGAGCATACCACGGAAAAAGTAGCATCTAGTACAGCAGTTTTGCTCGAAAACCACCGAAAAACTGTTTCAAAAACTTCCAGTTTTCGAGTGTTCAGTACCAGGAGAGCATACCACGGAAGAAGTAGCACTTAGTACAGCAATTTTGCTCGAAAACCACCGAAAAACTGCTTCAAAAACTACCAGTTTTCGAGTGTTCAGTACTAGAAGAGCATACCACGGAAGAAGTAGCACCTAGTACAACAATTTCGCTCGAAAACCACCGAAAAACTGCTTCAAAAACTACCAGTTTTCGAGTGTTCAGTACCAGGAGAGCATACCACGGAAGAAGTAGCATCTAGTACAGCATTTTTGCTCGAAAACCACCGAAAAACTGCTTCAAAAACTACCAGTTTTCGAGTGTTCAGTACCAGAAGAGCATACCACGGAAGAGGTAGCTCCTAGTACAGCAATTTTGCTCGAAAACCACCGAAAAACTGCTTCAAAAACTACCAGTTTTCGAGTGTTCAGTACCAGGAGAGCATACCACGGAAGAAGTAGCACCTAGTACAGCAATTTGGCTCGAAAACCACCGAAAATCTGCTTCAAAAACTACCAGTTTTCGAATGTATAGTACCAGGAGAGCATACCACGGAAGAGGTAGCACCAAGTACAGCAATTTGGCTCGAAAACCACCGAAAAACTGCTTCAAAAACTACCAGTTTTCGAATGTATAGTACCAGAAGAGCATACCACGGAAGAGGTAGCACCTAGTACAGCAATTTGGCTCGAAAACCACCGAAAACCTGCTTCAAAAACTACCAGTTTTCGAATATGTAGTACCAGAAGAGCATACCACGGAAGAAGTAGCACCTAGTACATCGGTTTTGCTCGAAAACCATCGAAAAACTGCATCAAAAACTACCAGTTTTCGAATGTATAGTACCAGGAGAGCATACCACGGAAGAAGTAGCACCGAGTACAGCACGTTTGCTCGAAAACCACCGAAAAACTGCTTCAAAAACTACCAGTTTTTGAATGTGTAGTACCAGAAGAGCATATCACGGAAGAAGTAGCACCTAGTACAGCAATTTTGCTCGAAAACCACCGAAAATCTGCTTCAAAAACAACCAGTTTTCGAATGTATAGTACCAGGAGAGCATACCACGGAAGAGGTAGCACCAAGTACAGCAATTTGGCTCGAAAACCACCGAAAACCTGCTTCAAAAACTACCAGTTTTCGAATATGTAGTACCAGAAGAGCATACCACGGAAGAAGTAGCACCTAGTACATCGGTTTTGCTCGAAAACCATCGAAAAACTGCATCAAAAACTACCAGTTTTCGAATGTATAGTACCAGGAGAGCATACCACGGAAGAAGTAGCACCTAGTACAACAATTTTGCTCGAAAACCACCGAAAAACTGCTTCAAAAACTACCAGTTTTTGAATGTGTAGTACCAGAAGAGCATACCACGGAAGAGGTAGCACCTAGTACAGCAATTTGGCTCGAAAACCACCGAAAACCTGCTTCAAAAACTACCAGTTTTCGAATATGTAGTACCAGAAGAGCATACCACGGAAGAAGTAGCACCTAGTACATCGGTTTTGCTCGAAAACCATCGAAAAACTGCATCAAAAACTACCAGTTTTCGAATGTATAGTACCAGGAGAGCATACCACGGAAGAAGTAGCACCTAGTACAACAATTTTGCTCGAAAACCACCGAAAAACTGCTTCAAAAACTACCAGTTTTCGAGTGTTTAGTACCAAAAGAGCATACCACGGAAGAAGTAGCACCTAGTACAGCAACTTTGCTCGAAAACCACCGAAAAACTGCTTCAAAAACTACCAGTTTTCGAGTGTTCAGTACTAGAAGAGCATACCACGGAAGAAGTAGCACCTAGTACAGCAATTTGGCTTGAACACCACCGAAAAACTGTTTCAAAAACTACCAGTTTTCGAGTATTTAGTACCAAAAGAGCATACCACGGAAGAAGTAGCACCTAGTACAACAATTTTGCTCGAAAACCACCGAAAAACTGCTTCAAAAACTACCAGTTTTCGAGTGTTCAGTACCAAAAGATTATACCACGGAAGAAGTAGCACCTAGTACAACAATTTTGCTCGAAAACCACCGGAAATCTGCTTCAAAAACTACCAGTTTTCGAATGTATAATACCAGGAGAGCATACCACGGAAGAAGTAGCACCTAGTACAGCAATTTTGCTCGAAAACCACCGAAAATCTGCTTCAAAAACTACCAGTTTTCGAATGTATAATACCAGAAGAGCATACCACAGAAGATGTAGCACCTAGTACAGCAAGTTTGCTCGAAAACCACCGAAAATCTGCTTAAAAAACTATCAGTTTTCGAGTGTTCAGTACCAAAAGAGCATACCACGGAAGAAGTAGCACCTAGTACAGCAATTTTGCTCGAAAACCACCGAAAAACTGCTTCAAAAACTACCAGTTTTCGAGTGTTCAGTACCAGGAGAGCATACCACGGAAGAAGTAGCACCTAGTACAACAATTTCGCTCGAAAACCACCGAAAAACTGCTTCAAAAACTACCAGTTTTCGAGTGTTCAGTACCAGGAGAGCATACCACGGAAGAAGTAGCATCTAGTACAGCATTTTTGCTCGAAAACCACCGAAAAACTGCTTCAAAAACTTCCAGTTTTCAAGTGTTCAGTACCAGGAGAGCATACCACGGAAGAAGTAGCACCTAGTACAGCAATTTTGCTCGAAAACCACCGAAAATCTGCTTCAAAAACTACCAGTTTTCGAGTGTTCAGTACTAGAAGAGCATACCACGGAAGAAGTAGCACCTAGTACATCGATTTTGCTCGAAAACCACCGAAAAACTGCTTCAAAAACTACCAGTTTTCGAATGTATAGTACCAGAAGAGCATACCACAGAAGAAGTAGCACCTAGTACAGCAATTTTGCTCGAAAACCACCGAAAAACTGCTTCAAAAACTACCAGTTTTGGAATGTATAGTACCAAAAGAGCATACCACGGAAGAAGTAGCACCTAGTACAACAAATTCGCTCGAAAACCACCGGAAATCTGCTTCAAAAACTACCAGTTTTCGAATGTATAGTACCAAAAGAGCATACCACGGAAGAAGTAGCACCTAGTACAGCAATTTTGCTCTAAAACCACCGAAAAACTGCTTCAAAAACTACCAGTTTTCGAATGAATAGTACCAGAAGAGCATACCACGGAAGAAGTAGCACCTAGTACATCGATTTTGCTCGAAAACCACCGAAAACCTGCTTCAAAAACTACCAGTTTTGGAATGTATAGTACCAGAAGAGCATACCACGGAAGAAGTAGCACCTAGTACAGCAATTTTGCTCGAAAACCACCGAAAAACTGCTTCAAAAACTACCAGTTATCGAATGTATAGTACCAGGAGAACATACCCTAGAAGAGGTAGCACCTAGTACAGCAATTTTGCTCGAAAACCACCGAAAAACTGCTTAAAATACTACCAGTTTTGGAATGTATAGTACCAGGAGAGCATACCACGGAAGAGGTAGCACCTAGTACAGCAGTTTTGCTCGAAAACCACCGAAAAGCTGCTTCAAAAACTACCAGTTTTCGAGTGTTCAGAACCAGAAGAGCATACCTCGAAAGAGGTAGCACCTAGTACAACAATTTCGCTCGAAAACCACCGAAAAACTGCTTCAAAAACTACCAGTTTTCGAATGTATAGTACCAGGAGAGCATACCACGGAAGAAGTAGCACCTAGTACAGCAATTTTGCTCGAAAACCACCGAAAATCTGCTTCAAAAACTACCAGTTTTCGAATGTATAATACCAGAAGAGCATACCACAGAAGAGGTAGCACCTAGTACAGCAAGTTTGCTCGAAAACCACCGAAAATCTGCTTAAAAAACTATCAGTTTTCGAGTGTTCAGTACCAAAAGAGCATACCACGGAAGAAGTAGCACCTAGTACAGCAATTTTGCTCGAAAACCACCGAAAAACTGCTTCAAAAACTACCAGTTTTCGAATGAATAGTACCAGAAGAGCATACCACGGAAGAAGTAGCACCTAGTACATCGATTTTGCTCGAAAACCACCGAAAAACTGCTTCAAAAACTACCAGTTTTGGAATGTATAGTACCAGAAGAGCATACCACGGAAGAAGTGGCACCTAGTACAACAATTTTGCTCGAAAACCACCGAAAAACTGCTTCAAAAGCTACCAGTTTTCGAATGAATAGTACCAGGAGAGCATACCCTAGAAGAGGTAGCACCTAGTACAGCAATTTTGCTCGAAAACCACCGAAAAACTGCTTCAAAAACTACCAGTTTTCGAGTGTTCAGTACCAAAAGAGCATACCACGGAAGAAGTAGCACCTGGTACAGCAATTTTGCTCGAAAACCACCGAAAAACTGCTTCAAAAGCTACCAGTTTTGGAATGTATAGTACCAGGAGAGCATACCACGGAAGAGGTAGCACCTAGTACAACAATTTTGCTCGAAAACCACCGAAAAACTGCTTCAAAAACTACCAGCTTTCGAATGTTTAGTACCAGGAGAGCATACCACGGAAGAGGTAGCACCTAGTACAGCAATTTTGCTCGAAAACCACCGAAAACCTGCTTCAAAAACTACCAGTTTTCGAGTGTTCAGTACCAGAAGAGCATATCACGGAAGAAGTAGCACCTAGTACAGCAATTTTTTCTCGTAAACCACCGAAAAACTGCTTCAAAAACTACCAGTTTTCGAGTGTTCAGTACCAGAAGAGCATACCACGGAAGAGGTAGCACCTAGTACAGCAATTTTGCTCGAAAACCACCTAAAAACTGCTTCAAAAACTACCAGTTTTCGAGTGTTCAGTACCAGGAGAGCATACCACGGAAGAAGTAGCACCTAGTACAGCAATTTTGCTCGAAAACCACCGAAAAACTGCTTCAAAAACTACCAGTTTTCGAGTGTTCAGTAATAGGAGAGCATACCACGGAAGATGTAGCACCTAGTACAGCAATTTTGCTCGAAAACCACCGAAAAACTGCTTCAAAAACTACCAGTTTTCGAGTGTTCAGTACCAGAAGAGCATACCACGGAAGAGGTAGCACCAAGTACAGCAATTTGGCTCGAAAACCACCGAAAATCTGCTTCAAAAACTACCAGTTTTCGAGTGTTCAGTACTAGGAGAGCATACCACGGAAGATGTAGCACCTAGTACAGCAATTTTGCTCGAAAACCACCGAAAAACTGCTTCAAAAACTACCAGTTTTCGAATGTATAGTACCAGAAAAGCATACCACGGAAGAGGTAGCACCTAGTACAGCAATTTGGCTCGAAAACTACCGAAAATCTGCTTCAAAAACTACCAGTTTTCGAGTGTTCAGTACTAGGAGAGCATACCACGGAAGATGTAGCACCTAGTACAGCAATTTTGCTCGAAAACCACCGAAAAACTGCTTCAAAAACTACCAGTTTTCGAATGTATAGTACCAGAAAAGCATACCACGGAAGAGGTAGCACCTAGTACAGCAATTTTGCTCGAAAACCACCGAAAAACTGCTTCAAAAACTACCAGTTTTCGAATATGTAGTACCAGAAGAGCATACCACGGAAGAAGTAGCACCTAGTACATCGATTTTGCTCGAAAACCATCGAAAAACTGCATCAAAAACTACCAGTTTTCGAATGTATAGTACCAGGAGAGCATACCACGGAAGAAGTAGCACCTAGTACAACAATTTTGCTCGAAAACCACCGAAAAACTGCTTCAAAAACTACCAGTTTTTGAATGTGTAGTACCAGAAGAGCATACCACGGAAGAAGTAGCACCTAGTACAGCAGTTTTGCTCGAAAACCACCGAAAATCTGCTTCAAAAACAACCAGTTTTCGAATGTATAGTACCAGGAGAGCATACCACGGAAGAGGTAGCACCAAGTACAGCAATTTGGCTCGAAAACCACCGAAAACCTGCTTCAAAAACTACCAGTTTTCGAATGTTTAGTACCAAAAGAGCATACCACGGAAGAAGTAGCACCTAGTACAGCAACTTTGCTCGAAAACCACCGAAAAACTGCTTCAAAAACTACCAGTTTTCGAATGTATAGTAAAAGAAGAGTATACCACGGAAGAAGTAGCACCTAGTACAGCAATTTTGCTGGAAAACAACCGGAAAACTGCTTCAAAAACTACCAGTTTTCGAATGTATAGTACCAGAAGAGCATACCACGGAAGAAGTAGCACCTAGTACAGCAATTTTGCTCGAAAACCACCGAAAATCTGCTTCAAAAACTACCAGTTTTCGAGTGTTCAGTAATAGTAGAGCATACCACGGAAGAAGTAGCACCTAGTACAGCAATTTTGCTCGAAAACCACCGAAAATCTGCTTCAAAAACTACCAGTTTTCGAGTGTTCAGTACCAGGAGAGCATACCACGGAAGAAGTAGCACCTAGTACAACAATTTCGCTCGAAAACCACCGAAAAACTGCTTCAAAAACTACCAGTTTTCGAGTGTTAAGTACCAAAAGAGCATACCACGGAAGAAGTAGCACCTAGTACAACAATTTGGCTCGAAAACCACCGAAAACCTGCTTCAAAAACTACCAGTTTTCGAGTGTTTAGTACCAAAAGAGCATACCACGGAAGAAGTAGCACCTAGTACAACAATTTTGCTCGAAAACCACCGAAAAACTGCTTCAAAAACTACCAGTTTTCGAGTGTTCAGTACCAAAAAATTATACCACGGAAGAAGTAGCACCTTGTTGCGAACAAAGCTAGCGAAGTGGATCAGGTAGCGTAAACAAGGACAAAGTATTTGAGTGTACACGCTAAACGAAATGCGTAGGCGCACGTGGCGTGTAACAGGAGCTGGCAGTAGCAGGAAGAAAAGAAAAGTCCTTTTTCATTTGGAATCCAGAGAGAACGGAACAAGAATAAAACGATCTTTGATCGCATAAGGCCAAAGGATTGGCCAGATTCAGAGAATTTATTCCGCAAATTTAATTGTGGTAGTCACCACAGTTTAAATCAAAGATCTTTTTTCTTTCTCTCCAAAACCGCAATTCATCATACGCTGAGAACGAGGCTACCAAATACGCAGAGTGAAAGGGATAAGGACTACGATCGAGAAACGCAGCGTAGGATTGCAGTGTTCATCGATTGTAATATTCACCGAGCGAGCAACGATCCAGCGTACAGGACTTTGAATTACGGAGAAAGCAACTAGTAATAGTGTAGCTTATCATGGAAAGCGATAAGAACGTGGTTCGAGAGAGCGAGACGCCGCATGATACAAAGAGCAGCGTGTCATCTATGATTGAGCGAGCAGAGGAACGGGCGGGGACATCCCGAGCGCCGGAGACAAAACCTCAGGTTGCGCAAGCGTCAGGGCCAAAGAAAAGCGCAACCGCTCGTAAAACGAACGAATCCACAGCAGAGGATAAGCCAACACGACATCATGATAAAAATCTGCACGCGCTTAAGTTGCAGCATGAGCAACAGATGCGTCAGATAGAACTAGCGCACGAAAGAGAGATGGCCGAGATGCGGCTTAAATACGAGCGCTTGAAAGAGAGAAGCAAAACGAAAAGGTGTGTGACAAGCGAGAATAGCGATTCATCCGAAGAAGAAGAAGAAGTGAATGCGCGTATTCGTAGCAGATTAACGTCGTTAACGCGTAGTCAAGAGCGGGCTAGAAAGTTCATGCCCAAAAATCTGCCTAGTTTTGACGGCAAGATAGAAACGTGGCCTCTGTTCTACAACAGCTACAAAGATACGACGGAAGCATGTGGTTACACACACCTAGAAAATTTGCAACGGCTAAGAGAGTGTTTGAAAGGAGACGCATTAGAAGCAGTGAGAAGCCGTCTGCTTGAACCCGAATCAATACCCGGGGTGATCGAAGACTTGCGTCGTTTGTTCGGTAGGCCAGAAAGGCTGTTAAAAATGTTGCTTTATAAAGTGCGCAACACGCCAGCTCCCAATGCCGACAGACTAGCGACGTTCATTTCATTCGGTATCGTAGTGAAACAACTGTGCGACCATTTAAAGGGAGCTGAGTTAGAAGAGCATTTAAGTAATCCACTCTTAGTGGAAGAACTGGTGGAAAAACTCCCAGCAAGCTATAAGATGCAGTGGGTACAGTTCAAGCGTTACAATTGTGGAAAGGCGGTGTGTGTGTTTGCCGATTTCATAGATGAAATTATGACGGATGCGTCTGAAGTGGCCACTGTTGAAGTAAGCAATCCCGAAAAGTATAGATCGAATAAGCGACAAACTCCGGCAAATGTATTCGTACACTCGAAAGTTGCAGGAAGTTCGCCGAAAGTGAAAGTGTGCTGGAGGTGTAAGAGTGAGCAGCACAGAATACGTGATTGTGAGCAATTCAAAGAAGATACAACATCGAACCGTTTGGAATTTGTAACGAAGCTGAACTTATGTAAATCATGCCTAAATAGCCACGGAGGAACATGCCGTTACAGCAAAAAATGCATCATCGATAATTGTACCGAACAACATCATCCTTTACTGCATAAACAAACATCAAAGGCAGTTAACGAAGGTTGTAATGCTCATAGCGACGATAAGAAGGAGACGATTTTCAGAGTGGTAGCTGTGACATTGCGTTCAGGCGATTTGTTCTATGATACAACGGCGTTCCTAGATGAAGGTTCATCTGTTACAATGCTAGAAGACAGTATCGCCGATAAGCTGCAGGTAAAAGGAGATCGTGAACCGTTTACTATTTCATGGACTGCTGAAATGACGCGTCGCGAAGAGAATTCGAGGAGAGTGAATATTCTGTTATCGGCTACGGGATCGTCAGAGCAGTTTGAACTACAAGGCATACGAACAGTGTCAAAGCTTGTTATACCGAAGCAGGAAGTATCCTTTACCAAGATCAAAATGCAATATGAACATCTCAGAGATATACCTATAAAAGACAGATGCTCAAAGGTACCAAGAATGCTAATCGGCTTAGATCATTTACATTTGTTTGCCCCAATAGAATCCCGTATAGGCCAACCCAACGAACCTATAGGAGTTAAGACGAAACTAGGCTGGACTATCTACGGACCAAAACCAGAAACGCAGTCTCGAGTCGAACACATACATTTCCATACGACCGACCAGATCTCGAATGAAAAGTTGCACGATGCTATACGAGATTGTTACAGTATCGAAGAAGCTGGAATTTCATCGACGTTTATCGCAGAGTCAGACGACGACATAAGGGCGCGTAATATATTGAAATCTACAACAAACCGAGTCGGAGAAAGATTTACAACAGGTCTTCTATGGAAAAGAGATAAACGAAGTTTTCCTGAAAGTCTCACGATGGCGAAACGGCGGCTGGCTGGACTAGAGCGGAAGTTAAAGAAAAATCCCGAATTGCAAGAAGCGGTGCATAAGCTAGTACAAGAGTACGTATTGAAGGGGTATGCACATAAGATTACTAAAAAGGAACTAGAAGAAACTCCAGCATGCAGCGTGTGGTATCTCCCACTGAATATAGTTCAGAATCCTCGTAATCCAGGAAAAATAAGACTTGTGTGGGATGCAGCGGCGACAGTTGGAGGTGTAAGTTTAAACTCAGAGCTATTGAAAGGACCTGACATGCTGTGCTCATTACCATCCGTGATATTCCCGTTTCGTGAACGACGTGTTGGATTCGGAGGTGACATTAAAGAGATGTATCACCAAATAAGGATAAATGAGAAGGACAAGCAGGCTCAACGGTTCTTGTTCCCAACTAACCGCGATGAAACGGATATTTTTGTGATGGATGTAGCAACATTCGGAGCGACGTGTTCTCCCAGCAGTGCGCAGTACATAAAAAACCTGAACGCAGAGGAACATCGCGAAGAATATCCAGAGGCTTGTGCGGCTATACAATTTCGTCATTACGTTGACGATTACTTCGATAGTGCTGATACTGTTGACGAAGCGGTGAAATTAGCTAAGGAAGTGAAGTACGTTCACTCTAAAGGAGGATTTCTAATTAGAAACTGGGTGAGCAACGCGGAAACATTCGGTAAGGAAATGGGTGAAGAAGCGTGCAAAACAATGATCCAGCTAAGTGACAAATCCGGAGAAAACGCAGCTGATCGCGTGTTAGGCATAGTATGGGAAGTGCAAAAGGACTGCTTTCGATTTGTGTACCCTCAAATCATGGACCAACACGAACACCCCACGAAACGTATCGTATTAGCTTGTGTTATGTCTGTATTCGATCCCACTGGATTTTTATCACCACTTACCGTTTTAGGAAAAATGTTGGTGCGAGACTTGTGGAGAGCGGGATGCGCATGGGACGAGGACATTAGTGATGAGGAACACAAAAGGTGGCGAGTATGGAAAAAACAAATGAAGAGCATTGACGATGTGAGAATCCCACGATCGTATTTTGGTGGCGCCGAGCTGCATTGTTTAACAGGAATACAGTTGCACGTGTTCACAGACGCAAGTGAAAACGCATACGGATGCGTCGCGTATTTTCGAATCGAAGTCGAGGAAGAAGTGCGTTGCGCGTTAGTGATGAGTCGAACAAAGGTTGCGCCTTTGAAACAGTTAACGATTCCTCGTATGGAATTATAAGCAGCTTTGCTAGGTGCTAGGTTAGCAAATACAGTGAAAAACAATCACCGGTACTCGATAGTAAAGCAATATTTTTGGAGTGATTCTCAAACAGTGCTATCGTGGATACGGTCAAACCAGCGCAAATATAAGCCATTTGTGGCATTTCGTATAGGAGAGATACTAGAATTATCTAGAATTACAGACTGGCGGTGGGTACCTACGCGAGAGAATATCGCAGACGTGCTAACTAAGAGGAGCTTAGAGTGTTGTTTCGAAAAAGAAAGTGAATGGATAAAAGGTCCAAGGTTTCTTTATCAACCAGAATCAGAGTGGCCCCAACAACCGAACGTAGCCATAGACATTAAAGAGGAGCTACGCGCAACTCATTTGTTTCATGACGTGCAGCTACAGGAATCATTCGAGGTGATATCAAGAGTATCGAAATGGTCAGTGTTGGTACGCGTAGTGGCACGTGTGATTCGATTCATTTCAAATTTGAAAAGAAAAAGAGCAGGTTTAGAGATCGAATGTTTTAAACCAACCAAATCGATGGAAAAAATATTGTGCGGTATACGCGAAAGTGCAAGAAAAAGGGCCCAATCAAAGGACATAGAAAAAGAAATGAAATCCGTAAGAGTTCCGTTGAAACAGGAGGAATATCAAAAGGCGGAATGTTTTCTATTCAAAATTGCCCAGGCAGAAGCGTACGCAGATGAACTAAAAGTGCTTATTAAAAATCAGGATCAACCATCAGACGAGAGGCATTCGTTAGAGAAAAGTAGTGAATTATACCGATTGACACCACTACTAGACGAAAGTGGAATAGTGCGAATGGAAGGTAGAACGAAACTAGCAGAAACCTTGCCCTTTGATTTAAGGTTTCCTATTATCTTGCCCAGAAAGCATGTGATAACAAGAAAAGTCATACAGCATTATCACGAGAAAACCGGACACGCATTTCGTGAAACAGTGAAGAACGAATTAAGGCAACGATTCTTCATCGAACATGTGAACGCTGAAGTTAGGAAAGTAATCAGTGTTTGCACGTGGTGTAAAGTGAACAAAAATCGCCCGACTGTGCCGCGAATGGCACCATTGCCAGTAGAAAGACTAAGCCATCATCAACGACCGTTTAGCTGCGTAGGCGTGGACTATTTTGGACCCGTGGAAGTCGTGGTAGGGCGTACTAAGCAAAAAAGATGGATTGTTTTGTTCACTTGCTTGGTGGTTCGTGCAGTCCACCTGGAAATCGCTCATGATTTAAGTGCGTCGGCATGCTTGATGGCAATCCGGAGATTCGTGTGCCGACGAGGACCTCCTCGGGAATTTATCTCGGATAACGGCACAAACCTGAAAGCGACCAGCAAGGAAATCGAGCAGCAGATCGGAAGAAGTCACGAATGTTCGCACAAATTGGCGATTCATACCACCTGGAACTCCTCATATGGGTGGCGCTTGGGAGCGGCTGATTAGAACAGTGAAGGAAGTCCTAGGGGTTCTGGTAAGTGGTGCAAAACTAACCGACGAAGTCCTCTTAACTTCCATTTTAGAAGCAGAAGATCTGGTAAACTCTCGACCGCTCACCTACGTCGCTGAGGATATAACAGATGCGTTGACACCCAACCACTTCTTAAGAGGCGTGTCCCCAAATGAACCTCAGCTTCTCCCACCGATTCCTCACTCTGCGGAGGCCCTTCGAAATAACTACAAACGCTCTCAGCTACTGGCAGAGGAGATGTGGCAACGATGGGTAAATGAATACGTGGCGAAGTTAAACGGCAGAACTAAGTGGACCGAAGAATCGAAACCGCTAAAAGTGGGTGATCTCGTGTATGTGGTAGATGGGAAACATAGAAAATTGTGGGTTAGAGGCGTTATAGAAGATGTAATCATTTCTAACGATGGAAGATGCAGACAGGCTTGGGTTAGAACAAAAAGTGTATTATTTAAAAGGGCGACGACAAAGCTAGCGGTTCTAGATATAGGAAGTAACGCTTGATCGACTGAAGCGGTGATCAAGGTTACGGGTAGGGGTGTTGCGAACAAAGCTAGCGAAGTGGATCAGGTAGCGTAAACAAGGACAAAGTATTTGAGTGTACACGCTAAACGAAATGCGTAGGCGCACGTGGCGTGTAACAGGAGCTGGCAGTAGCAGGAAGAAAAGAAAAGTCCTTTTTATTTGGAATCCAGAGAGAACGGAACTGGAATAAAACGATCTTTGATCGCATAAGGCCAAAGGATTGGCCAGATTCAGAGAATTTATTCCGCAAATTTAATTGTGGTAGTCACCACACACCTAGTACAACAATTTTGCTCGAAAACCACCGGAAATCTGCTTCAAAAACTACCAGTTTTCGAATGTATAATACCAGAAGAGCATTCCACGGAAGAAGTAGCACCTAGTACAAAAATTTTGCTCGAAAACCACCAAAAACTGCTTCAAAAATTACCAGTTTTCGAGTGTTCAGTACCAGAAGAGTACCGAAAAACTGCTTCAAAAACTACCAGTTGTCGAGTGTTCAGTACCAGAAGAGCATACCACGGAAGAAGTAGCACCTAGTACAGCAATTTGGCTCGAAAACCACCGAAAAACTGCTTCAAAAACTACCAGTTTTCGAATGTATAATACCAGAAGAGCATACCACAGAAGAGGTAGCACCTAGTACAACAATTTTGCTCGAAAACCACCGAAAAACTGCTTCAAAAACTACCAGTTTTTGAGTGTTCAGTACCAGGAGAGCATACCACGAAAGAAGTAGCACCTAGTACAGCATTTTTGCTCGAAAACCACCGAAAACCTGCTTCAAAAACTACCAGTTTTCGAGTGTTCAGTACCAGAAGAGCATATCACGGAAGAAGTAGCACCTAGTACAGCAATTTTTTCTCGTAAACCACCGAAAAACTGCTTCAAAAACTACCAGTTTTCAAGTGTTCAGTACCAGAAGAGCATACCGCGGAAGAGGTAGCACCTAGTACAGCAATTTTGCTCAAAAACCACCGAAAAACTGCTTCAAAAACTACCAGTTTTCGAGTGTTCAGTACCAGAAGAGCATATCACGGAAGAAGTAGCACCTAGTACAGCAATTTTTTCCCGGAAACCACCGAAAAACTGCTTAAAAAACTACCAGTTTTCAAGTGTTCAGTACCAGAAGAGCATACCACGGAAGAGGTAGCACCTAGTACAGCAATTTTGCTCGAAAACCACCGAAAAACTGCTTCAAAAACTACCAGTTTTCGAGTGTTCAGTACCAGAAGAGCATACCACGGAAGAAGTAGCACCTAGTACAGCAATTTGGCTCGAAAACCACCGAAAATCTGCTTCAAAAACTACCAGTTTTCGAATGTATAGTACCAGGAGAGCATACCACGGAAGAGGTAGCACCAAGTACAGCAATTTGGCTCGAAAACCACCGAAAATCTGCTTCAAAAACTACCAGTTTTCGAGTGTTCAGTACTAAGAGAGCATACCACGGAAGATGTAGCACCTAGTACAGCAATTTTGCTCGAAAACCACCGAAAAACTGCTTCAAAAACTACCAGTTATCGAGTGTTCAGTACCAGAAGAGCATACCACGGAAGAAGTCGCACCTAGTACAGCAATTTGGCTCGAAAACCACCGAAAATCTGCTTCAAAAACTACCAGTTTTCGAATGTATAGTACCAAGAGAGCATACCACGGAAGAGGTAGCACCAAGTACAGCAATTTGGCTCGAAAACCACCGAAAATCTGCTTCAAAAACTACCAGTTTTCGAGTGTTCAGTACTAGGAGAGCATACCACGGAAGATGTAGCACCTAGTACAGCAATTTTGCTCGAAAACCACCGAAAAACTGCTTCAAAAACTACCAGTTTTCGAGTGTTCAGTACCAGAAGAGCATATCACGGAAGAAGTAGCACCTAGTACAGCAATTTTGCTCGAAAACCACCGAAAAACTGCTTCAAAAACTACCAGTTTTCAAGTGTTCAGTACCAGAAGAGCATACCACGGTAGAGGTAGCACCTAGTACAGCAATTTTGCTCGAAAACCACCGAAAAACTGCTTCAAAAACTACCAGTTTTCGAGTGTTCAGTACCAGAAGAGCATACCACGGAAGAAGTAGCACCTAGTACAGCAATTTGGCTCGAAAACCACCGAAAATCTGCTTCAAAAACTACCAGTTTTCGAATGTATAGTACCAGGAGAGCATACCACGGAAGAGGTAGCACCAAGTACAGCAATTTGGCTCGAAAACCACCGAAAACCTGCTTCAAAAACTACCAGTTTTCGAGTGTTCAGTACCAGAAGAGCATATCACGGAAGAAGTAGCACCTAGTACAGCAATTTTGCTCGAAAACCACCGAAAAACTGCTTCAAAAACTACCAGTTTTCGAGTGTTCAGTACCAGAAGAGCATATCACGGAAGAAGTAGCACCTAGTACAACAATTTTGCTCGAAAACCACCGAAAAACTGCTTCAAAAACTACCAGTTTTCGAATGTATAGTACCAGAAGAGCATACCACGGAAGAAGTAGCACCTAGTACAGCAATTTTGCTCGAAAACCACCGAAAAACTGCTTCAAAAACTACCAGTTTTCGAATGTATAGTACCAGAAGAGCATACCACGGAAGAAGTAGCACCTAGTACAGCAATTTTGCTCGAAAACCACCGAAAAACTGCTTCAAAAACTACCAGTTTTCGAATGTATAGTACCAAGAGAGCATACCACGGAAGAAGTAGCACCTAGTACAGCAATTTTGCTCGAAAACCACCGAAAAACTGCTTCAAAAACTACCAGTTTTCTAATGTATAGTACCAGAAGAGCATACCACGGAAGAAGTAGCACCTAGTATAGCAATTTTGCTCGAAAACCACCGAAAAACTGCTTCAAAAACTACCAGTTTTCGAATGTATAGTACCAGAAGAGCATACCACGGAAGAAGTATCACCTAGTACAGCAATTTTGCTCGAAAACCACCGAAAAACTGCTTCAAAAACTACCAGTTTTCGAATGTATAGTACCAAGAGAGCATACCACGGAAGAAGTAGCACCTAGTACAGCAATTTTGCTCGAAAACCACCGAAAAACTGCTTCAAAAACTACCAGTTTTGGAATGTATAGTACCAGAAGAGCATACCACGGAAGAAGTAGCACCTAGTACAGCAATTTTGCTCGAAAACCACCGAAAAACTGCTTCAAAAACTACCAGTTATCGAATGAATAGTACCAGGAGAGCATACCACGGAAGAGGTAGCACCTAGTACAACAATTTTGCTCGAAAACCACCGAAAAACTGCTTCAAAAACTACCAGTTTTCGAGTGTTCAGTACCAAAAGAGCATACCACGGAAGAGGTAGCACCTAGTACAGCAACTTTGCTCGAAAACCACCGAAAAACTGCTTCAAAAACTACCAGTTATTGAATGTTTAGTACCAGGAGAACATACCACGGAAGAGGTAGCACCTAGTACAGCAATTTTGCTCGAAATTCACCGAAAACCTGCTTCAAAAACTACCAGTTTTCGAGTGTTCAGTACCAGAAGAGCATATCACGGAAGAAGTAGCACCTAGTACAACAATTTTGCTCGAAAACCACCGAAAAACTGCTTCAAAAACTACCAGTTTTCGAGTGTTCAGTACCAGAAGAGCATATCACGGAAGAAGTAGCACCTAGTACAGCAATTTTGCTCGAAAACCACCGAAAAACTGCTTCAAAAACTACCAGTTTTCGAATGTATAGTAAAAGAAGAGCATACCACGGAAGAAGTAGCACCTAGTACAGCAATTTTGCTCGAAAACCACCGAAAAACTGCTTCAAAAGCTACCAGTTTTGGAATGTATAGTACCAGGAGAGCATACCACGGAAGAGGTAGCACCTAGTACAACAATTTTGCTCGAAAACCACCGAAAAACTGCTTCAAAAACTACCAGTTTTGGAATGTTTAGTACCAGGAGAGCATACCACGGAAGAGGTAGCACCTAGTACAGCAATTTTGCTCGAAAACCACCGAAAAACTGCTTCAAAAACTACCAGTTTTCGAATGTTTAGTACCAGGAGAGCATACCACGGAAGAGGTAGCACCTAGTACAACAATTTGGCTCGAAAACCACCGAAAAACTGCTTCAAAAACTACCAGTTTTGGAATGTATAGTACCAGAAGAGCATACCACGGAAGAAGTAGCACCTAGTACAGCAATTTGGCTCGAAAACCACCGAAAATCTGCTTCAAAAACTATCAGTTTTCGAGTGTTCAGTACCAGAAGAGCATATCACGGAAGAAGTAGCACCTAGTACAGCAAGTTTGCTTGAAAACCACCGAAAAACTGCTTCAAAAGCTACCAGTTTTGGAATGTATAGTACCAGGAGAGCATACCACGGAAGAGGTAGCACCTAGTACAACAATTTGGCTCGAAAACCACCGAAAAACTGCTTCAAAAACTACCAGTTTTGGAATGTTTAGTACCTGGAGAGCATACCACGGAAGAGGTAGCACCTAGTACAGCAATTTTGCTCGAAAACCACCGAAAAACTGCTTCAAAAACTACCAGTTTTCGAGTGTTCAGTACCAGGAGAGCATACCACGGAAGATGTAGCACCTAGTACAGCAATTTTGCTCGAAAACCACCGAAAAACTGCTTCAAAAACTACCAGTTTTCGAGTGTTCAGTACTAGAAGAGCATATCACGGAAGAAGTAGCACCTAGTACATCGATTTTTCTCGAAAACCACCGAAAAACTGCTTCAAAAACTACCAGTTTTCGAATGTATAGTACCAGAAGAGCATACCACAGAAGAAGTAGCACCTAGTACATCGATTTTGCTCGAAAACCACCGAAAAACTGCTTCAAAAACTACCAGTTTTCGAATGTATAGTACCAGAAGAGCATACCACGGAAGAGGTAGCACCTAGTACAGCAATTTGGCTCGAAAACCACCGAAAAACTGCTTCAAAAACTACCAGTTTTCGAATGAATAGTACCAGAAGAGCATACCACGGAAGAAGTAGCACCTAGTACATCGATTTTGCTCGAAAACCACCGAAAAACTGCTTCAAAAACTACCAGTTTTGGAATGTATAGTACCAGAAGAGCATACCACGGAAGAAGTAGCACCTAGTACAGCAATTTGGCTCGAAAACCACCGAAAAACTACTTCAAAAACTACCAGTTTTCGAAAGTATAGTACCAGGAGAGCATACCACGGAAGAGGTAGCACCTAGTACAACAATTTGGCTCGAAAACCACCGAAAAACTGCTTCAAAAACTACCAGTTTTCGAATGTATAATACCAGAAGAGCATACCACAGAAGGAGTAGCACCAAGTACAGCAAGTTTGCTCGAAAACCACCGAAAATCTGCTTAAAAAACTATCAGTTTTCGAGTGTTCAGTACCAAAAGAGCATACCACGGAAGAAGTAGCACCTAGTACAGCAATTTTGCTCGAAAACCACCGAAAAACTGCTTCAAAAACTACCAGTTTTCGAATGAATAGTACCAGAAGAGCATACCACGGAAGAAGTAGCACCTAGTACAGCAATTTTACTCGAAAACCACCGAAAAACTGCTTCAAAAACTACCAGTTTTCGAATGCATAGTACCAGAAGAGCATACCACGGAAGAAGTAGCACCTAGTACAACAATTTTGCTCGAAAACCACCGAAAAACTGCTTCAAAAACTACCAGTTTTCGAGTGCTCAGTACCAAAAGGTTATACCACGGAAGAAGTAGCACCTAGTACAACAATTTTGCTCGAAAACCACCGGAAATCTGCTTCAAAAACTACCAGTTTTCGAATGTATAATACCAGAAGAGCATACCACGGAAGAAGTAGCACCTAGTACAGCAATTTTGCTCGAAAACCACCGAAAATCTGCTTCAAAAGCTACCAGTTTTCGAGTGTTCAGTACCAAAAGAGCATACCACGGAAGAAGTAGCACCTAGTACAAAAATTTTGCTCGCAAACCACCAAAAACTGCTTCAAAAACTACCAGTTTTCGAGTGTTCAGTACCAGAAGAGTACCGAAAAACTGCTTCAAAAACTACCAGTTGTCGAGTGTTCAGTACCAGAAGAGCATACCACGGAAGAAGTAGCACCTAGTACAGCAATTTGGCTCGAAAACCACCGAAAAACTGCTTCAAAAACTACCAGTTTTCGAATGTTTAATACCAGAAGAGCATACCACGGAAGAAGTAGCACCTAGTACAGCAATTTGGCTCGAAAACCACCGAAAAACTGCTTCAAAAGCTACCAGTTTTCGAATGTATAGTACCAGAAGAGCATACCACGGAAGAAGTAGCACCTAGTACAGCAATTTTGCTCGAAAACCACCGAAAATCTGCTTCAAAAACTACCAGTTTTCGAGTGTTCAGTACCAGGAGAGCATACCACGGAAGAAGTAGCACCTAGTACAACAATTTTGCTCGAAAACCACCGAAAAACTGCTTCAAAAACTACCAGTTTTCGAGTGTTCAGTACCAAAAGAGCATACCACGGAAGAAGTAGCACCTAGTACAAAAATTTTGCTCGAAAACCACCAAAAACTGCTTCAAAAACTACCAGTTTTCGAGTGTTCAGTACCAGAAGAGTACCGAAAAACTGCTTCAAAAACTACCAGTTGTCGAGTGTTCAGTACCAGAAGAGCATACCACGGAAGAAGTAGCACCTAGTACAGCAATTTGGCTCGAAAACCACCGAAAAACTGCTTCAAAAACTACCAGTTTTCGAATGTATAATACCAGAAGAGCATACCACGGAAGAAGTAGCACCTAGTACAGCAATTTGGCTCGAAAACCACCGAAAAACTGCTTCAAAAGCTACCAGTTTTCGAATGTATAGTACCAGAAGAGCATACCACGGAAGAAGTAGCACCTAGTACAGCAATTTTGCTCGAAAACCACCGAAAATCTGCTTCAAAAACTACCAGTTTTCGAGTGTTCAGTACTAGGAGAGCATACCACGGAAGATGTAGCACCTAGTACAGCAATTTCGCTCGAAAACCACCGAAAAACTGCTTCAAAAACTACCAGTTTTCGAGTGTTCAGTACCAGGAGAGCATACCACGGAAGAAGTAGCACCTAGTACTGCATTTTTGCTCGAAAACCACCGAAAAACTGCTTCAAAAACTACCAGTTTTCGAGTGTTCAGTACCAGAAGAGTACCGAAAAACTGCTTCAAAAACTACCAGTTGTCGAGTGTTCAGTACCAGAAGAGCATACCACGGAAGAAGTAGCACCTAGTACAGCAATTTGGCTCGAAAACCACCGAAAAACTGCTTCAAAAACTACCAGTTTTCGAATGTATAATACCAGAAGAGCATACCACGGAAGAAGTAGCACCTAGTACAGCAATTTGGCTCGAAAACCACAGAAAAACTGCTTCAAAAGCTACCAGTTTTCGAATGTATAGTACCAGAAGAGCATACCACGGAAGAAGTAGCACCTAGTACAGCAATTTTGCTCGAAAACCACCGAAAATCTGCTTCAAAAACTACCAGTTTTCGAGTGTTCAGTACTAGGAGAGCATACCACGGAAGATGTAGCACCTAGTACAGCAATTTCGCTCGAAAACCACCGAAAAACTGCTTCAAAAACTACCAGTTTTCGAGTGTTCAGTACCAGAAGAGCATACCACGGAAGAAGTAGCACCTAGTACAGCAATTTGGCTCGAAAACCACCGAAAAACTGCTTCAAAAACTACCAGTTTTCGAATGTATAATACCAGAAGAGCATACCACGGAAGAAGTCGCACCTAGTACAGCAATTTGGCTCGAAAACCACAGAAAAACTGCTTCAAAAGCTACCAGTTTTCGAATGTATAGTACCAGAAGAGCATACCACGGAAGAAGTAGCACCTAGTACAGCAATTTTGCTCGAAAACCACCGAAAATCTGCTTCAAAAACTACCAGTTTTCGAGTGTTCAGTACTAGGAGAGCATACCACGGAAGATGTAGCACCTAGTACAGCAATTTCGCTCGAAAACCACCGAAAAACTGCTTCAAAAACTACCAGTTGTCGAGTGTTCAGTACCAGAAGAGCATACCACGGAAGAAGTAGCACCTAGTACAGCAATTTGGCTCGAAAACCACCGAAAAACTGCTTCAAAAACTACCAGTTTTCGAATGTATAATACCAGAAGAGCATACCACGGAAGAAGTAGCACCTAGTACAGCAATTTGGCTCGAAAACCACCGAAAAACTGCTTCAAAAGCTACCAGTTTTCGAATGTATAGTACCAGAAGAGCATACCACGGAAGAAGTAGCACCTAGTACAGCAATTTTGCTCGAAAACCACCGAAAAACTGCTTCAAAAACTACCAGTTTTCGAGTGTTCAGTACCAGGAGAGCATACCACGGAAGAAGTAGCACCTAGTACAGCATTTTTGCTCGAAAACCACCGAAAAACTGCTTCAAAAACTACCAGTTTTCGAGTGTTCAGTACCAGAAGAGTACCGAAAAACTGCTTCAAAAACTACCAGTTGTCGAGTGTTCAGTACCAGAAGAGCATACCACGGAAGAAGTAGCACCTAGTACAGCAATTTTGCTCGAAAACCACCGAAAAACTGCTTCAAAAACTACCAGTTTTCGAGTGTTCAGTACCAGGAGAGCATACCACGGAAGAAGTAGCACCTAGTACAGCATTTTTGCTCGAAAACCACCGAAAAACTGCTTCAAAAACTACCAGTTTTCGAGTGTTCAGTACCAGAAGAGTACCGAAAAACTGCTTCAAAAACTACCAGTTTTCGAGTGTTCAGTACCAAGAGAGCATACCACGGAAGAAGTAGCACCTAGTACAGCAATTTTGCTCGAAAACCACCGAAAAACTGCTTCAAAAACTACCAGTTTTCGAGTGTTCAGTACTAGAAGAGCATATCACGGAAGAAGTAGCACCTAGTACATCGATTTTTCTCGAAAACCACCGAAAAACTGCTGCAAAAACTACCAGTTTTCGAATGTATAGTACCTGAAGAGCATACCACAGAAGAAGTAGCACCTAGTACAGCAATTTTGCTCGAAAACCACCGAAAAACTGCTTCAAAAACTACCAGTTTTGGAATGTATACTACCAAAAGAGCATACCACGGAAGAAGTAGCACCTAGTACAGCAATTTTGCTCGAAAACCACCGAAAATCTGCTTCAAAAACTACCAGTTTTCGAGTGTTCAGTACTAGGAGAGCATACCACGGAAGAAGTAGCACCTAGTACAGCAATTTCGCTCGAAAACCACCGAAAAACTGCTTCAAAAACTACCAGTTTTCGAGTGTTCAGTACCAGGAGAGCATACCACGGAAGAAGTAGCACCTAGTACTGCATTTTTGCTCGAAAACCACCGAAAAACTGCTTCAAAAACTACCAGTTTTCGAGTGTTCAGTACCAGAAGAGTACCGAAAAACTGCTTCAAAAACTACCAGTTGTCGAGTGTTCAGTACCAGAAGAGCATACCACGGAAGAAGTAGCACCTAGTACATCAATTTGGCTCGAAAACCACCGAAAAACTGCTTCAAAAACTACCAGTTTTCGAATGAATAATACCAGAAGAGCATACCACGGAAGAAGTAGCACCTAGTACAGCAATTTTGCTCGAAAACCACAGAAAAACTGCTTCAAAAGCTACCAGTTTTCGAATGTATAGTACCAGAAGAGCATACCACGGAAGAAGTAGCACCTAGTACAGCAATTTTGCTCGAAAACCACCGAAAATCTGCTTCAAAAACTACCAGTTTTCGAGTGTTCAGTACTAGGAGAGCATACCACGGAAGATGTAGCACCTAGTACAGCAATTTCGCTCGAAAACCACCGAAAAACTGCTTCAAAAACTACCAGTTGTCGAGTGTTCAGTACCAGAAGAGCATACCACGGAAGAAGTAGCACCTAGTACAGCAATTTGGCTCGAAAACCACCGAAAAACTGCTTCAAAAACTACCAGTTTTCGAATGTATAATACCAGAAGAGCATACCACGGAAGAAGTAGCACCTAGTACAGCAATTTGGCTCGAAAACCACCGAAAAACTGCTTCAAAAGCTACCAGTTTTCGAATGTATAGTACCAGAAGAGCATACCACGGAAGAAGTAGCACCTAGTACAGCAATTTTGCTCGAAAACCACCGAAAAACTGCTTCAAAAACTACCAGTTTTCGAGTGTTCAGTACCAGGAGAGCATACCACAGAAGAAGTAGCACCTAGTACAGCATTTTTGCTCGAAAACCACCGAAAAACTGCTTCAAAAACTACCAGTTTTCGAGTGTTCAGTACCAGAAGAGTACCGAAAAACTGCTTCAAAAACTACCAGTTGTCGAGTGTTCAGTACCAGAAGAGCATACCACGGAAGAAGTAGCACCTAGTACAGCAATTTGGCTCGAAAACCACCGAAAAACTGCTTCAAAAACTACCAGTTTTCGAATGTTTAATACCAGAAGAGCATACCACGGAAGAAGTAGCACCTAGTACAGCAATTTGGCTCGAAAACCACCGAAAAACTGCTTCAAAAGCTACCAGTTTTCGAATGTATAGTACCAGAAGAGCATACCACGGAAGAAGTAGCACCTAGTACAGCAATTTTGCTCGAAAACCACCGAAAATCTGCTTCAAAAACTACCAGTTTTCGAGTGTTCAGTACTAGGAGAGCATACCACGGAAGATGTAGCACCTAGTACAGCAATTTCGCTCGAAAACCACCGAAAATCTGCTTCAAAAACTACCAGTTTTCGAGTGTTCAGTACCAAAAGAGCATACCACGGAAGAAGTAGCACCTAGTACAAAAATTTGGCTCGAAAACCACCAAAAACTGCTTCAAAAACTACCAGTTTTCGAGTGTTCAGTACCAGAAGAGTACCGAAAAACTGCTTCAAAAACTACCAGTTGTCGAGTGTTCAGTACCAGAAGAGCATACCACGGAAGAAGTAGCACCTAGTACAGCAATTTTGCTCGAAAACCACCGAAAATCTGCTTCAAAAACTACCAGTTATCGAGTGTTCAGTACCAAAAGAGCATACCACGGAAGAAGTAGCACCTAGTACAGCAATTTTGCTCGAAAACCACCGAAAAACTGCTTCAAAAACTACCAGTTTTCGAGTGTTCAGTACCAGGAGAGCATACCACGGAAGAAGTAGCACCTAGTACAACAATTTCGCTCGAAAACCACCGAAAAACTGCTTCAAAAACTACCAGTTTTCGAGTGTTCAGTACCAGGAGAGCATACCACGGAAGAAGTAGCACCTAGTACAGCATTTTTGCTCGAAAACCACCGAAAAACTGCTTCAAAAACTACCAGTTTTCGAATGTATAGTACCAGGAGAGCATACCACGGAAGAAGTAGCACCTAGTACAGCAATTTGGCTCGAAAACCACCGAAAAACTGCTTCAAAAGCTACCAGTTTTCGAATGTATAGTACCAGAAGAGCATACCACGGAAGAAGTAGCACCTAGTACATCGATTTTTTTCGAAAACCACCGAAAAACTGCTTCAAAAACTACCAGTTTTCGAGTGTTCAGTACCAAAAGAGCATACCACGGAAGAAGTAGCACCTAGTACAGCAATTTTGCTCGAAAACCACCGAAAATCTGCTTCAAAAACTACCAGTTTTCGAGTGTTCAGTACCAAAAGAGCATACCACGGAAGAAGTAGCACCTAGTACAGCAATTTTGCTCGAAAACCACCGAAAAACTGCTTCAAAAACTAACAGTTTTCGAGTGTTCAGTACCAGGAGAGCATACCACGGAAGAAGTAGCACCTAGTACAACAATTTTGCTCGAAAACCACCGAAAAACTGCTTCAAAAACTACCAGTTTTCGAGTGTTCAGTACCAAAAGAGCATACCTCGGAAGAAGTAGCACCTAGTACAAAAATTTTGCTCGAAAACCACCAAAAACTGCTTCAAAAACTACCAGTTTTCGAGTGTTCAGTACCAGAAGAGTACCGAAAAACTGCTTCAAAAACTACCAGTTGTCGAGTGTTCAGTACCAGAAGAGCATACCACGGAAGAAGTAGCACCTAGTACATCAATTTGGCTCGAAAACCACCGAAAAACTGCTTCAAAAACTACCAGTTTTCGAATGTATAATACCAGAAGAGCATACCACGGAAGAAGTAGCACCTAGTACAGCAATTTGGCTCGAAAACCACCGAAAAACTGCTTCAAAAGCTACCAGTTTTCGAATGTATAGTACCAGAAGAGCATACCACGGAAGAAGTAGCACCTAGTACAGCAATTTTGCTCGAAAACCACCGAAAATCTGCTTCAAAAACTACCAGTTTTCGAGTGTTCAGTACCAAAAGAGCATACCACGGAAGAAGTAGCACCTAGTACAGCAATTTTGCTCGAAAACCACCGAAAAACTGCTTCAAAAACTACCAGTTTTCGAGTGTTCAGTACCAGGAGAGCATACCACGGAAGAAGTAGCACCTAGTACAACAATTTCGCTCGAAAACCACCGAAAAACTGCTTCAAAAACTACCAGTTTTCGAGTGTTCAGTACCAGGAGAGCATACCACGGAAGAAGTAGCACCTAGTACAGCAATTTTGCTCGAAAACCACCGAAAAACTGCTTCAAAAACTACCAGTTTTCGAGTGTTCAGTACCAAGAGAGCATACCACGGAAGAAGTAGCACCTAGTACAGCAATTTTGCTCGAAAACCACCGAAAACCTGCTTCAAAAACTACCAGTTTTCGAGTGTTCAGTACCAGGAGAGCATACCACGGAAGAAGTAGCACCTAGTACATCGATTTTTCTCGAAAACCACCGATAAACTGCTTCAAAAACTACCAGTTTTCGAATGTATAGTACCAGAAGAGCATACCACAGAAGAAGTAGCACCAAGTACAGCAATTTTGCTCGAAAACCACCGAAAAACTGCTTCAAAAACTACCAGTTTTGGAATGTATAGTACCAAAAGAGCATACCACGGAAGAAGTAGCACCTAGTACAGCAATTTTGCTCGAAAACCACCGAAAAACTGCTTCAAAAACTACCAGTTTTCGAATGTATAGTACCAAGAGAGCATACCACGGAAGAAGTAGCACCTAGTACAACAATTTCGCTCGAAAACCACCGAAAAACTGCTTCAAAAACTACCAGTTTTCGAATGTATAGTACCAGGAGAGCATACCACGGAAGAATTAGCACCTAGTACAGCAATTGTGCTCGAAAACCACCGAAAAAATGCTTCAAAAACTACCAGTTTTTGAATGTATAGTACCAGAAGAGCATACCACGGAAGAAGTAGCACCTAGTACAGCAATTTTGCTCGAAAACCACCGAAAAACTGCTTCAAAAACTACCATTTATCGAATGTTTAGTACCAGGAGAACATACCAAAGAAGAGGTAGCACCTAGTACAGCAATTTTGCTCGAAAACCACCGAAAAACTGCTTAAAATACTACCAGTTTTGGAATGTATAGTACCAGGAGAGCATACCACGGAAGAGGTAGCACCTTGTACAGCAATTTTGCTCGAAAACCACCGAAAAACTGCTTCAAAAACTACCAGTTTTCGAGTGTTCAGCACCAGAAGAGCATACCTCGAAAGTGGTAGCACCTAGTACAACAATTTCGCTCGAAAACCACCGAAAAACTGCTTCAAAAACTACCAGTTTTCGAATGTTTTGTACCAGGAGAGCATACCACAGAAGAGGTAGCACCTAGTACAGCAATTTTGCTCGAAAACCACCGAAAAACTGCTTTAAAAACTACCAGTTTTCGAATGAATAGTACCAGAAGAGCATGCCACGGAAGAAGTAGCACCTAGTACATCGATTTTGCTCGAAAACCACCGAAAAACTGCTTCAAAAACTACCCGTTTTGGAATGTATAGTACCAGAAGAGCATACCACGGAAGAAGTAGCACCTAGTACAGCAATTTTGCTCGAAAACCACCGAAAAACTGCTTCAAAAACTACCAGTTTTCGAATGTATAATACCAGAAGAGCATACCACGGAAGAAGTAGCACCTAGTACAGCAATTTGGCTCGAAAACCACCGAAAAACTGCTTCAAAAGCTACCAGTTTTCGAATGTATAGTACCAGAAGAGCATACCACGGAAGAAGTAGCACCTTGTACAGCAATTTTGCTCGAAAACCACCGAAAATCTGCTTCAAAAACTACCAGTTTTCGAGTGTTCAGTACCAAAAGAGCATACCACGGAAGAAGTAGCACCTAGTACAGCAATTTTGCTCGAAAACCACCGAAAAACTGCTTCAAAAACTACCAGTTTTCGAGTGTTCAGTACCAGGAGAGCATACCACGGAAGAAGTAGCACCTAGTACAGCAATTTTGCTCGAAAACCACCGAAAAACTGCTTCAAAAACTACCAGTTTTCGAGTGTTCAGTACCAAGAGAGCATACCACGGAAGAAGTAGCACCTAGTACAGCAATTTTGCTCGAAAACCACCGAAAAACTGCTTCAAAAACTACCAGTTTTCGAGTGTTCAGTACTAGAAGAGCATACCACGGAAGAAGTAGCACCTAGTACATCGATTTTTCTCGAAAACCACCGAAAAACTGCTTCAAAAACTACCAGTTTTCGAATGTATAGTACCAGAAGAGCATACCACAGAAGAAGTAGCACCTAGTACAGCAATTTTGCTCGAAAACCACCGAAAAACTGCTTCAAAAACTACCAGTTTTGGAATGTATAGTACCAAAAGAGCATACCACGGAAGAAGTAGCACCTAGTACAGCAATTTTGCTCGAAAACCACCGAAAAACTGCTTCAAAAACTACCAGTTTTCGAATGTATAGTACCAAGAGAGCATACCACGGAAGAAGTAGCACCTAGTACAACAATTTCGCTCGAAAACCACCGAAAAACTGCTTCAAAAACTACCAGTTTTCGAATGTATAGTACCAGGAGAGCATACCACGGAAGAATTAGCACCTAGTACAGCAATTGTGCTCGAAAACCACCGAAAAAATGCTTCAAAAACTACCAGTTTTTGAATGTATAGTACCAAAAGAGCATACCACGGAAGAAGTAGCACCTAGTACAGCAATTTTGCTCGAAAACCACCGAAAAAACTGCTTCAAAAACTACCAGTTATCGAATGTTTAGTACCAGGAGAACATACCAAAGAAGAGGTAGCACCTAGTACAGCAATTTTGCTCGAAAACCACCGAAAAAACTGCTTAAAATACTACCAGTTTTGGAATGTATAGTACCAGGAGAGCATACCACGGAAGAGGTAGCACCTTGTACAGCAATTTTGCTCGAAAACCACCGAAAAACTGCTTCAAAAACTACCAGTTTTCGAGTGTTCAGCACCAGAAGAGCATACCTCGAAAGAGGTAGCACCTAGTACAACAATTTCGCTCGAAAACCACCGAAAAACTGCTTCAAAAACTACCAGTTTTCGAATGTTTAGTACCAGGAGAGCATACCACAGAAGAGGTAGCACCTAGTACAGCAATTTTGCTCGAAAACCACCGAAAAACTGCTTTAAAAACTACCAGTTTTCGAATGAATAGTACCAGAAGAGCATGCCACGGAAGAAGTAGCACCTAGTACATCGATTTTGCTCGAAAACCACCGAAAACCTGCTTCAAAAACTACCCGTTTTGGAATGTATAGTACCAGAAGAGCATACCACGGAAGAAGTAGCACCTAGTACAGCAATTTTGCTCGAAAACCACCGAAAAACTGCTTCAAAAACTACCAGTTATCGAATGTTTAGTACCAGGAGAACATACCACAGAAGAGGTAGCACCTAGTACAGCAATTTTGCTCGAAAACCACCGAAAAACTGCTTAAAATACTACCAGTTTTGGAATGTATAGTACCAGGAGAGCATACCACGGAAGAGGTAGCACCTAGTACAGCAATTTTGCTCGAAAACCACCGAAAACCTGCTTCAAAAACTACCAGTTTTCGAGTGTTCAGCACCAGAAGAGCATACCTCGAAAGAAGTAGCACCTAGTACAACAATTTGGCTCGAAAACCACCGAAAAACTGCTTCAAAAACTACCAGTTTTCGAATGTATAGTACCAAGAGAGCATACCACGGAAGAAGTAGCACCTAGTACAGCAATTTTGCTCGAAAACCACCGAAAAACTGCTTCAAAAACTACCAGTTTTCGAATGTATAATACCAGAAGAGCATACCACAGAAGGAGTAGCACCTAGTACAGCAAGTTTGCTCGAAAACCACCGAAAATCTGCTTAAAAAACTATCAGTTTTCGAGTGTTCAGTACCAAAAGAGCATACCACGGAAGAGGTAGCACCTAGTACAGCAATTTTGCTCGAAAACCACCGAAAAACTGCTTCAAAAACTACCAGTTTTCGAATGAATAGTACCAGAAGAGCATACCACGGAAGAAGTAGCACCTAGTACATCGATTTTGCTCGAAAACCACCGAAAAACTGCTTCAAAAACTACCAGTTTTGGAATGTATAGTACCAGAAGAGCATACCACGGAAGAAGTAGCACCTAGTACAACAATTTTGCTCGAAAACCACCGAAAAACTGCTTCAAAAACTACCAGTTATCGAATGAATAGTACCAGGAGAGCATACCACAGAAGAGGTAGCACCTAGTACAGCAATTTTGCTCGAAAACCACCGAAAAACTGCTTCAAAAACTACCAGTTTTCGAGTGTTCAGTACCAAAAGAGCATACCACGGAAGAAGTAGCACCTGGTACAGTAATTTTGCTCGAAAACCACTGAAAAACTGCTTCAAAAGCTACCAGTTTTGGAATGTATAGTACCAGGAGAGCATACCACGGAAGAGGTAGCACCTAGTACAATAATTTTGCACGAAAACCACCGAAAAACTGCTTCAAAAACTACCAGTTTTGGAATGTTTAGTACCAGGAGAGCATACCACGGAAGAGGTAGCACCTAGTACAGCAATTTTGCTCGAAAACCACCGAAAAACTGCTTCAAAAACTACCAGTTTTCGAGTGTTCAGTACCAGAAGAGCATATCACGGAAGAAGTAGCACCTAGTACAGCAATTTTTTCTCGAAAACCACCGAAAAACTGCTTCAAAAACTACCAGTTTTCGAATGTATAGTACCAGGAGAGCATACCACCGAAGAGGTGGCACCTAGTACAGCAATTTGGCTCGAAAACCACCGAAAAACTGCTTCAAAAACTACCAGTTTTCGAGTGTTCAGTGTTCAGTGGTATGTTCCAGAAGAGCATACCACGGAAGAAGTAGCACCTAGTACATCAATTTGGCTCGAAAACCACCGAAAAAACTGCTTCAAAAACTACCAGTTTTCGAATGTATAGTACCAAGAGAGCATGCCACGGAAGAAGTAGCACCTAGTACAGCAATTTTGCTCGAAAACCACCGAAAAACTGCTTCAAAAACTACCAGTTTTGGAATATTTAGTACCAGGAGAGCATACCACGGAAGAAGTAGCACCTAGTACAACAATTTTGCTCGAAAACCACCGAAAAACAGCTTCAAAAACTACCAGTTTTTGAGTGTTCAGTACCAGGAGAGCATACCACGGAAGAAGTAGCACCTAGTACAGCAATTTTGCTCGAAAACCACCGAAAAACTGCTTCAAAAACTACCAGTTTTCGAGTGTTCAGTACTAGAAGAGCATACCACGGAAGAAGTAGCACCTAGTACATCGATTTTGCTCGAAAACCACCGAAAAACTGCTTCAAAAACTACCAGTTTTCGAATGTATAGTACCAGAAGAGCATACCACAGAAGAAGTAGCACCTAAAAAAACAATTTTGCTCGAAAACCACCGAAAAAACTGCTTCAAAAACTACCAGTTATCGAATGAATAGTACCAAAAGAGCATACCACGGAAGAAGTAGCACCTAGTACAACAAATTCGCTCGAAAACCACCGAAAAACTGCTTCAAAAACTACCAGTTTTCAAATGTATAGTACCAAGAGAGCATACCACGGAAGAAGTAGCACCTAGTACAACAATTTCGCTCAAAAACCACCGAAAAACTGCTTCAAAAACTACCAATTTTCGAATGTACAGTACCAGGAGAGCATACCACGGAAGAAGTAGCACCTAGTACAGCAATTGTGCTCGAAAACCACCGAAAAACTGCTTCAAAAACTACCAGTTTTCGAGTGTTCAGTACCAGAAGAGCATACCACGGAAGAGGTAGCACCTAGTACAGCAATTTTGCTCGAAAACCACCGAAAAACTGCTTCAAAAACTACCAGTTTTCGAATGTATAGTACAAAGAGAGCATACCACGGAAGAAGTAGCACCTAGTACAGCAATTTTGCTCGAAAACCACCGAAAAACTGCTTCAAAAACTACCAGTTTTGGAATATTTAGTACCAGAAGAGCATACCACGGAAGAAGTAGCACCTAGTACAGCAATTTTGCTCGAAAACCACCGAAAAACTGCTTCAAAAACTACCAGTTTTCGAATGTATAGTACCAGGAGAGCATACCACGGAAGAAATAGCATCTAGTACAGCAATTTTGCTCGAAAACCACCGCAAAACTGCTTCAAAAACTACCAGTTTTCGAATGTATAGTACCAAAAGAGCATACCACGGAAGAAGTAGCACCTAGTACAGCAATAAGGCTCGAAAACCACCGAAAAACTGCATCAAAAACGACCAGTTTTCGAGTGTTCAGTACCAGGAGAGCATACCACGGAAGAAGTAGCACCTAGTACAGCTATTTTTTCTCGAAAACCACCGAAAACCTGCTTCACATACTACCAGTTTTTGAGTGTTCAGTACCAAAAGAGCATACCACGGAAGTAGTAGCACCTAGTACAACAATTTCGCTCAAAAACCACCGAAAAACTGCTTCAAAAACTACCAATTTTCGAATGTACAGTACCAGGAGAGCATACCACGGAAGAAGTAGCACCTAGTACAGCAATTGTGCTCGAAAACCACCGAAAAACTGCTTCAAAAACTACCAGTTTTGGAGTGTTCAGTACCAGAAGAGCATACCACGGAAGAGGTAGCACCTAGTACAGCAATTTTGCTCGAAAACCACCGAAAAACTGCTTCAAAAACTACCAGTTTTCGAATGTATAGTACAAAGAGAGCATACCACGGAAGAAGTAGCACCTAGTACAGCAATTTTGCTCGAAAACCACCGAAAAACTGCTTCAAAAACTACCAGTTTTCGAATGTAAAATACCAGGAGCGCATTTCACGGAAGAAGTAGCACCTAGTACAGCAATTTTGCTCGAAAACCACCGAAAAACTGCTTCAAAAACTACCAGTTTTCGAATGTATAGTACCAGGAGAGCATACCACGGAAGAAATAGCATCGAGTACAGCAATTTTGCTCGAAAACCACCGCAAAACTGCTTCAAAAACTACCAGTTTTCGAATGTATAGTACCAGGAGAGCATACCACGGAAGAAGTAGCACCTAGTACAGCAATAAGGCTCGAAAACCACCGAAAAACTGCATCAAAAACGACCAGTTTTCGAGTGTTCAGTACCAGGAGAGCATACCACGGAAGAAGTAGCACCTAGTACAGCTATTTTTTCTCGAAAACCACCGAAAACCTGCTTCACATACTACCAGTTTTTGAGTGTTCAGTACCAAAAGAGCATACCACGGAAGAAGTAGCACCTAGTATAACAATTTTGCTCGAAAACCACCGAAAAACTGCTTCAAAAACTACCAGTTTTTGAATGTATAGTACCAGGAGAGCATACCACCGAAGAGGTGGCACCTAGTACAGCAACTTTGCTCGAAAACTACCAAAAAACTGCTTCAAAAACTACCAGTTTTCGAATGTATAGTACCAGGAGAGCATACCACGGAAGAATTAGCACCTAGTACAGCAATTGTGCTCGAAAACCACCGCAAAACTGCTTCAAAAACTACCAGTTTTCGAATGTATAGTACCAGGAGAGCATACCACGGAAGAAGTAGCACCTAGTACAGCAATAAGGCTCGAAAACCACCGAAAAACTGCATCAAAAACGACCAGTTTTCGAGTGTTCAGTACCAGGAGAGCATACCACGGAAGAAGTAGCACCTAGTACAGCTATTTTTTCTCGAAAACCACCGAAAACCTGCTTCACATACTACCAGTTTTTGAGTGTTCAGTACCAAAAGAGCATACCACGGAAGAAGTAGCACCTAGTATAACAATTTTGCTCGAAAACCACCGAAAAACTGCTTCAAAAACTACCAGTTTTCGAATGTATAGTACCAAGAGAGCATACCACGGAAGAAGTAGCACCTAGTACAACAATTTCGCTCGAAAACCACCGAAAAACTGCTTCAAAAACTACCAGTTTTCGAATGTATAGTACCAGGAGAGCATACCACGGAAGAATTAGCACCTAGTACAGCAATTGTGCTCGAAAACCACCGAAAAAATGCTTCAAAAACTACCAGTTTTTGAATGTATAGTACCAAAAGAGCATACCACGGAAGAAGTAGCACCTAGTACAGCAATTTTGCTCGAAAACCACCGAAAAACTGCTTCAAAAACTACCAGTTATCGAATGTTTAGTACCAGGAGAACATACCAAAGAAGAGGTAGCACCTAGTACAGCAATTTTGCTCGAAAACCACCGAAAAACTGCTTAAAATACTACCAGTTTTGGAATGTATAGTACCAGGAGAGCATACCACGGAAGAGGTAGCACCTTGTACAGCAATTTTGCTCGAAAACCACCGAAAAACTGCTTCAAAAACTACCAGTTTTCGAGTGTTCAGCACCAGAAGAGCATACCTCGAAAGAGGTAGCACCTAGTACAACAATTTCGCTCGAAAACCACCGAAAAACTGCTTCAAAAACTACCAGTTTTCGAATGTTTAGTACCAGGAGAGCATACCACAGAAGAGGTAGCACCTAGTACAGCAATTTTGCTCGAAAACCACCGAAAAACTGCTTTAAAAACTACCAGTTTTCGAATGAATAGTACCAGAAGAGCATGCCACGGAAGAAGTAGCACCTAGTACATCGATTTTGCTCGAAAACCACCGAAAAAACTGCTTCAAAAACTACCCGTTTTGGAATGTATAGTACCAGAAGAGCATACCACGGAAGAAGTAGCACCTAGTACAGCAATTTTGCTCGAAAACCACCGAAAACCTGCTTCAAAAACTACCAGTTATCGAATGTTTAGTACCAGGAGAACATACCACAGAAGAGGTAGCACCTAGTACAGCAATTTTGCTCGAAAACCACCGAAAAACTGCTTAAAATACTACCAGTTTTGGAATGTATAGTACCAGGAGAGCATACCACGGAAGAGGTAGCACCTAGTACAGCAATTTTGCTCGAAAACCACCGAAAACCTGCTTCAAAAACTACCAGTTTTCGAGTGTTCAGCACCAGAAGAGCATACCTCGAAAGAAGTAGCACCTAGTACAACAATTTGGCTCGAAAACCACCGAAAAACTGCTTCAAAAACTACCAGTTTTCGAATGTATAGTACCAAGAGAGCATACCACGGAAGAAGTAGCACCTAGTACAGCAATTTTGCTCGAAAACCACCGAAAAACTGCTTCAAAAACTACCAGTTTTCGAATGTATAATACCAGAAGAGCATACCACAGAAGGAGTAGCACCTAGTACAGCAAGTTTGCTCGAAAACCACCGAAAATCTGCTTAAAAAACTATCAGTTTTCGAGTGTTCAGTACCAAAAGAGCATACCACGGAAGAGGTAGCACCTAGTACAGCAATTTTGCTCGAAAACCACCGAAAAACTGCTTCAAAAACTACCAGTTTTCGAATGAATAGTACCAGAAGAGCATACCACGGAAGAAGTAGCACCTAGTACATCGATTTTGCTCGAAAACCACCGAAAAACTGCTTCAAAAACTACCAGTTTTGGAATGTATAGTACCAGAAGAGCATACCACGGAAGAAGTAGCACCTAGTACAACAATTTTGCTCGAAAACCACCGAAAAACTGCTTCAAAAACTACCAGTTATCGAATGAATAGTACCAGGAGAGCATACCACAGAAGAGGTAGCACCTAGTACAGCAATTTTGCTCGAAAACCACCGAAAAACTGCTTCAAAAACTACCAGTTTTCGAGTGTTCAGTACCAAAAGAGCATACCACGGAAGAAGTAGCACCTGGTACAGTAATTTTGCTCGAAAACCACTGAAAAACTGCTTCAAAAGCTACCAGTTTTGGAATGTATAGTACCAGGAGAGCATACCACGGAAGAGGTAGCACCTAGTACAATAATTTTGCACGAAAACCACCGAAAAACTGCTTCAAAAACTACCAGTTTTGGAATGTTTAGTACCAGGAGAGCATACCACGGAAGAGGTAGCACCTAGTACAGCAATTTTGCTCGAAAACCACCGAAAAACTGCTTCAAAAACTACCAGTTTTCGAGTGTTCAGTACCAGAAGAGCATATCACGGAAGAAGTAGCACCTAGTACAGCAATTTTTTCTCGAAAACCACCGAAAAACTGCTTCAAAAACTACCAGTTTTCGAATGTATAGTACCAGGAGAGCATACCACCGAAGAGGTGGCACCTAGTACAGCAATTTGGCTCGAAAACCACCGAAAAACTGCTTCAAAAACTACCAGTTTTCGAGTGTTCAGTGTTCAGTGGTATGTTCCAGAAGAGCATACCACGGAAGAAGTAGCACCTAGTACATCAATTTGGCTCGAAAACCACCGAAAAACTGCTTCAAAAACTACCAGTTTTCGAATGTATAGTACCAAGAGAGCATGCCACGGAAGAAGTAGCACCTAGTACAGCAATTTTGCTCGAAAACCACCGAAAAACTGCTTCAAAAACTACCAGTTTTGGAATATTTAGTACCAGGAGAGCATACCACGGAAGAAGTAGCACCTAGTACAACAATTTTGCTCGAAAACCACCGAAAAAACAGCTTCAAAAACTACCAGTTTTTGAGTGTTCAGTACCAGGAGAGCATACCACGGAAGAAGTAGCACCTAGTACAGCAATTTTGCTCGAAAACCACCGAAAAACTGCTTCAAAAACTACCAGTTTTCGAGTGTTCAGTACTAGAAGAGCATACCACGGAAGAAGTAGCACCTAGTACATCGATTTTGCTCGAAAACCACCGAAAAACTGCTTCAAAAACTACCAGTTTTCGAATGTATAGTACCAGAAGAGCATACCACAGAAGAAGTAGCACCTAAAAAAACAATTTTGCTCGAAAACCACCGAAAAACTGCTTCAAAAACTACCAGTTATCGAATGAATAGTACCAAAAGAGCATACCACGGAAGAAGTAGCACCTAGTACAACAAATTCGCTCGAAAACCACCGAAAAACTGCTTCAAAAACTACCAGTTTTCAAATGTATAGTACCAAGAGAGCATACCACGGAAGAAGTAGCACCTAGTACAACAATTTCGCTCAAAAACCACCGAAAAACTGCTTCAAAAACTACCAATTTTCGAATGTACAGTACCAGGAGAGCATACCACGGAAGAAGTAGCACCTAGTACAGCAATTGTGCTCGAAAACCACCGAAAAACTGCTTCAAAAACTACCAGTTTTCGAGTGTTCAGTACCAGAAGAGCATACCACGGAAGAGGTAGCACCTAGTACAGCAATTTTGCTCGAAAACCACCGAAAAACTGCTTCAAAAACTACCAGTTTTCGAATGTATAGTACAAAGAGAGCATACCACGGAAGAAGTAGCACCTAGTACAGCAATTTTGCTCGAAAACCACCGAAAAACTGCTTCAAAAACTACCAGTTTTGGAATATTTAGTACCAGAAGAGCATACCACGGAAGAAGTAGCACCTAGTACAGCAATTTTGCTCGAAAACCACCGAAAAACTGCTTCAAAAACTACCAGTTTTCGAATGTATAGTACCAGGAGAGCATACCACGGAAGAAATAGCATCTAGTACAGCAATTTTGCTCGAAAACCACCGCAAAACTGCTTCAAAAACTACCAGTTTTCGAATGTATAGTACCAAAAGAGCATACCACGGAAGAAGTAGCACCTAGTACAGCAATAAGGCTCGAAAACCACCGAAAAACTGCATCAAAAACGACCAGTTTTCGAGTGTTCAGTACCAGGAGAGCATACCACGGAAGAAGTAGCACCTAGTACAGCTATTTTTTCTCGAAAACCACCGAAAACCTGCTTCACATACTACCAGTTTTTGAGTGTTCAGTACCAAAAGAGCATACCACGGAAGAAGTAGCACCTAGTACAACAATTTCGCTCAAAAACCACCGAAAAACTGCTTCAAAAACTACCAATTTTCGAATGTACAGTACCAGGAGAGCATACCACGGAAGAAGTAGCACCTAGTACAGCAATTGTGCTCGAAAACCACCGAAAAACTGCTTCAAAAACTACCAGTTTTGGAGTGTTCAGTACCAGAAGAGCATACCACGGAAGAGGTAGCACCTAGTACAGCAATTTTGCTCGAAAACCACCGAAAAACTGCTTCAAAAACTACCAGTTTTCGAATGTATAGTACAAAGAGAGCATACCACGGAAGAAGTAGCACCTAGTACAGCAATTTTGCTCGAAAACCACCGAAAAACTGCTTCAAAAACTACCAGTTTTCGAATGTATAATACCAGGAGCGCATTTCACGGAAGAAGTAGCACCTAGTACAGCAATTTTGCTCGAAAACCACCGAAAAACTGCTTCAAAAACTACCAGTTTTCGAATGTATAGTACCAGGAGAGCATACCACGGAAGAAATAGCATCGAGTACAGCAATTTTGCTCGAAAACCACCGCAAAACTGCTTCAAAAACTACCAGTTTTCGAATGTATAGTACCAGGAGAGCATACCACGGAAGAAGTAGCACCTAGTACAGCAATAAGGCTCGAAAACCACCGAAAAACTGCATCAAAAACGACCAGTTTTCGAGTGTTCAGTACCAGGAGAGCATACCACGGAAGAAGTAGCACCTAGTACAGCTATTTTTTCTCGAAAACCACCGAAAACCTGCTTCACATACTACCAGTTTTTGAGTGTTCAGTACCAAAAGAGCATACCACGGAAGAAGTAGCACCTAGTATAACAATTTTGCTCGAAAACCACCGAAAAACTGCTTCAAAAACTACCAGTTTTTGAATGTATAGTACCAGGAGAGCATACCACCGAAGAGGTGGCACCTAGTACAGCAACTTTGCTCGAAAACTACCAAAAAACTGCTTCAAAAACTACCAGTTTTCAAGTGTTTAGTACCAGAAGAGCATACCACGGAAGAAGTAGCACCTAGTACATCAATTTTGCTCGAAAACCACCGAAAAACTGCTTCAAAAACTACCAGTTTTGGAGTGTTCAGTACCAGAAGAGCATACCACGGAAGAAGTAGCACCTAGTACATCAATTTTGCTCGAAAACCACCGAAAAACTGCTTCAAAAACTACCAGTTTTCAAATGTTCAGTACCAGGAGAGCATACCATGGAAGAAGTAGCACCTAGTACAGCAATTTTGCTCGAAAACCACCGAAAAACTGCTTCAAAAACTACCAGTTTTCGAATGTATAGTACCAGAAGAGCATACCACGGAAGAAGTAGCACCTAATACAACAATTTTGCTCGAAAACCACCGAAAAACTGCTTCAAAAACTACCAGTTTTCGAATGTATAGTAACAGAAGAGCATACCACGGAAGAAGTAGCACCTAGTACAGCAATTTTGCTCGAAAACCACCGAAAAACTGCTTCAAAAACTACCAGTTTTCGAGTGTTCAGTACCAGCAGAGCATACCACGGAAGAAATAGCACCTAATACAGCAATTTGGCCCAAAACCACCGAAAAACTGCTTCAAAAACTACCAGTTTTCGAATGTATAGTACCAGAAGAGCATACCACGGAAGAAGTAGCACCTAGTACAGCAATTTGACTCGAAAACCACCGAAAAACTGCTTCAAAAACTACCAGTTATCGAATGTATAGTACCAGGAGAGCATACCACCGAAGAGGTGGCACCTAGTACAGCAATTTGGCGCGAAAACCAACGAAAAACTGCTTCAAAAACTACCAGTTTTTGAGTGTTCAGTACCAGAAGAGCATACCACGGAAGAGGTAGCACCTAGTACATCAATTTGGCTCGAAAACCACCGAAAAACTGCTTCAAAAACTACCAGTTTTCGAATGTATAGTACCAAGAGAGCATGCCACGGAAGAAGTAGCATCTAGTAAATTTGGCTCGAAAACCACCGAAAAACTGCTTCAAAAACTACCAGTTTTGGAGTGTTCAGTACCAAAAGAGCATACCACGGAAGAAGTAGCACCTAGTACAACAATTTGGCTCGAAAACCACCGAAAAACTGCTTCAAAAACTACCAGTTTTTGAATGTATAGTACCAGGAGAGCATACCACGGAAGAGGTAGCACCTAGTACAGCAATTTGGCTCGAAAACCACCGAAAAACTGCTTCAAAAACTACCAGTTTTCGAGTGTTCAGTACCAAAAGAGCATACCACGGAAGAAGTAGCACCTAGTAAAACAATTTTGTTCGAAAACCACTGAAAAACTGCTTCAAAAACTACCAGTTTTCGAATGTATAATACCAGAAGAGCATACCACGGAAGAAGTAGCACCTTGTACAACAATTTTGCTCGAAAACCACCGAAAAACTGCTTTAAAAACTACCAGTTTTCGAGTGTTCAGTACCAGAAGAGCATACCACGGAAGAAGTAGCACCTAGTACAACAATTTTGCTCGAAAACCACCGAAAAACTGCTTCAAAAACTACCAGTTTTTGAATGTGTAGTACCAGAAGAGCATACCACGGAAGAGGTAGCACCAAGTACAGCAATTTGGCTCGAAAACCACCGAAAACCTGCTTCAAAAACTACCAGTTTTCGAATGTTTAGTACCAAAAGAGCATACCACGGAAGAAGTAGCACCTAGTACAGCAACTTTGCTCGAAAACCACCGAAAAACTGCTTCAAAAACTACCAGTTTTCGAATGTATAGTAAAAAAAGAGCATACCACGGAAGAAGTAGCACCTAGTACAGCAATTTTGCTCGAAAACAACCGGAAAACTGCTTCAAAAACTACCAGTTTTCGAATGAATAGTACCAGAAGAGCATACCACGGAAGAAGTAGCACCTAGTACAGCAATTTTGCTCGAAAACCACCGAAAATCTGCTTCAAAAACTACCAGTTTTCGAGTGTTCAGTAATAGGAGAGCATACCACGGAAGAAGTAGCACCTAGTACAGCAATTTTGTTCGAAAACCACCGAAAATCTGCTTCAAAAACTACCAGTTTTCGAGTGTTCAGTACCAGGAGAGCATACCACGGAAGAAGTAGCACCTAGTACAACAATTTCGCTCGAAAACCACCGAAAAACTGCTTCAAAAACTACCAGTTTTCGAGTGTTAAGTACCAAAAGAGCATACCACGGAAGAAGTAGCACCTAGTACAACAATTTGGCTCGAAAACCACCGAAAACCTGCTTCAAAAACTACCAGTTTTCGAGTGTTTAGTACCAAAAGAGCATACCACGGAAGAAGTAGCACCTAGTACAACAATTTTGCTCGAAAACCACCGAAAAACTGCTTCAAAAACTACCAGTTTTCGAGTGTTCAGTACCAAAAAATTATACCACGGAAGAAGTAGCACCTTGTTGCGAACAAAGCTAGCGAAGTGGATCAGGTAGCGTAAACAAGGACAAAGTATTTGAGTGTACACGCTAAACGAAATGCGTAGGCGCACGTGGCGTGTAACAGGAGCTGGCAGTAGCAGGAAGAAAAGAAAAGTCCTTTTTCATTTGGAATCCAGAGAGAACGGAACTGGAATAAAACGATCTTTGATCGCATAAGGCCAAAGGATTGGCCAGATTCAGAGAATTTATTCCGCAAATTTAATTGTGGTAGTCACCACAGTTTAAATCAAAGATCTTTTTTCTTTCTCTCCAAAACCGCAATTCATCATACGCTGAGAACGAGGCTACCAAATACGCAGAGTGAAAGGGATAAGGACTACGATCGAGAAACGCAGCGTAGGATTGCAGTGTTCATCGATTGTAATATTCACCGAGCGAGCAACGATCCAGCGTACAGGACTTTGAATTACGGAGAAAGCAACTAGTAATAGTGTAGCTTATCATGGAAAGCGATAAGAACGTGGTTCGAGAGAGCGAGACGCCGCATGATACAAAGAGCAGCGTGTCATCTATGATTGAGCGAGCAGAGGAACGGGCGGGGACATCCCGAGCGCCGGAGACAAAACCTCAGGTTGCGCAAGCGTCAGGGCCAAAGAAAAGCGCAACCGCTCGTAAAACGAACGAATCCACAGCAGAGGATAAGCCAACACGACATCATGATAAAAATCTGCACGCGCTTAAGTTGCAGCATGAGCAACAGATGCGTCAGATAGAACTAGCGCACGAAAGAGAGATGGCCGAGATGCGGCTTAAATACGAGCGCTTGAAAGAGAGAAGCAAAACGAAAAGGTGTGTGACAAGCGAGAATAGCGATTCATCCGAAGAAGAAGAAGAAGTGAATGCGCGTATTCGTAGCAGATTAACGTCGTTAACGCGTAGTCAAGAGCGGGCTAGAAAGTTCATGCCCAAAAATCTGCCTAGTTTTGACGGCAAGATAGAAACGTGGCCTCTGTTCTACAACAGCTACAAAGATACGACGGAAGCATGTGGTTACACACACCTAGAAAATTTGCAACGGCTAAGAGAGTGTTTGAAAGGAGACGCATTAGAAGCAGTGAGAAGCCGTCTGCTTGAACCCGAATCAATACCCGGGGTGATCGAAGACTTGCGTCGTTTGTTCGGTAGGCCAGAAAGGCTGTTAAAAATGTTGCTTTATAAAGTGCGCAACACGCCAGCTCCCAATGCCGACAGACTAGCGACGTTCATTTCATTCGGTATCGTAGTGAAACAACTGTGCGACCATTTAAAGGGAGCTGAGTTAGAAGAGCATTTAAGTAATCCACTCTTAGTGGAAGAACTGGTGGAAAAACTCCCAGCAAGCTATAAGATGCAGTGGGTACAGTTCAAGCGTTACAATTGTGGAAAGGCGGTGTGTGTGTTTGCCGATTTCATAGATGAAATTATGACGGATGCGTCTGAAGTGGCCACTGTTGAAGTAAGCAATCCCGAAAAGTATAGATCGAATAAGCGACAAACTCCGGCAAATGTATTCGTACACTCGAAAGTTGCAGGAAGTTCGCCGAAAGTGAAAGTGTGCTGGAGGTGTAAGAGTGAGCAGCACAGAATACGTGATTGTGAGCAATTCAAAGAAGATACAACATCGAACCGTTTGGAATTTGTAACGAAGCTGAACTTATGTAAATCATGCCTAAATAGCCACGGAGGAACATGCCGTTACAGCAAAAAATGCATCATCGATAATTGTACCGAACAACATCATCCTTTACTGCATAAACAAACATCAAAGGCAGTTAACGAAGGTTGTAATGCTCATAGCGACGATAAGAAGGAGACGATTTTCAGAGTGGTAGCTGTGACATTGCGTTCAGGCGATTTGTTCTATGATACAACGGCGTTCCTAGATGAAGGTTCATCTGTTACAATGCTAGAAGACAGTATCGCCGATAAGCTGCAGGTAAAAGGAGATCGTGAACCGTTTACTATTTCATGGACTGCTGAAATGACGCGTCGCGAAGAGAATTCGAGGAGAGTGAATATTCTGTTATCGGCTACGGGATCGTCAGAGCAGTTTGAACTACAAGGCATACGAACAGTGTCAAAGCTTGTTATACCGAAGCAGGAAGTATCCTTTACCAAGATCAAAATGCAATATGAACATCTCAGAGATATACCTATAAAAGACAGATGCTCAAAGGTACCAAGAATGCTAATCGGCTTAGATCATTTACATTTGTTTGCCCCAATAGAATCCCGTATAGGCCAACCCAACGAACCTATAGGAGTTAAGACGAAACTAGGCTGGACTATCTACGGACCAAAACCAGAAACGCAGTCTCGAGTCGAACACATACATTTCCATACGACCGACCAGATCTCGAATGAAAAGTTGCACGATGCTATACGAGATTGTTACAGTATCGAAGAAGCTGGAATTTCATCGACGTTTATCGCAGAGTCAGACGACGACATAAGGGCGCGTAATATATTGAAATCTACAACAAACCGAGTCGGAGAAAGATTTACAACAGGTCTTCTATGGAAAAGAGATAAACGAAGTTTTCCTGAAAGTCTCACGATGGCGAAACGGCGGCTGGCTGGACTAGAGCGGAAGTTAAAGAAAAATCCCGAATTGCAAGAAGCGGTGCATAAGCTAGTACAAGAGTACGTATTGAAGGGGTATGCACATAAGATTACTAAAAAGGAACTAGAAGAAACTCCAGCATGCAGCGTGTGGTATCTCCCACTGAATATAGTTCAGAATCCTCGTAATCCAGGAAAAATAAGACTTGTGTGGGATGCAGCGGCGACAGTTGGAGGTGTAAGTTTAAACTCAGAGCTATTGAAAGGACCTGACATGCTGTGCTCATTACCATCCGTGATATTCCCGTTTCGTGAACGACGTGTTGGATTCGGAGGTGACATTAAAGAGATGTATCACCAAATAAGGATAAATGAGAAGGACAAGCAGGCTCAACGGTTCTTGTTCCCAACTAACCGCGATGAAACGGATATTTTTGTGATGGATGTAGCAACATTCGGAGCGACGTGTTCTCCCAGCAGTGCGCAGTACATAAAAAACCTGAACGCAGAGGAACATCGCGAAGAATATCCAGAGGCTTGTGCGGCTATACAATTTCGTCATTACGTTGACGATTACTTCGATAGTGCTGATACTGTTGACGAAGCGGTGAAATTAGCTAAGGAAGTGAAGTACGTTCACTCTAAAGGAGGATTTCTAATTAGAAACTGGGTGAGCAACGCGGAAACATTCGGTAAGGAAATGGGTGAAGAAGCGTGCAAAACAATGATCCAGCTAAGTGACAAATCCGGAGAAAACGCAGCTGATCGCGTGTTAGGCATAGTATGGGAAGTGCAAAAGGACTGCTTTCGATTTGTGTACCCTCAAATCATGGACCAACACGAACACCCCACGAAACGTATCGTATTAGCTTGTGTTATGTCTGTATTCGATCCCACTGGATTTTTATCACCACTTACCGTTTTAGGAAAAATGTTGGTGCGAGACTTGTGGAGAGCGGGATGCGCATGGGACGAGGACATTAGTGATGAGGAACACAAAAGGTGGCGAGTATGGAAAAAACAAATGAAGAGCATTGACGATGTGAGAATCCCACGATCGTATTTTGGTGGCGCCGAGCTGCATTGTTTAACAGGAATACAGTTGCACGTGTTCACAGACGCAAGTGAAAACGCATACGGATGCGTCGCGTATTTTCGAATCGAAGTCGAGGAAGAAGTGCGTTGCGCGTTAGTGATGAGTCGAACAAAGGTTGCGCCTTTGAAACAGTTAACGATTCCTCGTATGGAATTATAAGCAGCTTTGCTAGGTGCTAGGTTAGCAAATACAGTGAAAAACAATCACCGGTACTCGATAGTAAAGCAATATTTTTGGAGTGATTCTCAAACAGTGCTATCGTGGATACGGTCAAACCAGCGCAAATATAAGCCATTTGTGGCATTTCGTATAGGAGAGATACTAGAATTATCTAGAATTACAGACTGGCGGTGGGTACCTACGCGAGAGAATATCGCAGACGTGCTAACTAAGAGGAGCTTAGAGTGTTGTTTCGAAAAAGAAAGTGAATGGATAAAAGGTCCAAGGTTTCTTTATCAACCAGAATCAGAGTGGCCCCAACAACCGAACGTAGCCATAGACATTAAAGAGGAGCTACGCGCAACTCATTTGTTTCATGACGTGCAGCTACAGGAATCATTCGAGGTGATATCAAGAGTATCGAAATGGTCAGTGTTGGTACGCGTAGTGGCACGTGTGATTCGATTCATTTCAAATTTGAAAAGAAAAAGAGCAGGTTTAGAGATCGAATGTTTTAAACCAACCAAATCGATGGAAAAAATATTGTGCGGTATACGCGAAAGTGCAAGAAAAAGGGCCCAATCAAAGGACATAGAAAAAGAAATGAAATCCGTAAGAGTTCCGTTGAAACAGGAGGAATATCAAAAGGCGGAATGTTTTCTATTCAAAATTGCCCAGGCAGAAGCGTACGCAGATGAACTAAAAGTGCTTATTAAAAATCAGGATCAACCATCAGACGAGAGGCATTCGTTAGAGAAAAGTAGTGAATTATACCGATTGACACCACTACTAGACGAAAGTGGAATAGTGCGAATGGAAGGTAGAACGAAACTAGCAGAAACCTTGCCCTTTGATTTAAGGTTTCCTATTATCTTGCCCAGAAAGCATGTGATAACAAGAAAAGTCATACAGCATTATCACGAGAAAACCGGACACGCATTTCGTGAAACAGTGAAGAACGAATTAAGGCAACGATTCTTCATCGAACATGTGAACGCTGAAGTTAGGAAAGTAATCAGTGTTTGCACGTGGTGTAAAGTGAACAAAAATCGCCCGACTGTGCCGCGAATGGCACCATTGCCAGTAGAAAGACTAAGCCATCATCAACGACCGTTTAGCTGCGTAGGCGTGGACTATTTTGGACCCGTGGAAGTCGTGGTAGGGCGTACTAAGCAAAAAAGATGGATTGTTTTGTTCACTTGCTTGGTGGTTCGTGCAGTCCACCTGGAAATCGCTCATGATTTAAGTGCGTCGGCATGCTTGATGGCAATCCGGAGATTCGTGTGCCGACGAGGACCTCCTCGGGAATTTATCTCGGATAACGGCACAAACCTGAAAGCGACCAGCAAGGAAATCGAGCAGCAGATCGGAAGAAGTCACGAATGTTCGCACAAATTGGCGATTCATACCACCTGGAACTCCTCATATGGGTGGCGCTTGGGAGCGGCTGATTAGAACAGTGAAGGAAGTCCTAGGGGTTCTGGTAAGTGGTGCAAAACTAACCGACGAAGTCCTCTTAACTTCCATTTTAGAAGCAGAAGATCTGGTAAACTCTCGACCGCTCACCTACGTCGCTGAGGATATAACAGATGCGTTGACACCCAACCACTTCTTAAGAGGCGTGTCCCCAAATGAACCTCAGCTTCTCCCACCGATTCCTCACTCTGCGGAGGCCCTTCGAAATAACTACAAACGCTCTCAGCTACTGGCAGAGGAGATGTGGCAACGATGGGTAAATGAATACGTGGCGAAGTTAAACGGCAGAACTAAGTGGACCGAAGAATCGAAACCGCTAAAAGTGGGTGATCTCGTGTATGTGGTAGATGGGAAACATAGAAAATTGTGGGTTAGAGGCGTTATAGAAGATGTAATCATTTCTAACGATGGAAGATGCAGACAGGCTTGGGTTAGAACAAAAAGTGTATTATTTAAAAGGGCGACGACAAAGCTAGCGGTTCTAGATATAGGAAGTAACGCTTGATCGACTGAAGCGGTGATCAAGGTTACGGGTAGGGGTGTTGCGAACAAAGCTAGCGAAGTGGATCAGGTAGCGTAAACAAGGACAAAGTATTTGAGTGTACACGCTAAACGAAATGCGTAGGCGCACGTGGCGTGTAACAGGAGCTGGCAGTAGCAGGAAGAAAAGAAAAGTCCTTTTTCATTTGGAATCCAGAGAGAACGGAACTGGAATAAAACGATCTTTGATCGCATAAGGCCAAAGGATTGGCCAGATTCAGAGAATTTATTCCGCAAATTTAATTGTGGTAGTCACCACACACCTAGTACAACAATTTTGCTCGAAAACCACCGGAAATCTGCTTCAAAAACTACCAGTTTTCGAATGTATAATACCAGAAGAGCATTCCACGGAAGAAGTAGCACCTAGTACAAAAATTTTGCTCGAAAACCACCAAAAACTGCTTCAAAAATTACCAGTTTTCGAGTGTTCAGTACCAGAAGAGTACCGAAAAACTGCTTCAAAAACTACCAGTTGTCGAGTGTTCAGTACCAGAAGAGCATACCACGGAAGAAGTAGCACCTAGTACAGCAATTTGGCTCGAAAACCACCGAAAAACTGCTTCAAAAACTACCAGTTTTCGAATGTATAATACCAGAAGAGCATACCACAGAAGAGGTAGCACCTAGTACAACAATTTTGCTCGAAAACCACCGAAAAACTGCTTCAAAAACTACCAGTTTTTGAGTGTTCAGTACCAGGAGAGCATACTACGGAAGAAGTAGCACCTAGTACAGCATTTTTGTTCGAAAACCACCGAAAACCTGCTTCAAAAACTACCAGTTTTCGAGTGTTCAGTACCAGAAGAGCATATCACGGAAGAAGTAGCACCTAGTACAGCAATTTTTTCTCGTAAACCACCGAAAAACTGCTTAAAAAACTACCAGTTTTCAAGTGTTCAGTACCAGAAGAGCATACCACGGAAGAGGTAGCACCTAGTACAGCAATTTTGCTCAAAAACCACCGAAAAACTGCTTCAAAAACTACCAGTTTTCGAGTGTTCAGTACCAGAAGAGCATATCACGGAAGAAGTAGCACCTAGTACAGCAATTTTTTCTCGTAAACCACCGAAAAACTGCTTAAAAAACTACCAGTTTTCAAGTGTTCAGTACCAGAAGATCATACCACGGAAGAGGTAGCACCTAGTACAGCAATTTTGCTCGAAAACCACCGAAAAACTGCTTCAAAAACTACCAGTTTTCGAGTGTTCAGTACCAGAAGAGCATACCACGGAAGAAGTAGCACCTAGTACAGCAATTTGGCTCGAAAACCACCGAAAATCTGCTTCAAAAACTACCAGTTTTCGAATGTATAGTACCAGGAGAGCATACCACGGAAGAGGTAGCACCAAGTACAGCAATTTGGCTCGAAAACCACCGAAAATCTGCTTCAAAAACTACCAGTTTTCGAGTGTTCAGTACTAGGAGAGCATACCACGGAAGATGTAGCACCTAGTACAGCAATTTTGCTCGAAAACCACCGAAAAACTGCTTCAAAAACTACCAGTATTCGAGTGTTCAGTACCAGAAGAGCATACCACGGAAGAAGTCGCACCTAGTACAGCAATTTGGCTCGAAAACCACCGAAAATCTGCTTCAAAAACTACCAGTTTTCGAATGTATAGTACCAAGAGAGCATACCACGGAAGAAGTAGCACCAAGTACAGCAATTTGGCTCGAAAACCACCGAAAATCTGCTTAAAAAACTACCAGTTTTCGAGTGTTCAGTACTAGGAGAGCATACCACGGAAGATGTAGCACCTAGTACAGCAATTTTGCTCGAAAACCACCGAAAAACTGCTTCAAAAACTACCAGTTTTCGAGTGTTCAGTACCAGAAGAGCATATCACGGAAGAAGTAGCACCTAGTACAGCAATTTGGCTCGAAAACCACCGAAAAACTGCTTCAAAAACTACCAGTTTTCAAGTGTTCAGTACCAGAAGAGCATACCACGGAAGAGGTAGCACCTAGTACAGCAATTTTGCTCGAAAACCACCGAAAAACTGCTTCAAAAACTACCAGTTTTCGAGTGTTCAGTACCAGAAGAGCATACCACGGAAGAAGTAGCACCTAGTACAGCAATTTGGCTCGAAAACCACCGAAAATCTGCTTCAAAAACTACCAGTTTTCGAATGTATAGTACCAGGAGAGCATACCACGGAAGAGGTAGCACCAAGTACAGCAATTTGGCTCGAAAACCACCGAAAACCTGCTTCAAAAACTACCAGTTTTCGAGTGTTCAGTACTAAGAGAGCATACCACGGAAGATGTAGCACCTAGTACAGCAATTTTGCTCGAAAACCACCGAAAAACTGCTTCAAAAACTACCAGTTTTCGAGTGTTCAGTACCAGAAGAGCATATCACGGAAGAAGTAGCACCTAGTACAGCAATTTTGCTCGAAAACCACCGAAAATCTGCTTCAAAAACTACCAGTTTTCGAATGTATAGTACCAGGAGAGCATACCACGGAAGAAGTAGCACCTAGTACAGCAATTTGGCTCGAAAACCACCGAAAAACTGCTTCGAAAACTACCAGTTTTGGAATGTATAGTACCAGAAGAGCATACCACGGAAGAAGTAGCACCTAGTACAACAATTTTGCTCGAAAACCACCGAAAAACTGCTTCAAAAACTACCAGTTATCGAATGAATAGTACCAGGAGAGCATACCACGGAAGAGGTAGCACCTAGTACAACAATTTTGCTCGAAAACCACCGAAAAACTGCTTCAAAAACTACCAGTTTTCGAGTGTTCAGTACCAAAAGAGCATACCACGGAAGAGGTAGCACCTAGTACAGCAACTTTGCTCGAAAACCACCGAAAAACTGTTTCAAAAACTACCAGTTATTGAATGTTTAGTACCAGGAGAACATACCACGGAAGAGGTAGCACCTAGTACAGCAATTTTGCTCGAAAACCACCGAAAACCTGCTTCAAAAACTACCAGTTTTCGAGTGTTCAGTACCAGAAGAGCATATCACGGAAGAAGTAGCACCTAGTACAACAATTTTGCTCGAAAACCACCGAAAAACTGCTTCAAAAACTACCAGTTTTCGAGTGTTCAGTACCAGAAGAGCATATCACGGAAGAAGTAGCACCTAGTACAGCAATTTTGCTCGAAAACCACCGAAAAACTGCTTCAAAAACTACCAGTTTTCGAATGTATAGTAAAAGAAGAGCATACCACGGAAGAAGTAGCACCTAGTACAGCAATTTTGCTCGAAAACCACCGAAAAACTGCTTCAAAAGCTAACAGTTTTGGAATGTATAGTACCAGGAGAGCATACCACGGAAGAAGTAGCACCTAGTACAACAATTTTGCTCGAAAACCACCGAAAAACTGCTTCAAAAACTACCAGTTTTCGAATGTATAGTACCAGGAGAGCACACCACGGAAGAACTAGCACCTAGTACAGCAATTTTGCTCGAAAACCACCGAAAAACTGCTTCAAAAGCTACCAGTTTTCGAATGTTTAGTACCAGGAGAGCATACCACGGAAGAGGTAGCACCTAGTACAACAATTTGGCTCGAAAACCACCGAAAAACTGCTTCAAAAACTACCAGTTTTGGAATGTTTAGTACCAGGAGAGCATACCACGGAAGAGGTAGCACCTAGTACAGCAATTTTGCTCGAAAACCACCGAAAAACTGCTTCAAAAACTACCAGTTTTCGAGTGTTCAGTACCAGAAGAGCATATCACGGAAGAAGTAGCACCTAGTACAGCAATTTTTTCTCGTAAACCACCGAAAAACTGCTTCAAAAACTACCAGTTTTCGAGTGTTCAGTACCAGAAGGGCATACCACGGAAGAGGTAGCACCTAGTACAGCAATTTTGCTCGAAAACCACCGAAAAACTGCTTCAAAAACTACCAGTTTTCGAGTGTTCAGTACCAGGAGAGCATACCACGGAAGATGTAGCACCTAGTACAGCAATTTTGCTCGAAAACCACCGAAAAACTGCTTCAAAAACTACCAGTTTTCGAATGTATAGTACCAGAAGAGCATACCACGGAAGAGGTAGCACCTAGTACAGCAATTTTGCTCGAAAACCACCGAAAAACTGCTTCAAAAACTACCAGTTTTCGAATGAATAGTACCAGAAGAGCATACCACGGAAGAAGTAGCACCTAGTACATCGATTTTGCTCGAAAACCACCGAAAAACTGCTTCAAAAACTACCAGTTTTGGAATGTATAGTACCAGAAGAGCATACCACGGAAGAAGTAGCACCTAGTACAGCAATTTGGCTCGAAAACCACCGAAAAACTACTTCAAAAACTACCAGTTTTCGAAAGTATAGTACCAGGAGAGCATACCACGGAAGAAGTAGCACTCAGTACAGCAATTTTGCTCGAAAACCACCGAAAAACTGCTTCAAAAACTACCAGTTTTCGAATGTATAGTACCAGAAGAGCATACCACAGAAAGAGTAGCACCTAGTACAGCAAGTTTGCTCGAAAACCACCGAAAATCTGCTTAAAAAACTATCAGTTTTCGAGTGTTCAGTACCAAAAGAGCATACCACGGAAGAAGTAGCACCTAGTACAGCAATTTTGCTCGAAAACCACCGAAAAACTGCTTCAAAAACTACCAGTTTTCGAATGAATAGTACCAGAAGAGCATACCACGGAAGAAGTAGCACCTAGTACAGCAATTTTACTCGAAAACCACCGAAAAACTGCTTCAAAAACTACCAGTTTTCGAATGCATAGTACCAGAAGAGCATACCACGGAAGAAGTAGCACCTAGTACAACAATTTTTCTCGAAAACCACCGAAAAACTGCTTCAAAAACTACCAGTTTTCGAGTGCTCAGTACCAAAAGGTTATACCACGGAAGAAGTAGCACCTAGTACAACAATTTTGCTCGAAAACCACCGGAAATCTGCTTCAAAAACTACCAGTTTTCGAATGTATAATACCAGAAGAGCATACCACGGAAGAAGTAGCACCTAGTACAGCAATTTTGCTCGAAAACCACCGAAAATCTGCTTCAAAAGCTACCAGTTTTCGAGTGTTCAGTACCAAAAGAGCATACCACGGAAGAAGTAGCACCTAGTACAAAAATTTTGCTCGAAAACCACCAAAAACTGCTTCAAAAACTACCAGTTTTCGAGTGTTCAGTACCAGAAGAGTACCGAAAAACTGCTTCAAAAACTACCAGTTGTCGAGTGTTCAGTACCAGAAGAGCATACCACGGAAGAAGTAGCACCTAGTACAGCAATTTGGCTCGAAAACCACCGAAAAACTGCTTCAAAAACTACCAGTTTTCGAATGTATAATACCAGAAGAGCATACCACGGAAGAAGTAGCACCTAGTACAGCAATTTGGCTCGAAAACCACCGAAAAACTGCTTCAAAAGCTACCAGTTTTCGAGTGTTCAGTACCAGGAGAGCATACCACGGAAGAAGTAGCACCTAGTACAACAATTTTGCTCGAAAACCACCGAAAAACTGCTTCAAAAACTACCAGTTTTCGAGTGTTCAGTACCAAAAGAGCATACCACGGAAGAAGTAGCACCTAGTACAAAAATTTTGCTCGAAAACCACCAAAAACTGCTTCAAAAACTACCAGTTTTCGAGAGTTCAGTACCAGAAGAGTACCGAAAAAACTGCTTCAAAAACTACCAGTTGTCGAGTGTTCAGTACCAGAAGAGCATACCACGGAAGAAGTAGCACCTAGTACAGCAATTTGGCTCGAAAACCACCGAAAAACTGCTTCAAAAACTACCAGTTTTCGAATGTATAGTACCAGAAGAGCATACCACGGAAGAAGTAGCACCTAGTACAGCAATTTTGCTCGAAAACCACCGAAAAACTGCTTCAAAAACTACCAGTTTTCGAGTGTTCAGTACCAGGAGAGCATACCACGGAAGAAGTAGCACCTAGTACAACAATTTTGCTCGAAAACCACCGAAAAACTGCTTCAAAAACTACCAGTTTTCGAGTGTTCAGTACCAAAAGAGCATACCACGGAAGAAGTAGCACCTAGTACAAAAATTTTGCTCGAAAACCACCAAAAACTGCTTCAAAAACTACCAGTTTTCGAGTGTTCAGTACCAGAAGAGTACCGAAAAACTGCTTCAAAAACTACCAGTTGTCGAGTGTTCAGTACCAGAAGAGCATACCACGGAAGAAGTAGCACCTAGTACAGCAATTTGGCTCGAAAACCACCGAAAAACTGCTTCAAAAGCTACCAGTTTTCGAATGTATAGTACCAGAAGAGCATACCACGGAAGAAGTAGCACCTAGTACAGCAATTTTGCTCGAAAACCACCGAAAATCTGCTTCAAAAACTACCAGTTTTCGAGTGTTCAGTACTAGGAGAGCATACCACGGAAGATGTAGCACCTAGTACAGCAATTTCGCTCGAAAACCACCGAAAAACTGCTTCAAAAACTACCAGTTTTCGAGTGTTCAGTACCAGGAGAGCATACCACGGAAGAAGAAGCACCTAGTACAGCATTTTTGCTCGAAAACCACCGAAAAACTGCTTCAAAAACTACCAGTTTTCGAGTGTTCAGTACCAGAAGAGTACCGAAAAACTGCTTCAAAAACTACCAGTTGTCGAGTGTTCAGTACCAGAAGAGCATACCACGGAAGAAGTAGCACCTAGTACAGCAATTTGGCTCGAAAACCACCGAAAAACTGCTTCAAAAACTACCAGTTTTCGAATGTATAATACCAGAAGAGCATACCACGGAAGAAGTAGCACCTAGTACAGCAATTTGGCTCGAAAACCACCGAAAAACTGCTTCAAAAGCTACCAGTTTTCGAATGTATAGTACCAGAAGAGCATACCACGGAAGAAGTAGCACCTAGTACAGCAATTTTGCTCGAAAACCACCGAAAAACTGCTTCAAAAACTACCAGTTTTCGAGTGTTCAGTACCAGGAGAGCATACCACGGAAGAAGTAGCACCTAGTACAGCATTTTTGCTCGAAAACCACCGAAAAACTGCTTCAAAAACTACCAGTTTTCGAGTGTTCAGTACCAGAAGAGTACCGAAAAACTGCTTCAAAAACTACCAGTGGTCGAGTGTTCAGTACCAGAAGAGCATACCACGGAAGAAGTAGCACCTAGTACAGCAATTTGGCTCGAAAACCACCGAAAAACTGCTTCAAAAACTACCAGTTTTCGAATGTATAATACCAGAAGAGCATACCACGGAAGAAGTAGCACCTAGTACAGCAATTTGGCTCGAAAACCACCGAAAAACTGCTTCAAAAGCTACCAGTTTTCGAATGTATAGTACCAGAAGAGCATACCACGGAAGAAGTAGCACCTAGTACAGCAATTTTGCTCGAAAACCACCGAAAATCTGCTTCAAAAACTACCAGTTTTCGAGTGTTCAGTACTAGGAGAGCATACCACGGAAGATGTAGCACCTAGTACAGCAGTTTCGCTCGAAAACCACCGAAAATCTGCTTCAAAAACTACCAGTTTTCGAGTGTTCAGTACCAAAAGAGCATACCACGGAAGAAGTAGCACCTAGTACAAAAATTTGGCTCGAAAACCACCAAAAACTGCTTCAAAAACTACCAGTTTTCGAGTGTTCAGTACCAGAAGAGTACCGAAAAACTGCTTCAAAAACTACCAGTTGTCGAGTGTTCATTACCAGAAGAGCATACCACGGAAGAAGTAGCACCTAGTACAGCAATTTGGCTCGAAAACCACCGAAAAACTGCTTCAAAAGCTACCAGTTTTCGAATGTGTAGTACCAGAAGAGCATACCACGGAAGAAGTAGCACCTAGTACAGCAATTTTGCTCGAAAACCACCGAAAATCTGCTTCAAAAACTACCAGTTTTCGAGTGTTCAGTACCAAAAGAGCATACCACGGAAGAAGTAGCATCTAGTACAGCAATTTTGCTCGAAAACCACCGAAAAACTGCTTCAAAAACTACCAGTTTTCGAGTGTTCAGTACCAGGAGAGCATACCACGGAAGAAGTAGCACCTAGTACAACAATTTCGCTCGAAAACCACCGAAAAACTGCTTCAAAAACTACCAGTTTTCAAGTGTTCAGTACCAGGAGAGCATACCACGGAAGAAGTAGCACCTAGTACAGCATTTTTGCTCGAAAACCACCGAAAAACTGCTTCAAAAACTACCAGTTTTCGAATGTATAGTACCAGGAGAGCATACCACGGAAGAAGTAGCACCTAGTACAGCAATTTGGCTCGAAAACCACCGAAAAACTGCTTCAAAAGCTACCAGTTTTCGAATGTATAGTACCAGAAGAGCATACCACGGAAGAAGTAGCACCTAGTACAGCAATTTTTTTCGAAAACCACCGAAAAACTGCTTCAAAAACTACCAGTTTTCGAGTGTTCAGTACCAAAAGAGCATACCACGGAAGAAGTAGCACCTAGTACAGCAATTTTGCTCGAAAACCACCGAAAATCTGCTTCAAAAACTTATAGTTTTCGAGTGTTCAGTACCAAAAGAGCATACCACGGAAGAAGTAGCACCTAGTACAGCAATTTTGCTCGAAAACCACCGAAAAACTGCTTCAAAAACTACCAGTTTTCGAGTGTTCAGTACCAGGAGAGCATACCACGGAAGAAGTAGCACCTAGTACAACAATTTTGCTCGAAAACCACCGAAAAACTGCTTCAAAAACTACCAGTTTTCGAGTGTTCAGTACCAGAAGAGTACCGAAAAACTGCTTCAAAAACTACCAGTTGTCGAGTGTTCAGTACCAGAAGAGCATACCACGGAAGAAGTAGCACCTAGTACAGCAATTTGGCTCGAAAACCACCGAAAAACTGCTTCAAAAACTACCAGTTTTCGAATGTATAATACCAGAAGAGCATACCACGGAAGAAGTAGCACCTAGTACAGCAATTTGGCTCGAAAACCACCGAAAAACTGCTTCAAAAGCTACCAGTTTTCGAATGTATAGTACCAGAAGAGCATACCACGGAAGAAGTAGCACCTAGTACAGCAATTTTGCTCGAAAACCACCGAAAATCTGCTTCAAAAACTACCAGTCTTCGAGTGTTCAGTACCAAAAGAGCATACCACGGAAGAAGTAGCACCTAGTACAGCAATTTTGCTCGAAAACCACCGAAAAACTGCTTCAAAAACTACCAGTTTTCGAGTGTTCAGTACCAGGAGAGCATACCACGGAAGAAGTAGCACCTAGTACAACAATTTCGCTCGAAAACCACCGAAAACCTGCTTCAAAAACTACCAGTTTTCGAGTGTTCAGTACCAGGAGAGCATACCACGGAAGAAGTAGCACCTAGTACAGCAATTTTGCTCGAAAACCACCGAAAAACTGCTTCAAAAACTACCAGTTTTCGAGTGTTCAGTACCAAGAGAGCATACCACGGAAGAAGTAGCACCTAGTACAGCAATTTTGCTCGAAAACCACCGAAAAACTGCTTCAAAAACTACCAGTTTTCGAGTGTTCAGTACAAGAAGAGCATACCACGGAAGAAGTAGCACCTAGTACATCGATTTTTCTCGAAAACCACCGAAAATCTGCTTCAAAAACTACCAGTTTTCGAATGTATAGTACCAGAAGGGCATACCACAGAAGAAGTAGCACCTAGTACAGCAATTTTGCTCGAAAACCACCGAAAAACTGCTTCAAAAACTACCAGTTTTGGAATGTATAGTACCAAAAGAGCATACCACGGAAGAAGTAGCACCTAGTACAACAAATTCGCTCGAAAACCACCGGAAATCTGCTTCAAAAACTACCAGTTTTCGAATGTATAGTACCAAGAGAGCATACCACGGAAGAAGTAGCACCTAGTACAACAATTTCGCTCGAAAACCACCGAAAAACTGCTTCAAAAACTACCAGTTTTCGAATGTATAGTACCAGGAGAGCATACCACGGAAGAAGTAGCACCTAGTACAGCAATTGTGCTCGAAAACCACCGAAAAAATGCTTCAAAAACTACCAGTTTTTGAATGTATAGTACCAAAAGAGCATACCACGGAAGAAGTAGCACCTAGTACAGCAATTTTGCTCGAAAACCACCGAAAAACTGCTTCAAAAACTACCATTTATCGAATGTTTAGTACCAGGAGAACATACCAAAGAAGAGGTAGCACCTAGTACAGCAATTTTGCTCGAAAACCACCGAAAAACTGCTTCAAAAACTACCAGTTTTGGAATGTATAGTACCAGGAGAGCATACCACGGAAGAGGTAGCACCTTGTACAGCAATTTTGCTCGAAAACCACCGAAAACCTGCTTCAAAAACTACCAGTTTTCGAGTGTTCAGCACCAAAAGAGCATACCTCGAAAGAGGTAGCACCTAGTACAACAATTTCGCTCGAAAACCACCGAAAAACTGCTTCAAAAACTACCAGTTTTCGAATGTTTAGTACCAGGAGAGCATACCACAGAAGAGGTAGCACCTAGTACAGCAATTTTGCTCGAAAACCACCGAAAAACTGCTTTAAAAACTACCAGTTTTCGAATGAATAGTACCAGAAGAGCATGCCACGGAAGAAGTAGCACCTAGTACATCGATTTTGCTCGAAAACCACCGAAAAACTGCTTCAAAAACTACCCGTTTTGGAATGTATAGTACCAGAAGAGCATACCACGGAAGAAGTAGCACCTAGTACAGCAATTTGGCTCGAAAACCACCGAAAAACTGCTTCAAAAACTACCAGTTATCGAATGTTTAGTACCAGGAGAACATACCACAGAAGAGGTAGCACCTAGTACAGCAATTTTGCTCGAAAACCACCGAAAAACTGCTTAAAATACTACCAGTTTTGGAATGTATAGTACCAGGAGAGCATACCACGGAAGAGGTAGCACCTAGTACAGCAATTTTGCTCGAAAACCACCGAAAACCTGCTTCAAAAACTACCAGTTTTCGAGTGTTCAGCACCAGAAGAGCATACCTCGAAAGAAGTAGCACCTAGTACAACAATTTGGCTCGAAAACCACCGAAAAACTGCTTCAAAAACTACCAGTTTTCGAATGTATAGTACCAAGAGAGCATACCACGGAAGAAGTAGCACCTAGTACAGCAATTTTGCTCGAAAACCACCGAAAATCTGCTTCAAAAACTATCAGTTTTCGAGTGTTCAGTACCAAAAGAGCATACCACGGAAGAGGTAGCACCTAGTACAGCAATTTTGCTCGAAAACCACCGAAAAACTGCTTCAAAAACTACCAGTTTTCGAATGAATAGTACCAGAAGAGCATACCACGGAAGAAGTAGCACCTAGTACATCGATTTTGCTCGAAAACCACCGAAAAACTGCTTCAAAAACTACCAGTTTTCGAATGTATAGTACCAGAAGAGCATACCACGGAAGAAGTAGCACCTAGTACAACAATTTTGCTCGAAAACCACCGAAAAACTGCTTCAAAAACTACCAGTTATCGAATGAATAGTACCAGGAGAGCATACCACAGAAGAGGTAGCACCTAGTACAGCAATTTTGCTCGAAAACCACCGAAAAACTGCTTCAAAAACTACCAGTTTTCGAGTGTTCAGTACCAAAAGAGCATACCACGGAAGAAGTAGCACCTGGTACAGTAATTTTGCTCGAAAACCACCGAAAAACTGCTTCAAAAGCTACCAGTTTTGGAATGTATAGTACCAGGAGAGCATACCACGGAAGAGGTAGCACCTAGTACAATAATTTTGCTCGAAAACCACCGAAAAACTGCTTCAAAAACTACCAGTTTTGGAATGTTTAGTACCAGGAGAGCATACCACGGAAGAGGTAGCACCTAGTACAGCAATTTTGCTCGAAAACCACCGAAAAACTGCTTCAAAAACTACCAGTTTTCGAGTGTTCAGTACCAGAAGAGCATATCACGGAAGAAGTAGCACCTAGTACAGCAATTTTTTCTCGAAAACCACCGAAAAACTGCTTCAAAAACTACCAGTTTTGGAATGTATAGTACCAGAAGAGCATACCACGGAAGAAGTAGTACCTAGTACAGCAATTTTACTCGAAAACCACCGAAAAACTGCTTCAAAAACTACCAGTTTTCGAATGTATAGTACCAGGAGAGCATACCACCGAAGAGGTGGCACCTAGTACAGCAATTTGGCTCGAAAACCACCGAAAAACTGCTTCAAAAACTACCAGTTTTCGAGTGTTCAGTGTTCAGTGGTATGTTCCAGAAGAGCATACCACGGAAGAAGTAGCACCTAATACATCAATTTGGCTCGAAAACCACCGAAAAACTGCTTCAAAAACTACCAGTTTTCGGATGTATAGTACCAAGAGAGCATGCCACGGAAGAAGTAGCACCTAGTACAGCAATTTTGCTCGAAAACCACCGAAAAACTGCTTCAAAAACTACCAGTTTTGGAATATTTAGTACCAGAAGAGCATACCACGGAAGAAGTAGCACCTAGTACAGCAATTTGGCTCGAAAACCACCGAAAATCTGCTTCAAAAACTACCAGTTTTCGAATGTATAGTACCAGGAGAGCATACCACGGAAGAGGTAGCACCTAGTACAGCAATTTTGCTCGAAAACCACCGAAAAACTGCTTCAAAAACTACCAGTTTTCGAGTATTTAGTACCAAAAGAGCATACCACGGAAGAAGTAGCACCTAGTACAACAATTTTGCTCGAAAACCACCGAAAAACTGCTTCAAAAACTACCAGTTTTCGAGTGTTCAGTACCAGGAGAGCATACCACGGAAGAAGTAGCACCTAGTACAGCAATTTTGCTCGAAAACCACCAAAAACTGCTTCAAAAACTACCAGTTTTCGAGTATTTAGTACCAAAAGAGCATACCACGGAAGAAGTAGCACCTAGTACAACAATTTTGCTCGAAAACCACCGAAAAACTGCTTCAAAAACTACCAGTTTTCGAGTGTTCAGTACCAGAAGAGTACCGAAAAACTGCTTCAAAAACTACCAGTTGTCGAGTGTTCAGTACCAGAAGAGCATACCACGGAAGAAGTAGCACCTAGTACAGCAATTTGGCTCGAAAACCACCGAAAAACTGCTTCAAAAGCTACCAGTTTTCGAATGTATAGTACCAGAAGAGCATACCACGGAAGAAGTAGCACCTAGTACAGCAATTTTGCTCGAAAACCACCGAAAATCTGCTTCAAAAACTACCAGTTTTCGAGTGTTCAGTACTAGGAGAGCATACCACGGAAGAGGTAGCACCTAGTACAACAATTTTGCTCGAAAACCACCGAAAAACTGCTTCAAAAACTACCAGTTTTCGAGTGTTCAGTGTTCAGTGGTATGTTCCAGAAGAGCATACCACGGAAGAAGTAGCACCTAGTACAACAATTTTGCTCGAAAACCACCGAAAAACTGCTTCAAAAACTACCAGTTTTCGAGTGTTCAGTACCAAAAGAGCATACCACGGAAGAAGTAGCACCTAGTACAAAAATTTTGCTCGAAAACCACCGAAAAACTGCTTCAAAAACTACCAGTTTTCGAGTGTTCAGTACCAGAAGAGTACCGAAAAACTGCTTCAAAAACTACCAGTTGTCGAGTGTTCAGTACCAGAAGAGCATACCACGGAAGAAGTAGCACCTAGTACAGCAATTTGGCTCGAAAACCACCGAAAAACTGCTTCAAAAGCTACCAGTTTTCGAATGTATAGTACCAAGAGAGCATGCCACGGAAGAAGTAGCACCTAGTACAGCAATTTTGCTCGAAAACCACCGAAAAACTGCTTCAAAAACTACCAGTTTTGGAATATTTAGTACCAGAAGAGCATACCACGGAAGAAGTAGCACCTAGTACAGCAATTTGGCTCGAAAACCACCGAAAAACTGCTTCAAAAACTACCAGTTTTCAAATGTATAGTACCAGGAGAGCATACCACGGAAGAAGTAGCACCTAGTACAGCAATTTGGCTCGAAAACCACCGAAAAACTGCTTCAAAAACTACCAGTTTTCGAGTGTTCAGTGTTCAGTGGTATGTTCCAGAAGAGCATACCACGGAAGAAGTAGCACCTAGTACATCAATTTGGCTCGAAAACCACCGAAAAACTGCTTCAAAAACTACCAGTTTTCGAATGTATAGTACCAAGAGAGCATGCCACGGAAGAAGTAGCACCTAGTACAGCAATTTTGCTCGAAAACCACCGAAAAACTGCTTCAAAAACTACCAGTTTTGGAATATTTAGTACCAGAAGAGCATACCACGGAAGAAGTAGCACCTAGTACAGCAATTTTGCTCGAAAACCACCGAAAAACTGCTTCAAAAACTACCAGTTTTCGAATGTATAGTACCAGGAGAGCATACCACGGAAGAGGTAGCACCTAGTACAGCAATTTTGCTCGAAAACCACCGAAAAACTGCTTCAAAAACTACCAGTTTTCGAGTATTTAGTACCAAAAGAGCATACCACGGAAGAAGTAGCACCTAGTACAACAATTTTGCTCGAAAACCACCGAAAAACTGCTTCAAAAACTACCAGTTTTCGAATTATAGTACCAGGAGAGCATACCACGGAAGAGGTAGCACCTAGTACAGCAATTTTGCTCGAAAACCACCGAAAAACTGCTTCAAAAACTACCAGTTTTCGAGTATTTAGTACCAAAAGAGCATACCACGGAAGAAGTAGCACCTAGTACAACAATTTTGCTCGAAAACCACCGAAAAACTGCTTCAAAAACTACCAGTTTTCGAGTGTTCAGTACCAAAAGAGCATACCACGGAAGAAGTAGCACCTAGTACAAAAATTTTGCTCGAAAACCACCAAAAACTGCTTCAAAAACTACCAGTTTTCGAGTGTTCAGTACCAGAAGAGTACCGAAAAACTGCTTCAAAAACTACCAGTTGTCGAGTGTTCAGTACCAGAAGAGCATACCACGGAAGAAATAGCACCTAGTACAGCAATTTGGCTCGAAAACCTCCGAAAAACTGCTTCAAAAGCTACCAGTTTTCGAATGTATAGTACCAGGAGGGCATACCACGGAAGAAGTAGCACCTAGTACAGCAATTTTGCTCGAAAACCACCGAAAATCTGCTTCAAAAACTACCAGTTTTCGAGTGTTCAGTACTAGGAGAGCATACCACGGAAGATGAAGCACCTAGTACAGCAATTTCGCTCGAAAACCACCGAAAAACTGCTTCAAAAACTACCAGTTTTCGAGTGTTCAGTACCAGGAGAGCATACCACGGAAGAAGAAGCACCTAGTACAGCATTTTTGCTCGAAAACCACCGAAAAACTGCTTCAAAAACTACCAGTTTTCGAGTGTTCAGTACCAGAAGAGTACCGAAAAACTGCTTCAAAAACTACCAGTTGTCGAGTGTTCAGTACCAGAAGAGCATACCACGGAAGAAGTAGCACCTAGTACAGCAATTTGGCTCGAAAACCACCGAAAAACTGCTTCAAAAACTACCAGTTTTCGAATGTATAATACCAGAAGAGCATACCACGGAAGAAGTAGCACCTAGTACAGCAATTTGGCTCGAAAACCACCGAAAAACTGCTTCAAAAGCTACCAGTTTTCGAATGTATAGTACCAGAAGAGCATACCACGGAAGAAGTAGCACCTAGTACAGCAATTTTGCTCGAAAACCACCGAAAAACTGCTTCAAAAACTACCAGTTTTCGAGTGTTCAGTACCAGGAGAGCATACCACGGAAGAAGTAGCACCTAGTACAGCATTTTTGCTCGAAAACCACCGAAAAACTGCTTCAAAAACTACCAGTTTTCGAGTGTTCAGTACCAGAAGAGTACCGAAAAACTGCTTCAAAAACTACCAGTTGTCGAGTGTTCAGTACCAGAAGAGCATACCACGGAAGAAGTAGCACCTAGTACAGCAATTTGGCTCGAAAACCACCGAAAAACTGCTTCAAAAACTACCAGTTTTCGAATGTATAATACCAGAAGAGCATACCACGGAAGAAGTAGCACCTAGTAGAGCAATTTGGCTCGAAAACCACCGAAAAACTGCTTCAAAAGCTACCAGTTTTCGTATGTATAGTACCAGAAGAGCATACCACGGAAGAAGTAGCACCTAGTACAGCAATTTTGCTCGAAAACCACCGAAAATCTGCTTCAAAAACTACCAGTTTTCGAGTGTTCAGTACTAGGAGAGCATACCACGGAAGATGTAGCACCTAGTACAGCAATTTCGCTCGAAAACCACCGAAAATCTGCTTCAAAAACTACCAGTTTTCGAGTGTTCAGTACCAGGAGAGCATACCACGGAAGAAGTAGCACCTAGTACAGCATTTTTGCTCGAAAACCACCGAAAAACTGCTTCAAAAACTACCAGTTTTCGAATGTATAGTACCAGGAGAGCATACCACGGAAGAAGTAGCACCTAGTACAGCAATTTGGCTCGAAAACCACCGAAAAACTGCTTCAAAAGCTACCAGTTTTCGAATGTATAGTACCAGAAGAGCATACCACGGAAGAAGTAGCACCTAGTACATCGATTTTTTTCGAAAACCACCGAAAAACTGATTCAAAAACTACCAGTTTTCGAGTGTTCAGTACCAAAAGAGCATACCACGGAAGAAGTTGCACCTAGTACAGCAATTTTGCTCGAAAACCACCGAAAATCTGCTTCAAAAACTACCAGTTTTCGAGTGTTCAGTACCAAAAGAGCATACCACGGAAGAAGTAGCACCTAGTACAGCAATTTTGCTCGAAAACCACCGAAAAACTGCTTCAAAAACTACCAGTTTTCGAGTGTTCAGTACCAGGAGAGCATACCACGGAAGAAGTAGCACCTAGTACAACAATTTTGCTCGAAAACCACCGAAAAACTGCTTCAAAAACTACCAGTTTTCGAGTGTTCAGTACCAGAAGAGCATACCTCGGAAGAAGTAGCACCTAGTACAAAAATTTTGCTCGAAAACCACCAAAAACTGCTTCAAAAACTACCAGTTTTCGAGTGTTCAGTACCAGAAGAGTACCGAAAAACTGCTTCAAAAACTACCAGTTGTCGAGTGTTCAGTACCAAAAGAGCATACCACGGAAGAAGTAGCACCTAGTACAGCAATTTGGCTCGAAAACCACCGAAAAACTGCTTCAAAAACTACCAGTTTTCGAATGTATAATACCAGAAGAGCATACCACGGAAGAAGTAGCACCTAGTACAGCAATTTGGCTCGAAAACCACCGAAAAACTGCTTCAAAAGCTACCAGTTTTCGAATGTATAGTACCAGAAGAGCATACCACGGAAGAAGTAGCACCTAGTACAGCAATTTTGCTCGAAAACCACCGAAAATCTGCTTCAAAAACTACCAGTTTTCGAGTGTTCAGTACCAAAAGAGCATACCACGGAAGAAGTAGCACCTAGTACAGCAATTTTGCTAGAAAACCACCGAAAAACTGCTTCAAAAACTACCAGTTTTCGAGTGTTCAGTACCAGGAGAGCATACCACGGAAGAAGTAGCACCTAGTACAACAATTTCGCTCGAAAACCACCGAAAAACTGCTTCAAAAACTACCAGTTTTCGAGTGTTCAGTACCAGGAGAGCATACCACGCAAGAAGTAGCACCTAGTACAGCAATTTTGCTCGAAAACCACCGAAAAACTGCTTCAAAAACTACCAGTTTTCGAGTGTTTATTACCAAAAGAGCATACCACGGAAGAAGTAGCACCTAGTACAACAAATTCGCTCGAAAACCACCGGAAATCTGCTTCAAAAACTACCAGTTTTCGAATGTATAGTACCAAGAGAGCATACCACGGAAGAAGTAGCACCTAGTACAACAATTTCGCTCGAAAACCACCGAAAAACTGCTTCAAAAACTACCAGTTTTCGAATGTATAGTACCAGGAGAGCATACCACGGAAGAAGTAGCACCTAGTACAGCAATTGTGCTCGAAAACCACCGAAAAAATGCTTCAAAAACTACCAGTTTTTGAATGTATAGTACCAAAAGAGCATACCACGGAAGAAGTAGCACCTAGTACAGCAATTTTGCTCGAAAACCACCGAAAAACTGCTTCAAAAACTACCATTTATCGAATGTTTAGTACCAGGAGAACATACCAAAGAAGAGGTAGCACCTAGTACAGCAATTTTGCTCGAAAACCACCGAAAAACTGCTTAAAATACTACCAGTTTTGGAATGTATAGTACCAGGAGAGCATACCACGGAAGAGGTAGCACCTTGTACAGCAATTTTGCTCGAAAACCACCGAAAACCTGCTTCAAAAACTACCAGTTTTCGAGTGTTCAGCACCAAAAGAGCATACCTCGAAAGAGGTAGCACCTAGTACAACAATTTCGCTCGAAAACCACCGAAAAACTGCTTTAAAAACTACCAGTTTTCGAATGTTTAGTACCAGGAGAGCATACCACAGAAGAGGTAGCACCTAGTACAGCAATTTTGCTCGAAAACCACCGAAAAACTGCTTCAAAAACTACCGGTTTTCGAATGAATAGTACCAGAAGAGCATGCCACGGAAGAAGTAGCACCTAGTACATCGATTTTTCTCGAAAACCACCGAAAAACTGCTTCAAAAACTACCCGTTTTGGAATGTATAGTACCAGAAGAGCATACCACGGAAGAAGTAGCACCTAGTACAGCAATTTGGCTCGAAAACCACCGAAAAACTGCTTCAAAAACTACCAGTTATCGAATGTTTAGTACCAGGAGAACATACCACAGAAGAGGTAGCACCTAGTACAGCAATTTTGCTCGAAAACCACCGAAAAACTGCTTAAAATACTACCAGTTTTGGAATGTATAGTACCAGGAGAGCATACCACGGAAGAGGTAGCACCTAGTACAGCAATTTTGCTCGAAAACCACCGAAAACCTGCTTCAAAAACTACCAGTTTTCGAGTGTTCAGCACCAGAAGAGCATACCTCGAAAGAAGTAGCACCTAGTACAACAATTTGGCTCGAAAACCACCGAAAAACTGCTTCAAAAACTACCAGTTTTCGAATGTATAGTACCAGAAGAGCATACCACGGAAGAAGTAGCACCTAGTACAGCAATTTTGCTCGAAAACCACCGAAAAACTGCTTCAAAAACTACCAGTTTTCGAATGTATAATACCAGAAGAGCATACCACAGAAGGAGTAGCACCTAGTACAGCAAGTTTGCTCGAAAACCACCGAAAATCTGCTTAAAAAACTATCAGTTTTCGAGTGTTCAGTACCAAAAGAGCATACCACGGAAGAGGTAGCACCTAGTACAGCAATTTTGCTCGAAAACCACCGAAAAACTGCTTCAAAAACTACCAGTTTTCGAATGAATAGTACCAGAAGAGCATACCACGGAAGAAGTAGCACCTAGTACATCGATTTTGCTCGAAAACCACCGAAAAACTGCTTCAAAAACTACCAGTTATCGAATGTTTAGTACCAGGAGAACATACCACAGAAGAGGTAGCACCTAGTACAGCAATTTTGCTCGAAAACCACCGAAAAACTTCTTAAAATACTACCAGTTTTGGAATGTATAGTACCAGGAGAGCATACCACGGAAGAGGTAGCACCTAGTACAGCAATTTGGCTCGAAAACCACCGAAAAACTGCTTCAAAAACTACCAGTTATCGAATGTTTAGTACCAGGAGAACATACCACAGAAGAGGTAGCACGTAGTACAGCAATTTTGCTCGAAAACCACCGAAAAACTGCTTAAAATACTACCAGTTTTGGAATGTATAGTACCAGGAGAGCATACCACGGAAGAGGTAGCACCTAGTACAGCAATTTTGCTCGAAAACCACCGAAAACCTGCTTCAAAAACTACCAGTTTTGGAATGTTTAGTACCAGGAGAGCATACCACGGAAGAGGTAGCACCTAGTACAGCAATTTTGCTCGAAAACCACCGAAAAACTGCTTCAAAAACTACCAGTTATCGAATGTTTAGTACCAGGAGAACATACCACAGAAGAGGTAGCACCTAGTACAGCAATTTTGCTCGAAAACCACCGAAAAACTGCTTAAAATACTACCAGTTTTGGAATGTATAGTACCAGGAGAGCATACCACGGAAGAGGTAGCACCTAGTACAGCAATTTTGCTCGAAAACCACCGAAAACCTGCTTCAAAAACTACCAGTTTTCGAGTGTTCAGCACCAGAAGAGCATACCTCGAAAGAAGTAGCACCTAGTACAACAATTTGGCTCGAAAACCACCGAAAAACTGCTTCAAAAACTACCAGTTATCGAATGTATAGTACCAGAAGAGCATACCACGGAAGAAGTAGCACCTAGTACAACAAATTCGCTCGAAAACCACCGAAAAACTGCTTCAAAAACTACCAGTTTTCAAATGTATAGTACCAAGAGAGCATACCACGGAAGAAGTAGCACCTAGTACAGCAATTGTGCTCGAAAACCACCGAAAAACTGCTTCAAAAACTACCAGTTTTGGAATGTTTAGTACCAGGAGAGCATACCACCGAAGAGGTGGCACCTAGTACAGCAATTTGGCTCGAAAACCACCGAAAACCTGCTTCAAAAACTACCAGTTTTCGAGTGTTCAGTACCAGAAGAGCATACCACGGAAGAGGTAGCACCTAGTACAGCAATTTTGCTCGAAAACCACCGATAAACTGCTTCAAAAACTACCAGTTTTCGAATGTACAGTACCAGGAGAGCATACCACGGAAGAAGTAGCACCTAGTACAGCAATTGTGCTCGAAAACCACCGAAAAACTGCTTCAAAAACTACCAGTTTTCGAGTGTTCAGTACCAGAAGAGCATACCACGGAAGAGGTAGCACCTAGTACAGCAATTTTGCTCGAAAACCACCGAAAAACTGCTTCAAAAACTACCAGTTTTCGAATGTATAGTACAAAGAGAGCATACCACGGAAGAAGTAGCACCTAGTACAGCAATTTTGCTCGAAAACCACCGAAAAACTGCTTCAAAAACTACCAGTTTTCGAATGTATAATACCAGAAGAGCATACCACGGAAGAAGTAGCACCTAGTACAGCAATTTTGCTCGAAAACCACCGAAAAACTGCTTCAAAATCTACCAGTTTTCGAATGTATAGTACCAGGAGAGCATACCACGGAAGAAATAGCACCTAGTACAACAATTTTGCTCGAAAACCACCGATAAACTGCTTCAAAAACTACCGGTTTTCGAAAGTATAGTACCAGGAGGGCATACCACGGAAGAGGTAGCACCTAGTACAACAATTTTGCTCGAAAACCACCGAAAAACTGCTTCAAAAACTACCAGTTTTCGAATGTATAGTACCAGAAGAGCATACCACGGAAGAGGTAGCACCTAGTACAGCAAGTTTGCTCAAAAACCACCGAAAAACTGCTTCAAAAACTACCAGTTTTTGAATGTATAGTACCAGAAGAGCATACCACGGAAGAAGTAGCACCAAGAACAGCAATTTTGCTCGAAAACCACCAAAAAACTGCTTCAAAAACTACCAGTTTTCGAATGTATAGTACCAGGAGAGCATACCACGGAAGAAGTAGCACCTAGTACAACAATTTTGCTCGAAAACCACCGAAAAACTGCTTCAAAAACTACCAGTTTTCGAATGTATAGTACCAGAAGAGCATACCACGGAAGAAGTAGCACCTTGTACAGCAATTTTGCTCGAAAACCACCGAAAAACTGCTTCAAAAACTACCAGTTTTCGAATGTATAGTACCAGGAGAGCATACCACGGAAAAGGTAGCACCTAGTACAGCAATTTTGCTCGAAAACCACCGAAAAACTGCTTCAAAAACTACCAGTTTTCGAGTGTTCAGTACCAGGAGAGCATACCACGGAAGAAGTAGCACCTAGTACAGCAACTTGGCTCGAAAACCACCGAAAAACTGCTTCAAAAACGACCAGTTTTCGAATGTATAGTATCAGAAGAGCATACCACGGAAGAGGTAGCACCTAGTACAGCAATTTTGCTCGAAAACCACCGATAAACTGCTCCAAAAACTACCAGTATTCGAGTGTTCAGTACCAGGAGAGCATACTACGGAAGAAGTAGCACCTAGTACAGCAATTTTGCTCGAAAACCACCGAAAAACTGCTTCAAAAACTACCAGTTTTTGAATGTTCGGCACCAGAAGAGCATACCACGGAAGAAGTAGCACCTAGTACAGCAATTTTGCTCGAAAACCACCGAAAAACTGCTTCAAAAACTACCAGTTTTCGAATGTATAGTACCAGAAGAGCATACCACGGAAGAAGTAGCACCTAGTACAGCAATTTTGCTCGAAAACCTCCGAAAATCTGCTTCAAAAGCTACCAGTTTTTGAATGTATAGTACCAGAAGAGCAAACCACGGAAGAAGTAGCACCTAGTACAGCAATTTTGCTCGAAAACCACCGAAAAACTGTTTCAAAAACTACCAGTTTTCGAATGTATAGTACCAAGAGAGCATACCACGGAAGACGTAGCACCTAGTACAGCAATTTGGCTCGAAAACCACCGAAAAACTGCTTCAAAAACTACCAGTTTTCGAATGTATAGTACCAGAAGAGCATACCACGGAAGAGGTAGCACCTAGTACAGCAATTTTGCTCGAAAACCACCAAAAAACTGCTTCAAAAACTACCAGTTTTTGAATGTATAATACCAGAAGAGCATACCACGGAAGAAGTAGCAGCTAGTACAGCAATTTTGCTCGAAAACCACCGAAAAACTGCTTCAAAAACTACCAGTTTTCGAATGTTTAGTACCAGGAGAGCATACCACGGAAGAAGTAGCACCTAGTACAGCAATTTTGCTCGAAAACCACCGAAAAACTGCTTCAAAAACTACCAGTTTTCGAATGCATAGTACCAGAAGTGCATACCACGGAAGAGGTAGCACCTAGTACAGCAATTTTGCTCGAAAACCACCGATAAACTGCTTCAAAAACTACCAGTTTTCGAATGTATAGTACCAGGAGAGCATACCACGGAAGAAGTAGCACCTAGTACAGCAATTTTGCTCGAAAACCACCAAAAAACTGCTTCAAAAACTACCAGTTTTCGAATGTTTAGTACCAAGAGAGCATGCCGCGGAAGAAGTAGCACCTAGTACAGCAATTTGGCTCGAAAACCACCGAAAAACTGCTTCAAAAACTACCAGTTTTCGGATGTATAGTACCAGGAGAGCATACCACCGAAGAGGTAGCACCTAGTACAGCAATTTGGCTCGAAAACCACCGAAAAACTGCTTCAAAAACTACCAGTTTTTGAATGTATAGTACCAGAAGAGCATACCACGGAAGAAGTAGCACCTAGTACAGCAATTTTGCTCGAAAACCACCGATAAACTGCTTCAAAAACTACCAGTTTTCGAATGTATAGTACCCGAAGAGCATACCACCGAAGAGGTGGCACCAAGTACAGCAATTTTGCTCGAAAACCACCAAAAAACTGCTTCAAAAACTACCAGTTTTCGAGTGTTCAGTACCAGAAGAGCATACCACGGAAGCAGTAGCACCTAGTACAACAATTTTGCTCGAAAACCACCGAAAAACTGCTTCAAAAACTACCAGTTTTCGAATGTATAGTACCCGAAGAGCAAACCACCGAAGAGGTAGCACCAAGAACAGCAATTTTGCTCGAAAACCACCAAAAAACTGCTTCAAAAACTACCAGTTTTCGAGTGTTAAGTACCAGGAGAGCATACCACGGAAGAAGTAGCACCTAGTACAGCAATTTTGCTCGAAAACCACCGAAAAACTGCTTCAAAAACTACCAGTTTTCGAATGTATAGTACCAGGAGGGCATACCACGGAAGAAGTAGCACCTAGTACAACAATTTTTTCTCGAAAACCACCGAAAAACTGCTTCAAAAACTACCAGTTTTCGAGTGTTCAGTACCAGGAGAGCATACCACGGAAGCAGTAGCACCTAGTACAACAATTTTGCTCGAAAACCACCGATAAACTGCTTCAAAAACTACCGGTTTTCGAAAGTATAGTACCAGGAGGGCATACTACGGAAGAGGTAGCACCTAGTACAACAATTTTGCTCGAAAACCACCGAAAAACTGCTTCAAAAACTACCAGTTTTCGAATGTATAGTACCAGAAGAGCATACCACGGAAGAGGTAGCACCTAGTACAGCAATTTTGCTCGAAAACCACCGAAAAACTGCTTCAAAAACTACCAGTTTTTGAATGTATAGTACCAGAAGAGCATACCACGGAAGAAGTAGCACCAAGAACAGCAATTTTGCTCGAAAACCACCAAAAAACTGCTTCAAAAACTACCAGTTTTCGAATGTATAGTACCAGGAGAGCATACCACGGAAGAAGTAGCACCTAGTACAACAATTTTGCTCGAAAACCACCGAAAAACTGCTTCAAAAACTACCAGTTTTCGAATGTATAGTACCAGAAGAGCATACCACGGAAGAGGTAGCACCTTGTACAGCAATTTTGCTCGAAAACCACCGAAAAACTGCTTCAAAAACTACCAGTTTTCGAATGTATAGTACCAGGAGAGCATACCACGGAAGAAGTAGCACCTAGTACAGCATTTTTGCTCGAAAACCACCGAAAAACTGCTTCAAAAACTACCAGTTTTCGAGTGTTCAGTACCAGAAGAGTACCGAAAAACTGCTTCAAAAACTACCAGTTGTCGAGTGTTCAGTACCAGAAGAGCATACCACGGAAGAAGTAGCACCTAGTACAGCAATTTGGCTCGAAAACCACCGAAAAACTGCTTCAAAAACTACCAGTTTTCGAATGTATAATACCAGAAGAGCATACCACGGAAGAAGTAGCACCTAGTACAGCAATTTGGCTCGAAAACCACCGAAAAACTGCTTCAAAAGCTACCAGTTTTCGTATGTATAGTACCAGAAGAGCATACCACGGAAGAAGTAGCACCTAGTACAGCAATTTTGCTCGAAAACCACCGAAAATCTGCTTCAAAAACTACCAGTTTTCGAGTGTTCAGTACCAGGAGAGCATACCACGGAAGATGTAGCACCTAGTACAGCAATTTCGCTCGAAAACCACCGAAAATCTGCTTCAAAAACTACCAGTTTTCGAGTGTTCAGTACCAGGAGAGCATACCACGGAAGAAGTAGCACCTAGTACAGCATTTTTGCTCGAAAACCACCGAAAAACTGCTTCAAAAACTACCAGTTTTCGAATGTATAGTACCAGGAGAGCATACCACGGAAGAAGTAGCACCTAGTACAGCAATTTGGCTCGAAAACCACCGAAAAACTGCTTCAAAAGCTACCAGTTTTCGAATGTATAGTACCAGAAGAGCATACCACGGAAGAAGTAGCACCTAGTACATCGATTTTTTTCGAAAACCACCGAAAAACTGATTCAAAAACTACCAGTTTTCGAGTGTTCAGTACCAAAAGAGCATACCACGGAAGAAGTTGCACCTAGTACAGCAATTTTGCTCGAAAACCACCGAAAATCTGCTTCAAAAACTACCAGTTTTCGAGTGTTCAGTACCAAAAGAGCATACCACGGAAGAAGTAGCACCTAGTACAGCAATTTTGCTCGAAAACCACCGAAAAACTGCTTCAAAAACTACCAGTTTTCGAGTGTTCAGTACCAGGAGAGCATACCACGGAAGAAGTAGCACCTAGTACAACAATTTTGCTCGAAAACCACCGAAAAACTGCTTCAAAAACTACCAGTTTTCGAGTGTTCAGTACCAGAAGAGCATACCTCGGAAGAAGTAGCACCTAGTACAAAAATTTTGCTCGAAAACCACCAAAAACTGCTTCAAAAACTACCAGTTTTCGAGTGTTTATTACCAAGAGAGCATACCACGGAAGAAGTAGCACCTAGTACAGCAATTTTGCTCGAAAACCACCGAAAAACTGCTTCAAAAACTACCAGTTTTCGAGTGTTCAGTACTAGAAGAGCATACCACGGAAGAAGTAGCACCTAGTACATCGATTTTTCTCGAAAACCACCGAAAAACTGCTTCAAAAACTACCAGTTTTCGAATGTATAGTACCAGAAGAGCATACCACAGAAGAAGTAGCACCTAGTACAGCAATTTTGCTCGAAAACCACCGAAAAACTGCTTCAAAAACTACCAGTTTTGGAATGTATAGTACCAAAAGAGCATACCACGGAAGAAGTAGCACCTAGTACAACAAATTCGCTCGAAAACCACCGGAAATCTGCTTCAAAAACTACCAGTTTTCGAATGTATAGTACCAAGAGAGCATACCACGGAAGAAGTAGCACCTAGTACAACAATTTCGCTCGAAAACCACCGAAAAACTGCTTCAAAAACTACCAGTTTTCGAATGTATAGTACCAGGAGAGCATACCACGGAAGAAGTAGCACCTAGTACAGCAATTGTGCTCGAAAACCACCGAAAAAATGCTTCAAAAACTACCAGTTTTTGAATGTATAGTACCAAAAGAGCATACCACGGAAGAAGTAGCACCTAGTACAGCAATTTTGCTCGAAAACCACCGAAAAACTGCTTCAAAAACTACCATTTATCGAATGTTTAGTACCAGGAGAACATACCAAAGAAGAGGTAGCACCTAGTACAGCAATTTTGCTCGAAAACCACCGAAAAACTGCTTAAAATACTACCAGTTTTGGAATGTATAGTACCAGGAGAGCATACCACGGAAGAGGTAGCACCTTGTACAGCAATTTTGCTCGAAAACCACCGAAAACCTGCTTCAAAAACTACCAGTTTTCGAGTGTTCAGCACCAAAAGAGCATACCTCGAAAGAGGTAGCACCTAGTACAACAATTTCGCTCGAAAACCACCGAAAAACTGCTTCAAAAACTACCAGTTTTCGAATGTTTAGTACCAGGAGAGCATACCACAGAAGAGGTAGCACCTAGTACAGCAATTTTGCTCGAAAACCACCGAAAAACTGCTTTAAAAACTACCAGTTTTCGAATGAATAGTACCAGAAGAGCATGCCACGGAAGAAGTAGCACCTAGTACATCGATTTTGCTCGAAAACCACCGAAAAACTGCTTCAAAAACTACCCGTTTTGGAATGTATAGTACCAGAAGAGCATACCACGGAAGAAGTAGCACCTAGTACAGCAATTTGGCTCGAAAACCACCGAAAAACTGCTTCAAAAACTACCAGTTATCGAATGTTTAGTACCAGGAGAACATACCACAGAAGAGGTAGCACCTAGTACAGCAATTTTGCTCGAAAACCACCGAAAAACTGCTTAAAATACTACCAGTTTTGGAATGTATAGTACCAGGAGAGCATACCACGGAAGAGGTAGCACCTAGTACAGCAATTTTGCTCGAAAACCACCGAAAACCTGCTTCAAAAACTACCAGTTTTCGAGTGTTCAGCACCAGAAGAGCATACCTCGAAAGAAGTAGCACCTAGTACAACAATTTGGCTCGAAAACCACCGAAAAACTGCTTCAAAAACTACCAGTTTTCGAATGTATAGTACCAGAAGAGCATACCACGGAAGAAGTAGCACCTAGTACAGCAATTTTGCTCGAAAACCACCGAAAAACTGCTTCAAAAACTACCAGTTTTCGAATGTATAATACCAGAAGAGCATACCACAGAAGGAGTAGCACCTAGTACAGCAAGTTTGCTCGAAAACCACCGAAAATCTGCTTAAAAAACTATCAGTTTTCGAGTGTTCAGTACCAAAAGAGCATACCACGGAAGAGGTAGCACCTAGTACAGCAATTTTGCTCGAAAACCACCGAAAAACTGCTTCAAAAACTACCAGTTTTCGAATGAATAGTACCAGAAGAGCATACCACGGAAGAAGTAGCACCTAGTACATCGATTTTGCTCGAAAACCACCGAAAAACTGCTTCAAAAACTACCAGTTATCGAATGTTTAGTACCAGGAGAACATACCACAGAAGAGGTAGCACCTAGTACAGCAATTTTGCTCGAAAACCACCGAAAAACTGCTTAAAATACTACCTGTTTTAATGTATAGTACCAGGAGAGCATACCACGGAAAAGGTAGCACCTAGTACAGCAATTTGGCTCGAAAACCACCGAAAAACTGCTTCAAAAACTACCAGTTATCGAATGTTTAGTACCAGGAGAACATACCACAGAAGAGGTAGCACCTAGTACAGCAATTTTGCTCGAAAACCACCGAAAAACTGCTTAAAATACTACCAGTTTTGGAATGTATAGTACCAGGAGAGCATACCACGGAAGAAATAGCACCTAGTACAGCAATTTTGCTCGAAAACCACCGAAAACCTGCTTCAAAAACTACCAGTTTTGGAATGTTTAGTACCAGGAGAGCATACCACGGAAGAGGTAGCACCTAGTACAGCAATTTGGCTCGAAAACCACCGAAAAACTGCTTCAAAAACTACCAGTTATCGAATGTTTAGTACCAGGAGAACATACCACAGAAGAGGTAGCACCTAGTACAGCAATTTTGCTCGAAAACCACCGAAAAACTGCTTAAAATACTACCAGTTTTGGAATGTATAGTACCAGGAGAGCATACCACGGAAGAGGTAGCACCTAGTACAGCAATTTTGCTCGAAAACCACCGAAAACCTGCTTCAAAAACTACCAGTTTTCGAGTGTTCAGCACCAGAAGAGCATACCTCGAAAGAAGTAGCACCTAGTACAACAATTTGGCTCGAAAACCACCGAAAAACTGCTTCAAAAACTACCAGTTTTCGAATGTATAGTACCAGAAGAGCATACCACGGAAGAAGTAGCACCTAGTACAACAAATTCGCTCGAAAACCACCGAAAAACTGCTTCAAAAACTACCAGTTTTCAAATGTATAGTACCAAGAGAGCATACCACGGAAGAAGTAGCACCTAGTACAGCAATTGTGCTCGAAAACCACCGAAAAACTGCTTCAAAAACTACCAGTTTTGGAATGTTTAGTACCAGGAGAGCATACCACCGAAGAGGTGGCACCTAGTACAGCAATTTGGCTCGAAAACCACCGAAAACCTGCTTCAAAAACTACCAGTTTTCGAGTGTTCAGTACCAGAAGAGCATACCACGGAAGAGGTAGCACCTAGTACAGCAATTTTGCTCGAAAACCACCGAAAAACTGCTTCAAAAACTACCAGTTTTCGAATGTACAGTACCAGGAGAGCATACCACGGAAGAAGTAGCACCTAGTACAGCAATTGTGCTCGAAAACCACCGAAAAACTGCTTCAAAAACTACCAGTTTTCGAGTGTTCAGTACCAGAAGAGCATACCGCGGAAGAGGTAGCACCTAGTACAGCAATTTTGCTCGAAAACCACCGAAAAACTGCTTCAAAAACTACCAGTTTTCGAATGTATAGTACAAAGAGAGCATACCACGGAAGAAGTAGCACCTAGTACAGCAATTTTGCTCGAAAACCACCGAAAAACTGCTTCAAAAACTACCAGTTTTCGAATGTATAATACCAGAAGAGCATACCACGGAAGAAGTAGCACCTAGTACAGCAATTTTGCTCGAAAACCACCGAAAAACTGCTTCAAAAACTACCAGTTTTCGAATGTATAGTACCAGGAGAGCATACCACGGAAGAAATAGCACCTAGTACAACAATTTTGCTCGAAAACCACCGATAAACTGCTTCAAAAACTACCGGTTTTCGAAAGTATAGTACCAGGAGGGCATACCACGGAAGAGGTAGCACCTAGTACAACAATTTTGCTCGAAAACCACCGATAAACTGCTTCAAAAACTACCAGTTTTCGAATGTATAGTACCAGAAGAGCATACCACGGAAGAGGTAGCACCTAGTACAGCAAGTTTGCTCAAAAACCACCGAAAAACTGCTTCAAAAACTACCAGTTTTTGAATGTATAGTACCAGAAGAGCATACCACGGAAGAAGTAGCACCAAGAACAGCAATTTTGCTCGAAAACCACCAAAAAACTGCTTCAAAAACTACCAGTTTTCGAATGTATAGTACCAGGAGAGCATACCACGGAAGAAGTAGCACCTAGTACAACAATTTTGCTCGAAAACCACCGAAAAACTGCTTCAAAAACTACCAGTTTTCGAATGTATAGTACCAGAAGAGCATACCACGGAAGAGGTAGCACCTTGTACAGCAATTTTGCTCGAAAACCACCGAAAAACTGCTTCAAAAACTACCAGTTTTCGAATGTATAGTACCAGGAGAGCATACCACGGAAAAGGTAGCACCTAGTACAGCAATTTTGCTCGAAAAACCACCGATAAACTGCTTCAAAAACTACCAGTATTCGAGTGTTCAGTACCAGGAGAGCATACCACGGAAGAGGTAGCACCTAGTACAGCAACTTGGCTCGAAAACCACCGAAAAACTGCTTCAAAAACGACCAGTTTTCGAATGTATAGTATCAGAAGAGCATACCACGGAAGAGGTAGCACCTAGTACAGCAATTTTGCTCGAAAACCACCGATAAACTGCTCCAAAAACTACCAGTATTCGAGTGTTCAGTACCAGGAGAGCATACTACGGAAGAGGTAGCACCTAGTACAGCAATTTTGCTCGAAAACCACCGAAAAACTGCTTCAAAAACTACCAGTTTTTGAATGTTCGGCACCAGAAGAGCATACCACGGAAGAAGTAGCACCTAGTACAGCAATTTTGCTCGAAAACCACCGAAAAAACTGCTTCAAAAACTACCAGTTTTCGAATGTATAGTACCAGAAGAGCATACCACGGAAGAAGTAGCACCTAGTACAGCAATTTTGCTCGAAAACCTCCGAAAATCTGCTTCAAAAGCTACCAGTTTTTGAATGTATAGTACCAGAAGAGCAAACCACGGAAGAAGTAGCACCTAGTACAGCAATTTTGCTCGAAAACCACCGAAAAACTGTTTCAAAAACTACCAGTTTTCGAATGTATAGTACCAAGAGAGCATACCACGGAAGACGTAGCACCTAGTACAGCAATTTGGCTCGAAAACCACCGAAAAACTGCTTCAAAAACTACCAGTTTTCGAATGTATAGTACCAGAAGAGCATACCACGGAAGAGGTAGCACCTAGTACAGCAATTTTGCTCGAAAACCACCAAAAAACTGCTTCAAAAACTACCAGTTTTTGAATGTATAATACCAGAAGAGCATACCACGGAAGAAGTAGCACCTAGTACAGCAATTTTGCTCGAAAACCACCGAAAAACTGCTTCAAAAACTACCAGTTTTCGAATGTTTAGTACCAGGAGAGCATACCACGGAAGAAGTAGCACCTAGTACAGCAATTTTGCTCGAAAACCACCGAAAAACTGCTTCAAAAACTACCAGTTTTCGAATGCATAGTACCAGAAGTGCATACCACGGAAGAGGTAGCACCTAGTACAGCAATTTTGCTCAAAAACCACCGATAAACTGCTTCAAAAACTACCAGTTTTCGAATGTATAGTACCAGGAGAGCATACCACGGAAGAAGTAGCACCTAGTACAGCAATTTTGCTCGAAAACCACCAAAAAACTGCTTCAAAAACTACCAGTTTTCGAATGTTTAGTACCAAGAGAGCATGCCGCGGAAGAAGTAGCACCTAGTACAGCAATTTGGCTCGAAAACCACCGAAAAACTGCTTCAAAAACTACCAGTTTTCGGATGTATAGTACCAGAAGAGCATACCACCGAACAGGTAGCACCTAGTACAGCAATTTGGCTCGAAAACCACCGAAAAACTGCTTCAAAAACTACCAGTTTTTGAATGTATAGTACCAGAAGAGCATACCACGGAAGAAGTAGCACCTAGTACAGCAATTTTGCTCGAAAACCACCGATAAACTGCTTCAAAAACTACCAGTTTTCGAATGTATAGTACCCGAAGAGCATACCACCGAAGAGGTGGCACCAAGTACAGCAATTTTGCTCGAAAACCACCAAAAAACTGCTTCAAAAACTACCAGTTTTCGAGTGTTCAGTACCAGAAGAGCATACCACGGAAGCAGTAGCACCTAGTACAACAATTTTGCTCGAAAACCACCGAAAAACTGCTTAAAAAACTACCAGTTTTCGAATGTATAGTACCCGAAGAGCAAACCACCGAAGAGGTAGCACCAAGAACAGCAATTTTGCTCGAAAACCACCAAAAAACTGCTTCAAAAACTACCAGTTTTCGAGTGTCAAGTACCAGGAGAGCATACCACGGAAGAAATAGCACCTAGTACAGCAATTTTGCTCGAAAACCACCGAAAAACTGCTTCAAAAACTACCAGTTTTCGAATGTATAGTACCAGGAGGGCATACCACGGAAGAAGTAGCACCTAGTACAACAATTTTTTCTCGAAAACCACCGAAAAACTGCTTCAAAAACTACCAGTTTTCGAGTGTTCAGTACCAGGAGAGCATACCACGGAAGCAGTAGCACCTAGTACAACAATTTTGCTCGAAAACCACCGATAAACTGCTTCAAAAACTACCGGTTTTCGAAAGTATAGTACCAGGAGGGCATACTACGGAAGAGGTAGCACCTAGTACAACAATTTTGCTCGAAAACCACCGAAAAACTGCTTCAAAAACTACCAGTTTTCGAATGTATAGTACCAGAAGAGCATACCACGGAAAAGGTAGCACCTAGTACAGCAATTTTGCTCGAAAACCACCGAAAAACTGCTTCAAAAACTACCAGTATTCGAGTGTTCAGTACCAGGAGAGCATACCACGGAAGAAGTAGCACCTAGTACAGCAACTTGGCTCGAAAACCACCGAAAAACTGCTTCAAAAACTACCAGTTTTCGGATGTATAGTACCAGAAGAGCATACCACCGAAGAGGTAGCACCTAGTACAGCAATTTGGCTCGAAAACCACCGAAAAACTGCTTCAAAAACTACCAGTTTTCGAATGTATAGTACCAAGAGAGCATACCACGGAAGACGTAGCACCTAGTACAGCAATTTGGCTCGAAAACCACCGAAAAACTGCTTCAAAAACTACCAGTTTTTGAATGTATAGTACCAGAAGAACATACCACGGAAGAAGTAGCACCAAGAACAGCAATTTTGCTCGAAAACCACCAAAAAACTGCTTCAAAAACTACCAGTTTTCGAATGTATAGTACCAGGAGAGCATACCACGGAAGAAGTAGCACCTAGTACAACAATTTTGCTCGAAAACCACCGAAAAACTGCTTCAAAAACTACCAGTTTTCGAATGTATAGTACCAGAAGAGCATACCACGGAAGAGGTAGCACCTTGTACAGCAATTTTGCTCGAAAACCACCGAAAAACTGCTTCAAAAACTACCAGTTTTCGAATGTATAGTACCAGGAGAGCATACCACGGAAAAGGTAGCACCTAGTACAGCAATTTTGCTCGAAAACCACCGAAAAACTGCTTCAAAAACTACCAGTATTCGAGTGTTCAGTACCAGGAGAGCATACCACGGAAGAAGTAGCACCTAGTACAGCAACTTGGCTCGAAAACCACCGAAAAACTGCTTCAAAAACTACCAGTTTTCGAATGTATAGTATCAGAAGAGCATACCACGGAAGAGGTAGCACCTAGTACAGCAATTTTGCTCGAAAACCACCGAAAAACTGCTTCAAAAACTACCAGTTTTCGAATGTATAGTACCAAGAGAGCATACCACGGAAGACGTAGCACCTAGTACAGCAATTTTGCTCGAAAACCACCGAAAAACTGCTTCAAAAACTACCAGTTTTTAAAAATTCGGTACCAGAAGAGCATACCACGGAAGAAGTAGCACCTGGTACAACAATTTGGCTCGAAAACCACCGAAAAACTGCTTCAAAAACTACCAGTTTTCAAGTGTTCAGTACCAGGAGAGCATACCACGGAAGAGGTAGCACCTAGTACAGCAATTTTGCTCGAAAACCACCGAAAACTGCTTCAAAAACTACCAGTTTTCGAATGTACAGTACCAAGAGAGCATACCACGGAATAGGTAGCTTCTAGTACAGCAATTTTGCTCGAAAACCACCGAAAAACTGCTTCAAAAACTACCAGTTTTTGAGTGTTCATTACCAGGAGAGCATACCACGGAAGAAGTAGCACCTAGTACAGCAATTTGGCTCGAAAACCACCGAAAAACTGCTTCAAAAACTACCAGTTTTCGAATGTATAGTACCAGAAGAGCATACCACGGAAGAGGTAGCACCTAGTACAACAATTTTGCTCGAAAACCACCGAAAAACTGCTTCAAAAACTACCAGTTTTTGAATGTATAGTACCAGGAGAGCATACCACGGAAGAAGTAGCACCTAGTACAGCAATTTTGCTCGTAAAACACCGAAAAACTGCTTCAAAAACTACCAGTTTTCGAATGTATAGTACCAGGAGAGCATACCACGGAAGAAGTAGCACCTAGTACAACAATTTTGCTCGAAAACCACCGAAAAACTGCTTCAAAAACTACCAGTTTTCGAATGTATAGTACCAGAAGAGCATACCACGGAAGAGGTAGCACCTAGTACAGCAATTTTGCTCGAAAACCACCGAAAAACTGCTTCAAAAACTACCAGTTTTCGAATGTATAGTACCAGGAGAGCATACCACGGAAGAGGTAGCACCTAGTACAGCAATTTTGCTCGAAAACCACCGATAAACTGCTTCAAAAACTATCAGTATTCGAGTGTTCAGTACCAGGAGAGCATACCACGGAAGAAGTAGCACCTAGTACAGCAATTTGGCTCGAAAACCACCGAAAAACTGCTTCAAAAACTACCAGTTTTCGAATGTATAGTACCCGAAGAGCATACCACGGAAGAGGTAGCACCTAGTACAGCAATTTTGCTCGAAAACCACCAAAAAACTGCTTCAAAAACTACCAGTTTTCGAATGTATAGTACCAGGAGAGCATACCACGGAAGAAGTAGCACCTAGTACAGCAATTTTGCTCGAAAACCACCAAAAAACTGCTTCAAAAACTACCAGTCTTCGAATGTATAGTACCAGAAGAGCATACCACGGAAGAAGTAACACCTAGTACAGCAATTTGGCTCGAAAACCACCGAAAATCTGCTTCAAAAACTTCCAGTTTTCGAATGTATAGCACCAGAAGAGCATATCACGGAGGAAGTAGCACCTAGTACAGCAATTTTGCTCGAAAACCACCGAAAAACTGCTTTAAAAACTTCAAGTTTTCGAGTGTTCAGTACCAGGAGAGCATACCACGGAAGAAGTAGCACCTAGTACAACAATTTTGCTCGAAAACCACCGAAAAACTGCTTCAAAAACTACCAGTTTTCGAATGTATAGTACCAGGAGAGCATACCACGGAAGAAGTAGCACCTAGTACAGCAATTTGGCTCGAAAACCACCGAAAAACTGCTTCAAAAACTACCGGTTTTTGAATATTCGGCACCAGAAGAGCATACCACGGAAGAAGTAGCACCTAGTACAGCAATTTTGCTCGAAAACCACCGAAAAACTGCTTCAAAAACTACCAGTTTTTGAATGTATAGTACGAGGAGAGCATACTACGGAAGAAGTATCACCTAGTACAGCAATTTTGCTCGTAAAACACCGAAAAACTGCTTCAAAAACTACCAGTTTTCGAATGTATAGTACCAGGAGAGCATACCACGGAAGAAGTAGCACCTAGTACAACAATTTTGCTCGAAAACCACCGAAAAACTGCTTCAAAAACTACCAGTTTTCGAATGTATAGTACCAGAAGAGCATACCACGGAAGAGGTAGCACCTAGTACAGCAATTTTGCTCGAAAACCACCGAAAAACTGCTTCAAAAACTACCAGTTTTCGAATGTATAGTACCAGGAGAGCATACCACGGAAGAGGTAGCACCTAGTACAGCAATTTTGCTCGAAAACCACCGATAAACTGCTTCAAAAACTACCAGTTTTCGAATGTATAGTACCAGGAGAGCATACCACGGAAGAGGTAGCACCTAGTACAGCAATTTTGCTCGAAAACCACCAAAAAACTGCTTCAAAAACTACCAGTTTTCGAATGTATAGTACCAGGAGAGCATACCACGGAAGAAGTAGCACCTAGTACAGCAATTTTGCTCGAAAACCACCAAAAAACTGCTTCAAAAACTACCAGTTTTCGAATGTATAGTACCAGGAGAGCATACCACGGAAGAAGTAGCACCTAGTACAGCAATTTTGCTCGAAAACCACCAAAAAACTGCTTCAAAAACTACCAGTTTTCGAATGTACAGTACCAAGAGAGCATGCCGCGGAAGAAGTAGCACCTAGTACAGCAATTTGGCTCGAAAACCACCGAAAAACTGCTTCAAAAACTACCAGTTTTCGAATGTATAGTACCAGAAGAGCATACCACCGAAGAGGAAGCACCTAGTACAGCAATTTTGCTCGAAAACCACCGAAAAACTGCTTCAAAAACTACCAGTTTTCGAATGTATAGTACCAGAAGAGCATACCACGGAAGAGGTAGCACCTAGTACAGCAATTTTGCTCGAAAACCACCGAAAACCTGCTTCAAAAACTACCAGTATTCGAGTGTTCAGTACCAGGAGAGCATACCACGGAAGAGGTAGCACTTAGTACAGCAATTTGGCTCGAAAACCACCGAAAAACTGCTTCAAAAACTACCAGTTTTCGAATGTATAGTACCAGAAGAGCATACCACGGAAGAGGTAGCACCTAGTACAGCAATTTTGCTCGAAAACCACCGAAAACCTGCTTCAAAAACTACCAGTATTCGAGTGTTCAGTACCAGGAGAGCATACCACGGAAGAGGTAGCACCTAGTACAGCAATTTGGCTCGAAAACCACCGAAAAACTGCTTCAAAAACTACCGGTTTTTGAATATTCGGCACCAGAAGAGCATACCACGGAAGAAGTAGCACCTAGTACAGTAATTTTGCTCGAAAACCACCGAAAAACTGCTTCAAAAACTACCAGTTTTTGAATGTATAGTACGAGGAGAGCATACTACGGAAGAAGTATCACCTAGTACAGCAATTTTGCTCGTAAAACACCGAAAAACTGCTTCAAAAACTACCAGTTTTCGAATGTATAGTACCAGGAGAGCATACCACGGAAGAAGTAGCACCTAGTACAACAATTTTGCTCGAAAACCACCGAAAAACTGCTTCAAAAACTACCAGTTTTCGAATGTATAGTACCCGAAGAGCATACCACCGAAGAGGTGGCACCAAGTACAGCAATTTTGCTCGAAAACCACCAAAAAACTGCTTCAAAACCTACCAGTTTTCGAGTGTTCAGTACCAGGAGAGCATACCACGGAAGAAGTAGCACCTAGTACAGCAATTTGGCTCGAAAACCACCGAAAAACTGCTTCAAAAACTACCAGTTTTCGAATGTATAGTACCCGAAGAGCATACCACGGAAGAGGTAGCACCTAGTACAGCAATTTTGCTCGAAAACCACCGAAAAACTGCTTCAAAAACTACCAGTTTTCGAATGTATAGTACCAGGAGAGCATACCACGGAAGAAGTAGCACCTAGTACAGCAATTTTGCTCGAAAACCACCAAAAAACTGCTTCAAAAACTACCAGTTTTCGAATGTATAGTACCAGGAGAGCATACCACGGAAGAAGTAGCACCTAGTACAGCAATTTTGCTCGAAAACCACCAAAAAACTGCTTCAAAAACTACCAGTTTTCGAATGTACAGTACCAAGAGAGCATGCCGCGGAAGAAGTAGCACCTAGTACAGCAATTTGGCTCGAAAACCACCGAAAAACTGCTTCAAAAACTACCAGTTTTCGAATGTATAGTACCAGAAGAGCATACCACCGAAGAGGAAGCACCTAGTACAGCAATTTTGCTCGAAAACCACCGAAAAACTGCTTCAAAAACTACCAGTTTTCGAATGTATAGTACCAGAAGAGCATACCACGGAAGAGGTAGCACCTAGTACAGCAATTTTGCTCGAAAACCACCGAAAACCTGCTTCAAAAACTACCAGTATTCGAGTGTTCAGTACCAGGAGAGCATACCACGGAAGAGGTAGCACTTAGTACAGCAATTTGGCTCGAAAACCACCGAAAAACTGCTTCAAAAACTACCAGTTTTCGAATGTATAGTACCCGAAGAGCATACCACGGAAGAGGTAGCACCTAGTACAGCAATTTTGCTCGAAAACCACCGAAAAACTGCTTCAAAAACTACCAGTTTTCGAATGTATAGTACCAGGAGAGCATACCACGGAAGAAGTAGCACCTAGTACAGCAATTTTGCTCGAAAACCACCGAAAAACTGCTTCAAAAACTACCAGTTTTCGAATGTACAGTACCAAGAGAGCATGCCGCGGAAGAAGTAGCACCTAGTACAGCAAATTTGCTCGAAAACCACCGAAAAACTGCTTCAAAAACTACCAGTTTTCGAATGTATAGTACCAGAAGAGCATACCACCGAAGAGGAAGCACCTAGTACAGCAATTTTGCTCGAAAACCACCGAAAAACTGCTTCAAAAACTACCAGTTTTCGAATGTATAGTACCAGGAGAGCATACCACGGAAGAAGTAGCACCTAGTACAGCAATTTTGCTCGAAAACCACCGATAAACTGCTTCAAAAACTACCAGTTTTCGAATGTATAGTACCCGAAGAGCATACCACCGAAGAGGTAGCACCAAGTACAGCAATTTTGCTCGAAAACCACCAAAAAACTGCTTCAAAACCTACCAGTTTTTGAGTGTTCAGTACCAGAAGAGCATACCACGGAAGCAGTAGCACCTAGCACAACAATTTTGCTCAAAAACCACCGAAAAACTGCTTAAAAACCTACCAGTTTTCGAATGTATAGTACCCGAAGAGCATACCACCGAAGAGGTGGCACCAAGTACAGCAATTTTGCTCGAAAACCACCGAAAAACTGCTTCAAAAACTACCAGTTTTCGAATGTATAGTACCAGGAGGGCATACCACGGAAGAAGTAGCACCTAGTACAACAATTTTTTCTCGAAAACCACCGAAAAACTGCTTCAAAAACTACCAGTTTTCGAGTGTTCAGTACCATAAGAGCATACCACGGAAGCAGTAGCACCTAGTACAACAATTTTGCTCGAAAACCACCGAAAAACTGCTTCAAAAACTACCAGTTTTCGAATGTATAGTACCAGGAGGGCATACCACGGAAGAAGTAGCACCTAGTACAACAATTTTTTCTCGAAAACCACCGAAAAACTGCTTCAAAAACTACCAGTTTTCGAGTGTTCAGCACCAGAAGAGCATACCTCGAAAGAGGTAGCACCTAGTACAACAATTTTGCTCGAAAACCACCGATAAACTGCTTCAAAAACTACCAGTTTTCGAATGTATAGTACCAGGAGGGCATACCACGGAAGAAGTAGCACCTAGTACAACAATTTTTTCTCGAAAACCACCGAAAAACTGCTTCAAAAACTACCAGTTTTCGAGTGTTCAGCACCAGAAGAGCATACCTCCAAAGAGGTAACACCTAGTACAACAATTTTGCTCGAAAACCACCGAAAAACTGCTTCAAAAACTACCAGTTTTCGAATGTATAGTACCAGGAGGGCATACCACGGAAGAAGTAGCACCTAGTACAACAATTTTTTCTCGAAAACCACCGAAAAACTGCTTCAAAAACTACCAGTTTTCGAGTGTTCAGTACCATAAGAGCATACCACGGAAGCAGTAGCACCTAGTAAAACAATTTTGCTCGAAAACCACCGAAAAACTGCTTAAAAAACTACCAGTTTTCGAATGTATAGTACCCGAAGAGCATACCACCGAAGAGGTGGCACCAAGTACAGCAATTTTGCTCGAAAACCACCAAAAAACTGTTTCAAAAACTACCAGTTTTCGAGTGTTCAGTACCAGAAGAGCATACCACGGAAGAAGTATTACTTGGTACAACAATTTTGCTCGAAAACCACCGAAAAACTGCTTCAAAAACTACCAGTTTACGAATGTATAGTACCAGAAGAGCATACCACGGAAGAAGTAGCACCTAGTACAGCAATTTTGCTCGAAAACCACCGAAAAACTGCTTCAAAAACTACCAGTTTTTGAATGTATAGTACCAGAAGAGCATACCACGGAAGAAGTAGCACCTAGTACAGCAATTTTGCTCGAAAACCACCGATAAACTGCTTCAAAAACTACCAGTTTTCGAATGTATAGTACCAGGAGGGCATACCACGGAAGAGGTAGCACCTAGTACAGCAATTTTGCTCGCAAACCACCGAAAAACTGCTTCAAAAACTACCAGTTTTCGAGTGTTCAGTACCATAAGAGCATACCACGGAAGCAGTAGCACCTAGTACAGCAATTTGGCTTGAAAACCACCGAAAAACTGTTTCAAAAACTACCAGTTTTCGAATGTATAGTACCCGAAGGGCATACCACCGAAGAGGTGGCGCCAAGTACAGCAATTTTGCTCGAAAACCACCAAAAAACTGCTTCAAAAACTACCAGTTTTCGAGTGTTCAGTACCAGAAGAGCATACCACGGAAGAAGTATTACTTGGTACAACAATTTTGCTCGAAAACCACCGAAAAACTGCTTCAAAAACTACCAGTTTTTGAATATTCGGCACCAGAAGAGCATACCACGGAAGAAGTAGCACCTACTACAGTAATTTTGCTCGAAAACCACCGAAAAACTGCTTCAAAAACTACCAGTTTTCGAATGTATAGTACCAGGAGAGCATACCACGGAAGAAGTATCACCTAGTACAGCAATTTTGCTCGAAAACCACCGAAAAACTGCTTCAAAAACTACCAGTTTTCGAATTTACAGTACCAAGAGAGCATACCACGGAAGAAGTAGCACCTAGTACAGCAATTTTGCTCGAAAACCACCGAAAAACTGCTTCAAAAACTACCAGTTTTTGAATGTATAGTACCAGGAGAGCATACCACGGAAGAAGTAGCACCTAGTACAACAATTTTGCTCGAAAACCACCGAAAAACTGCTTAAAAAACTACCAGTTTTCGAATGTATAGTACCAGGAGAGCATACCACGGAAGAGGTAGCACCTAGTACAGCAATTTTGCTCGAAAACCACCGATAAACTGCTTCAAAATCTACCAGTATTCGAGTGTTCAGTACCAGGAGAGCATACCACGGAAGAAGTAGCACCTAGTATAGCAATTTGGCTCGAAAACCACCGAAAAACTTCTTCAAAAACTACCAGTTTTCGAATGTATAGTACCAGAAGAGCATACCACGGCAGAGGTAGCACCTAGTACAGCAATTTTGCTCGAAAACCACCGAAAAACTGCTTCAAAAACTACCAGTTTTCGAATGTATAGTACCAAGAGAGCATACCACGGAAGACGTAGCACCTAGTACAGCAATTTTGCTCGAAAACCACCGAAAAACTGCTTCAAAAACTACCAGTTTTCGAATGTATAGTACCAGAAGAGCATACCACGGAAGAGGTAGCACCTAGTACAGCAATTTTGCTCGAAAACCACCAAAAAACTGCTTCAAAAACTACCAGTTTTTGAATGTATAATACCAGAAGAGCATACCACGGAAGAAGTAGCACCTAGTACAGCAATTTTGCTCGAAAACCACCAAAAAACTGCTTCAAAAACTACCAGTTTTCGAATGTTTAGTACCAGGAGAGCATACCACGGAAGCAGTAGCATCTAGTACAGCAATTTTGCTCGAAAACCACCGAAAAACTGCTTCAAAAACTACCAGTTTTCGAATGTTTAGTACCAAGAGAGCATGCCACGGAAGAAGTAGCACCTAGTATAGCTATTTTGCTCGAAAACCACCGAAAAACTGCTTCAAAAACTACCAGTTTTTGAATGTATAGTTTCAGAAGAGCATACCACGGAAGAAGTAGCACCTAGTACAGCAATTTTGCTCGAAAACCACCGATAAACTGCTTCAAAAACTACCAGTTTTCGAAAGTATAGTACCAAGAAAGCATACCACGGAATAGGTAGCTTCTAGTACAGCAATTTTGCTCGAAAACCACCGAAAAACTGCTTCAAAAACTACCAGTTTTCGAATGTATAGTACCAGGAGGGCATACCACGGAAGAAGTAGCACCTAGTACAACAATTTTTTCTCGAAAACCACCGAAAAACTGCTTCAAAAACTACCAGTTTTCGAGTGTTCAGTACCAGGAGAGCATACCACGGAAGAAGTAGCACCTAGTACAGCAACTTGGCTCGAAAACCACCGAAAAACTGCTTCAAAAACTACCAGTTTTCGAATGTATAGTACCAGGAGGGCATACCACGGAAGAAGTAGCACCTAGTACAACAATTTGGCTCGAAAACCACCGAAAAACTGCTTCAAAAACTACCAGTTTTCGAATGTATAGTACCAAGAAAGCATACCACGGAATAGGTAGCTTTTAGTACAGCAATTTTGCTCGAAAACCACCGAAAAACTGCTTCAAAAACTACCAGTTTTCGAATGTATAGTACCAGGAGGGCATATTACGGAAGAAGTAGCACCTAGTACAACAATTTTTTCTCGAAAACCACCGAAAAACTGCTTCAAAAACTACCAGTTTTCGAGTGTTCAGTTCCAGGAGAGCATACCACGGAAGAAGTAGCACCTAGTACAGCAACTTGGCTCGAAAACCACCGAAAAACTGCTTCAAAAACTACCAGTTTTCGAATGTATAGTACCAGGAGGGCATACCACGTAAGAAGTAGCACCTAGTACAACAATTTTTTCTCGAAAACCACCGAAAAACTGCTTCAAAAACTACCAGTTTTCGAGTGTTCAGTACCATAAAGGCATACCACGGAAGAAGTAGCACCTAGTACAACAATTTTGCTCGAAAACCACCGAAAAACTGCCTAAAAAACTACCAGTTTTCGAATGTATAGTACCAGGAGGGAATACCACGGAAGAAGTAGCACCTAGTACAACAATTTTTGCTCGAAAACCACCGAAAAACTGCTTCAAAAACTACCAGTTTTCGAGTGTTCAGTACCAGAAGAGCATACCACGGAAGAAGTAGCACTTGGTACAACAATTTTGCTCGAAAACCACCGAAAATCTGCTTCAAAAACTACCAGTTTTTAAAAATTCGGTACCAGAAGAGCATACCACGGAAGAAGTAGCACCTAGTAAAACAATTTGGCTCGAAAACCACCGAAAAACTGCTTCAAAAACTACCAGTTTTCAAGTGTTCAGTACCAGAAGAGCATACCACGGAAGAAGTAGCACCTAGTACAGCAATTTTGCTCGAAAACCACCGAAAAACTGCTTCAAAAACTACCAGTTTTCGAATGTACAGTACCAAGAGAGCATACCACGGAATAGGTAGCTTCTAGTACAGCAATTTTGCTCGAAAACCACCGAAAAACTGCTTCAAAAACTACCAGTTTTCGAATGTATAGTACAAGAAGAGCATACCGCGGAAGAAGTAGCACCTAGTACAGCAATTTGGCTCGAAAACCACCGATAAACTTCTTCAAAAACTACCAGTTTTCGAATGTACAGTACCAGAAGAGCATACCACGGAAGAGGTAGCACCAAGTACAGCAATTTTGCTCGAAAACCACCGAAAAACTGCTTCAAAAACTACCAAATTTTGAATGTATAGTACCAGGAGAACATACCACGGAAGAAGTATCACCTAGTACAGCAATTTTGCTCGAAAACCATCGATAAACTGCTTCAAATCTACCAGTTTTCGAGTGTTCAGTACCAGAAGAGCATACCACGGAAGAAGTATCACCTAGTACAGCAATTTTGCACGAAAACCACCGAAAAACTGCTTCAAAAACTACCAGTATTCGAGTGTTCAGTACCAGGAGAGCATACCATGGAAGAAGTAGCACCAAGTACAGCAATTTTGCTCGAAAACAACCGAAAAACTGCTTCAAAAACTACCAGTTTTCGAATGTATAGTACCAGAAGTGCATACCACGGAAGAGGTAGCACCTAGTACAGCAATTTTGCTCGAAAACCACCGAAAATCTGCTTCAAAAACTACCAGTTTTCGAATGTATAGTACCAGGAGGGCATACCACGGAAGAAGTAGCACCTAGTACAGCAATTTGGCTTGAAAACCACCGAAAAACTGCTTCAAAAACTACCAGTTTTCGAGTGTTCAGTACCAAAAGAGCATACCACGGAAGAAGTAGCACCTAGTACAGCAATTTTGCTCGAAAACCACCGATAAACTGCTTCAAAAACTACCAGTTTTCGAGTGTTCAGTACCAATAGAGCATACCACGGAAGAAGTAGCACCTAGTACAGCAATTTAGCTCGAAAACCACCGAAAAACTGCTTCAAAAACTACCAGTTTTCAAGTGTTCAGTACCAGAAGAGCATACCACGGAAGAAGTAGCACCTAGTACAGCAATTTTGCTCGAAAACCACCGAAAAACTGCTTCAAAAACTACCAGTTTTCGAATGTATAGTACCAGAAGAGCATACCACGGAATAGGTAGCTTCTAGTACAGCAATTTTGCTCGAAAACCACCGAAAAACTGCTTCAAAAACTACCAGTTTTCGAATGTATAGTACAAGAAGAGCATACCGCGGAAGAAGTAGCACCTAGTACAGCAATTTGGCTCGAAAACCACCGATAAACTTCTTCAAAAACTACCAGTTTTCGAATGTACAGTACCAGAAGAGCATACCACGGAAGAGGTAGCACCAAGTACAGCAATTTTGCTCGAAAACCACCGAAAAACTGCTTCAAAAACTACCAAATTTTGAATGTATAGTACCAGGAGAACATACCACGGAAGAAGTATCACCTAGTACAGCAATTTTGCTCGAAAACCACCGAAAAACTGCTTCAAAAACTACCAGTTTTCGAGTGTTCAGTACCAAAAGAGCATACCACGGAAGAAGTAGCACCTAGTACAGCAATTTTGCTCGAAAACCACCGAAAAACTGCTTCAAAAACTACCAGTTTTCGAATGTATAGTACCAGAAGAGCATACCACGGAAGAAGTAGCACCTAGTACAGCAATTTGACTCGAAAACCACCGAAAAACTGCTTCAAAAACTACCAGTTTTCGAGTGTTCAGTACCAGAAGAGCGTATTACGGAAGAAGTAGCACCTAGTACAACAATTTTGCTCGAAAACCACCGAAAAACTGCTTAAAAAACTACCAGTTTTCGAATGTATAGTACCAGAAGAGCATACCACCGAAGATGTGGCACCTAGTACAGCAAATTTTGCTCGAAAACCACCGAAAAACTACTTCAAAAACTACCAGTTTTCGAGTGTTCAGTACCAGAAGAGCATTCCACGGAAGAGGTAGCACCTAGTACAGCAATTTTGCTCGAAAACCACCGAAACTCTGCTTCAAAAACTACCAGTTTTTGAATGTTCGGTACCAGAAGAGCATACCACGGAAGAAGTAGCACCTAGTACAGCAATAAGGCTCGAAAACCACCGTAAAACTGCATCAAAAACGACCAGTTTTCGAGTGTTCAGTACCAGGAGAGCATACCACGGAAGAAGTAGCACCTAGTACAGCAACTTTGCTCGAAAACCACCAAAAAACTGCTTCAAAAACTACCAGTTTTCAAGTGTTCAGTACCAGAAGAGCATACCTTGGAAGAAGTAGCACCTAGTACAACAATTTTGCTCGAAAACCACCGAAAAACTGCTTCAAAAACTACCAGTTTTGGAATGTTTAGTACTAGGAGAGCATACCACGGAAGCAGTAGCACCTAGTACAGCAATTTGACTCGAAAACCGCCGAAAAACTGCTTCAAAAACTACCAGTTTTCGAATGTATAGTACCAGAAGAGCATACCACGGAAGAAGTAGCACCTAGTACAGCAATTTGGCTTGAAAACCACCGAAAAACTGCTTCAAAAACTACCAGTTTTCGAGTGTTCAGTATCTGGAGAGCATACCACGGAAGAGGTAGCACCTAGTACAACAATTTTGCTCGAAAACCACCGAAAAACTGCTTCAAAACCTACCAGTTTTCGAGTGTTCAGTACCAGAAGAGCATACCACGGAAGAAGTAGCACCTAGTACAGCAATTTGGCTCGAAAACCACCAAAAAACTGCTTCAAAAACTACCAGTTTTCGAATGTATAGTACAAAGAGAGCATACCACGGAAGAAGTAGCACCTAGTACAGCAATTTTGCTCGAAAACCACCGAAAAACTGCTTCAAAAACTACCAGTTTTGGAATATTTAGTACCAGAAGAGCATACCACGGAAGAAGTAGCACCTAGTACAGCAATTTTGCTCGAAAACCACCGAAAAACTGCTTCAAAAACTACCAGTTTTCGAATGTATAGTACCAGGAGAGCATACCACGGAAGAAGTAGCATCTAGTACAGCAATTTTGCTCGAAAACCACCGAAAAACTGCTTCAAAAACTACCAGTTTTCGAATGTATAGTACCAGAAGAGCATACCACGGAAGAAGTAGCACCTAGTACAGCAATAAGGCTCGAAAACCATCGTAAAACTGCATCAAAAACGACCAGTTTTCGAGTGTTCAGTACCAGGAGAGCATACCACGAAAGAAGTAGCACCTAGTACAGCTATTTTTTCTCGAAAACCACCGAAAACCTGCTTCACAAACTACCAGTTTTTGAGTGTTCAGTACCAAAAGAGCATACCACGGAAAAAGTAGCACCTAGTACAACAATTTTGCTCGAAAACCACCGAAAAACTGCTTCAAAAACTACCAGTTTTTGAATGTATAGTACCAGGAGAGCATACCACCGAAGAGGTGGCACCTAGTACAGCAACTTTGCTCGAAAACCACCAAAAAACTGCTTCAAAAACTACCAGTTTTCAAGTGTTTAGTACCAGAAGAGCATACCACGGAAGCAGTAGCACCTAGTACAACAATTTTGCTCGAAAACCACCGAAAAACTGCTTCAAAAACTACCAGTTTTGGAATGTTTAGTACCAGAAGAGCATACCACGGAAGCAGTAGCACCTAGTACAACAATTTTGCTCGAAAACCACTGAAAAACTGCTTCAAAAACTACCAGTTTTCGAGTGTTCAGTACCAAAAGAGCATACCACGGAAGAAGTAGCACCTAGTACATCAATTTTGCTCGAAAACCACCGAAAAACTGCTTCAAAAACTACCAGTTTTCAAATGTTCAGTACCAGGAGAGCATACCATGGAAGAAGTAGCACCTAGTCTAGCAATTTTGCTCGAAAACCACCGAAAAACTGCTTCAAAAACTACCAGTTTTCGAATGTATAGTACCAGAAGAGCATACCACGGAAGAAGTAGCACCTAATACAACAATTTTGCTCGAAAACCACCGAAAAACTGCTTCAAAAACTACCAGTTTTCGAATGTATAGTAACAGAAGAGCATACCACGGAAGAAGTAGCACCTAGTACAGCAATTTTGCTCGAAAATCACCGAAAAACTGCTTCAAAAACTACCAGTTTTCGAGTGTTCAGTACCAGAAGAGCATACCACGGAAGAAGTAGCACCTAATACAGCAATTTGGCCCGAAACCACCGAAAAACTGCTTCAAAAACTACCAGTTTTCGAAAGTATAGTACCAGGAGAGCATACCACGGAAGAAGTAGCACCTAGTACAGCAAATGGACTCGAAAACCACCGAAAAACTGCTTCAAAAACTACCAGTTTTCGAATGTATAGTACCAGGAGAGCATACCACCGAAGAGGTGGCACCTAGTACAGCAATTTGACTCGAAAACCACCGAAAAACTGCTTCAAAAACTACCAGTTTTTGAATGTATAGTACCAGGAGAGCATACCACGGAAGAAGTATCACCTAGTACAGCAATTTTGCTCGTAAAACACCGAAAAACTGCTTCAAAAACTACCAGTTTTCGAGTGTTCAGTACCAGAAGAGCATACCACGGAAGAAGTAGCACCTAGTACATCAATTTGGCTCGAAAACCACCGAAAAACTGCTTCAAAAACTACCAGTTTTCGAATGTATAGTACCAGAAGAGCATACCACGGAGGAAGTAGCACCTGATACAACAATTTTGCTCGAAAACCACCGAAAAACTGCTTCAGAAACTACCAGTTTTCGAATGTATAGTAACATAAGAGCATACCACGGAAGAAGTAGCACCTAGTACAGCAATTTTGCTCGAAAACCACCGAAAAACTGCTTCAAAAACTACCAGTTTTCGAGTGTTCAGTACCAGAAGAGCATACCACGGAAGAAGTAGCACCTAATACAGCAATTTGGCCCGAAACCACCAAAAAACTGCTTCAAAAACTACCAGTTTTCGAAAGTATAGTACCAGGAGAGCATACCACGGAAGAAGTAGCACCTAGTACAGCAATTTGACTCGAAAACCACCGAAAAACTGCTTCAAAAACTACCAATTTTCGAATGTATAGTACCAGGAGAGCATACCACCGAAGAGGTGGCACCTAGTACAGCAATTTGACTCGAAAACCACCGAAAAACTGCTTCAAAAACTACCAGTTTTTGAATGTATAGTACCAGGAGAGCATACCACGGAAGAAGTAGCACCTAGTACAGCAATTTTGCTCGTAAAACACCGAAAAACTGCTTCAAAAACTACCAGTTTTCGAGTGTTCAGTACCAGAAGAGCATACCACGGAAGAAGTAGCACCTAGTACAACAATTTTGCTCGAAAACCACCGAAAAACTGCTTCAAAAACTACCAGTTTTCGAATGTATAGTACCAGGAGAGCATACCACCGAAGAGGTGGCACCTAGTACAGCAATAAGGCTCGAAAACCACCGAAAAACTGCTTCAAAAACTACCAGTTTTCGCATGTATAGTACCAGAAGAGCATACCACGGAAGAGGTAGCACCTAGTACAGCAATTTGGCTCGAAATCCACCGAAAAACTGCTTCAAAAACTACCAGTTTTCGAGTGTTCAGTACCAGGAGAGCATACCACGGAAGAGGTAGCACCTAGTACAGCAATTTACTCGAAAACCAACGAAAAACTGCTTCAAAAACTACCAGTTTTCGAATGTATAGTACCAGAAGAGCATACCACGGAAGAAGTAGCACCTAGTACAGCAATTTTACTCGAAACTACCAGTTTTCGATTGTATAGTACCAGAAGAGCATACCACGGAAGAAGTAGCACCTAGTAAATTTGGCTCGAAAACCACCGAAAAACTGCTTCAAAAACTACCAGTTTTCGAATGTATAGTACAAAGAGAGCATACCACGGAAGAGGTAGCACCTAGTACAGCAACTTTGCTCGAAAACCACCGAAAAACTGCTTCAAAAACTACCAGTTTTCGAATGTATAGTACCATGAGAGCATACCACGGAAGAAGTAGCAACTAGTACAGCAATTTGGCTCGAAAACCACCGAAAAACTGCTTCAAAAACTACCAGTTTTCGAGTGTTCAGTACCAGAAGAGCATACCACGGAAGAAGTAGCACCTAGTACATCAATTTGGCTCGAAAACCACCGAAAAACTGCTTCAAAAACTACCAGTTTTCGAATGTATAGTACCAGGAGAGCATACCACGGAAGAAGTAGCACCTAGTAAATTTAGCTCGAAAACCACCGAAAAACTGCTTCAAAAACTACCAGTTTTGGAGTGTTCAGTACCAAAAGAGCATAACACGGAAGAAGTAGCACCTAGTACAACAATTTGGCTCGAAAACCACCGAAAAACTGCTTCAAAAACTACCAGTTTTTGAATGTATAATACCAGAAGAGCATACCACGGAAGAAGTAGCACCTTGTACAACAAGTTTGCTCGAAAACCACCGAAAAACTGCTTCAAAAACTACCAGTTTTCGAGTGTTCAGTACCAGAAGAGCATACCACGGAAGGAGTAGCACCTAGTACAACAATTTTGCTCGAAAACCACCGAAAAACTGCTTCAAAAACTACCAGTTTTCGAATGTATAGTACCAGGAGAGCATACCACGGAAGAAGTAGCACCTAGTACAGCAATTTACTCGAAAACCAACGAAAAACTGCTTCAAAAACTACCAGTTTTCGAATGTATAGTACCAGAAGAGCATACCACGGAAGAAGTAGCACCTAGTACAGAAATTTTACTCGAAACTTCCAGTTTTCGATTGTATAGTACCAGAAGAGCATACCACGGAAGAAGTAGCACCTAGTAAATTTGGCTCGAAATCCACCGAAAAACTGCTTCAAAAACTACCAGTTTTGGAGTGTTCAGTACCAGAAGAGCATACCACGGAAGAAATAGCACCTAGTACAACAATTTGGCTTTAAAACCACCGAAAAACTGCTTCAAAAACTACCAGTTTTCGAATGTATAATACCAGAAGAGCATACCACGGAAGAAGTAGCACCTAGTACAACAATTTTGCTCGAAAACCACCGAAAAACTGCTTCAAAAACTACCAGTTTTCGAGTGTTCAGTACCAGAAGAGCATACCACGGAAGAAGTAGCACCTAGTACAACAATTTTGCTCGAAAACCACCGAAAAACTGCTTCAAAAACTACCAATTTTCGAATGTATAGTACCAGGAGAGCATACCACGGAAGAGGTAGCACCTAGTACAGCAATTAACTCGAAAACCAACGAAAAACTGCTTCAAAAACTACCAGTTTTTGAATGTATAGTACCAAGAGAGCATGCCACGGAAGAAGTAGCACCTAGTAAATTTGGCTCGAAAACCACCGAAAAACTGCTTCAAAAACTACCAGTTTTGGAGTGTTCAGTACCAAAAGAGCATACCACGGAAGAAATAGCACCTAGTACAACAATTTTGCTCGAAAACCACCGAAAAACTGCTTCAAAAACTACCAGTTTTCGAATGTATAGTACCAGGAGAGCATACCACGGAAGAGGTAGCACCTAGTACAGCAATTTTGCTCGAAAACCACCGAAAAACTGCTTCAAAAACTACCAGTTTTCGAAAGTATAGTACCAGGAGAGCATACCACGGAAGAAGAAGCACCTAGTACAGCAATTTTTTCTCGTAAGCCACCGAAAAACTGCTTCAAAAACTACCAGTTTTCGAGTGTTCAGTACCAAAAGAGCATACCACGGAAGAAGTAGCACCTAGTACAGCAATTTGGCTCGAAAACCACCGAAAAACTGCTTCAAAAACTACCAGTTTTCGAATGTATAGTACCAGAAGAGCATACCACCGAAGAGGTGGCACCTAGTACAGCAATCTTGCTCGAAAACCATCGAAAAACTGCTTCAAAAACTACCAGTTTTCGAGTGTTCAGTACCAGGAGAGCATACCACGCAAGAAGTAGCACTTAGTACAACAATTTGGCTCGAAAACCACCGAAAAACTGCTTCAAAATCTACCAGTTTTCGAAAGTTTAGTACCAAAAGAGCATACCACGGAAGAAGTAGCACCTAGTACAGCAATTTTGCTCGAAAACCACCGGAAATCTGCTTCAAAAACTACCAGTTTTCGAATGTATAATACCAGCAGAGCATACCAAGGAAGACGTAGCACCTAGTACAGCAATTTGGCACGAAAACCACCGAAAAACTGCTTCAAAAACTACCAGTTTTCGAATGTATAGTACCAGAAGAGCATACCACGGAAGAAGTAGCACCTAGTACAACAATTTGGCTCAAAAACCACCGAAAATCTGCTTCAAAAACTACCAGTTTTCGAATGTATAGTACCAAAAGAGCATTCCACGGAAGAAGTAGCACCTAGTACAACAATTTCGCTCGAAAACCACCGAAAAACTGCTTCAAAAACTACCAGTTCTCGAGTGTTCAGTACCAGGAGAGCATACCAAGGAAGAAGTAGCACCTTGTCCAGCAATTTTGCTCGAAAACCACCGAAAAACTGCTTCAAAAACTACTAGTTTTTGAGTGTTCAGTACCAAAAGAGCATACCACGGAAGAAGTAGCACCTAGTACAACAATTTGGCACGAAAACCACCGAAAAACTGCTTCAAAAACTACCAGTTCTCGAGTGTTCAGTACCAGGAGAGCATACCACGGAAGAAGTAGCACCTAGTACAACAATTTTGCTCGAAAACCACCGAAAAACTGCTTCAAAAACTACCAGTTTTCGAGTGTTCAGTACCAGAAGAGCATACCACGGAAGAAGTAGCACCTAGTACAACAATTTTGCTCGAAAACCACCGAAAAACTGCTTCAAAAACTACCAGTTTTCGAATGTATAGTACCAGGAGAGCATACCACGGAAGAGGTAGCACCTAGTACAGCAATTTACTCGAAAACCAACGAAAAACTGCTTCAAAAACTACCAGTTTTTGAATGTATAGTACCAAGAGAGCATGCCACGGAAGAAGTAGCACCTAGTAAATTTGGCTCGAAAACCACCGAAAAACTGCTTCAAAAACTACCAGTTTTGGAGTGTTCAGTACCAAAAGAGCATACCACGGAAGAAATAGCACCTAGTACAACAATTTTGCTCGAAAACCACCGAAAAACTGCTTCAAAAACTACCAGTTTTGGAATGTTTAGTACCAGGAGAGCATACCACGGAAGAAGAAGCACCTAGTACAGCAATTTTTTCTCGTAAGCCACCGAAAAACTGCTTCAAAAACTACCAGTTTTCGAGTGTTCAGTACCAAAAGAGCATAACACGGAAGAAGTAGCACCTAGTACAACAATTTGGCTCGAAAACCACCGAAAAACTGCTTCAAAAACTACCAGTTTTCGAATGTATAGTACCAGAAGAGCATACCACCGAAGAGGTGGCACCTAGTACAGCAATCTTGCTCGAAAACCATCGAAAAACTGCTTCAAAAACTACCAGTTTTCGAGTGTTCAGTACCAGGAGAGCATACCACGCAAGAAGTAGCACTTAGTACAACAATTTGGCTCGAAAACCACCGAAAAACTGCTTCAAAATCTACCAGTTTTCGAAAGTTTAGTACCAAAAGAGCATACCACGGAAGAAGTAGCACCTAGTACAGCAATTTTGCTCGAAAACCACCGGAAATCTGCTTAAAAAACTACCAGTTTTCGAATGTATAATACCAGCAGAGCATACCAAGGAAGAAGTAGCACCTAGTACAGCAATTTGGCACGAAAACCACCGAAAAACTGCTTCAAAAACTACCAGTTTTCGAATGTATAGTACCAGAAGAGCATATCACGGAAGAAGTAGCACCTAGTACAACAATTTGGCTCGAAAACCACCGAAAATCTGCTTCAAAAACTACCAGTTTTCGAATGTATAGTACCAAAAGAGCATACCACGGAAGAAGTAGCACCTAGTACAACAATTTCGCTCGAAAACCACCGAAAAACTGCTTCAAAATCTACCAGTTCTCGAGTGTTCAGTACCAGGAGAGCATACCAAGGAAGAAGTAGCACCTTGTCCAGCAATTTTGCTCGAAAACCACCGAAAAACTGCTTCAAAAACTACCAGTTTTTGAGTGTTCAGTACCAGAAGAGCTTACCACGGAAGAAGTAGCACTTAGTACAGCAATTTGGCTCGAAAACCACCGAAAAACTGCTTCAAAAACTACCAGTTTTTGAATGTATAGTACCAGAAGAGCATACCACGGAATAAGTAGCACCTAGTACAGCAATTTTGCTCGAAAACCACCGAAAAACTGCTACAAAAACTACCAGTTTTCGAGTGTTCAGTATCTGGAGAGCATACCACGGAAGAAGTAGCACCTAGTACAACAATTTGGCTCGAAATCCACCGAAAAACTGCTTCAAAAACTACCAGTTTTCGAATGTATAATACCAGGAGAGCATACCACGGAAGAGGTAGCACCTAGTACAACAATTTTGCTCGAAAACCACCGAAAAACTGCTTCAAAAACTACCAGTTTTCGAGTGTTCAGTACCAAAAGAGCATACCACGGAAGAAGTAGCCCCTAGTACAGCAATTTTACTCGAAAACCACCGAAAAACTGCTTCAAAAACTACCAGTTTTCGAATGCATAGTACCAGGAGAACATACCACCGAAGAGGTGGCACCTAGTACAGCAATCTTGCTCGAAAACCACCGAAAAACTGCTTCAAAAACTACCAGTTTTCGAGTGTTCAGTACCAGGAGAGCATACCAGGGAAGAAGTAGCACTTAGTACAACAATTTTGCTCGAAAACCACCGGAAATCTGCTTAAAAAACTACCAGTTTTCGAATGTATAATACCAGCAGAGCATACCACGGAAGAAGTAGCACCTAGTACAGCAATTTGGCACGAAAACCACCGAAAAATCTGCTTCAAAAACTACCAGTTTTCGAATGTATAGTACCAGAAGAGCATACCACGGAAGAAGTAGCCCCTAGTACAGCAATTTTACTCGAAAACCACCGAAAAACTGCTTCAAAAACTACCAGTTTTCGAATGCATAGTACCAGAAGAGCATACCACCGAAGAGGTGGCACCTAGTACAGCAATCTTGCTCGAAAACCACCGAAAAACTGCTTCAAAAACTACCAGTTTTCGAGTGTTCAGTACCAGGAGAGCATACCATGGAAGAAGTAGCACCCAGTACAGCAATTTTGCTCGAAAACCACCGGAAATCTGCTTAAAAAACTACCAGTTTTCGAATGTATAATACCAGCAGAGCATACCACGGAAGAAGTAGCACCTAGTACAGCAATTTGGCACGAAAACCACCGAAAAACTGCTTCAAAAACTACCAGTTTTCGAATGTATAGTACCAGAAGAGCATACCACGGAAGAAGTAGCACCTAGTACAACAATTTGGCTCGAAAACCACCGAAAAACTGCTTCAAAAACAACCAGTTCTCGAGTGTTCAGTACCAGGAGAGCATTCCAAGGAAGAAGTAGCAACTTGTCCAGCAATTTTGCTCGAAAACCACCGAAAACCTGCTTCAAAAACTACCAGTTTTTGAGTTTTCAGTACCAGAAGAGCATACCACGGAAGAAGTAGCACCTAGTACAACAATTTGACTCGAAAACCACCGAAAAACTGCTTCAAAAACTACCAGTTTTCGAATGTATAGTACCAGGAGAGCATACCACGGAAGAAGTAGCACCTAGTACAGCAATTTGGCTCGAAAACCACCGAAAAACTGCTTCAAAAACTACCAGTTCTCGAGTGTTCAGTACCAGGAGAGCATACCACGGAAGAAGTAGCACCTAGTACAGCAATTTTGCTCGAAAACCACCGAAAAACTGCTTCAAAAACTACCAGTTTTCGAGTGTTCAGTATCTGAAGAGCATACCACGGAAGAAGTAGCACCTAGTACAACAATTTTTTCTCGAAAACTACCGAAAAACTGCTTCAAAAACTACCAGTTTTCGAGTGTTCAGTACTAGAAGAGCATACCACGGAAGAGGTAGCACCTAATACAGCAGTTTGGCTCGAAAACCACCGAAAAACTGCTTCAAAAACTACCAGTTTTCGAATGTATAGTACCAGAAGAGCATACCACGGAAGAAGTAGCACCTAGTACAACAATTTTGCTCGAAAACCACCGAAAAACTGCTTCAAAAACTACCAGTTTTCGAGTGTTCAGTACCAAAAGAGCATACCACGGAAGAAGTAGCCCCTAGTACAGCAATTTTGCTCGAAAACCACCGACAATCTGCTTCAAAAACTACCAGTTTTTGAATGCATAGTACCAGAAGAGCATACCACCGAAGAGGTGGCACCTAGTACAGCAATCTTGCTCGAAAACCACCGAAAAACTGCTACAAAAACTACCAGTTTTCGAGTGTTCAGTATCTGGAGAGCATACCACGGAAGAGGTAGCACCTAGTACAACAATTTGGCTCGAAATCCACCGAAAAACTGCTTCAAAAACTACCAGTTTTCGAATGTATAATACCAGGAGAGCATACCACGGAAGAGGTAGCACCTAGTACAACAATTTTGCTCGAAAACCACCGAAAAACTGCTTCAAAAACTACCAGTTTTCGAGTGTTCAGTACCAAAAGAGCATACCACGGAAGAAGTAGCCCCTAGTACAGCAATTTTACTCGAAAACCACCGAAAAACTGCTTCAAAAACTACCAGTTTTCGAATGCATAGTACCAGAAGAGCATACCACCGAAGAGGTGGCACCTAGTACAGCAATCTTGCTCGAAAACCACCGAAAAACTGCTTCAAAAACTACCAGTTTTCGAGTGTTCAGTACCAGGAGAGCATACCATGGAAGAAGTAGCACCTAGTACAGCAATTTTGCTCGAAAACCACCGGAAATCTGCTTAAAAAACTACCAGTTTTTGAGTTTTCAGTACCAGAAGAGCATACCACGGAAGAAGTAGCACCTAGTACAGCAATTTGGCACGAAAACCACCGAAAAACTGCTTCAAAAACTACCAGTTTTCGAATGTATAGTACCAGAAGAGCATACCACGGAAGAAGTAGCACCTAGTACAACAATTTGGCTCGAAAACCACCGAAAAACTGCTTCAAAAACAACCAGTTCTCGAGTGTTCAGTACCAGGAGAGCATTCCAAGGAAGAAGTAGCAACTTGTCCAGCAATTTTGCTCGAAAACCACCGAAAACCTGCTTCAAAAACTACCAGTTTTTGAGTTTTCAGTACCAGAAGAGCATACCACGGAAGAAGTAGCACCTAGTACAACAATTTGGCTCGAAAACCACCGAAAAACTGCTTCAAAAACTACCAGTTTTCGAATGTATAGTACCAGAAGAGCATACCACGGAAGAAGTAGCACCTAGTACAACAATTTGGCTCGAAAACCATCGTAAAACTGCTTCAAAAACTACCAGTTTTCGAATGTATAGTACCAGGAGAGCATACCACGGAAGAAGTAGCACCTAGTACAGCAATTTTGCTCGAAAACCACCGAAAAACTGCTTCAAAAACTACCAGTTTTCGACAGTTCAGTATCTGGAGAGCATACCACGGAAGAAGTAGCACCTAGTACAACAATTTTTTCTCGAAAACTACCGAAAAACTGCTTCAAAAAATACCAGTTTTCGAGTGTTCAGTACTAGAAGAGCATACCACGGAAGAGGTAGCACCTAATACAGCAGTTTGGCTCGAAAACCACCGAAAAACTGCTTCAAAAACTACCAGTTTTCGAATGTATAGTACCAGGAGAGCATACCACGGAAGAAGTAGCACCAAGTACAACAATTTTGCTCGAAAACCACCGAAAAACTGCTACAAAAACTACCAGTTTTCGAGTGTTCAGTACCAGAAGAGCATACCACGGAAGAAAAAGCACCTAGTACAGCAATTTTGCTCGAAAACCACCGAAAAACTGCTTCAAAAACTACCTGTTTTCGAATGTATAGTAACAGAAGAGCATAGCACGGAAGAAGTAGCACCTAGTACAGCAATTTTGCTCGAAAACCACCGAAAAACTGCTTCAAAAACTACCAGTTTTTGAGTTTTCAGTACCAGAAGAGCATACCACGGAAGAGGTAGCACCTAGTACAACAATTTTTCTCGAAAACCACCGAAAACCTGCTTCAAAAACTACCAGTTTTCGAGTGTTCAGTACCAGAAAAGCATACCACGGAAGAGGTAGCACCTAGTACAGCAATTTTGCTCGAAAACCACCGAAAAACTGCTTCAAAAACTACCAGTTTTTGAGTTTTCAGTACCAGAAGAGCATACCACGGAAGAGGTAGCACCTAGTACAACAATTTTTCTCGAAAACCACCGAAAAACTGCTTCAAAAACTACCAGTTTTCGAGTGTTCAGTACCAGAAAAGCATACCAGGGAAGAAGTAGCACTTAGTACAACAATTTTGCTCGAAAACCACCGGAAATCTGCTTAAAAAACTACCAGTTTTCGAATGTATAATACCAGCAGAGCATACCACGGAAGAAGTAGCACCTAGTACAGCAATTTGGCACGAAAACCACCGAAAAATCTGCTTCAAAAACTACCAGTTTTCGAATGTATAGTACCAGAAGAGCATACCACGGAAGAAGTAGCCCCTAGTACAGCAATTTTACTCGAAAACCACCGAAAAACTGCTTCAAAAACTACCAGTTTTCGAATGCATAGTACCAGAAGAGCATACCACCGAAGAGGTGGCACCTAGTACAGCAATCTTGCTCGAAAACCACCGAAAAACTGCTTCAAAAACTACCAGTTTTCGAGTGTTCAGTACCAGGAGAGCATACCATGGAAGAAGTAGCACCTAGTACAGCAATTTTGCTCGAAAACCACCGGAAATCTGCTTAAAAAACTACCAGTTTTCGAATGTATAATACCAGCAGAGCATACCACGGAAGAAGTAGCACCTAGTACAGCAATTTGGCACGAAAACCACCGAAAAACTGCTTCAAAAACTACCAGTTTTCGAATGTATAGTACCAGAAGAGCATACCACGGAAGAAGTAGCACCTAGTACAACAATTTGGCTCGAAAACCACCGAAAAACTGCTTCAAAAACAACCAGTTCTCGAGTGTTCAGTACCAGGAGAGCATTCCAAGGAAGAAGTAGCAACTTGTCCAGCAATTTTGCTCGAAAACCACCGAAAACCTGCTTCAAAAATTACCAGTTTTTGAAATTTCAGTACCAGAAGAGCATACCACGGAAGAAGTAGCACCTAGTACAACAATTTGACTCGAAAACCACCGAAAAACTGCTTCAAAAACTACCAGTTTTTGAATGTATAGTACCAGGAGAGCATACCACGGAAGAAGTAGCACCTAGTACAGCAATTTGGCTCGAAAACCACCGAAAAACTGCTTCAAAAACTACCAGTTCTCGAGTGTTCAGTACCAGGAGAGCATACCACGGAAGAAGTAGCACCTAGTACAGCAATTTTGCTCGAAAACCACCGAAAAACTGCTTCAAAAACTACCAGTTTTCGAGTGTTCAGTATCTGGAGAGCATACCACGGAAGAAGTAGCACCTAGTACAACAATTTTTTCTCGAAAACTACCGAAAAACTGCTTCAAAAACTACCAGTTTTCGAGTGTTCAGTACTAGAAGAGCATACCACGGAAGAGGTAGCACCTAATACAGCAGTTTGGCTCGAAAACCACCGAAAAACTGCTTCAAAAACTACCAGTTTTCGAATGTATAGTACCAGAAGAGCATACCACGGAAGAAGTAGCACCTAGTACAACAATTTTGCTCGAAAACCACCGAAAAACTGCTTCAAAAACTACCAGTTTTCGAGTGTTCAGTACCAAAAGAGCATACCACGGAAGAAGTAGCCCCTAGTACAGCAATTTTGCTCGAAAACCACCGACAATCTGCTTCAAAAACTACCAGTTTTCGAATGCATAGTACCAGAAGAGCATACCACCGAAGAGGTGGCACCTAGTACAGCAATCTTGCTCGAAAACCACCGAAAAACTGCTACAAAAACTACCAGTTTTCGAGTGTTCAGTATCTGGAGAGCATACCACGGAAGAGGTAGCACCTAGTACAACAATTTGGCTCGAAATCCACCGAAAAACTGCTTCAAAAACTACCAGTTTTCGAATGTATAATACCAGGAGAGCATACCACGGAAGAGGTAGCACCTAGTACAACAATTTTGCTCGAAAACCACCGAAAAACTGCTTCAAAAACTACCAGTTTTCGAGTGTTCAGTACCAAAAGAGCATACCACGGAAGAAGTAGCCCCTAGTACAGCAATTTTACTCGAAAACCACCGAAAAAACTGCTTCAAAAACTACCAGTTTTCGAATGCATAGTACCAGAAGAGCATACCACCGAAGAGGTGGCACCTAGTACAGCAATCTTGCTCGAAAACCACCGAAAAACTGCTTCAAAAACTACCAGTTTTCGAGTGTTCAGTACCAGGAGAGCATACCATGGAAGAAGTAGCACCTAGTACAGCAATTTTGCTCGAAAACCACCGGAAATCTGCTTAAAAAACTACCAGTTTTTGAGTTTTCAGTACCAGAAGAGCATACCACGGAAGAAGTAGCACCTAGTACAGCAATTTGGCACGAAAACCACCGAAAAACTGCTTCAAAAACTACCAGTTTTCGAATGTATAGTACCAGAAGAGCATACCACGGAAGAAGTAGCACCTAGTACAACAATTTGGCTCGAAAACCACCGAAAAAACTGCTTCAAAAACAACCAGTTCTCGAGTGTTCAGTACCAGGAGAGCATTCCAAGGAAGAGGTAGCAACTTGTCCAGCAATTTTGCTCGAAAACCACCGAAAACCTGCTTCAAAAACTACCAGTTTTTGAGTTTTCAGTACCAGAAGAGCATACCACGGAAGAAGTAGCACCTAGTACAACAATTTGGCTCGAAAACCACCGAAAAACTGCTTCAAAAACTACCAGTTTTCGAATGTATAGTACCAGGAGAGCATACCACGGAAGAAGTAGCACCTAGTACAACAATTTGGCTCGAAAACCATCGTAAAACTGCTTCAAAAACTACCAGTATTCGAATGTATAGTACCAGGAGAGCATACCACGGAAGAAGTAGCACCTAGTACAGCAATTTTGCTCGAAAACCACCGAAAAACTGCTTCAAAAACTACCAGTTTTCGAGTGTTCAGTATCTGGAGAGCATACCACGGAAGAAGTAGCACCTAGTACAACAATTTTTTCTCGAAAACTACCGAAAAAACTGCTTCAAAAACTACCAGTTTTCGAGTGTTCAGTACTAGAAGAGCATACCACGGAAGAGGTAGCACCTAATACAGCAGTTTGGCTCGAAAACCACCGAAAAACTGCTTCAAAAACTACCAGTTTTCGAATGTATAGTACCAGAAGAGCATACCACGGAAGAAGTAGCACCAAGTACAACAATTTTGCTCGAAAACCACCGAAAAACTGCTACAAAAACTACCAGTTTTCGAGTGTTCAGTACCAGAAGAGCATACCACGGAAGAAAAAGCACCTAGTACAGCAATTTTGCTCGAAAACCACCGAAAAACTGCTTCAAAAACTACCTGTTTTCGAATGTATAGTAACAGAAGAGCATAGCACGGAAGAAGTAGCACCTAGTACAGCAATTTTGCTCGAAAACCACCGACAATCTGATTCAAAAAACTACCAGTTTTTGAGTTTTCAGTACCAGAAGAGCATACCACGGAAGAGGTAGCACCTAGTACAACAATTTTTCTCGAAAACCACCGAAAAACTGCTTCAAAAACTACCAGTTTTCGAGTGTTCAGTACCAGAAAAGCATACCACGGAAGAGGTAGCACCTAGTACAGCAGTTTTGCTCGAAAACCACCGAAAAACTGCTTCAAAAACTACCAGTTTTTGAATGTATAGTACCAGAAGAGCATACCACGGAAGAAGTAGCACCAAGTACAGCAATTTTGCTCGAAAACCACCGAAAAACTGCTTCAAAAACTACCAGTTTTCGAATGTATAGTACCAGAAGAGCATACCACGGAAGAAGTAGCACCTAGTACAGCCATTTTGCTCGAAAACCACCGAAAAACTGCTTCAAAAACTACCAGTTTTCGAGTGTTCAGTATCTGGAGAGCACACCACGGAAGAAGTAGCACCTAGTACAACAATTTTGCTCGAAAACTACCGAAAATCTGCTTCAAAAACTACCAGTTTTCGAATGTATAGTACCAGAAGAGCATACTCCGGAAGAAGAAGCACCTAGTACAGCAATTTGGCTCGAAAACCACCGAAAAACTGCTTCAAAAACTACCAGTTTTCGAATGTATAGTACCAGAAGAGCATACCACGGAAGAGGTAGCACCTAGTACAGCAATTTGGCTCGAAAACCACCGAAAAACTGCTTAAAGAACTACCAGTTTTCGAGTGTTTAGTACCAAAAGAGCATACCACGGAAAAGCTAGCTTCTAGTACATCAATTTTGCTCGAAAACCACCGGAAATTTGCTTCAAAAACTACCAGTTTTCGAATGTATAGTACCAGGAGAGCATACCACGGAAGAAGTAGCACCTAGTACAGCAATTTGGCTCGAAAACCACCGAAAAACTGCTTCAAAAACTACCAGTTTTTGAATGTATAGTACCATAAGAGCATACCACGGAAGAAGTAGCACCTAGTACAACAATTTTTTCTCGAAAACCACCAAAAAACTGCTTCAAAAACTACCAGTTTTCGAGTGTTCAGTACCAGAAGAGCATACCACGGAAGAAGTATTACTTGGTACAACAATTTTGCTCGAAAACCACCGAAAAACTGCTTCAAAAACTACCAGTTTTTGAATGTTCGGCACCAGAAGAGCATACCACGGAAAAAGTAGCACCTAGTACAGTAATTTTGCTAGAAAACCACCGAAAAACTGCTTCAAAAACTACCAGTTTTCGAGTGTTCAGTACGTAAAAAGCACACCACGGAAGAAGTAGCACCTATTACAACAATTTGCTCGAAAACTACCGAAAATCTGCTTCAAAAACTACCAGTTTTCGAATGTTCAGTACCAGAAGAGCATACTCCGGAAGAAGAAGCACCTAGTACAGCAATTTGGCTCGAAAAACAAACGAAAAACTGCTTCAAAAACTACCAGTTTTCGAATGTATAGTACCAGAAGAGCATACCACGGAAGAAGTAGCACCTAGTAAAACAATTTTTTCTCGAAAACCACCGAAAAACTGCTTCAAAAACTACCAGTTTTCGAGTGTTCAGTACCAGGAGAGCATACCACGGAAGAAGTAGCACCTAGTACAACAATTTTTTCTCGAAAACCACCAAAAAACTGCTTCAAAAACTACCAGTTTTCGAGTGTTCAGTACCAGAAGAGCATACCACGGAAGAAGTATTACTTGGTACAACAATTTTGCTCGAAAACCACCGAAAAACTGCTTCAAAAAACTACCAGTTTTTGAATGTTCGGCACCAGAAGAGCATACCACGGAAGAAGTAGCACCTAGTACAGTAATTTTGCTAGAAAACCACCGAAAAACTGCTTCAAAAACTACCAGTTTTTGAATGTATAGTACCAGAAGAGCATACCACGGAAGAAGTAGCACCTAGTACAGCAATTTTGCTCGAAAACCACCGAAAATCTGCTTCAAAAACTACCAGTTTTCGAATGTTCAGTACCAGGAGAGCATACCAAGGAATAGGTAGCTTCTAGTACAGCAATTTTGCTCGTAAAACACCGAAAAACTGCTTCAAAAACTACCAGTTTTTGAATGTATAGTACCAGGAGAGCATACTACGAAGAAGTAGCACCTAGTACAGCAATTTTGCTCGAAAACCACCGAAAAACTGCTTCAAAAACTACCAGTTTTCGAGTGTTCAGTATCTGGAGAGCATACCACGGAAGAAGTAGCACCTAGTACAACAATTTGGCTCGAAATCCACCGAAAAACTGCTTCAAAAACTACCAGTTATCGAATGAATAGTACCAGGAGAGCATACCACGGAAGAGGTAGCACCTAGTACAGCAATTTTGCTCGAAAACCACCGAAAAACTGCTTCAAAAACAACCAGTTTTCGAGTGTTCAGTACCAGGAGAGCATAGCACGGAAGAAGTAGCATCTAGTACAGCAATTTTGCTCGAAAACCACCGAAAAACTGCTTCAAAAACTACCAGTTTTCGAGTGTTCAGTACCAGAAGAGCATACCACGGAAGAAGTAGCACCTAGTACAGCAATTTTGCTCGAAAACCACCGAAAAACTGCTTCAAAAACTACCAGTTTTCGAGTGTTCAGTATCTGGAGAGCATACCACGGAAGAAGTAGCACCTAGTACAACAATTTGGCTCGAAATCCACCGAAAAACTGCTTCAAAAACTACCAGTTTTCGAATGTATAATACCAGAAGAGCATACCACGGAAGAGGTAGCACCTAGTACAACAATTTGGCTCGAAAACCACCGAAAAACTGCTTCAAAAACTACCAGTTTTCGAGTGTTCAGTACCAAAAGAGCATACCACGGAAGAAGTAGCCCCTAGTACAGCAATTTTACTCGAAAACCACCGAAAAAACTGCTTCAAAAACTACCAGTTTTCGAATGCATAGTACCAGAAGAGCATACCACCGAAGAGGTGGCACCTAGTACAGCAATCTTGCTCGAAAACCACCGAAAAACTGCTTCAAAAACTACCAGTTTTCGAGTGTTCAGTACCAGGAGAGCATACCAGGGAAGAAGTAGCACTTAGTACAACAATTTTGCTCGAAAACCACCGAAAAACTGCTTCAAAAACTACCAGTTTTCGAAAGTTTAGTACCAAAAGAGCATACCACGGAAGAAGTAGCTTCTAGTACATCAATTTTGCTCGAAAACCACCGGAAATCTGCTTGAAAAACTACCAGTTTTCGAATGTATAATACCAGGAGCGCATACCACGGAAGAAGTAGCACCTAGTACAGCAATTTGGCACGAAAACCACCGAAAAACTGCTTCAAAAACTACCAGTTTTCGAATGTATAGTACCAGAAGAGCATACCACGGAAGAAGTAGCACCTAGTACAACAATTTTGCTCGAAAACCACCGAAAAACTGCTTCAAAAACTACCAGTTTTCGAATGTATAGTACCAGGAGAGCATACCACGGAAGAAGTAGCACCTACTACAGCAATTTGGCTCGAAAACCACCGAAAAACTGCTTCAAAAACTACCAGTTCTCGAGTGTTCAGTACCAGGAGAGCATACCAAGGAAGAAGTAGCACCTTGTCCAGCAATTTTGCTCGAAAACCACCGAAAACCTGCTTCAAAAACTACCAGTTTTCGAATGTATAGTACCAGAAGAGCATACCACGGAAGAAGTAGCACCTAGTACAACTATTTGGCTCGAAAACCACCGAAAAACTGCTTCAAAAACTACCAGTTTTCGAATGTTTAGTACCAGGAGAGCATACCCTGGAAGAAGTAGCAACTAGTACAGCAATTTGGCTCGAAAACCACCGAAAAACTGCTTCAAAAACTACCAGTTCTCGAGTGTTCAGTACCAGGAGAGCATACCACTGAAGAAGTAGCACCTAGTACAGCAATTTTGCTCGAAAACCACCGAAAAACTGCTTCAAAAACTACCAGTTTTCGAGTGTTCAGTATCTGGAGAGCACACCACGGAAGAAGTAGCACCTAGTACAACAATTTTTTCTCGAAAACTACCGAAAAACTGCTTCAAAAACTACCAGTTTTCGAGTGTTCAGTACTAGAAGAGCATACCACGGAAGAAGTAGCACCTAATACAGCAGTTTGGCTCGAAAACCACCGAAAAACTGCTTCAAAAACTACCAGTTTTCGAATGTATAGTACCAGAAAAGCATACCACGGAAGAGGTAGCACCTAGTACAGCAATTTGGCTCGAAAACCTTCGAAAAAATGCTTCAAAAACTACCAGTTTTGGAATATTTAGTACAAGGAGAGCATACCACGGAAGAGGTAGCCCCTAGTACAGCAATTTTGCTCGAAAACCACCGAAAAACGGCTTCAAAAACTACCAGTTTTCGAATGTATAGTACCAGAACAGCATACCACGGAAGAAGTAGCACCTAGTACAGCAATTTTAGTCGAAAACTACCGAAAAACTGCTTCAAAAACTACCAGTTCTCGAATGTATAGTACCAGGAGAGCATACCACGGAAGAAGTAGCACCTAGTACAGCAATTTGGCTCGAAAACCACCGAAAAACTGCATCAAAAACTACCAGTTTTCGAGTGTTCAGTACCAAAAGAGCATACCACGGAAGAAGTAGCAGCTAGTACAGCAATTTGGCTCGAAAACCACCGAAAAACTGCTTCAAAAACTACCAGTTTTCGAGTGTTCAGTACCAGAAGAGCATACCACGGAAGAGGTAGCACCTAGTACAGCAATTTTGCTCGAAAACCACCGAAAATCTGCTTCAAAAACTACCAGTTTTCGAATGTATAATAACAGAAGAGCATACCACGGAAGAAGTAGCACCTAGTACAGCAATTTGGCTCGAAAACCACCGAAAAACTGCATCAAAAACTACCAGTTTTCGAGTGTTCAGTACCAGGAGAGCATACCACGGAAGAAGTAGCACCTAGTACAACAATTTCGTTCGAAAACCACCAAAAAACTGCTTCAAAAACTAACAGTTTTCGAGTGTTCAGTACCAGGAGAGCATACCACGGAAGAAGTAGCACCTAGTACAGCAATTTTGCTCGAAAACCACCGAAAAACTGCTTCAAAAACTACCAGTTATCGAATGAATAGTACCAGGAGAGCATACCACGGAAGAGGTAGCACCTAGTACAGCAATTTTGCTCGAAAACCACCGAAAAACTGCTTCAAAAACAACCAGTTTTCGAGTGTTCAGTACCAGGAGAGCATAGCACGGAAGAAGTAGCATCTAGTACAGCAATTTTGCTCGAAAACCACCGAAAAACTGCTTCAAAAACTACCAGTTTTCGAGTGTTCAGTACCAGAAGAGCATACCACGGAAGAAGTAGCACCTAGCACAGCAATTTTGCTCGAAAACCACCGAAAAACTGCTTCAAAAACTACCAGTTTTCGAGTGTTCAGTACCAGAAGAGCATACCACGGAAGAAGTAACACCTAGCACAGCAATTTTGCTCGAAAACCATCGAAAAACTGCTTCAAAAACAACCAAATTTCGAATGTATAGTTCCAGAAGAGCATACCACGGAAGAGGTAGCACCAAACACAGCAATTTTGCTGGAAAACCACCGAAAAACTGCTTCAAAAACTACCAGTTTTCGAGTGTATAGTACCAGGAGAGCATACCACGGAAGAAGTAGCACCTAGTACAGCAATTTTGCTCGAAAACTACCGAAAAACTGCTTCAAAAACTACCAGTTTTCGAGTGTTCAGTACCAGGAGAGCATAGCACGGAAGAAGTAGCACCTAGTACAGCAATTTTGCTCGAAAACCACCGAAAAACTGCTTCAAAAACTACCAAATTTCGAATGTATAGTACCAGGAGAGCATACCACGGAAGAAGTAGCACCTAGTACAGCAATTTTTCTCGAAAACCACCGAAAATCTGCTTCAAAAACTACCAGGTTTTGAATGTATAGTACCAGGAGAGCATACCACGGAAGAGGTAGCACCTAGTACAGCAATTTTGCTCGAAAACCACCAAAAACTGCTTCAAAAACTACCAGTGTTGACACGACTTGACATGACAGCGCAAGGTTGATGGAATAACAGGTGCGCTAATCGATCAAGCGTTGATCGATTAGCGTGTCCTAAAAACACCGCAAGGAAAGCAGAGTTCGGCTCGATCGAAGGGTCAACATTCTGCGATCGGCCGAAGAGGATTTGGCGAATCCGAGCGCGCGAAAAGTATATGCCCAAATAAGGTGCTGTTTAAGGTGCAGGAGCATAAGGTTAAGGGACGATGCGTGCCCAACGATGCGTGGGAGAAACGTGACAATCAGTTGCGATTTAAAAGCCAAAGCAAGAAGTGCCTAATTTGTTAAAAGTTGGCGTTGTGTATATGTATATAGGTATATATATATATATCGAAGTTTAGTTAAAATAAAGCAAACTAAACCCAGCTAATCAAAGCCACTTATCGATCGCAGCTACAAAAGCTTTTAACAAATTAAATAAACATTTTGTTAAAATTTAAGCTAATAAAAAGCTTACAGTCAAAGCTTTAGCTTAGTTTGTGCTTAGTGCTGAGTAGTGAAACGCGGACAGAATGCCGAAACCGAGGTTTGATTGTGTCGGTTGTACCCGCGAAAATGCGGTAGCCGATATGGTGCGATGCGACCAATGCTACAAGTGGTGGCATTACGATTGTGAGGTGGGTGTGTGAACTGTGTGTTACCGGGAACAAGGACGAGGCAGCTGAGGTGAAAAGCCACGACCCCAGTGGAAAACCGATCAGGGCTACTCGCGGGAAGACCCTTTCGCAGGATGGCGAACCTTCCAAACCGTACCACAAGAAAGCCCTTCGAGCAATTCCTTCGCGGCCAGTAATAGCGATCGGTGGTCAGCAAGCAATGAAATTATCCACTTCGGTCGAGCAGAGTTTTGCGTGCGAAAAGCAAGTGACTTCGCCAATGAGGTTGGCGAAGGAAAAAGAAAGTGCGATGGCGCCCAGTGCGATCGAGAGCGTGGGCGGTAAAAGTGCAAGAGGACACGAATCTGTCGCGTTTAGTGCGTGCGAGAGCAAAGGTTCCGCGTCAACGGCGTTGAAGCTTGAACGGCTTGCAAGAGAGCGTGATTTGGAAGTGGCCGCACTCCAAGCGGAAGTGGACGCGAAAATCGCGAGATTGCGTGTGAACTATTCAACGACGCGACGCCAGATAGAAGAGGATAGTGAAAGCAGAAGAAGTAGGTCCAGCGTCAGTGGTGATTCAAAAGTGTTAGATTGGTTGTCAAACAACCAAACGGAAAAAATTGATAATCGCGACCTTACGAAAAGAAGAATGAGCTCGAGGAAGTGCCTGCAATGGAGGTGATACCGTCTGCGGTAGATCGTGCAAGTGCAAGGAAAGTCTGGCGAAGGAAACTACCACCCTTTTCTGGCTCTGCGAAAGAATGGCCCATCTTCTACAGTTACTACAAAGAGTCAACGAAGGCATGTGGCTACACTTCCGTAGAAAATATCATGCGGTTAGAAGAAGCGCTTAGCGGCCCAGCAAGAGAAGCGGTAGAGTCCAAGTTCACGCTACCAAATGCAGCTCCGATGGTGATGATAATGTTGAAGCAGCTTTTCGGTCGCCCAGGCCAGCTAGTAAAAGAGCTTATCGAGCAAGCCCGTCGCGCTGAAGCTCCTAAGCCGGAACGTTTGGACCAACTGATAGCGTTTGGTTTAACGGTGAGAAAGTTGTGCGATCACTTGACGGCCAGTGACATGGAAGAACACATGTCGAACCCGGTATTATTAGATGAGCTGGTGGAAAAGCTTTCGATCAATAGAGGTTTGGAATGGGTCGATTTCAAGCGGAACTACCGTAAACCGACGTTAAAAGAGTTCGGCGAGTTCATTGAGAAGCTAACGGAGAAGTGTTGTGAACTCAAAACTCACATTAAAATAGAGGTAGATCGCGCACCAATGAAGCATAACAAATCTCATACTTTCGTCCACTCCTACCCCGCGACCGAACACATGAATAAGCCTCTTGCTAAACCATCGAGTAGAGAAGGTAACACCACAACCTCGTCGAGCCTTATGGGAATTAAGTGTTACGTTTGTGAGGATTCGACGCATCGTGTAAGACAGTGCGAAGTTTTCAGGCGTATGGCTGCGGCAGCCCGTCGTGATACAGTGCAACGCCTAAAACTATGTGAAAACTGTTTGGGTAGCCATGGTCGGAACCCCTGCAGATCCAAGTTCAATTGTGGAGTTGTGGGATGCAGTGCGCGGCATCATACATTGCTGCATCAAGAACCTGTAGCTACACCCATTACGAGCGCGCAGTGTAACACTCACGCTGCGAAAGCTTCACAAATGCTCTTCCGTGTAGTGCCTGTTACCGTCCATCATGGCCAGCGCAGTGTAGAGACTTATGCGTTCTTGGATGAAGGATCCTCTCTCACGATGATCGAAGCAGCACTTGCGGTTCAATTGGGAGTCAGCGGCGTTCGAGAGCCTTTGGAGCTTTACTGGACTGGCAACTTCAAAAGGAAGGAGGAAACGTCGGAGTGTGTTCAGCTGGAGATATCGGCCCGGGACGATGAGCGGCGCTATACTATAGCGGCCGCTCACACGGTTAAACAGCTAAGTTTGCCCATCCAATCTATAGATTCTCCACTGATAATGAACTCTAAATACTTCCAGGATCTACCAGCCATGCTGTATCGGGATTCCGTTCCCGCAGTTGCTGATAGGGCTGCGAGACATAGCGTTATTAAAACCGTTGGAAGTACGATCGGGCGACGAAGGTGGACCGATTGCTGTGCGAAGCCTGCTGGGATGGTCAATCTACGGACCACGTCACACCGACACAAATGCATCCCTGTCATTTAACCACCACGGAAGGGCATCAGAAGGTACGGAATCGCATCTCTCTGCTGGAAGCGAACTGCAGCAAAGGTACGCCACCGATCACGCTGTATGCACGATTGAGGAAAGAAGTCCTGGCGATGTTGCAGGCGTAAGTGCCGATCTGATACTTCATGAAATGTTGCGCCAATACTTCACTTTGGAAGGTACGGGTGTGGCTGCATTTAGCGATAACGTTCCTGCATCGAAAGAGGTGTCGAGGGCAAACCAGCTCCTTCAAACTACAACGGAAGAACAGCGTGGATATGTGATGGCACACGTGGCAGTCGACGATGGCCGTATTAACTTGGATGCAGCGCGTTTTTCCAAGTGGAGATTTCTTGTGCGCACGATAGCCATTCTACAGCGTTTTGTGACGAACTGCAAAAGGAAAGCTGAAGGACGATTGTTGTTAACGCTCAAGCCGACCAAACTACAGCAACGATGTATCAAGAAACACATTCCTGCTGTGCAGACGCCTTTGAGTTCCGAAGAATACGAACGGGCTGAGAACCTGATTTGGCGATTTACGCAAGAGGAAGCTTATCCCTCAGAAGTGCGCAAACTGAGAGACGATATTGGAAAGGGACCACATGCGCCAGGAGAGCTGGAAAGAAGTAGTCCACTGTACGCTCTCACGCCATATGCGGATGAACACGGTGTTTTGCGTGTGAGTAGTCGAATATGCCGAGCAAAACAAATAGAGTACAATACACGGTATCCGATCATACTCCCAGAAAAGCACTCTATAACGCTGCTCCTTGTAAAGGATTATCATCATCGGTTCGGGCACGCCAATCGTGAAACCGTAGTGAACGAACTAAGATAGCGGTTCCACATAAAGCACCTGCGCTCATGTGTGTCGAGCGTGATGAAGAAATGCCAGCGCTGCAAGATAAGGAAGTGTCAGCCTAGTACTCCAAGAATGGCACCGCTTCCAGCGGCGAGACTAACTCCATATGTTCGCCCCTTTCCACGCGGTTGGCATTGATTACTTAGCTCCGTTAGAAGTAGTCAATGCGTGAAGAAGAGAGAAACGCTATGTTGCAGTTTTTACTTGCCTGGTGACAAGAGCCGTGCATTTAGAGGTTGCGCACAGTTTGTCAACAGAAGCGTGCATCATGGCAATTCGACGGTTCGTAAGTCGAAGAGGTCCGCCGAAGGAAATATTCTCAGACAACGGGACCAACTTCATCGGAGCGAACAACGAGCTGCAAAAACAAATTGCCGCTAACTACTACTCGTGCGCAGACACCTTCACAAACGCACACACCACTTGGCGGTTCAACCCACCTTCAGCACCTCACATGGGTGGCGTCTGGGAGCGGATGGTCAGGAGTGTGAAGGAGGCGATGCAAGCATTTAACGATGGTGAAAAACTAAACGATGAAATTCTGTTGACCGTCCTTGCCGATTCCGAAAGTCTAATTAACTCCCGCCCTCTGACATACCTGCCTCAGGCGTCTTCGGATTCCGAGGCATTGACCCCGAACCATTTTATTTTAGGGTCCTCTATCGGTAGAAAGGAACAAGTCCGTATCCTACCACACTCCGCCGAAGCATTAAGAAGCAGCTACCAAAGAGCCGCGGCACTTACTGATCACTTCTGGGACAGATGGCTGAAAGAGTATGTGCCAACCCTTCATTTGCGACATAAGTGGATTAATGAAGGACAGCAGCTGCAAGTTGGAGCACTGGTATTTGTGACGGAGGGGGCTCGTAAGGATTGGCTGAGAGCCAAAGTGGAAGAAATCTTTCCCAGATCCGATGGAAGAATAAAGCAGGCGATAGTGAGAACAGCTCACGGGAAAAGGTTGATGCGACCGGTAACAAAGCTTGCTAGGATTGATGGGGAAGTTGATAGAGTAGGTTGATAGTAGTGTGTTTTGTAAGTGAATCCAAACTCATGGATTCACGTGGGGGGGGATGTTGACACGACTTGACATGACAGCGCAAGATTGATGGAATAACAGGTGCGCTAATCGATCAAGCGTTGATCGATTAGCGTGTCCTAAAAACACCGCAAGGAAAGCAGGGTTCGGCTCGATCGAAGGGTCAACATTCTGCGATCGGCCGAAGAGGATTTGGCGAATCCGAGCGCGCGAAAAGTATATGCCCAAATAAGGTGCTGTTTAAGGTGCAGGAGCATAAGGTTAAGGGACGATGCGTGCCCAACGATGCGTGGGAGAAACGTGACAATCAGTTGCGATTTAAAAGCCAAAGCGAGAAGTGCCTAATTTGTTAAAAGTTGGCGTTGTGTATATGTATATAGGTATATATATATCGAAGTTTAGTTAAAATAAAGCAAACTAAACCCAGCTAAACAAAGCCACTTATCGATCGCAGCTACAACCAGTTTTCGAATGTATAGTACCAGAAAAGCATACCACTGAAGAGGTAGCACCTTGTACAGCAATTTTGCTCGAAAACCACCAAAACACTGCTTCAAAAACTACCAGTTTTCGAATGTATAGTACCAGAAGAGCATACCACGGAAGAAGTAGCACCTAGTACAGCAATTTGGCTCGAAAACCACCGAAAAACTGCTTCAAAAACTACCAGTTTTCGAGTGTTCAGTACCAGAAGAGCATACCACGGAAGAGGTAGCACCTAGTACAGCAATTTTGCTCGAAAACCACCGAAAAACTGCTTCAAAAACTACCAGTTTTCGAATGTATAATACCAGAAGAGCATACCACGAAAGAAGTAGCACCTAGTACAGCAATTTTGCTCGAAAACCACCGAAAAACTGCATCAAAAACTACCAGTTTTCGAGTGTTCAGTACCAAAAGAGCATACCACGGAAGAAGTAGCACGTTGTACAGCAATTTTGCTCGAAAACCACCGAAAATCTGCTTCAAAAACTACCAGTTTTCGAGGGTTCAGTACCAGGAGAGCATACCACAGAAGAGGTAGCACCAAGTACAGCAATTTTGCTCGAAAACCACCGACAATCTGATTCAAAAACTACCAGTTTTCGAGTGTTCAGTACCACGAGAGCATACCACGGAAGAAGTAGCACCAAGTACAGCAATTTGGCTCGAAAACCACCGAAAACCTGCTTCAAAAACTACCAGTTTTTAAATATATAATACCAGAAGAGCATACCACGGAAGAGGTAGCACCTAGTACAACAATTTCGCTCGAAAACCACCGAAAAACTGCTTCAAAAACTACCAGTTTTCTAGTGTTCAGAACTAGGAGAGCATACCACGGAAGAAGTAGCACCTAGTACAGCAATTTGGCTCGAAAACCACCGAAAAACTGCATCAAAAACTACCAGTTTTCGAGTGTTCAGTACCAAAAGAGCATACCACGGAAGAAGTAGCACCTAGTACAGCATTTTGGCTCGAAAACCACCGACAATCTGATTCAAAAACTACCAGTTTTCGAGTGTTCAGTACCAGGAGAGCATACCACGGAAGAAGTAGCACCTAGTACAACAATTTCGCTCGAAAACCACCGAAAAACTGCTTCAAAAACTACTAGTTTTCGAGTGTTCAGTACCAGGAGAGCATACCACGGAAGAAGTAGCACTTAGTACAGCAATTTTGCTCGAAAACCACCGAAAAACTGCTTCAAAAACTACCAGTTATCGAATGAATAGTACCAGGAGAGCATACCACGGAAGAGGTAGCACCTACTACAGCAATTTTGCTCGAAAACCACCGAAAAACTGCTTCAAAAACAACCAATTTTGGAATGTTTAGTACCAGCAGAGCATACCACTGAAGAGGTAGCACCTAGTACAGCAATTTTGCTCGAAAACCACCGAAAAACTGCTTCAAAAACTACCAGTTTTCGAATGTATAGTACCAGGAGAGCATACCACGGAAGAAGTAGCACCTAGTACAGCAATTTTGCTCGAAAACCACCGAAAAACTGCTTCAAAAACTACCAGTTTTCGAGTGTTCAGTACCAGGAGAGCATAGCACGGAAGAAGTAGCATCTAGTACAGCAATTTTGTTCGAAAACCACCGAAAAACTGCTTCAAAAACTACCAGTTTTCGAGTGTTCAGTACCAGAAGAGCATACCACGGAAGAAGTAGCACCTAGCACAGCAATTTTGCTCGAAAACCACCGAAAAACTGCTTCTAAAACTACCAGTTTTCGAATGTATAGTACCAGGAGAGCATACTACGGAAGAGGTAGCACCTAGTACAACAATTTGGCTCGAAAACCACCGAAAAACTGCATCAAAAACTACCAGTTTTCGAGTGTTCAGTACCAGGAGAGCATACCACGGAAGAAGTAGCACCTAGTACAACAATTTCGCTCGAAAACCACCGAAAAACTGCTTCAAAAACTACTAGTTTTCGAGTGTTCAGTACCAGGAGAGCATACCACGGAAGAAGTAGCATCTAGTACAGCAATTTGGCTCGAAAACCACCGAAAAACTGCATCAAAAACTACCAGTTTTCGAGTGTTCAGTACCAAAAGAGCATACCACGGAAGAAGTAGCACCTAGTACAGCAATTTGGCTCGAAAACCACCGAAAAACTGCTTCAAAAACTACCAGTTTTCGAGTGTTCAGTACCAGAAGAGCATACCACGGGAGAAGTAGCACCTAGCACAGCAATTTTGCTCGAAAACCACCGAAAAACTGCTTCAAAAACTACCAGTTTTCGAATGAATAGTACCAAAAGAGCATACCACGGAAAAAGTAGCACCTAGTACAACAATTTCGCTCGAAAACCACCGAAAAACTGCTTCAAAAACTACCAGTTTTCGAATGTATAATAACAGAAGAGCATACCACAGAAGAGGTAGCACCTAGTACAGCAATTTTGCTCGAAAACCACCGAAAAACTGCTTCAAAAACAACCAATTTTGGAATGTTTAGTACCAGGAGAGCATACCACGGAAGAAGTAGCACCTAGTACAACAATTTCGCTCGAAAACCACCGAAAAACTGCTTCAAAAACTACCAGTTTTCGAATGTATAATAACAGAAGAGCATACCACAGAAGAGGTAGCACCTAGTACAGCAATTTTGCTCGAAAACCACCGAAAAACTGCTTCAAAAACTACCAGTTTTCGAATGTATAGTACCAGGAGAGCATACCACGGAAGAAGTAGCACCTAGTACAGCAATTTTGCTCGAAAACCACCGAAAAACTGCTTCAAAAACTACCAGATTTCGAGTGTTCAGTACCAGGAGAGCATAGCACGGAAGAAGTAGCACCTAGCACAGCAATTTTGCTCGAAAACCACCGAAAAACTGCTTCAAAAACTACCAGTTTTCGAATGTATAGTACCAGGAGAGCATACCACGGAAGAAGTAGCACCTAGTACAACAATTTCGCTCGAAAACCACCGAAAAACTGCTTCAAAAACTACCAGTTTTCGAGTGTTCAGTACCAGAAGAGCAGACCACGGGAGAAGTAGCACCTAGCACAGCAATTTTGCTCGAAAACCACCGAAAAACTGCTTCTAAAACTACCAGTTTTCGAATGTATAGTACCAGGAGAGCATACCACGGAAGAGGTAGCACCTAGTACAACAATTTGGCTCGAAAACCACCGAAAAACTGCTTCAAAAACTACCAGTTTTCGAGTGTTCAGTACCAGAAGAGCATACCACGGAAGAAGTAGCACCTAGTACAGCAATTTTGCTCGAAAACCACCGAAAAACTGCTTCAAAAACTACCAAATTTCGAATGTATAGTACCAGGAGAGCATACCACGGAAGAAGTAGCACCTAGTACAGCAATTTTTCTCGAAAACCACCGAAAATCTGCTTCAAAAACTACCAGGTTTTGAATGTATAGTACCAGGAGAGCATACCACGAAAGAGGTAGCACCTAGTACAGCAATTTTGCTCGAAAACCACCAAAAACTGCTTCAAAAACTACCAGTGTTGACACGACTTGACATGACAGCGCAAGGTTGATGGAATAACAGGTACGCTAATCGATCAAGCGTTGATCGATTAGCGTGTCCTAAAAACACCGCAAGGAAAGCAGAGTTCGGCTCGATCAAAGGGTCAACATTCTGCGATCGGCCGAAGAGGATTTGCGAATCCGAGCGCGCGAAAAGTATATGCCCAAATAAGGTGCTGTTTAAGGTGCAGGAGCATAAGGTTAAGGGACGATGCGTGCCCAACGATGCGTGGGAGAAACGTGACAATCAGTTGCGATTTAAAAGCCAAAGCAAGAAGTGCCTAATTTGTTAAAAGTTGGCGTTGTGTATATGTATATAGGTATATATATGTATTTCGAAGTTTAGTTAAAATAAAGCAAACTAAACCCAGCTAATCAAAGCCACTTATCGATCGCAGCTACAAAAGCTTTTAACAAATTAAATAAACATTTTGTTAAAATTTAAGCTAATAAAAAGCTTACAGTCAAAGCTTTAGCTTAGTTTGTGCTTAGTGCTGAGTAGTGAAACGCGGACAGAATGCCGAAACCGAGGTTTGATTGTGTCGGTTGTACCCGCGAAAATGCGGTAGCCGATATGGTGCGATGCGACCAATGCTACAAGTGGTGGCATTACGATTGTGAGGTGGGTGTGTGAACTGTGTGTTACCGGGAAGAAGGACGAGGCAGCTGAGGTGAAAAGCCACGACCCCAGTGGAAAACCGATCAGGGCTACTCGCGGGAAGACCCTTTCGCAGGATGGCGAACCTTCCAAACCGTACCACAAGAAAGCCCTTCGAGCAATTCCTTCGCGGCCAGTAATAGCGATCGGTGGTCAGCAAGCAATGAAATTATCCACTTCGGTCGAGCAGAGTTTTGCGTGCGAAAAGCAAGTGACTTCGCCAATGAGGTTGGCGAAGGAAAAAGAAAGTGCGATGGCGCCCAGTGCGATCGAGAGCGTGGGCGGTAAAAGTGCAAGAGGACACGAATCTGTCGCGTTTAGTGCGTGCGAGAGCAAAGGTTCCGCGTCAACGGCGTTGAAGCTTGAACGGCTTGCAAGAGAGCGTGATTTGGAAGTGGCCGCACTCCAAGCGGAAGTGGACGCGAAAATCGCGAGATTGCGTGTGAACTATTCAACGACGCGACGCCAGATAGAAGAGGATAGTGAAAGCAGAAGAAGTAGGTCCAGCGTCAGTGGTGATTCAAAAGTGTTAGATTGGTTGTCAAACAAGCAAACGGAAAAAATTGATAATCGCGACCTTACGAAAAGAAGAATGAGCTCGAGGAAGTGCCTGCAATGGAGGTGATACCGTCTGCGGTAGATCGTGCAAGTGCAAGGAAAGTCTGGCGAAGGAAACTACCACCCTTTTCTGGCTCTGCGAAAGAATGGCCCATCTTCTACAGTTACTACAAAGAGTCAACGAAGGCATGTGGCTACACTTCCGTAGAAAATATCATGCGGTTAGAAGAAGCGCTTAGCGGCCCAGCAAGAGAAGCGGTAGAGTCCAAGTTCACGCTACCAAATGCAGCTCCGATGGTGATGATAATGTTGAAGCAGCTTTTCGGTCGCCCAGGCCAGCTAGTAAAAGAGCTTATCGAGCAAGCCCGTCGCGCTGAAGCTCCTAAGCCGGAACGTTTGGACCAACTGATAGCGTTTGGTTTAACGGTGAGAAAGTTGTGCGATCACTTGACGGCCAGTGACATGGAAGAACACATGTCGAACCCGGTATTATTAGATGAGCTGGTGGAAAAGCTTTCGATCAATAGAGGTTTGGAATGGGTCGATTTCAAGCGGAACTACCGTAAACCGACGTTAAAAGAGTTCGGCGAGTTCATGGAGAAGCTAACGGAGAAGTGTTGTGAACTCAAAACTCACATTAAAATAGAGGTAGATCGCGCACCAATGAAGCATAACAAATCTCATACTTTCGTCCACTCCTACCCCGCGACCGAACACATGAATAAGCCTCTTGCTAAACCATCGAGTAGAGAAGGTAACACCACAACCTCGTCGAGCCTTATGGGAATTAAGTGTTACGTTTGTGAGGATTCGACGCATCGTGTAAGACAGTGCGAAGTTTTCAGGCGTATGGCTGCGGCAGCCCGTCGTGATACAGTGCAACGCCTAAAACTATGTGAAAACTGTTTGGGTAGCCATGGTCGGAACCCCTGCAGATCCAAGTTCAATTGTGGAGTTGTGGGATGCAGTGCGCGGCATCATACATTGCTGCATCAAGAACCTGTAGCTACACCCATTACGAGCGCGCAGTGTAACACTCACGCTGCGAAAGCTTCACAAATGCTCTTCCGTGTAGTGCCTGTTACCGTCCATCATGGCCAGCGCAGTGTAGAGACTTATGCGTTCTTGGATGAAGGATCCTCTCTCACGATGATCGAAGCAGCACTTGCGGTTCAATTGGGAGTCAGCGGCGTTCGAGAGCCTTTGGAGCTTTACTGGACTGGCAACTTCAAAAGGAAGGAGGAAACGTCGGAGTGTGTTCAGCTGGAGATATCGGCCCGGGACGATGAGCGGCGCTATACTATAGCGGCCGCTCACACGGTTAAACAGCTAAGTTTGCCCATCCAATCTATAGATTCTCCACTGATAATGAACTCTAAATACTTCCAGGATCTACCAGCCATGCTGTATCGGGATTCCGTTCCCGCAGTTGCTGATAGGGCTGCGAGACATAGCGTTATTTAAACCGTTGGAAGTACGATCGGGCGACGAAGGTGGACCGATTGCTGTGCGAAGCCTGCTGGGATGGTCAATCTACGGACCACGTCACACCGACACAAAAGCATCGCTGTCATTTAACCACCACGGAAGGGCATCAGAAGGTACGGAATCGCATCTCTCTGCTGGAAGCGAACTGCAGCAAAGGTACGCCACCGATCACGCTGTATGCACGATTGAGGAAAGAAGTCCTGGCGATGTTGCAGGCGTAAGTGCCGATCTGATACTTCATGAAATGTTGCGCCAATACTTCACTTTGGAAGGTACGGGTGTGGCTGCATTTAGCGATAACGTTCCTGCATCGAAAGAGGTGTCGAGGGCAAACCAGCTCCTTCAAACTACAACGGAAGAACAGCGTGGATATATGATGGCACACGTGGCAGTCGACGATGGCCGTATTAACTTGGATGCAGCGCGTTTTTCCAAGTGGAGATTTCTTGTGCGCACGATAGCCATTCTACAGCGTTTTGTGACGAACTGCAAAAGGAAAGCTGAAGGACGATTGTTGTTAACGCTCAAGCCGACCAAACTACAGCAACGATGTATCAAGAAACACATTCCTGCTGTGCAGACGCCTTTGAGTTCCGAAGAATACGAACGGGCTGAGAACCTGATTTGGCGATTTACGCAAGAGGAAGCTTATCCCTCAGAAGTGCGCAAACTGAGAGACGATATTGGAAAGGGACCACATGCGCCAGGAGAGCTGGAAAGAAGTAGTCCACTGTACGCTCTCACGCCATATGCGGATGAACACGGTGTTTTGCGTGTGAGTAGTCGAATATGCCGAGCAAAACAAATAGAGTACAATACACGGTATCCGATCATACTCCCAGAAAAGCACTCTATAACGCTGCTCCTTGTAAAGGATTATCATCATCGGTTCGGGCACGCCAATCGTGAAACCGTAGTGAACGAACTAAGATAGCGGTTCCACATAAAGCACCTGCGCTCATGTGTGTCGAGCGTGATGAAGAAATGCCAGCGCTGCAAGATAAGGAAGTGTCAGCCTAGTACTCCAAGAATGGCACCGCTTCCAGCGGCGAGACTAACTCCATATGTTCGCCCCTTCCACGCGGTTGGCATTGATTACTTAGCTCCGTTAGAAGTAGTCAATGCGTGAAGAAGAGAGAAACGCTATGTTGCAGTTTTTACTTGCCTGGTGACAAGAGCCGTGCATTTAGAGGTTGCGCACAGTTTGTCAACAGAAGCGTGCATCATGGCAAATTCGACGGTTCGTAAGTCGAAGAGGTCCGCCGAAGGAAATATTCTCAGACAACGGGACCAACTTCATCGGAGCGAACAACGAGCTGCAAAAACAAATTGCCGCTAATTACTACTCGTGCGCAGACACCTTCACAAACGCACACACCACTTGGCGGTTCAACCCACCTTCAGCACCTCACATGGGTGGCGTCTGGGAGCGGATGGTCAAGAGTGTGAAGGAGGCGATGCAAGCATTTAACGATGGTAAAAACTAAACGATGAAATTCTGTTGACCGTCCTAGCCGATTCCGAAAGTCTAATTAACTCCCGCCCTCTGACATACCTGCCTCAGGCGTCTTCGGATTCCGAGGCATTGACCCCGAACCATTTTATTTTAGGGTCCTCTATCGGTAGAAAGGAACAAGTCCGTATCCTACCACACTCCGCCGAAGCATTAAGAAGCAGCTACCAAAGAGCCGCGGCACTTACTGATCACTTCTGGGACAGATGGCTGAAAGAGTATGTGCCAACCCTTCATTTGCGACATAAGTGGATTAATGAAGGACAGCAGCTGCAAGTTGGAGCACTGGTATTTGTGACGGAGGGGGCTCGTAAGGATTGGCTGAGAGCCAAAGTGGAAGAAATCTTTCCCAGATCCGATGGAAGAATAAGGCAGGCGATAGTGAGAACAGCTCACGGGAAAAGGTTGATGCGACCGGTAACAAAGCTTGCTAGGATTGATGGGGAAGTTGATAGAGTAGGTTGATAGTAGTGTGTTTTGTAAGTGAATCCAAACTCATGGATTCACGTGGGGGGGGATGTTGACACGACTTGACATGACAGCGCAAGATTGATGGAATAACAGGTGCGCTAATCGATCAAGCGTTGATCGATTAGCGTGTCCTAAAAACACCGCAAGGAAAGCAGGGTTCGGCTCGATCGAAGGGTCAACATTCTGCGATCGGCCGAAGAGGATTTGGCGAATCCGAGCGCGCGAAAAGTATATGCCCAAATAAGGTGCTGTTTAAGGTGCAGGAGCATAAGGTTAAGGGACGATGCGTGCCCAACGATGCGTGGGAGAAACGTGACAATCAGTTGCGATTTAAAAGCCAAAGCGAGAAGTGCCTAATTTGTTAAAAGTTGGCGTTGTGTATATGTATATAGGTATATATATATCGAAGTTTAGTTAAAATAAAGCAAACTAAACCCAGCTAAACAAAGCCACTTATCGATCGCAGCTACAACCAGTTTTCGAATGTATAGTACCAGAAAAGCATACCACTGAAGAGGTAGCACCTTGTACAGCAATTTTGCTCGAAAACCACCAAAACACTGCTTCAAAAACTACCAGTTTTCGAATGTATAGTACCAGAAGAGTATACCACGGAAGAAGTAGCACCTAGTACAGCAATTTGGCTCGAAAACCACCGAAAAACTGCTTCAAAAACTACCAGTTTTCGAGTGTTCAGTACCAGAAGAGCATACCACGGAAGAGGTAGCACCTAGTACAGCAATTTTGCTCGAAAACCACCGAAAAACTGCTTCAAAAACTACCAGTTTTCGAATGTATAATACCAGAAGAGCATACCACGAAAGAAGTAGCACCTAGTACAGCAATTTTGCTCGAAAACCACCGAAAAACTGCATCAAAAACTACCAGTTTTCGAGTGTTCAGTACCAAAAGAGCATACCACGGAAGAAGTAGCACGTTGTACAGCAATTTTGCTCGAAAACCACCGAAAATCTGCTTCAAAAACTACCAGTTTTCAAGGGTTCAGTACCAGGAGAGCATACCACAGAAGAGGTAGCACCAAGTACAGCAATTTTGCTCGAAAACCACCGACAATCTGATTCAAAAACTACCAGTTTTCGAGTGTTCAGTACCACGAGAGCATACCACGGAAGAAGTAGCACCAAGTACAGCAATTTGGCTCGAAAACCACCGAAAACCTGCTTCAAAAACTACCAGTTTTCAAATATATAATACCAGAAGAGCATACCACGGAAGAGGTAGCACCTAGTACAACAATTTCGCTCGAAAACCACCGAAAAACTGCTTCAAAAACTACCAGTTTTCTAGTGTTCAGAACTAGGAGAGCATACCACGGAAGAAGTAGCACCTAGTACAGCAATTTGGCTCGAAAACCACCGAAAAACTGCTTCAAAAACTACCAGTTTTCGAGTGTTCAGTACCAAAAGAGCATACCACGGAAGAAGTAGCACCTAGTACAGCATTTTGGCTCGAAAACCACCGACAATCTGATTCAAAAACTACCAGTTTTCGAGTGTTCAGTACCAGGAGAGCATACCACGGAAGAAGTAGCACCTAGTACAACAATTTCGCTCGAAAACCACCGAAAAACTGCTTCAAAAACTACTAGTTTTCGAGTGTTCAGTACCAGGAGAGCATACCACGGAAGAAGTAGCACCTAGTACAGCAATTTTGCTCGAAAACCACCGAAAAACTGCTTCAAAAACTACCAGTTATCGAATGAATAGTACCAGGAGAGCATACCACGGAAGAGGTAGCACCTAGTACAGCAATTTTGCTCGAAAACCACCGAAAAACTGCTTCAAAAACAACCAATTTTGGAATGTTTAGTACCAGGAGAGCATACCACTGAAGAGGTAGCACCTAGTACAGCAATTTTGCTCGAAAACCACCGAAAAACTGCTTCAAAAACTACCAGTTTTCGAATGTATAGTACCAGGAGAGCATACCACGGAAGAAGTAGCACCTAGTACAGCAATTTTGCTCGAAAACCACCGAAAAACTGCTTCAAAAACTACCAGTTTTCGAGTGTTCAGTACCAGGAGAGCATAGCACGGAAGAAGTAGCATCTAGTACAGCAATTTTGCTCGAAAACCACCGAAAAACTGCTTCAAAAACTACCAGTTTTCGAGTGTTCAGTACCAGAAGAGCATACCACGGAAGAAGTAGCACCTAGCACAGCAATTTTGCTCGAAAACCACCGAAAAACTGCTTCTAAAACTACCAGTTTTCGAATGTATAGTACCAGGAGAGCATACTACGGAAGAGGTAGCACCTAGTACAACAATTTGGCTCGAAAACCACCGAAAAACTGCATCAAAAACTACCAGTTTTCGAGTGTTCAGTACCAGGAGAGCATACCACGGAAGAAGTAGCACCTAGTACAACAATTTCGCTCGAAAACCACCGAAAAACTGCTTCAAAAACTACTAGTTTTCGAGTGTTCAGTACCAGGAGAGCATACCACGGAAGAAGTAGCATCTAGTACAGCAATTTGGCTCGAAAACCACCGAAAAACTGCATCAAAAACTACCAGTTTTCGAGTGTTCAGTACCAAAAGAGCATACCACGGAAGAAGTAGCACCTAGTACAGCAGTTTGGCTCGAAAACCACCGAAAAACTGCTTCAAAAACTACCAGTTTTCGAATGTATAGTACCAGAAAAGCATACCACGGAAGAAGTAGCACCTAGTACAGCAATTTGGCTCGAAAACCTTCGAAAAACTGCTTCAAAAACTACCAGTTTTGGAATATTTAGTACAAGGAGAGCATACCACGGAAGAGGTAGCCCCTAGTACAGCAATTTTGCTCGAAAACCACCGAAAAACTGCTTCAAAAACTACCAGTTTTCGAATGTATAGTACCAGAACAGCATACCACGGAAGAAGTAGCACCTAGTACAGCAATTTTAGTCGAAAACTACCGAAAAACTGCTTCAAAAACTACCAGTTCTCGAATGTATAGTACCAGAAGAGCATACCACGGAAGAAATAGCACCTAGTACAGCAATTTGGCTCGAAAACCACCGAAAAACTGCATCAAAAACAACCAGTTTTCGAGTGTTCAGTACCAAAAGAGCATACCACGGAAGAAGTAGCAGCTAGTACAGCAATTTGGCTCGAAAACCACCGAAAAACTGCTTCAAAAACTACCAGTTTTCGAGTGTTCAGTACCAGAAGAGCATACCACGGAAGAGGTAGCACCTAGTACAGCAATTTTGCTCGAAAACCACCGAAAATCTGCTTCAAAAACTACCAGTTTTCGAATGTATAATAACAGAAGAGCATACCACGGAAGAAGTAGCACCTAGTACAGCAATTTGGCTCGAAAACCACCGAAAAACTGCATCAAAAACTACCAGTTTTCGAGTGTTCAGTACCAGGAGAGCATACCACGGAAGAAGTAGCACCTAGTACAACAATTTTGCTCGAAAACCACCAAAAAACTGCTTCAAAAACTAACAGTTTTCGAGTGTTCAGTACCAGGAGAGCATACCACGGAAGAAGTAGCACCTAGTACAGCAATTTTGCTCGAAAACCACCGAAAAACTGCTTCAAAAACTACCAGTTATCGAATGAATAGTACCAGGAGAGCATACCACGGAAGAGGTAGCACCTAGTACAGCAATTTTGCTCGAAAACCACCGAAAAACTGCTTCAAAAACAACCAGTTTTCGAGTGTTCAGTACCAGGAGAGCATAGCACGGAAGAAGTAGCATCTAGTACAGCAATTTTGCTCGAAAACCACCGAAAAACTGCTTCAAAAACTACCAGTTTTCGAGTGTTCAGTACCAGAAGAGCATACCACGGAAGAAGTAGCACCTAGCACAGCAATTTTGCTCGAAAACCACCGAAAAACTGCTTCAAAAACTACCAGTTTTCGAGTGTTCAGTACCAGAAGAGCATGCCACGGAAGAAGTAGCACCTAGCACAGCAATTTTGCTCGAAAACCATCGAAAAACTGCTTCAAAAACTACCAGTTTTCGAATGTATAGTTCCAGAAGAGCATACCACGGAAGAGGTAGCACCAAACACAGCAATTTTGCTGGAAAACCACCGAAAAACTGCTTTAAAAACAACCAGTTTTCGAGTGTATAGTACCAGGAGAGCATACCACGGAAGAAGTAGCACCTAGTACAGCAATTTTGCTCGAAAACCACCGAAAAACTGCTTCAAAAACTACCAGTTTTCGAATGTATAATAACAGAAGAGCATACCACAGAAGAGGTAGCACCTAGTACAGCAATTTTGCTCGAAAACCACCGAAAAACTGCTTCAAAAACTACCAAATTTCGAATGTATAGTACCAGGAGAGCATACCACGGAAGAAGTAGCACCTAGTACAGCAATTTTTCTCGAAAACCACCGAAAATCTGCTTCAAAAACTACCAGTTTTTGAATGTATAGTACCAGGAGAGCATACCACGGAAGAGGTAGCACCTAGTACAGCAATTTTGCTCGAAAACCACCAAAAACTGCTTCAAAAACTACCAGTGTTGACACGACTTGACATGACAGTGCAAGGTTGATGGAATAACAGGTGCGCTAATCGATCAAGCGTTGATCGATTAGCGTGTCCTAAAAACACCGCAAGGAAAGCAGAGTTCGGCTCGATCAAAGGGTCAACATTCTGCGATCGGCCGAAGAGGATTTGCGAATCCGAGCGCGCGAAAAGTATATGCCCAAATAATGCTGTTTAAGGTGCAGGAGCATAAGGTTAAGGGACGATGCGTGCCCAACGATGCGTGGGAGAAACGTGACAATCAGTTGCGATTTAAAAGCCAAAGCAAGAAGTGCCTAATTTGTTAAAAGTTGGCGTTGTGTATATGTATATAGGTATATATATATATCGAAGTTTAGTTAAAATAAAGCAAACTAAACCCAGCTAATCAAAGCCACTTATCGATCGCAGCTACAAAAGCTTTTAACAAATTAAATAAACATTTTGTTAAAATTTAAGCTAATAAAAAGCTTACAGTCAAAGCTTTAGCTTAGTTTGTGCTTAGTGCTGAGTAGTGAAACGCGGACAGAATGCCGAAACCGAGGTTTGATTGTGTCGGTTGTACCCGCGAAAATGCGGTAGCCGATATGGTGCGATGCGACCAATGCTACAAGTGGTGGCATTACGATTGTGAGGTGGGTGTGTGAACTGTGTGTTACCGGGAACAAGGACGAGGCAGCTGAGGTGAAAAGCCACGACCCCAGTGGAAAACCGATCAGGGCTACTCGCGGGAAGACCCTTTCGCAGGATGGCGAACCTTCCAAACCGTACCACAAGAAAGCCCTTCGAGCAATTCCTTCGCGGCCAGTAATAGCGATCGGTGGTCAGCAAGCAATGAAATTATCCACTTCGGTCGAGCAGAGTTTTGCGTGCGAAAAGCAAGTGACTTCGCCAATGAGGTTGGCGAAGGAAAAAGAAAGTGCGATGGCGCCCAGTGCGATTGAGAGCGTGGGCGATAAAAGTGCAAGAGGACACGAATCTGTCGCGTTTAGTGCGTGCGAGAGCAAAGGTTCCGCGTCAACGGCGTTGAAGCTTGAACGGCTTGCAAGAGAGCGTGATTTGGAAGTGGCCGCACTCCAAGCGGAAGTGGACGCGAAAATCGCGAGATTGCGTGTGAACTATTCAACGACGCGACGCCAGATAGAAGAGGATAGTGAAAGCAGAAGAAGTAGGTCCAGCGTCAGTGGTGATTCAAAAGTGTTAGATTGGTTGTCAAACAACCAAACGGAAAAAATTGATAATCGCGACCTTACGAAAAGAAGAATGAGCTCGAGGAAGTGCCTGCAATGGAGGTGATACCGTCTGCGGTAGATCGTGCAAGTGCAAGGAAAGTCTGGCGAAGGAAACTACCACCCTTTTCTGGCTCTGCGAAAGAATGGCCCATCTTCTACAGTTACTACAAAGAGTCAACGAAGGCATGTGGCTACACTTCCGTAGAAAATATCATGCGGTTAGAAGAAGCGCTTAGCGGCCCAGCAAGAGAAGCGGTAGAGTCCAAGTTCACGCTACCAAATGCAGCTCCGATGGTGATGATAATGTTGAAGCAGCTTTTCGGTCGCCCAGGCCAGCTAGTAAAAGAGCTTATCGAGCAAGCCCGTCGCGCTGAAGCTCCTAAGCCGGAACGTTTGGACCAACTGATAGCGTTTGGTTTAACGGTGAGAAAGTTGTGCGATCACTTGACGGCCAGTGACATGGAAGAACACATGTCGAACCCGGTATTATTAGATGAGCTGGTGGAAAAGCTTCCGATCAATAGAGGTTTGGAATGGGTCGATTTCAAGCGGAACTACCGTAAACCGACGTTAAAAGAGTTCGGCGAGTTCATGGAGAAGCTAACGGAGAAGTGTTGTGAACTCAAAACTCACATTAAAATAGAGGTAGATCGCGCACCAATGAAGCATAACAAATCTCATACTTTCGTCCACTCCTACCCCGCGACCGAACACATGAATAAGCCTCTTGCTAAACCATCGAGTAGAGAAGGTAACACCACAACCTCGTCGAGCCTTATGGGAATTAAGTGTTACGTTTGTGAGGATTCGACGCATCGTGTAAGACAGTGCGAAGTTTTCAGGCGTATGGCTGCGGCAGCCCGTCGTGATACAGTGCAACGCCTAAAACTATGTGAAAACTGTTTAGGTAGCCATGGTCGGAACCCCTGCAGATCCAAGTTCAATTGTGGAGTTGTGGGATGCAGTGCGCGGCATCATACATTGCTGCATCAAGAACCTGTAGCTACACCCATTACGAGCGCGCAGTGTAACACTCACGCTGCGAAAGCTTCACAAATGCTCTTCCGTGTAGTGCCTGTTACCGTCCATCATGGCCAGCGCAGTGTAGAGACTTATGCGTTCTTGGATGAAGGATCCTCTCTCACGATGATCGAAGCAGCACTTGCGGTTCAATTGGGAGTCAGCGGCGTTCGAGAGCCTTTGGAGCTTTACTGGACTGGCAACTTCAAAAGGAAGGAGGAAACGTCGGAGTGTGTTCAGCTGGAGATATCGGCCCGGGACGATGAGCGGCGCTATACTATAGCGGCCGCTCACACGGTTAAACAGCTAAGTTTGCCCATCCAATCTATAGATTCTCCACTGATAATGAACTCTAAATACTTCCAGGATCTACCAGCCATGCTGTATCGGGATTCCGTTCCCGCAGTTGCTGATAGGGCTGCGAGACATAGCGTTATTAAAACCGTTGGAAGTACGATCGGGCGACGAAGGTGGACCGATTGCTGTGCGAAGCCTGCTGGGATGGTCAATCTACGGACCACGTCACACCGACACAAATGCATCCCTGTCATTTAACCACCACGGAAGGGCATCAGAAGGTACGGAATCGCATCTCTCTGCTGGAAGCGAACTGCAGCAAAGGTACGCCACCGATCACGCTGTATGCACGATTGAGGAAAGAAGTCCTGGCGATGTTGCAGGCGTAAGTGCCGATCTGATACTTCATGAAATGTTGCGCCAATACTTCACTTTGGAAGGTACGGGTGTGGCAGCATTTAGCGATAACGTTCCTGCATCGAAAGAGGTGTCGAGGGCAAACCAGCTCCTTCAAACTACAACGGAAGAACAGCGTGGATATGTGATGGCACACGTGGCAGTCGACGATGGCCGTATTAACTTGGATGCAGCGCGTTTTTCCAAGTGGAGATTTCTTGTGCGCACGATAGCCATTCTACAGCGTTTTGTGACGAACTGCAAAAGGAAAGCTGAAGGACGATTGTTGTTAACGCTCAAGCCGACCAAACTACAGCAACGATGTATCAAGAAACACATTCCTGCTGTGCAGACGCCTTTGAGTTCCGAAGAATACGAACGGGCTGAGAACCTGATTTGGCGATTTACGCAAGAGGAAGCTTATCCCTCAGAAGTGCGCAAACTGAGAGACGATATTGGAAAGGGACCACATGCGCCAGGAGAGCTGGAAAGAAGTAGTCCACTGTACGCTCTCACGCCATATGCGGATGAACACGGTGTTTTGCGTGTGAGTAGTCGAATATGCCGAGCAAAACAAATAGAGTACAATACACGGTATCCGATCATACTCCCAGAAAAGCACTCTATAACGCTGCTCCTTGTAAAGGATTATCATCATCGGTTCGGGCACGCCAATCGTGAAACCGTAGTGAACGAACTAAGATAGCGGTTCCACATAAAGCACCTGCGCTCATGTGTGTCGAGCGTGATGAAGAAATGCCAGCGCTGCAAGATAAGGAAGTGTCAGCCTAGTACTCCAAGAATGGCACCGCTTCCAGCGGCGAGACTAACTCCATATGTTCGCCCCTTCCACGCGGTTGGCATTGATTACTTAGCTCCGTTAGAAGTAGTCAATGCGTGAAGAAGAGAGAAACGCTATGTTGCAGTTTTTACTTGCCTGGTGACAAGAGCCGTGCATTTAGAGGTTGCGCACAGTTTGTCAACAGAAGCGTGCATCATGGCAATTCGACGGTTCGTAAGTCGAAGAGGTCCGCCGAAGGAAATATTCTCAGACAACGGGACCAACTTCATCGGAGCGAACAACGAGCTGCAAAAACAAATTGCCGCTAACTACTACTCGTGCGCAGACACCTTCACAGACGCACACACACTACTTGGCGGTTCAACCCACCTTCAGCACCTCACATGGGTGGCGTCTGGGAGCGGATGGTCAAGAGTGTGAAGGAGGCGATGCAAGCATTTAACGATGGTGAAAAACTAAACGATGAAATTCTGTTGACCGTCCTTGCCGATTCCGAAAGTCTAATTAACTCCCGCCCTCTGACATACCTGCCTCAGGCGTCTTCGGATTCCGAGGCATTGACCCCGAACCATTTTATTTTAGGGTCCTCTATCGGTAGAAAGGAACAAGTCCGTATCCTACCACACTCCGCCGAAGCATTAAGAAGCAGCTACCAAAGAGCCGCAGCACTTACTGATCACTTCTGGGACAGATGGCTGAAAGAGTATGTGCCAACCCTTCATTTGCGACATAAGTGGATTAATGAAGGACAGCAGCTGCAAGTTGGAGCACTGGTATTTGTGACGGAGGGGGCTCGTAAGGATTGGCTGAGAGCCAAAGTGGAAGAAATCTTTCCCAGATCCGATGGAAGAATAAGACAGGCGATAGTGAGAACAGCTCACGGGAAAAGGTTGATGCGACCGGTAACAAAGCTTGCTAGGATTGATGGGGAAGTTGATAGAGTAGGTTGATAGTAGTGTGTTTTGTAAGTGAATCCAAACCGCATGGATTCACGTGGGGGGGGATGTTGACACGACTTGACATGACAGCGCAAGATTGATGGAATAACAGGTGCGCTAATCGATCAAGCGTTGATCGATTAGCGTGTCCTAAAAACACCGCAAGGAAAGCAGGGTTCGGCTCGATCGAAGGGTCAACATTCTGCGATCGGCCGAAGAGGATTTGGCGAATCCGAGCGCGCGAAAAGTATATGCCCAAATAAGGTGCTGTTTAAGGTGCAGGAGCATAAGGTTAAGGGACGATGCGTGCCCAACGATGCGTGGGAGAAACGTGACAATCAGTTGCGATTTAAAAGCCAAAGCGAGAAGTGCCTAATTTGTTAAAAATTGGCGTTGTGTATATGTATATAGGTATATATATATATCGAAGTTTAGTTAAAATAAAGCAAACTAAACCCAGCTAAACAAAGCCACTTATCGATCGCAGCTACAACCAGTTTTCGAATGTATAGTACCAGAAAAGCATACCACTGAAGAGGTAGCACCTAGTACAGCAATTTTGCTCGAAAACCACCGAAAAACTGCTTCAAAAACTACCAGTTTTCGAATGTATAGTACCAGAAGAGTATACCACGGAAGAAGTAGCACCTAGTACAGCAATTTGGCTCGAAAACCACCGAAAAACTGCTTCAAAAACTACCAGTTTTCGAGTGTTCAGTACCAGAAGAGCATACCACGGAAGAGGTAGCACCTAGTACAGCAATTTTGCTCGAAAACCACCGAAAAACTGCTTCAAAAACTACCAGTTTTCGAATGTATAATACCAGAAGAGCATACCACGGAAGAAGTAGCACCTAGTACAGCAATTTGGCTCGAAAACCACCGAAAAACTGCATCAAAAACTACCAGTTTTCGAGTGTTCAGTACCAAAAGAGCATACCACGGAAGAAGTAGCACCTTGTACAGCAATTTTGCTCGAAAACCACCGAAAAACTGCTTCAAAAACTACCAGTTTTCGAGGGTTCAGTACCAGAAGAGCATACCACGGAAGAGGTAGAACCAAGTACAGCAATTTTGCTCGAAAACCACCGACAATCTGATTCAAAAACTACCAGTTTTCGAGTGTTCAGTACCAAAAGAGCATACCACGGAAGAAGTAGCACCAAGTACAGCAATTTGGCTCGAAAACCACCGAAAACCTGCTTCAAAAACTACCAGTTTTCAAATAAATAATACCAGAAGAGCATACCACGGAAGAGGTAGCACCTAGTACAACAATTTTGCTCGAAAACCACCGAAAAACTGCATCAAAAACTACCAGTTTTCTAGTGTTCAGAACTAGGAGAGCATACCACGGAAGAAGTAGCACCTAGTACAGCAATTTGGCTCGAAAACCACCGAAAAACTGCATCAAAAACTACCAGTTTTCGAGTGTTCAGTACCAAAAGAGCATACCACGGAAGAAGTAGCACCTAGTACAGCAATTTTGCTCGAAAACCACCGACAATCTGATTCAAAAACTACCAGTTTTCGATTGTTCAGTACCAAAAGAGCATACCACGGAAGAAGTAGCACCAAGTACAGCAATTTGGCTCGAAAACCACCGAAAAACTGCTTCAAAAACTACCAGTTTTCGAATATATAATACCAGAAGAGCATACCACGGAAGAGGTAGCACCTAGTACAACAATTTCGCTCGAAAACCACCGAAAAACTGGATCAAAAACTACCAGTTTTCTAGTGTTCAGAACTAGGAGAGCATACCACGGAAGAGGTAGCACCTAGTACAGCAATTTGGCTCGAAAACCACCGAAAAACTGCATCAAAAACTACCAGTTTTCGAGTGTTCAGTACCAAAAGAGCATACCACGGAAGAAGTAGCACCTAGTACAGCAATTTGGCTCGAAAACCACCGAAAAACTGCATCAAAAACTACCAGTTTTCGAGTGTTCAGTACCAAAAGAGCATACCACGGAAGAAGTAGCAGCTAGTACAGCAATTTGGCTCGAAAACCACCGAAAAACTGCTTCAAAAACTACCAGTTTTCGAGTGTTCAGTACCAGAAGAGCATACCACGGAAGAGGTAGCACCTAGTACAGCAATTTTGCTCGAAAACCACCGAAAATCTGCTTCAAAAACTACCAGTTTTCGAATGTATAATACCAGAAGAGCATACCACGGAAGAAGTAGCACCTAGTACAGCAATTTGGCTCGAAAACCACCGAAAAACTGCATCAAAAACTACCAGTTTTCGAGTGTTCAGTACCAGGAGAGCATACCACGGAAGAAGTAGCACCTAGTACAACAATTTCGCTCGAAAACCGCCGAAAAACTGCATCAAAAACTACCAGTTTTCGAGTGTTCAGTACCAAAAGAGCATACCACGGAAGAAGTAGCACCTAGTACAGCAATTTTGCTCGAAAACCACCGAAAAACTGCTTCAAAAACTACCAGTTATCGAATGAATAGTACCAGGAGAGCATACCACGGAAGAGGTAGCACCTAGTACAGCAATTTTGCTCGAAAACCACCGAAAAACTGCTTCAAAAACAACCAATTTTGGAATGTTTAGTACCAGGAGAGCATACCACGGAAGAAGTAGCACCTAGTACAACAATTTCGCTCGAAAACCACCGAAAAACTGCTTCAAAAACTACCAGTTTTCGAATGTATAATAACAGAAGAGCATACCACAGAAGAGGTAGCACCTAGTACAGCAATTTTGCTCGAAAACCACCGAAAAACTGCTTCAAAAACTACCAGTTTTCGAATGTATAGTACCAGGAGAGCATACCACGGAAGAAGTAGCACCTAGTACAGCAATTTTGCTCGAAAACCACCGAAAAACTGCTTCAAAAACTACCAGTTTTCGAATGTATAGTACCAGGAGAGCATACCACGGAAGAAGTAGCACCTAGTACAGCAATTTTGCTCGAAAACCACCGAAAAACTGCTTCAAAAACTACCAGTTATCGAATGAATAGTACCAGGAGAGCATACCACGGAAGAGGTAGCACCTAGTACAGCAATTTTGCTCGAAAACCACCGAAAAACTGCTTCAAAAACAACCAATTTTGGAATGTTTAGTACCTGGAGAGCATACCACGGAAGAAGTAGCACCTAGTACAACAATTTCGCTCGAAAACCACCGAAAAACTGCTTCAAAAACCACCAGTTTTCGAATGTATAATAACAGAAGAGCATACCACAGAAGAGGTAGCACCTAGTACAGCAATTTTGCTCGAAAACCACCGAAAAACTGCTTCAAAAACTACCAGTTTTCGAATGTATAGTACCAGGAGAGCATACCACGGAAGAAGTAGCACCTAGTACAGCAATTTTGCTCGAAAACCACCGAAAAACTGCTTCAAAAACTACCAGTTTTCGAGTGTTCAGTACCAGGAGAGCATAGCACGGAAGAAGTAGCATCTAGTACAGCAATTTTGCTCGAAAACCACCGAAAAACTGCTTCAAAAACTACCAGTTTTCGAGTGTTCAGTACCAGAAGAGCATACCACGGAAGAAGTAGCACCTAGCACAGCAATTTTGCTCGAAAACCACCGAAAAACTGCTTCTAAAACTACCAGTTTTCGAATGTATGTGAAGTCGGGATGTTAGGATGCTCATCAATAATCGTCTGAGTGACTTGAGAGGCGTGAGTGACTTGAGAGGCGTGAGTGACTTGAGAGGCGTGAGTGATTGAGATAGGCATGACTGTGTATGTATGAGAACGAGTGTATGAGAACGAGTGGATGAGAACGAGTGGATGAGAACGAGTGAGGGGCTATATAAGCGGCGTGCGCTTGGGAAGGGACAGATTGGTTTTGTACTTCGAAACGGAATAAAATTGGTCTCAAAAAAGGTTAGCGTTGTTATCTCTAATCTTTACATGGGGGCTCAACCGGGATGTGGATAAACTATCCCATTGACCATTAAGACGTTTTTGTGTGAAAATTGTGACGCTTATGAGCAAATAGAGTATCGTGAGGTTCATAAAAACACTGTGAGGAGAATTGTGCAGGCTTTCTTGAGCTTTTTTGTGACGTTCCTGAGTGGAAAAACTGCGAGGCTCTTTGAAGCAATCTGTGACGTTCCTGAGTGGAAAAACTGCGAGGCTCTTTGAAGCAATCTGTGACGTTCCTGAGTGGAAAAACTGCGTGGCTCTGTAAAGCCAATACTTTGCAAAGAAGCTGCGGGTAATTGCATAATGGCTACCGTACAGGAACTTTGTGAAATTTTCACAAAAGTGGGGCTTACGCGCGAATGCGAGAAGCTTGCGCTGGATTCCACCGGTGGGAAAGTGGAAATGGCTGAGCGAATATTAGAATATCAGAAAGTGATGGCTTCCGTAGGCAGCGCCGGTACGTCCAAGAGTGGACATAGTGCAAGTTCAAAAGATCACAACCGTTCGCAAAAAGAAGGTGATGTCCAAGCAGTTGATAGTGATGAAAAGGAAGATGAAGTGGATCGCCCTTTCAAGGACAACGACGACGAGGTTGATGATTCCGATAACAACGATGATCCTGGTGACGGCAACGCTTCCGATGATGAGCTCTTCCAAACAGCTCTGCGAACATCATCTCCAAGACGGTCACGTAGAGTCTATACGTTCCGTGACATGGAAGATAGCATCGAATCGTTTGGAGCGGAAGACGGTCAAGACGTTAAAATTTGGCTATCTCACCTCGAATCCGCGGCAAAATCAGCGCGCTGGGATGATGAGCAACGGCTGATCATGTGTCGCAAAAAGCTGACTGGAGTGGCGCGAAAATTCGTGTTTTCGTTGCGTGATGTGTCAAGCTATGCGAAGTTGAAGAGAGAATTAATAGATGAATTCGCCCCCCTCGTGCGATCGAGCGATGTACATCGCATCCTTTCTAGTCGAAAGAGAGGAGAGGCCGAGACGATGCGTGAATACGTTTATGAGATGCAGCGAATCTCGAAACAAATCGATCTCGATGAGCCTAGTTTGTGTGAGTACATCGCAAACGGAGTGACGGATGAAGATTCTTACAAATTTCTCCTGTATGAGGCACGAACGGTGCGAGAAATGAAAGAGAAACTCAGAACTCATGAGAAGGTTCTGAACGCTAAAAAGAAAAAAGTGTCGGGCGGTAAAGAAGATGGTAAGGAAGGTAAGCGAGAAAATTGTTCAAGCAAACCGGACAATAAGAGAACAGAACAAAGGTGTTATAATTGCGGGAAGAAAGGACACCAGGCCCGAGATTGCACATTAGCGCGAAGCGGTCCGAAATGTTTTTCGTGTCAGGCATACGGACACAAGTCCAACGAGTGTACGCGCAACAAAAGTGTGGTTCCTGCGAAAGTCAATGTAGTAGAAGAAACCGAAGGAACGATCGATGCTGTCTGTAACGAGACAACAATAAAGGCTTTGTTCGATAGCGGTAGTAGCCAGAACCTTATGACAAAATCGTGCCACAACAAGATCGGAGGTAACGTGCTTAACAATACCACGATGTGTTTTCAAGGTTTTGGAGGCATGAAGACAAAAGCTATCGGTTTCTTCGAAACGGACATCACAATAAACAGCAATGTGTTCCGTGGAATGAGGTTCTTTGTGGTGCCAACTGAAAGCATGTCATATGAAGTAGTTTTGGGCAGGGATTCGTTGAACCATTTTGGAGTTACAATATCGACAACCGGCGTGGAAATAAAACCATGTGATACTACGAATGAAGTCCTTACAATAATGTGCGAAACGGAAGACGATCTCGACGTTAACCCACGATTCGCCAAAGAAGTGAAAAAAATAATTTCGGGTTATAAACCGAGTGAAGAAGTGAAGTGTCGCGTGGAGACAAAAATCATATTGCATGATGATACTCCTGTGCGTTCCTCACCAAGGCGGTTCGCACCGGGTGAAAGGGTCGTTTTGGAGAAAACGATCGATGAGTGGTTAGCGGCGAATATTATTAAGGAGAGCATAAGCGATTTCGCGAGTCCTGTTACGCTGGCGCGAAAGAAGGACGGCACACTACGTGTGTGTATAGATTATCGAGAATTAAACCGCAAGATGGTGAAGGATTGTTTCCCGATGAGAAACATCGAAGATCAGATTGATCGGTTGAAATCGGCAAGATTCTTTACAACGCTTGACTTAAAAAATTCATTTTTTCATGTCCCGGTAGAAACCTCGAGTCAACGATTTACTGGTTTCGTTACCCACACGGGGCAATACGAGTTTCTGCGGACACCTTTCGGGTTAGCGAACAGTCCAGCGAGTTTTAGCCGATTCGTGGCTGATGTGTTCCGCGATTTGATAAAAGACGGACGTATTCTAGTGTACGTGGACGATCTGATAATTCCTTCTTTAGACGAAGAATCAAACCTAAAAACTCTTCGGGAGTTGTTGAGAGTTGCGAGTGAAAACGGTGTACAGTTTAACTGGAAAAAATCTCAGTTTTTGAAAAAAGAAGTCGAGTATCTCGGGTATGTGATAAGCGGTGGGTGTTATCGCATATCGCCAACCAAATTACGATCAGTGCAGAGTTTCCCGGTACCAAAGAACGTAAAGGAATTGCAGCGATTTTTGGGACTAACTGGATATTTCCGAAAATTCATTGCCGGGTATGCGACGATTTCCAAACCTTTGACGAACCTTCTCCAGAAAGAAGTTGCGTTTGAGTTTGGTGAAGCGCAACGAAACAGTTTCGATGAGCTGAAACGTTTTTTGACCACCGATCCTGTGTTGAGGATTTATGATGAAAACAGTGAGACTGAACTACATACAGACGCGTCCAAATACGGTTACGGAGCTATACTAATGCAAAAGGGTGATGACGATAAGTTTCATCCGGTTGCATATATGAGTCAACAGACATCTAGTGCCGAGAAAAATTATAGTGCATATCATTTGGAGGTTTTGGCAGTAGTTCGTGCGGTTGAAAAGTTTCGTGTTTATCTTTTAGGCCTAAAGTTTAAAATAGTGACTGATTGTGCGGCCTTCAAGCATACTTTAAAGTCTAAAGAACTATCGGCTAGAATCGCGAGATGGGCGTTTATGCTAGAAGAGTATGAATACGAAGTAGTCCATCGATCGGGATCATCGATGAAGCATGCCGACGCTTTGAGTAGAGCACCAGTGATGATAGTCGCACACGATCCAGTGATTGAGGCTCTCAAAAGATCACAAAAAAGTGATGAACGTGTTAAGGCAATAATAGAACTGCTGAAAATTCAAGAATATGAAGATTACGTTATGAGTGATGGTTTACTGATGAAAGTGGTGCAAGGTAGGGAACTTATCGTTGTTCCAGCAGAAATGCAAAGTGAATTAATTCGTAGAGCGCACGATAACGGTCATCTTGGAACACGTAAGTTAGAGGACATCATACAAAGAGAATTTTACATTGCGAACTTGAGTGAGAAGGTGAAACAAATCATCGCGTGTTGTGTCAAGTGTATTCTATCCGAGCGGAAAAGAGGAAAAACGGAAGGATTATTAAACGCGATTCCAAAGGGTAACACTCCGTTTGACACGTACCACGTGGATCATCTGGGTCCCATGGATAGTACGGAGAAAAGATATAAGTATTTGTTTGTGGTTGTGGATGCCTTTAGCAAATACACATGGATTTACCCGACTAAGACGACGAATTCGTTTGAAGTTGTTCAACGACTTAAGATGCAGAGCGAAACATTCGGTAATCCGAGGCGTATTGTGCACGACAAGGGAACGGCTTTTACATCGAACGATTTCAAACAATACTGTGAAAATCAAGGTATCGAAAGAGTGGAAATCACGACGGGAATTCCACGAGGTAACGGACAAGTGGAAAGAGTGAACCAAGTGATTGTTACTATGCTGAAGAAGTCTAGTGTGAACGATCCTAAGAAGTGGTATAAGCACACCACGAATATCCAAAGATGGATAAACTCCAGTCCGCATCATAGCATCGGTGTGTCTCCGTTTGAAGCCATGTTTGGCTTACCGATGCGCAACGAAGGAGATCTTCGCTTGGGCGAGCTAATGGAGGAGATTCGTGTGGCCCGGTATAACGACGAACGAGAGAAGATCCGTGCAGGAGCTAGGACTTGCATCGACAAGGCGCAAGAAGAGCAACGCAGATCCTACAATCTGCGAGCACGACCGGCAACCGTTTACCGAGAGGGGGATTTGGTGGCTATCAAGCGGACGCAGTTCGGACCAGGCAGGAAGTTTGCTGCTGAATATCTTGGACCGTACAAGGTGACGGATGTTCGACCACACGATCGGTACAATGTGGTGAAAATCAACGGTGAAGGGCCACATACAACCTCGACGGCGGCGTCGCACATGAAACCGTATCGGGTGTAATGCAGAAGAGGTCCTCCGGGGCGGAAGGACGTGTCGAGGAAAGGCCGTGTGAAGTCGGGATGTTAGGATGCTCATCAATAATCGTCTGAGTGACTTGAGAGGCGTGAGTGACTTGAGAGGCGTGAGTGACTTGAGAGGCGTGAGTGATTGAGATAGGCATGACTGTGTATGTATGAGAACGAGTGTATGAGAACGAGTGGATGAGAACGAGTGGATGAGAACGAGTGAGGGGCTATATAAGCGGCGTGCGCTTGGGAAGGGACAGATTGGTTTTGTACTTCGAAACGGAATAAAATTGGTCTCAAAAAAGGTTAGCGTTGTTTTCTCTAATCTTTACATGTATAGTACCAGGAGAGCATACCACGGAAGAGGTAGCACCTAGTACAACAATTTGGCTCGAAAACCACCGAAAAACTGCTTCAAAAACTACCAGTTTTCGAGTGTTCAGTACCAGAAGAGCATACCACGGAAGAAGTAGCACCTAGTACAGCAATTTTTCTCGAAAACCACCGAAAAACTGCTTCAAAAACTACCAGTTTTTGAATGTATAGTACCAGGAGAGCATACCACGGAAGAGGTAGCACCTAGTACAGCAATTTTGCTCGAAAACCACCAAAAACTGCTTCAAAAACTACCAGTGTTGACACGACTTGACATGACAGTGCAAGGTTGATGGAATAACAGGTGCGCTAATCGATCAAGCGTTGATCGATTAGCGTGTCCTAAAAACACCGCAAGGAAAGCAGAGTTCGGCTCGATCGAAGGGTCAACATTCTGCGATCGGCCGAAGAGGATTTGGCGAATCCGAGCGCGCGAAAAGTATATGCCCAAATAAGGTGCTGTTTAAGGTGCAGGAGCATAAGGTTAAGGGACGATGCGTGCCCAACGATGCGTGGGAGAAACGTGACAATCAGTTGCGATTTAAAAGCCAAAGCAAGAAGTGCCTAATTTGTTAAAAGTTGGCGTTGTGTATATGTATATAGGTATATATATATATCGAAGTTTAGTTAAAATAAAGCAAACTAAACCCAGCTAATCAAAGCCACTTATCGATCGCAGCTACAAAAGCTTTTAACAAATTAAATAAACATTTTGTTAAAATTTAAGCTAATAAAAAGCTTACAGTCAAAGCTTTAGCTTAGTTTGTGCTTAGTGCTGAGTAGTGAAACGCGGACAGAATGCCGAAACCGAGGTTTGATTGTGTCGGTTGTACCCGCGAAAATGCGGTAGCCGATATGGTGCGATGCGACCAATGCTACAAGTGGTGGCATTACGATTGTGAGGTGGGTGTGTGAACTGTGTGTTACCGGGAAGAAGGACGAGGCAGCTGAGGTGAAAAGCCACGACCCCAGTGGAAAACCGATCAGGGCTACTCGCGGGAAGACCCTTTCGCAGGATGGCGAACCTTCCAAACCGTACCACAAGAAAGCCCTTCGAGCAATTCCTTCGCGGCCAGTAATAGCGATCGGTGGTCAGCAAGCAATGAAATTATCCACTTCGGTCGAGCAGAGTTTTGCGTGCGAAAAGCAAGTGACTTCGCCAATGAGGTTGGCGAAGGAAAAAGAAAGTGCGATGGCGCCCAGTGCGATCGAGAGCGTGGGCGGTAAAAGTGCAAGAGGACACGAATCTGTCGCGTTTAGTGCGTGCGAGAGCAAAGGTTCCGCGTCAACGGCGTTGAAGCTTGAACGGCTTGCAAGAGAGCGTGATTTGGAAGTGGCCGCACTCCAAGCGGAAGTGGACGCGAAAATCGCGAGATTGCGTGTGAACTATTCAACGACGCGACGCCAGATAGAAGAGGATAGTGAAAGCAGAAGAAGTAGGTCCAGCGTCAGTGGTGATTCAAAAGTGTTAGATTGGTTGTCAAACAACCAAACGGAAAAAATTGATAATCGCGACCTTACGAAAAGAAGAATGAGCTCGAGGAAGTGCCTGCAATGGAGGTGATACCGTCTGCGGTAGATCGTGCAAGTGCAAGGAAAGTCTGGCGAAGGAAACTACCACCCTTTTCTGGCTCTGCGAAAGAATGGCCCATCTTCTACAGTTACTACAAAGAGTCAACGAAGGCATGTGGCTACACTTCCGTAGAAAATATCATGCGGTTAGAAGAAGCGCTTAGCGGCCCAGCAAGAGAAGCGGTAGAGTCCAAGTTCACGCTACCAAATGCAGCTCCGATGGTGATGATAATGTTGAAGCAGCTTTTCGGTCGCCCAGGCCAGCTAGTAAAAGAGCTTATCGAGCAAGCCCGTCGCGCTGAAGCTCCTAAGCCGGAACGTTTGGACCAACTGATAGCGTTTGGTTTAACGGTGAGAAAGTTGTGCGATCACTTGACGGCCAGTGACATGGAAGAACACATGTCGAACCCGGTATTATTAGATGAGCTGGTGGAAAAGCTTTCGATCAATAGAGGTTTGGAATGGGTCGATTTCAAGCGGAACTACCGTAAACCGACGTTAAAAGAGTTCGGCGAGTTCATGGAGAAGCTAACGGAGAAGTGTTGTGAACTCAAAACTCACATTAAAATAGAGGTAGATCGCGCACCAATGAAGCATAACAAATCTCATACTTTCGTCCACTCCTACCCCGCGACCGAACACATGAATAAGCCTCTTGCTAAACCATCGAGTAGAGAAGGTAACACCACAACCTCGTCGAGCCTTATGGGAATTAAGTGTTACGTTTGTGAGGATTCGACGCATCGTGTAAGACAGTGCGAAGTTTTCAGGCGTATGGCTGCGGCAGCCCGTCGTGATACAGTGCAACGCCTAAAACTATGTGAAAACTGTTTAGGTAGCCATGGTCGGAACCCCTGCAGATCCAAGTTCAATTGTGGAGTTGTGGGATGCAGTGCGCGGCATCATACATTGCTGCATCAAGAACCTGTAGCTACACCCATTACGAGCGCGCAGTGTAACACTCACGCTGCGAAAGCTTCACAAATGCTCTTCCGTGTAGTGCCTGTTACCGTCCATCATGGCCAGCGCAGTGTAGAGACTTATGCGTTCTTGGATGAAGAATCCTCTCTCACGATGATCGAAGCAGCACTTGCGGTTCAATTGGGAGTCAGCGGCGTTCGAGAGCCTTTGGAGCTTTACTGGACTGGCAACTTCAAAAGGAAGGAGGAAACGTCGGAGTGTGTTCAGCTGGAGATATCGGCCCGGGACGATGAGCGGCGCTATACTATAGCGGCCGCTCACACGGTTAAACAGCTAAGTTTGCCCATCCAATCTATAGATTCTCCACTGATAATGAACTCTAAATACTTCCAGGATCTACCAGCCATGCTGTATCGGGATTCCGTTCCCGCAGTTGCTGATAGGGCTGCGAGACATAGCGTTATTAAAACCGTTGGAAGTACGATCGGGCGACGAAGGTGGACCGATTGCTGTGCGAAGCCTGCTGGGATGGTCAATCTACGGACCACGTCACACCGACACAAATGCATCCCTGTCATTTAACCACCACGGAAGGGCATCAGAAGGTACGGAATCGCATCTCTCTGCTGGAAGCGAACTGCAGCAAAGGTACGCCACCGATCACGCTGTATGCACGATTGAGGAAAGAAGTCCTGGCGATGTTGCAGGCGTAAGTGCCGATCTGATACTTCATGAAATGTTGCGCCAATACTTCACTTTGGAAGGTACGGGTGTGGCAGCATTTAGCGATAACGTTCCTGCATCGAAAGAGGTGTCGAGGGCAAACCAGCTCCTTCAAACTACAACGGAAGAACAGCGTGGATATGTGATGGCACACGTGGCAGTCGACGATGGCCGTATTAACTTGGATGCAGCGCGTTTTTCCAAGTGGAGATTTCTTGTGCGCACGATAGCCATTCTACAGCGTTTTGTGACGAACTGCAAAAGGAAAGCTGAAGGACGATTGTTGTTAACGCTCAAGCCGACCAAACTACAGCAACGATGTATCAAGAAACACATTCCTGCTGTGCAGACGCCTTTGAGTTCCGAAGAATACGAACGGGCTGAGAACCTGATTTGGCGATTTACGCAAGAGGAAGCTTATCCCTCAGAAGTGCGCAAACTGAGAGACGATATTGGAAAGGGACCACATGCGCCAGGAGAGCTGGAAAGAAGTAGTCCACTGTACGCTCTCACGCCATATGCGGATGAACACGGTGTTTTGCGTGTGAGTAGTCGAATATGCCGAGCAAAACAAATAGAGTACAATACACGGTATCCGATCATACTCCCAGAAAAGCACTCTATAACGCTGCTCCTTGTAAAGGATTATCATCATCGGTTCGGGCACGCCAATCGTGAAACCGTAGTGAACGAACTAAGATAGCGGTTCCACATAAAGCACCTGCGCTCATGTGTGTCGAGCGTGATGAAGAAATGCCAGCGCTGCAAGATAAGGAAGTGTCAGCCTAGTACTCCAAGAATGGCACCGCTTCCAGCGGCGAGACTAACTCCATATGTTCGCCCCTTCCACGCGGTTGGCATTGATTACTTAGCTCCGTTAGAAGTAGTCAATGCGTGAAGAAGAGAGAAACGCTATGTTGCAGTTTTTACTTGCCTGGTGACAAGAGCCGTGCATTTAGAGGTTGCGCACAGTTTGTCAACAGAAGCGTGCATCATGGCAATTCGACGGTTCGTAAGTCGAAGAGGTCCGCCGAAGGAAATATTCTCAGACAACGGGACCAACTTCATCGGAGCGAACAACGAGCTGCAAAAACAAATTGCCGCTAACTACTACTCGTGCGCAGACACCTTCACAGACGCACACACACTACTTGGCGGTTCAACCCACCTTCAGCACCTCACATGGGTGGCGTCTGGGAGCGGATGGTCAAGAGTGTGAAGGAGGCGATGCAAGCATTTAACGATGGTGAAAAACTAAACGATGAAATTCTGTTGACCGTCCTTGCCGATTCCGAAAGTCTAATTAACTCCCGCCCTCTGACATACCTGCCTCAGGCGTCTTCGGATTCCGAGGCATTGACCCCGAACCATTTTATTTTAGGGTCCTCTATCGGTAGAAAGGAACAAGTCCGTATCCTACCACACTCCGCCGAAGCATTAAGAAGCAGCTACCAAAGAGCCGCAGCACTTACTGATCACTTCTGGGACAGATGGCTGAAAGAGTATGTGCCAACCCTTCATTTGCGACATAAGTGGATTAATGAAGGACAGCAGCTGCAAGTTGGAGCACTGGTATTTGTGACGGAGGGGGCTCGTAAGGATTGGCTGAGAGCCAAAGTGGAAGAAATCTTTCCCAGATCCGATGGAAGAATAAGACAGGCGATAGTGAGAACAGCTCACGGGAAAAGGTTGATGCGACCGGTAACAAAGCTTGCTAGGATTGATGGGGAAGTTGATAGAGTAGGTTGATAGTAGTGTGTTTTGTAAGTGAATCCAAACCGCATGGATTCACGTGGGGGGGGATGTTGACACGACTTGACATGACAGCGCAAGATTGATGGAATAACAGGTGCGCTAATCGATCAAGCGTTGATCGATTAGCGTGTCCTAAAAACACCGCAAGGAAAGCAGGGTTCGGCTCGATCGAAGGGTCAACATTCTGCGATCGGCCGAAGAGGATTTGGCGAATCCGAGCGCGCGAAAAGTATATGCCCAAATAAGGTGCTGTTTAAGATGCAGGAGCATAAGGTTAAGGGACGATGCGTGCCCAACGATGCGTGGGAGAAACGTGACAATCAGTTGCGATTTAAAAGCCAAAGCGAGAAGTGCCTAATTTGTTAAAAATTGGCGTTGTGTATATGTATATAGGTATATATATATATCGAAGTTTAGTTAAAATAAAGCAAACTAAACCCAGCTAAACAAAGCCACTTATCGATCGCAGCTACAACCAGTTTTCGAATGTATAGTACCAGAAAAGCATACCACTGAAGAGGTAGCACCTAGTACAGCAATTTTGCTCGAAAACCACCGAAAAACTGCTTCAAAAACTACCAGTTTTCGAATGTATAGTACCAGAAGAGTATACCACGGAAGAAGTAGCACCTAGTACAGCAATTTGGCTCGGAAACCACCGAAAAACTGCTTCAAAAACTACCAGTTTTCGAGTGTTCAGTACCAGAAGAGCATACCACGGAAGAGGTAGCACCTAGTACAGCAATTTTGCTCGAAAACCACCGAAAAACTGCTTCAAAAACTACCAGTTTTCGAATGTATAATACCAGAAGAGCATACCACGGAAGAAGTAGCACCTAGTACAGCAATTTGGCTCGAAAACCACCGAAAAACTGCATCAAAAACTACCAGTTTTCGAGTGTTCAGTACCAAAAGAGCATACCACGGAAGAAGTAGCACCTTGTACAGCAATTTTGCTCGAAAACCACCGAAAAACTGCTTCAAAAACTACCAGTTTTCGAGGGTTCAGTACCAGAAGAGCATACCACGGAAGAGGTAGAACCAAGTACAGCAATTTTGCTCGAAAACCACCGACAATCTGATTCAAAAACTACCAGTTTTCGAGTGTTCAGTACCAAAAGAGCATACCACGGAAGAAGTAGCACCAAGTACAGCAATTTGGCTCGAAAACCACCGAAAACCTGCTTCAAAAACTACCAGTTTTCAAATAAATAATACCAGAAGAGCATACCACGGAAGAGGTAGCACCTAGTACAACAATTTTGCTCGAAAACCACCGAAAAACTGCATCAAAAACTACCAGTTTTCTAGTGTTCAGAACTAGGAGAGCATACCACGGAAGAAGTAGCACCTAGTACAGCAATTTGGCTCGAAAACCACCGAAAAACTGCATCAAAAACTACCAGTTTTCGAGTGTTCAGTACCAAAAGAGCATACCACGGAAGAAGTAGCACCTAGTACAGCAATTTTGCTCGAAAACCACCGACAATCTGATTCAAAAACTACCAGTTTTCGATTGTTCAGTACCAAAAGAGCATACCACGGAAGAAGTAGCACCAAGTACAGCAATTTGGCTCGAAAACCACCGAAAAACTGCTTCAAAAACTACCAGTTTTCGAATATATAATACCAGAAGAGCATACCACGGAAGAGGTAGCACCTAGTACAACAATTTCGCTCGAAAACCACCGAAAAACTGGATCAAAAACTACCAGTTTTCTAGTGTTCAGAACTAGGAGAGCATACCACGGAAGAGGTAGCACCTAGTACAGCAATTTGGCTCGAAAACCACCGAAAAACTGCATCAAAAACTACCAGTTTTCGAGTGTTCAGTACCAAAAGAGCATACCACGGAAGAAGTAGCACCTAGTACAGCAATTTGGCTCGAAAACCACCGAAAAACTGCATCAAAAACTACCAGTTTTCGAGTGTTCAGTACCAAAAGAGCATACCACGGAAGAAGTAGCAGCTAGTACAGCAATTTGGCTCGAAAACCACCGAAAAACTGCTTCAAAAACTACCAGTTTTCGAGTGTTCAGTACCAGAAGAGCATACCACGGAAGAGGTAGCACCTAGTACAGCAATTTTGCTCGAAAACCACCGAAAATCTGCTTCAAAAACTACCAGTTTTCGAATGTATAATACCAGAAGAGCATACCACGGAAGAAGTAGCACCTAGTACAGCAATTTGGCTCGAAAACCACCGAAAAACTGCATCAAAAACTACCAGTTTTCGAGTGTTCAGTACCAGGAGAGCATACCACGGAAGAAGTAGCACCTAGTACAACAATTTCGCTCGAAAACCGCCGAAAAACTGCATCAAAAACTACCAGTTTTCGAGTGTTCAGTACCAAAAGAGCATACCACGGAAGAAGTAGCACCTAGTACAGCAATTTTGCTCGAAAACCACCGAAAAACTGCTTCAAAAACTACCAGTTATCGAATGAATAGTACCAGGAGAGCATACCACGGAAGAGGTAGCACCTAGTACAGCAATTTTGCTCGAAAACCACCGAAAAACTGCTTCAAAAACAACCAATTTTGGAATGTTTAGTACCAGGAGAGCATACCACGGAAGAAGTAGCACCTAGTACAACAATTTCGCTCAAAAACCACCGAAAAACTGCTTCAAAAACTACCAGTTTTCGAATGTATAATAACAGAAGAGCATACCACAGAAGAGGTAGCACCTAGTACAGCAATTTTGCTCGAAAACCACCGAAAAACTGCTTCAAAAACTACCAGTTTTCGAATGTATAGTACCAGGAGAGCATACCACGGAAGAAGTAGCACCTAGTACAGCAATTTTGCTCGAAAACCACCGAAAAACTGCTTCAAAAACTACCAGTTTTCGAATGTATAGTACCAGGAGAGCATACCACGGAAGAAGTAGCACCTAGTACAGCAATTTTGCTCGAAAACCACCGAAAAACTGCTTCAAAAACTACCAGTTATCGAATGAATAGTACCAGGAGAGCATACCACGGAAGAGGTAGCACCTAGTACAGCAATTTTGCTCGAAAACCACCGAAAAACTGCTTCAAAAACAACCAATTTTGGAATGTTTAGTACCTGGAGAGCATACCACGGAAGAAGTAGCACCTAGTACAACAATTTCGCTCGAAAACCACCGAAAAACTGCTTCAAAAACCACCAGTTTTCGAATGTATAATAACAGAAGAGCATACCACAGAAGAGGTAGCACCTAGTACAGCAATTTTGCTCGAAAACCACCGAAAAACTGCTTCAAAAACTACCAGTTTTCGAATATGTAGTACCAGGAGAGCATACCACGGAAGAAGTATCACCTAGTACAGCAATTTTGCTCGAAAACCACCGAAAAACTGCTTCAAAAACTACCAGTTTTCGAGTGTTCAGTACCAGGAGAGCATAGCACGGAAGAAGTAGCATCTAGTACAGCAATTTTGCTCGAAAACCACCGAAAAACTGCTTCAAAAACTACCAGTTTTCGAGTGTTCAGTACCAGAAGAGCATACCACGGAAGAAGTAGCACCTAGCACAGCAATTTTGCTCGAAAACCACCGAAAAACTGCTTCTAAAACTACCAGTTTTCGAATGTATGTGAAGTCGGGATGTTAGGATGCTCATCAATAATCGTCTGAGTGACTTGAGAGGCGTGAGTGACTTGAGAGGCGTGAGTGACTTGAGAGGCGTGAGTGATTGAGATAGGCATGACTGTGTATGTATGAGAACGAGTGTATGAGAACGAGTGGATGAGAACGAGTGGATGAGAACGAGTGAGGGGCTATATAAGCGGCGTGCGCTTGGGAAGGGACAGATTGGTTTTGTACTTCGAAACGGAATAAAATTGGTCTCAAAAAAGGTTAGCGTTGTTATCTCTAATCTTTACATGGGGGCTCAACCGGGATGTGGATAAACTATCCCATTGACCATTAAGACGTTTTTGTGTGAAAATTGTGACGCTTATGAGCAAATAGAGTATCGTGAGGTTCATAAAAACACTGTGAGGAGAATTGTGCAGGCTTTCTTGAGCTTTTTTGTGACGTTCCTGAGTGGAAAAACTGCGAGGCTCTTTGAAGCAATCTGTGACGTTCCTGAGTGGAAAAACTGCGAGGCTCTTTGAAGCAATCTGTGACGTTCCTGAGTGGAAAAACTGCGTGGCTCTGTAAAGCCAATACTTTGCGAAGAAGCTGCGGGTAATTGCATAATGGCTACCGTACAGGAACTTTGTGAAATTTTCACAAAAGTGGGGCTTACGCGCGAATGCGAGAAGCTTGCGCTGGATTCCACCGGTGGGAAAGTGGAAATGGCTGAGCGAATATTAGAATATCAGAAAGTGATGGCTTCCGTAGGCAGCGCCGGTACGTCCAAGAGTGGACATAGTGCAAGTTCAAAAGATCACAACCGTTCGCAAAAAGAAGGTGATGTCCAAGCAGTTGATAGTGATGAAAAGGAAGATGAAGTGGATCGCCCTTTCAAGGACAACGACGACGAGGTTGATGATTCCGATAACAACGATGATCCTGGTGACGGCAACGCTTCCGATGATGAGCTCTTCCAAACAGCTCTGCGAACATCATCTCCAAGACGGTCACGTAGAGTCTATACGTTCCGTGACATGGAAGATAGCATCGAATCGTTTGGAGCGGAAGACGGTCAAGACGTTAAAATTTGGCTATCTCACCTCGAATCCGCGGCAAAATCAGCGCGCTGGGATGATGAGCAACGGCTGATCATGTGTCGCAAAAAGCTGACTGGAGTGGCGCGAAAATTCGTGTTTTCGTTGCGTGATGTGTCAAGCTATGCGAAGTTGAAGAGAGAATTAATAGATGAATTCGCCCCCCTCGTGCGATCGAGCGATGTACATCGCATCCTTTCTAGTCGAAAGAGAGGAGAGGCCGAGACGATGCGTGAATACGTTTATGAGATGCAGCGAATCTCGAAACAAATCGATCTCGATGAGCCTAGTTTGTGTGAGTACATCGCAAACGGAGTGACGGATGAAGATTCTTACAAATTTCTCCTGTATGAGGCACGAACGGTGCGAGAAATGAAAGAGAAACTCAGAACTCATGAGAAGGTTCTGAACGCTAAAAAGAAAAAAGTGTCGGGCGGTAAAGAAGATGGTAAGGAAGGTAAGCGAGAAAATTGTTCAAGCAAACCGGACAATAAGAGAACAGAACAAAGGTGTTATAATTGCGGGAAGAAAGGACACCAGGCCCGAGATTGCACATTAGCGCGAAGCGGTCCGAAATGTTTTTCGTGTCAGGCATACGGACACAAGTCCAACGAGTGTACGCGCAACAAAAGTGTGGTTCCTGCGAAAGTCAATGTAGTAGAAGAAACCGAAGGAACGATCGATGCTGTCTGTAACGAGACAACAATAAAGGCTTTGTTCGATAGCGGTAGTAGCCAGAACCTTATGACAAAATCGTGCCACAACAAGATCGGAGGTAACGTGCTTAACAATACCACGATGTGTTTTCAAGGTTTTGGAGGCATGAAGACAAAAGCTATCGGTTTCTTCGAAACGGACATCACAATAAACAGCAATGTGTTCCGTGGAATGAGGTTCTTTGTGGTGCCAACTGAAAGCATGTCATATGAAGTAGTTTTGGGCAGGGATTCGTTGAACCATTTTGGAGTTACAATATCGACAACCGGCGTGGAAATAAAACCATGTGATACTACGAATGAAGTCCTTACAATAATGTGCGAAACGGAAGACGATCTCGACGTTAACCCACGATTCGCCAAAGAAGTGAAAAAAATAATTTCGGGTTATAAACCGAGTGAAGAAGTGAAGTGTCGCGTGGAGACAAAAATCATATTGCATGATGATACTCCTGTGCGTTCCTCACCAAGGCGGTTCGCACCGGGTGAAAGGGTCGTTTTGGAGAAAACGATCGATGAGTGGTTAGCGGCGAATATTATTAAGGAGAGCATAAGCGATTTCGCGAGTCCTGTTACGCTGGCGCGAAAGAAGGACGGCACACTACGTGTGTGTATAGATTATCGAGAATTAAACCGCAAGATGGTGAAGGATTGTTTCCCGATGAGAAACATCGAAGATCAGATTGATCGGTTGAAATCGGCAAGATTCTTTACAACGCTTGACTTAAAAAATTCATTTTTTCATGTCCCGGTAGAAACCTCGAGTCAACGATTTACTGGTTTCGTTACCCACACGGGGCAATACGAGTTTCTGCGGACACCTTTCGGGTTAGCGAACAGTCCAGCGAGTTTTAGCCGATTCGTGGCTGATGTGTTCCGCGATTTGATAAAAGACGGACGTATTCTAGTGTACGTGGACGATCTGATAATTCCTTCTTTAGACGAAGAATCAAACCTAAAAACTCTTCGGGAGTTGTTGAGAGTTGCGAGTGAAAACGGTGTACAGTTTAACTGGAAAAAATCTCAGTTTTTGAAAAAAGAAGTCGAGTATCTCGGGTATGTGATAAGCGGTGGGTGTTATCGCATATCGCCAACCAAATTACGATCAGTGCAGAGTTTCCCGGTACCAAAGAACGTAAAGGAATTGCAGCGATTTTTGGGACTAACTGGATATTTCCGAAAATTCATTGCCGGGTATGCGACGATTTCCAAACCTTTGACGAACCTTCTCCAGAAAGAAGTTGCGTTTGAGTTTGGTGAAGCGCAACGAAACAGTTTCGATGAGCTGAAACGTTTTTTGACCACCGATCCTGTGTTGAGGATTTATGATGAAAACAGTGAGACTGAACTACATACAGACGCGTCCAAATACGGTTACGGAGCTATACTAATGCAAAAGGGTGATGACGATAAGTTTCATCCGGTTGCATATATGAGTCAACAGACATCTAGTGCCGAGAAAAATTATAGTGCATATCATTTGGAGGTTTTGGCAGTAGTTCGTGCGGTTGAAAAGTTTCGTGTTTATCTTTTAGGCCTAAAGTTTAAAATAGTGACTGATTGTGCGGCCTTCAAGCATACTTTAAAGTCTAAAGAACTATCGGCTAGAATCGCGAGATGGGCGTTAATGCTAGAAGAGTATGAATACGAAGTAGTCCATCGATCGGGATCATCGATGAAGCATGCCGACGCTTTGAGTAGAGCACCAGTGATGATAGTCGCACACGATCCAGTGATTGAGGCTCTCAAAAGATCACAAAAAAGTGATGAACGTGTTAAGGCAATAATAGAACTGCTGAAAATTCAAGAATATGAAGATTACGTTATGAGTGATGGTTTACTGATGAAAGTGGTGCAAGGTAGGGAACTTATCGTTGTTCCAGCAGAAATGCAAAGTGAATTAATTCGTAGAGCGCACGATAACGGTCATCTTGGAACACGTAAGTTAGAGGACATCATACAAAGAGAATTTTACATTGCGAACTTGAGTGAGAAGGTGAAACAAATCATCGCGTGTTGTGTCAAGTGTATTCTATCCGAGCGGAAAAGAGGAAAAACGGAAGGATTATTAAACGCGATTCCAAAGGGTAACACTCCGTTTGACACGTACCACGTGGATCATCTGGGTCCCATGGATAGTACGGAGAAAAGATATAAGTATTTGTTTGTGGTTGTGGATGCCTTTAGCAAATACACATGGATTTACCCGACTAAGACGACGAATTCGTTTGAAGTTGTTCAACGACTTAAGATGCAGAGCGAAACATTCGGTAATCCGAGGCGTATTGTGCACGACAAGGGAACGGCTTTTACATCGAACGATTTCAAACAATACTGTGAAAATCAAGGTATCGAAAGAGTGGAAATCACGACGGGAATTCCACGAGGTAACGGACAAGTGGAAAGAGTGAACCAAGTGATTGTTACTATGCTGAAGAAGTCTAGTGTGAACGATCCTAAGAAGTGGTATAAGCACACCACGAATATCCAAAGATGGATAAACTCCAGTCCGCATCATAGCATCGGTGTGTCTCCGTTTGAAGCCATGTTTGGCTTACCGATGCGCAACGAAGGAGATCTTCGCTTGGGCGAGCTAATGGAGGAGATTCGTGTGGCCCGGTATAACGACGAACGAGAGAAGATCCGTGCAGGAGCTAGGACTTGCATCGACAAGGCGCAAGAAGAGCAACGCAGATCCTACAATCTGCGAGCACGACCGGCAACCGTTTACCGAGAGGGGGATTTGGTGGCTATCAAGCGGACGCAGTTCGGACCAGGCAGGAAGTTTGCTGCTGAATATCTTGGACCGTACAAGGTGACGGATGTTCGACCACACGATCGGTACAATGTGGTGAAAATCAACGGTGAAGGGCCACATACAACCTCGACGGCGGCGTCGCACATGAAACCGTATCGGGTGTAATGCAGAAGAGGTCCTCCGGGGCGGAAGGACGTGTCGAGGAAAGGCCGTGTGAAGTCGGGATGTTAGGATGCTCATCAATAATCGTCTGAGTGACTTGAGAGGCGTGAGTGACTTGAGAGGCGTGAGTGACTTGAGAGGCGTGAGTGATTGAGATAGGCATGACTGTGTATGTATGAGAACGAGTGTATGAGAACGAGTGGATGAGAACGAGTGGATGAGAACGAGTGAGGGGCTATATAAGCGGCGTGCGCTTGGGAAGGGACAGATTGGTTTTGTACTTCGAAACGGAATAAAATTGGTCTCAAAAAAGGTTAGCGTTGTTTTCTCTAATCTTTACATGTATAGTACCAGGAGAGCATACCACGGAAGAGGTAGCACCTAGTACAACAATTTGGCTCGAAAACCACCGAAAAACTGCTTCAAAAACTACCAGTTTTCGAGTGTTCAGTACCAAAAGAGCATACCACGGAAGAAGTAGCACCTAGTACAGCAATTTTTCTCGAAAACCACCGAAAATCTGCTTCAAAAACTACCAGTTTTTGAATGTATAGTACCAGGAGAGCATACCACGGAAGAGGTAGCACCTAGTACAGCAATTTTGCTCGAAAACCACCAAAAACTGCTTCAAAAACTACCAGTGTTGACACGACTTGACATGACAGTGCAAGGTTGATGGAATAACAGGTGCGCTAATCGATCAAGCGTTGATCGATTAGCGTGTCCTAAAAACACCGCAAGGAAAGCAGAGTTCGGCTCGATCGAAGGGTCAACATTCTGCGATCGGCCGAAGAGGATTTGGCGAATCCGAGCGCGCGAAAAGTATATGCCCAAATAAGGTGCTGTTTAAGGTGCAGGAGCATAAGGTTAAGGGACGATGCGTGCCCAACGATGCGTGGGAGAAACGTGACAATCAGTTGCGATTTAAAAGCCAAAGCAAGAAGTGCCTAATTTGTTAAAAGTTGGCGTTGTGTATATGTATATAGGTATATATATATATCGAAGTTTAGTTAAAATAAAGCAAACTAAACCCAGCTAATCAAAGCCACTTATCGATCGCAGCTACAAAAGCTTTTAACAAATTAAATAAACATTTTGTTAAAATTTAAGCTAATAAAAAGCTTACAGTCAAAGCTTTAGCTTAGTTTGTGCTTAGTGCTGAGTAGTGAAACGCGGACAGAATGCCGAAACCGAGGTTTGATTGTGTCGGTTGTACCCGCGAAAATGCGGTAGCCGATATGGTGCGATGCGACCAATGCTACAAGTGGTGGCATTACGATTGTGAGGTGGGTGTGTGAACTGTGTGTTACCGGGAAGAAGGACGAGGCAGCTGAGGTGAAAAGCCACGACCCCAGTGGAAAACCGATCAGGGCTACTCGCGGGAAGACCCTTTCGCAGGATGGCGAACCTTCCAAACCGTACCACAAGAAAGCCCTTCGAGCAATTCCTTCGCGGCCAGTAATAGCGATCGGTGGTCAGCAAGCAATGAAATTATCCACTTCGGTCGAGCAGAGTTTTGCGTGCAAAAAGCAAGTGACTTCGCCAATGAGGTTGGCGAAGGAAAAAGAAAGTGCGATGGCGCCCAGTGCGATTGAGAGCGTGGGCGGTAAAAGTGCAAGAGGACACGAATCTGTCGCGTTTAGTGCGTGCGAGAGCAAAGGTTCCGCGTCAACGGCGTTGAAGCTTGAACGGCTTGCAAGAGAGCGTGATTTGGAAGTGGCCGCACTCCAAGCGGAAGTGGACGCGAAAATCGCGAGATTGCGTGTGAACTATTCAACGACGCGACGCCAGATAGAAGAGGATAGTGAAAGCAGAAGAAGTAGGTCCAGCGTCAGTGGTGATTCAAAAGTGTTAGATTGGTTGTCAAACAACCAAACGGAAAAAATTGATAATCGCGACCTTACGAAAAGAAGAATGAGCTCGAGGAAGTGCCTGCAATGGAGGTGATACCGTCTGCGGTAGATCGTGCAAGTGCAAGAAAAGTCTGGCGAAGGAAACTACCACCCTTTTCTGGCTCTGCGAAAGAATGGCCCATCTTCTACAGTTACTACAAAGAGTCAACGAAGGCATGTGGCTACACTTCCGTAGAAGAAGCGCTTAGCGGCCCAGCAAGAGAAGCGGTAGAGTCCAAGTTCACGCTACCAAATGCAGCTCCGATGGTGATGATAATGTTGAAGCAGCTTTTCGGTCGCCCAGGCCAGCTATTAAAAGAGCTTATCGAGCAAGCCCGTCGCGCTGAAGCTCCTAAGCCGGAACGTTTGGACCAACTGATAGCGTTTGGTTTAACGGTGAGAAAGTTGTGCGATCACTTGACGGCCAGTGACATGGAAGAACACATGTCGAACCCGGTATTATTAGATGAGCTGGTGGAAAAGCTTTCGATCAATAGAGGTTTGGAATGGGTCGATTTCAAGCGGAACTACCGTAAACCGACGTTAAAAGAGTTCGGCGAGTTCATGGAGAAGCTAACGGAGAAGTGTTGTGAACTCAAAACTCACATTAAAATAGAGGTAGATCGCGCACCAATGAAGCATAACAAATCTCATACTTTCGTCCACTCCTACCCCGCGACCGAACACATGAATAAGCCTCTTGCTAAACCATCGAGTAGAGAAGGTAACACCACAACCTCGTCGAGCCTTATGGGAATTAAGTGTTACGTTTGTGAGGATTCGACGCATCGTGTAAGACAGTGCGAAGTTTTCAGGCGTATGGCTGCGGCAGCCCGTCGTGATACAGTGCAACGCCTAAAACTATGTGAAAACTGTTTAGGTAGCCATGGTCGGAACCCCTGCAGATCCAAGTTCAATTGTGGAGTTGTGGGATGCAGTGCGCGGCATCATACATTGCTGCATCAAGAACCTGTAGCTACACCCATTACGAGCGCGCAGTGTAACACTCACGCTGCGAAAGCTTCACAAATGCTCTTCCGTGTAGTGCCTGTTACCGTCCATCATGGCCAGCGCAGTGTAGAGACTTATGCGTTCTTGGATGAAGAATCCTCTCTCACGATGATCGAAGCAGCACTTGCGGTTCAATTGGGAGTCAGCGGCGTTCGAGAGCCTTTGGAGCTTTACTGGACTGGCAACTTCAAAAGGAAGGAGGAAACGTCGGAGTGTGTTCAGCTGGAGATATCGGCCCGGGACGATGAGCGGCGCTATACTATAGCGGCCGCTCACACGGTTAAACAGCTAAGTTTGCCCATCCAATCTATAGATTCTCCACTGATAATGAACTCTAAATACTTCCAGGATCTACCAGCCATGCTGTATCGGGATTCCGTTCCCGCAGTTGCTGATAGGGCTGCGAGACATAGCGTTATTAAAACCGTTGGAAGTACGATCGGGCGACGAAGGTGGACCGATTGCTGTGCGAAGCCTGCTGGGATGGTCAATCTACGGACCACGTCACACCGACACAAATGCATCCCTGTCATTTAACCACCACGGAAGGGCATCAGAAGGTACGGAATCGCATCTCTCTGCTGGAAGCGAACTGCAGCAAAGGTACGCCACCGATCACGCTGTATGCACGATTGAGGAAAGAAGTCCTGGCGATGTTGCAGGCGTAAGTGCCGATCTGATACTTCATGAAATGTTGCGCCAATACTTCACTTTGGAAGGTACGGGTGTGGCTGCATTTAGCGATAACGTTCCTGCATCGAAAGAGGTGTCGAGGGCAAACCAGCTCCTTCAAACTACAACGGAAGAACAGCGTGGATATGTGATGGCACACGTGGCAGTCGACGATGGCCGTATTAACTTGGATGCAGCGCGTTTTTCCAAGTGGAGATTTCTTGTGCGCACGATAGCCATTCTACAGCGTTTTGTGACGAACTGCAAAAGGAAAGCTGAAGGACGATTGTTGTTAACGCTCAAGCCGACCAAACTACAGCAACGATGTATCAAGAAACACATTCCTGCTGTGCAGACGCCTTTGAGTTCCGAAGAATACGAACGGGCTGAGAACCTGATTTGGCGATTTACGCAAGAGGAAGCTTATCCCTCAGAAGTGCGCAAACTGAGAGACGATATTGGAAAGGGACCACATGCGCCAGGAGAGCTGGAAAGAAGTAGTCCACTGTACGCTCTCACGCCATATGCGGATGAACACGGTGTTTTGCGTGTGAGTAGTCGAATATGCCGAGCAAAACAAATAGAGTACAATACACGGTATCCGATCATACTCCCAGAAAAGCACTCTATAACGCTGCTCCTTGTAAAGGATTATCATCATCGGTTCGGGCACGCCAATCGTGAAACCGTAGTGGACGAACTAAGATAGCGGTTCCACATAAAGCACCTGCGCTCATGTGTGTCGAGCGTGATGAAGAAATGCCAGCGCTGCAAGATAAGGAAGTGTCAGCCTAGTACTCCAAGAATGGCACCGCTTCCAGCGGCGAGACTAACTCCATATGTTCGCCCCTTCCACGCGGTTGGCATTGATTACTTAGCTCCGTTAGAAGTAGTCAATGCGTGAAGAAGAGAGAAACGCTATGTTGCAGTTTTTACTTGCCTGGTGACAAGAGCCGTGCATTTAGAGGTTGCGCACAGTTTGTCAACAGAAGCGTGCATCATGGCAATTCGACGGTTCGTAAGTCGAAGAGGTCCGCCGAAGGAAATATTCTCAGACAACGGGACCAACTTCATCGGAGCGAACAACGAGCTGCAAAAACAAATTGCCGCTAACTACTACTCGTGCGCAGACACCTTCACAGACGCACACACACTACTTGGCGGTTCAACCCACCTTCAGCACCTCACATGGGTGGCGTCTGGGAGCGGATGGTCAAGAGTGTGAAGGAGGCGATGCAAGCATTTAACGATGGTGAAAAACTAAACGATGAAATTCTGTTGACCGTCCTTGCCGATTCCGAAAGTCTAATTAACTCCCGCCCTCTGACATACCTGCCTCAGGCGTCTTCGGATTCCGAGGCATTGACCCCGAACCATTTTATTTTAGGGTCCTCTATCGGTAGAAAGGAACAAGTCCGTATCCTACCACACTCCGCCGAAGCATTAAGAAGCAGCTACCAAAGAGCCGCAGCACTTACTGATCACTTCTGGGACAGATGGCTGAAAGAGTATGTGCCAACCCTTCATTTGCGACATAAGTGGATTAATGAAGGACAGCAGCTGCAAGTTGGAGCACTGGTATTTGTGACGGAGGGGGCTCGTAAGGATTGGCTGAGAGCCAAAGTGGAAGAAATCTTTCCCAGATCCGATGGAAGAATAAGGCAGGCGATAGTGAGAACAGCTCACGGGAAAAGGTTGATGCGACCGGTAACAAAGCTTGCTAGGATTGATGGGGAAGTTGATAGAGTAGGTTGATAGTAGTGTGTTTTGTAAGTGAATCCAAACCGCATGGATTCACGTGGGGGGGGATGTTGACACGACTTGACATGACAGCGCAAGATTGATGGAATAACAGGTGCGCTAATCGATCAAGCGTTGATCGATTAGCGTGTCCTAAAAACACCGCAAGGAAAGCAGGGTTCGGCTCGATCGAAGGGTCAACATTCTGCGATCGGCCGAAGAGGATTTGGCGAATCCGAGCGCGCGAAAAGTATATGCCCAAATAAGGTGCTGTTTAAGGTGCAGGAGCATAAGGTTAAGGGACGATGCGTGCCCAACGATGCGTGGGAGAAACGTGACAATCAGTTGCGATTTAAAAGCCAAAGCGAGAAGTGCCTAATTTGTTAAAAGTTGGCGTTGTGTATATGTATATAGGTATATATATATATCGAAGTTTAGTTAAAATAAAGCAAACTAAACCCAGCTAAACAAAGCCACTTATCGATCGCAGCTACAACCAGTTTTCGAATGTATAGTACCAGAAAAGCATACCACTGAAGAGGTAGCACCTAGTACAGCAATTTTGCTCGAAAACCACCGAAAAACTGCTTCAAAAACTACCACTTTTTGAATGTATAGTACCAGAAGAGTATACCACGGAAGAAGTAGCACCTAGTACAGCAATTTGGCTCGAAAACCACCGAAAAACTGCTTCAAAAACTACCAGTTTTCGAGTGTTCAGTACCAGAAGAGCATACCACGGAAGAGGTAGCACCTAGTACAGCAATTTTGCTCGAAAACCACCGAAAAACTGCTTCAAAAACTACCAGTTTTCGAATGTATAATACCAGAAGAGCATACCACGAAAGAAGTAGCACCTAGTACAGCAATTTGGCTCGAAAACCACCGAAAAACTGCATCAAAAACTACCAGTTTTCGAGTGTTCAGTACCAAAAGAGCATACCACGGAAGAAGTAGCACCTTGTACAGCAATTTTGCTCGAAAACCACCGAAAATCTGCTTCAAAAACTACCAGTTTTCGAGGGTTCAGTACCAGAAGAGCATACCACGGAAGAGGTAGAACCAAGTACAGCAATTTTGCTCGAAAACCACCGACAATCTGATTCAAAAACTACCAGTTTTCGAGTGTTCAGTACCAAAAGAGCATACCACGGAAGAAGTAGCACCAAGTACAGCAATTTGGCTCGAAAACCACCGAAAACCTGCTTGAAAAACTACCAGTTTTCAAATATATAAAACCAGAAGAGCATACCACGGAAGAGGTAGCACCTAGTACAACAATTTCGCTCGAAAACCACCGAAAAACTGCATCAAAAACTACCAGTTTTCTAGTGTTCAGAACTAGGAGAGCATACCACGGAAGAAGTAGCACCTAGTACAGCAATTTGGCTCGAAAACCACCGAAAAACTGCATCAAAAACTACCAGTTTTCGAGTGTTCAGTACCAAAAGAGCATACCACGGAAGAAGTAGCACCTAGTACAGCAATTTTGCTCGAAAACCACCGACAATCTGATTCAAAAACTACCAGTTTTCGATTGTTCAGTACCAAAAGAGCATACCACGGAAGAAGTAGCACCAAGTACAGCAATTTGGCTCGAAAACCACCGAAAACCTGCTTCAAAAACTACCAGTTTTCGAATATATAATACCAGAAGAGCATACCACGGAAGAGGTAGCACCTAGTACAACAATTTCGCTCGAAAACCACCGAAAAACTGCATCAAAAACTACCAGTTTTCTAGTGTTCAGAACTAGGAGAGCATACCACGGAAGAGGTAGCACCTAGTACAGCAATTTGGCTCGAAAACCACCGAAAAACTGCATCAAAAACTACCAGTTTTCGAGTGTTCAGTACCAAAAGAGCATACCACGGAAGAAGTAGCACCTAGTACAGCAATTTGGCTCGAAAACCACCGAAAAACTGCATCAAAAACTACCAGTTTTCGAGTGTTCAGTACCAAAAGAGCATACCACGGAAGAAGTAGCAGCTAGTACAGCAATTTGGCTCGAAAACCACCGAAAAACTGCTTCAAAAACTACCAGTTTTCGAGTGTTCAGTACCAGAAGAGCATACCACGGAAGAGGTAGCACCTAGTACAGCAATTTTGCTCGAAAACCACCGAAAATCTGCTTCAAAAACTACCAGTTTTCGAATGTATAATACCAGAAGAGCATACCACGGAAGAAGTAGCACCTAGTACAGCAATTTGGCTCGAAAACCACCGAAAAACTGCATCAAAAACTACCAGTTTTCGAGTGTTCAGTACCAGGAGAGCATACCACGGAAGAAGTAGCACCTAGTACAACAATTTCGCTCGAAAACCGCCGAAAAACTGCATCAAAAACTACCAGTTTTCGAGTGTTCAGTACCAAAAGAGCATACCACGGAAGAAGTAGCACCTAGTACAGCAATTTTGCTCGAAAACCACCGAAAAACTGCTTCAAAAACTACCAGTTATCGAATGAATAGTACCAGGAGAGCATACCACGGAAGAGGTAGCACCTAGTACAGCAATTTTGCTCGAAAACCACCGAAAAACTGCTTCAAAAACAACCAATTTTGGAATGTTTAGTACCAGGAGAGCATACCACGGAAGAAGTAGCACCTAGTACAACAATTTCGCTCGAAAACCACCGAAAAACTGCTTCAAAAACTACCAGTTTTCGAATGTATAATAACAGAAGAGCATACCACAGAAGAGGTAGCACCTAGTACAGCAATTTTGCTCGAAAACCACCGAAAAACTGCTTCAAAAACTACCAGTTTTCGAATGTATAGTACCAGGAGAGCATACCACGGAAGAAGTAGCACCTAGTACAGCAATTTTGCTCGAAAACCACCGAAAAACTGCTTCAAAAACTACCAGTTTTCGAATGTATAGTACCAGGAGAGCATACCACGGAAGAAGTAGCACCTAGTACAGCAATTTTGCTCGAAAACCACCGAAAAACTGCTTCAAAAACTACCAGTTATCGAATGAATAGTACCAGGAGAGCATACCACGGAAGAGGTAGCACCTAGTACAGCAATTTTGCTCGAAAACCACCGAAAAACTGCTTCAAAAACAACCAATTTTGGAATGTTTAGTACCAGGAGAGCATACCACGGAAGAAGTAGCACCTAGTACAACAATTTCGCTCGAAAACCACCGAAAAACTGCTTCAAAAACCACCAGTTTTCGAATGTATAATAACAGAAGAGCATACCACAGAAGAGGTAGCACCTAGTACAGCAATTTTGCTCGAAAACCACCGAAAAACTGCTTCAAAAACTACCAGTTTTCGAATGTATAGTACCAGGAGAGCATACCACGGAAGAAGTAGCACCTAGTACAGCAATTTTGCTCGAAAACCACCGAAAAACTGCTTCAAAAACTACCAGTTTTCGAGTGTTCAGTACCAGGAGAGCATAGCACGGAAGAAGTAGCATCTAGTACAGCAATTTTGCTCGAAAACCACCGAAAAACTGCTTCAAAAACTACCAGTTTTCGAGTGTTCAGTACCAGAAGAGCATACCACGGAAGAAGTAGCACCTAGCACAGCAATTTTGCTCGAAAACCACCGAAAAACTGCTTCTAAAACTACCAGTTTTCGAATGTATAGTACCAGGAGAGCATACCACGGAAGAGGTAGCACCTAGTACAACAATTTGGCTCGAAAACCACCGAAAAACTGCTTCAAAAACTACCAGTTTTCGAGTGTTCAGTACCAGAAGAGCATACCACGGAAGAAGTAGCACCTAGTACAGCAATTTTGCTCGAAAACCACCGAAAAACTGCTTCAAAAACTACCAGTTTTCGAATGTATAGTACCAGGAGAGCATACCACGGAAGAAGTAGCACCTATTACAGCAATTTTTCTCGAAAACCACCGAAAATCTGCTTCAAAAACTACCAGTTTTTGAATGTATAGTACCAGGAGAGCATACCACGGAAGAGGTAGCACCTAGTACAGCAATTTTGCTCGAAAACCACCAAAAACTGCTTCAAAAACTACCAGTGTTGACACGACTTGACATGACAGCGCAAGGTTGATGGAATAACAGGTGCGCTAATCGATCAAGCGTTGATCGATTAGCGTGTCCTAAAAACACCGCAAGGAAAGCAGAGTTCGGCTCGATCGAAGGGTCAACATTCTGCGATCGGCCGAAGAGGATTTGGCGAATCCGAGCGCGCGAAAAGTATATGCCCAAATAAGGTGCTGTTTAAGGTGCAGGAGCATAAGGTTAAGGGACGATGCGTGCCCAACGATGCGTGGGAGAAACGTGACAATCAGTTGCGATTTAAAAGCCAAAGCAAGAAGTGCCTAATTTGTTAAAAGTTGGCGTTGTGTATATGTATATAGGTATATATATATATCGAAGTTTAGTTAAAATAAAGCAAACTAAACCCAGCTAAACAAAGCCACTTATCGATCGCAGCTACAACCAGTTTTCGAATGTATAGTACCAGAAAAGCATACCACTGAAGAGGTAGCACCTAGTACAGCAATTTTGCTCGAAAACCTCCGAAAAACTGCTTCAAAAACTACCAGTTTTCGAATGTATAGTACCAGAAGAGTATACCACGGAAGAAGTAGCACCTAGTACAGCAATTTGGCTCGAAAACCACCGAAAAACTGCTTCAAAAACTACCAGTTTTCGAGTGTTCAGTACCAGAAGAGCATACCACGGAAGAGGTAGCACCTAGTACAGCAATTTTGCTCGAAAACCACCGAAAAACTGCTTCAAAAACTACCAGTTTTCGAATGTATAATACCAGAAGAGCATACCACGGAAGAAGTAGCACCTAGTACAGCAATTTGGCTCGAAAACCACCGAAAAACTGCATCAAAAACTACCAGTTTTCGAGTGTTCAGTACCAAAAGAGCATACCACGGAAGAAGTAGCACCTTGTACAGCAATTTTGCTCGAAAACCACCGAAAATCTGCTTCAAAAACTACCAGTTTTCGAGGGTTCAGTACCAGAAGAGCATACCACGGAAGAGGTAGAACCAAGTACAGCAATTTTGCTCGAAAACCACCGACAATCTGATTCAAAAACTACCAGTTTTCGAGAGTTCAGTACCAAAAGAGCATACCACGGAAGAAGTAGCACCAAGTACAGCAATTTGGCTCGAAAACCACCGAAAACCTGCTTCAAAAACTACCAGTTTTCAAATATATAATACCAGAAGAGCATACCACGGAAGAGGTAGCACCTAGTACAACAATTTCGCTCGAAAACCACCGAAAAACTGCATCAAAAACTACCAGTTTTCTAGTGTTCAGAACTAGGAGAGCATACCACGGAAGAAGTAGCACCTAGTACAGCAATTTGGCTCGAAAACCACCGAAAAACTGCATCAAAAACTACCAGTTTTCGAGTGTTCAGTACCAAAAGAGCATACCACGGAAGAAGTAGCACCTAGTACAGCAATTTTGCTCGAAAACCACCGAAAAACTGCATCAAAAACTACCAGTTTTCGAGTGTTCAGTACCAAAAGAGCATACCACGGAAGAAGTAGCAGCTAGTACAGCAATTTGGCTCGAAAACCACCGAAAAACTGCTTCAAAAACTACCAGTTTTCGAGTGTTCAGTACCAGAAGAGCATACCACGGAAGAGGTAGCACCTAGTACAGCAATTTTGCTCGAAAACCACCGAAAATCTGCTTCAAAAACTACCAGTTTTCGAATGTATAATACCAGAAGAGCATACCACGGAAGAAGTAGCACCTAGTACAGCAATTTGGCTCGAAAACCACCGAAAAACTGCATCAAAAACTACCAGTTTTCGAGTGTTCAGTACCAGGAGAGCATACCACGGAAGAGGTAGCACCTAGTACAACAATTTCGCTCGAAAACCGCCGAAAAACTGCATCAAAAACTACCAGTTTTCGAGTGTTCAGTACCAAAAGAGCATACCACGGAAGAAGTAGCACCTAGTACAGCAATTTTGCTCGAAAACCACCGAAAAACTGCTTCAAAAACTACCAGTTATCGAATGAATAGTACCAGGAGAGCATACCACGGAAAAGGTAGCACCTAGTACAGCAATTTTGCTCGAAAACCACCGAAAAACTGCTTCAAAAACTACCAATTTTGGAATGTTTAGTACCAGGAGAGCATACCACGGAAGAAGTAGCACCTAGTACAACAATTTCGCTCGAAAACCACCGAAAAACTGCTTCAAAAACTACCAGTTTTCGAATGTATAATAACAGAAGAGCATACCACAGAAGAGGTAGCACCTAGTACAGCAATTTTGCTCGAAAACCACCGAAAAACTGCTTCAAAAACTACCAGTTTTCGAATGTATAGTACCAGGAGAGCATACCACGGAAGAAGTAGCACCTAGTACAGCAATTTTGCTCGAAAACCACCGAAAAACTGCTTCAAAAACTACCAGTTTTCGAATGTATAGTACCAGGAGAGCATACCACGGAAGAAGTAGCACCTAGTACAGCAATTTTGCTCGAAAACCACCGAAAAACTGCTTCAAAAACTACCAGTTATCGAATGAATAGTACCAGGAGAGCATACCACGGAAGAGGTAGCACCTAGTACAGCAATTTTGCTCGAAAACCACCGAAAAACTGCTTCAAAAACAACCAATTTTGGAATGTTTAGTACCAGGAGAGCATACCACGGAAGAAGTAGCACCTAGTACAACAATTTCGCTCGAAAACCACCGAAAAACTGCTTCAAAAACCACCAGTTTTCGAATGTATAATAACAGAAGAGCATACCACAGAAGAGGTAGCACCTAGTACAGCAATTTTGCTCGAAAACCACCGAAAAACTGCTTCAAAAACTACCAGTTTTCGAATGTATAGTACCAGGAGAGCATACCACGGAAGAAGTAGCACCTAGTACAGCAATTTTGCTCGAAAACCACCGAAAAACTGCTTCAAAAACTACCAGTTTTCGAGTGTTCAGTACCAGGAGAGCATAGCACGGAAGAAGTAGCATCTAGTACAGCAATTTTGCTCGAAAACCACCGAAAAACTGCTTCAAAAACTACCAGTTTTCGAGTGTTCAGTACCAGAAGAGCATACCACGGGAGAAGTAGCACCTAGCACAGCAATTTTGCTCGAAAACCACCGAAAAACTGCTTCTAAAACTACCAGTTTTCGAATGTATAGTACCAGGAGAGCATACCACGGAAGAGGTAGCACCTAGTACAACAATTTGGCTCGAAAACCACCGAAAAACTGCTTCAAAAACTACCAGTTTTCGAGTGTTCAGAACCAGAAGAGCATACCACGGAAGAAGTAGCACCTAGTACAGCAATTTTGCTCGAAAACCACCGAAAAACTGCTTCAAAAACTACCAAATTTCGAATGTATAGTACCAGGAGAGCATACCACGGAAGAAGTAGCACCTATTACAGCAATTTTTCTCGAAAACCACCGAAAATCTGCTTCAAAAACTACCAGTTTTTGAATGTATAGTACCAGGAGAGCATACCACGGAAGAGGTAGCACCTAGTACAGCAATTTTGCTCGAAAACCACCAAAAACTGCTTCAAAAACTACCAGTGTTGACACGACTTGACATGACAGCGCAAGGTTGATGGAATAACAGGTGCGCTAATCGATCAAGCGTTGATCGATTAGCGTGTCCTAAAAACACCGCAAGGAAAGCAGAGTTCGGCTCGATCAAAGGGTCAACATTCTGCGATCGGCCGAAGAGGATTTGCGAATCCGAGCGCGCGAAAAGTATATGCCCAAATAATGCTGTTTAAGGTGCAGGAGCATAAGGTTAAGGGACGATGCGTGCCCAACGATGCGTGGGAGAAACGTGACAATCAGTTGCGATTTAAAAGCCAAAGCAAGAAGTGCCTAATTTGTTAAAAGTTGGCGTTGTGTATATGTATATAGGTATATATATATATCGAAGTTTAGTTAAAATAAAGCAAACTAAACCCAGCTAATCAAAGCCACTTATCGATCGCAGCTACAAAAGCTTTTAACAAATTAAATAAACATTTTGTTAAAATTTAAGCTAATAAAAAGCTTACAGTCAAAGCTTTAGCTTAGTTTGTGCTTAGTGCTGAGTAGTGAAACGCGGACAGAATGCCGAAACCGAGGTTTGATTGTGTCGGTTGTACCCGCGAAAATGCGGTAGCCGATATGGTGCGATGCGACCAATGCTACAAGTGGTGGCATTACGATTGTGAGGTGGGTGTGTGAACTGTGTGTTACCGGGAAGAAGGACGAGGCAGCTGAGGTGAAAAGCCACGACCCCAGTGGAAAACCGATCAGGGCTACTCGCGGGAAGACCCTTTCGCAGGATGGCGAACCTTCCAAACCGTACCACAAGAAAGCCCTTCGAGCAATTCCTTCGCGGCCAGTAATAGCGATCGGTGGTCAGCAAGCAATGAAATTATCCACTTCGGTCGAGCAGAGTTTTGCGTGCGAAAAGCAAGTGACTTCGCCAATGAGGTTGGCGAAGGAAAAAGAAAGTGCGATGGCGCCCAGTGCGATCGAGAGCGTGGGCGGTAAAAGTGCAAGAGGACACGAATCTGTCGCGTTTAGTGCGTGCGAGAGCAAAGGTTCCGCGTCAACGGCGTTGAAGCTTGAACGGCTTGCAAGAGAGCGTGATTTGGAAGTGGCCGCACTCCAAGCGGAAGTGGACGCGAAAATCGCGAGATTGCGTGTGAACTATTCAACGACGCGACGCCAGATAGAAGAGGATAGTGAAAGCAGAAGAAGTAGGTCCAGCGTCAGTGGTGATTCAAAAGTGTTAGATTGGTTGTCAAACAACCAAACGGAAAAAATTGATAATCGCGACCTTACGAAAAGAAGAATGAGCTCGAGGAAGTGCCTGCAATGGAGGTGATACCGTCTGCGGTAGATCGTGCAAGTGCAAGGAAAGTCTGGCGAAGGAAACTACCACCCTTTTCTGGCTCTGCGAAAGAATGGCCCATCTTCTACAGTTACTACAAAGAGTCAACGAAGGCATGTGGCTACACTTCCGTAGAAAATATCATGCGGTTAGAAGAAGCGCTTAGCGGCCCAGCAAGAGAAGCGGTAGAGTCCAAGTTCACGCTACCAAATGCAGCTCCGATGGTGATGATAATGTTGAAGCAGCTTTTCGGTCGCCCAGGCCAGCTAGTAAAAGAGCTTATCGAGCAAGCCCGTCGCGCTGAAGCTCCTAAGCCGGAACGTTTGGACCAACTGATAGCGTTTGGTTTAACGGTGAGAAAGTTGTGCGATCACTTGACGGCCAGTGACATGGAAGAACACATGTCGAACCCGGTATTATTAGATGAGCTGGTGGAAAAGCTTTCGATCAATAGAGGTTTGGAATGGGTCGATTTCAAGCGGAACTACCGTAAACCGACGTTAAAAGAGTTCGGCGAGTTCATGGAGAAGCTAACGGAGAAGTGTTGTGAACTCAAAACTCACATTAAAATAGAGGTAGATCGCGCACCAATGAAGCATAACAAATCTCATACTTTCGTCCACTCCTACCCCGCGACCGAACACATGAATAAGCCTCTTGCTAAACCATCGAGTAGAGAAGGTAACACCACAACCTCGTCGAGCCTTATGGGAATTAAGTGTTACGTTTGTGAGGATTCGACGCATCGTGTAAGACAGTGCGAAGTTTTCAGGCGTATGGCTGCGGCAGCCCGTCGTGATACAGTGCAACGCCTAAAACTATGTGAAAACTGTTTAGGTAGCCATGGTCGGAACCCCTGCAGATCCAAGTTCAATTGTGGAGTTGTGGGATGCAGTGCGCGGCATCATACATTGCTGCATCAAGAACCTGTAGCTACACCCATTACGAGCGCGCAGTGTAACACTCACGCTGCGAAAGCTTCACAAATGCTCTTCCGTGTAGTGCCTGTTACCGTCCATCATGGCCAACGCAGTGTAGAGACTTATGCGTTCTTGGATGAAGGATCCTCTCTCACGATGATCGAAGCAGCACTTGCGGTTCAATTGGGAGTCAGCGGCGTTCGAGAGCCTTTGGAGCTTTACTGGACTGGCAACTTCAAAAGGAAGGAGGAAACGTCGGAGTGTGTTCAGCTGGAGATATCGGCCCGGGACGATGAGCGGCGCTATACTATAGCGGCCGCTCACACGGTTAAACAGCTAAGTTTGCCCATCCAATCTATAGATTCTCCACTGATAATGAACTCTAAATACTTCCAGGATCTACCAGCCATGCTGTATCGGGATTCCGTTCCCGCAGTTGCTGATAGGGCTGCGAGACATAGCGTTATTAAAACCGTTGGAAGTACGATCGGGCGACGAAGGTGGACCGATTGCTGTGCGAAGCCTGCTGGGATGGTCAATCTACGGACCACGTCACACCGACACAAATGCATCCCTGTCATTTAACCACCACGGAAGGGCATCAGAAGGTACGGAATCGCATCTCTCTGCTGGAAGCGAACTGCAGCAAAGGTACGCCACCGATCACGCTGTATGCACGATTGAGGAAAGAAGTCCTGGCGATGTTGCAGGCGTAAGTGCCGATCTGATACTTCATGAAATGTTGCGCCAATACTTCACTTTGGAAGGTACGGGTGTGGCTGCATTTAGCGATAACGTTCCTGCATCGAAAGAGGTGTCGAGGGCAAACCAGCTCCTTCAAACTACAACGGAAGAACAGCGTGGATATGTGATGGCACACGTGGCAGTCGACGATGGCCGTATTAACTTGGATGCAGCGCGTTTTTCCAAGTGGAGATTTCTTGTGCGCACGATAGCCATTCTACAGCGTTTTGTGACGAACTGCAAAAGGAAAGCTGAAGGACGATTGTTGTTAACGCTCAAGCCGACCAAACTACAGCAACGATGTATCAAGAAACACATTCCTGCTGTGCAGACGCCTTTGAGTTCCGAAGAATACGAACGGGCTGAGAACCTGATTTGGCGATTTACGCAAGAGGAAGCTTATCCCTCAGAAGTGCGCAAACTGAGAGACGATATTGGAAAGGGACCACATGCGCCAGGAGAGCTGGAAAGAAGTAGTCCACTGTACGCTCTCACGCCATATGCGGATGAACACGGTGTTTTGCGTGTGAGTAGTCGAATATGCCGAGCAAAACAAATAGAGTACAATACACGGTATCCGATCATACTCCCAGAAAAGCACTCTATAACGCTGCTCCTTGTAAAGGATTATCATCATCGGTTCGGGCACGCCAATCGTGAAACCGTAGTGAACGAACTAAGATAGCGGTTCCACATAAAGCACCTGCGCTCATGTGTGTCGAGCGTGATGAAGAAATGCCAGCGCTGCAAGATAAGGAAGTGTCAGCCTAGTACTCCAAGAATGGCACCGCTTCCAGCGGCGAGACTAACTCCATATGTTCGCCCCTTCCACGCGGTTGGCATTGATTACTTAGCTCCGTTAGAAGTAGTCAATGCGTGAAGAAGAGAGAAACGCTATGTTGCAGTTTTTACTTGCCTGGTGACAAGAGCCGTGCATTTAGAGGTTGCGCACAGTTTGTCAACAGAAGCGTGCATCATGGCAATTCGACGGTTCGTAAGTCGAAGAGGTCCGCCGAAGGAAATATTCTCAGACAACGGGACCAACTTCATCGGAGCGAACAACGAGCTGCAAAAACAAATTGCCGCTAACTACTACTCGTGCGCAGACACCTTCACAGACGCACACACACTACTTGGCGGTTCAACCCACCTTCAGCACCTCACATGGGTGGCGTCTGGGAGCGGATGGTCAAGAGTGTGAAGGAGGCGATGCAAGCATTTAACGATGGTGAAAAACTAAACGATGAAATTCTGTTGACCGTCCTTGCCGATTCCGAAAGTCTAATTAACTCCCGCCCTCTGACATACCTGCCTCAGGCGTCTTCGGATTCCGAGGCATTGACCCCGAACCATTTTATTTTAGGGTCCTCTATCGGTAGAAAGGAACAAGTCCGTATCCTACCACACTCCGCCGAAGCATTAAGAAGCAGCTACCAAAGAGCCGCGGCACTTACTGATCACTTCTGGGACAGATGGCTGAAAGAGTATGTGCCAACCCTTCATTTGCGACATAAGTGGATTAATGAAGGACAGCAGCTGCAAGTTGGAGCACTGGTATTTGTGACGGAGGGGGCTCGTAAGGATTGGCTGAGAGCCAAAGTGGAAGAAATCTTTCCCAGATCCGATGGAAGAATAAGGCAGGCGATAGTGAGAACAGCTCACGGGAAAAGGTTGATGCGACCGGTAACAAAGCTTGCTAGGATTGATGGGGAAGTTGATAGAGTAGGTTGATAGTAGTGTGTTTTGTAAGTGAATCCAAACTCATGGATTCACGTGGGGGGGATGTTGACACGACTTGACATGACAGCGCAAGATTGATGGAATAACAGGTGCGCTAATCGATCAAGCGTTGATCGATTAGCGTGTCCTAAAAACACCGCAAGGAAAGCAGGGTTCGGCTCGATCGAAGGGTCAACATTCTGCGATCGGCCGAAGAGGATTTGGCGAATCCGAGCGCGCGAAAAGTATATGCCCAAATAAGGTGCTGTTTAAGGTGCAGGAGCATAAGGTTAAGGGACGATGCGTGCCCAACGATGCGTGGGAGAAACGTGACAATCAGTTGCGATTTAAAAGCCAAAGCGAGAAGTGCCTAATTTGTTAAAAGTTGGCGTTGTGTATATGTATATAGGTATATATATATCGAAGTTTAGTTAAAATAAAGCAAACTAAACCCAGCTAAACAAAGCCACTTATCGATCGCAGCTACAACCAGTTTTCGAATGTATAGTACCAGAAAAGCATACCACTGAAGAGGTAGCACCTAGTACAGCAATTTTGCTCGAAAACCACCAAAACACTGCTTCAAAAACTACCAGTTTTCGAATGTATAGTACCAGAAGAATATACCACGGAAGAAGTAGCACCTAGTACAGCAATTTTGCTCGAAAACCACCGAAAAACTGCTTCAAAAACTACCAGTTTTCGAGTGTTCAGTACCAGAAGAGCATACCACGGAAGAGGTAGCACCTAGTACAGCAATTTTGCTCGAAAACCACCGAAAATCTGGTTCAAAAACTACCAGTTTTCGAATGTATAATACCAGAAGAGCATACCACGGAAGAAGTAGCACCTAGTACAGCAATTTTTTCTCGTAAACCACCGAAAAACTGCTTCAAAACTACCAGTTTTCGAGTGTTCAGTACCAGAAGAGCATACCACGGAAGAAGTAGCACCTAGTACAACAATTTGGCTCGAAAACCACCGGAAATCTGCTTAAAAAACTACCAGTTTTCTAGTGTTCAGAACTAGGAGAGCATACCACGGAAGAAGTAGCACCAAGTACAGCAATTTGGCTCGAAAACCACCGAAAACCTGCTTCAAAAACTACCAGTTTTCAAATATATAATACCAGAAGAGCATACCACGGAAGAGGTAGCACCTAGTACAACAATTTCGCTCGAAAACCACCAAAAAACTGCATCAAAAACTACCAGTTTTCTAGTGTTCAGAACTAGGAGAGCATACCACGGAAGAAGTAGCACCTAGTACAGCAATTTGGCTCGAAAACCACCGAAAAACTGCATCAAAAACTACCAGTTTTCGAGTGTTCAGTACCAAAAGAGCATACCACGGAAGAAGTAGCACCTAGTACAGCAATTTTGCTCGAAAACCACCGACAATCTGATTCAAAAACTACCAGTTTTCGAGTGTTCAGTACCACGAGAGCATACCACGGAAGAAGTAGCACCTAGTACAGCAATTTGGCTCGAAAACCACCGAAAACCTGCTTCAAAAACTACCAGTTTTCGAATATATAATACCAGAAGAGCATACCACGGAAGAGGTAGCACCTAGTACAACAATTTCGCTCGAAAACCACCGAAAAACTGCTTCAAAAACTACCAGTTTTCGAGTGTTCAGAACTAGGAGAGCATACCACGGAAGAAGTAGCACCTAGTACAGCAATTTGGCTCGAAAACCACCGAAAAACTGCATCAAAAACTACCAGTTTTCGAGTGTTCAGTACCAAAAGAGCATACCACGGAAGAAGTAGCTACTAGTACAGCAATTTGGCTCGAAAACCACCGAAAAACTGCTTCAAAAACTACCAGTTTTCGAGTGTTCAGTACCAGAAGAGCATACCACGGAAGAGGTAGCACCTAGTACAGCAATTTTGCTCGAAAACCACCGAAAATCTGCTTCAAAAACTACCAGTTTTCGAATGTATAATACCAGAAGAGCATACCACGGAAGAAGTAGCACCTAGTGCAGCAATTTGGCTCGAAAACCACCGAAAAACTGCATCAAAAACTACCAGTTTCCGAGTGTTCAGTACCAGGAGAGCATACCACGGAAGAAGTAGCACCTAGTAGAACAAAATCGCTCGAAAACCACCGAAAAACTGCTTCAAAAACTACCAGTTTTCGAGTGTTCAGTACCAGGAGAGCATACCACGGAAGAAGTAGCACCTAGTACAGCAATTTTGCTCGAAAACCTCCGGAAATCTGCTTCAAAAACTACCAGTTTTCGAATGTATAATACCAGAAGAGCATACCACGGAAGAAGTAGCACCTAGTACAGCAATTTTGCTCGAAAACCACCGAAAAACTGCATCAAAAACTACCAGTTTTCGAGTGTTCAGTACCAGAAGAGCATACCACGGAAGAAGTAGCACCTAGTACAGCAATTTGGCTCGAAAACCACCGAAAAACTGCTTCAAAAACTACCAGTTTCCGAGTGTTCAGTACCAGAAGAGCATACCACGGAACAGGTAGCACCTAGTACAGCAATTTTGCTCGAAAACCACCGAAAATCTGCTTCAAAAACTACCAGTTTTCGAATGTATAATACCAGAAGAGCATACCACGGAAGAAGTAGCACCTAGTACAGCAATTTGGCTCGAAAACCACCGAAAAACTGCATCAAAAACTACCAGTTTTCGAGTGTTCAGTACCAGGAGAGCATACCTCGGAAGAAGTAGCACCTAGTACAACAATTTCGCTCGAAAACCACCGAAAAACTGCATCAAAAACTACTAGTTTTCGAGTGTTCAGTACCAGGAGAGCATACCACGGAAGAAGTAGCACCTAGTACAGCAATTTTGCTCGAAAACCACCGAAAAACTGCTTCAAAAACTACCAGTTATCGAATGTATAGTACCAGGAGAGCATACCACGGAAGAGGTAGCACCTAGTACAGCAATTTTGCTCGAAAACCACCGAAAAACTGCTTCAAAAACAACCAATTTTGGAATGTTTAGTACCAGGTGAGCATACCACGGAAGAAGTAGCACCTAGTACAACAATTTCGCTCGAAAACCACCGAAAAACTGCTTCAAAAACTACCAGTTTTCGAATGTATAATAACAGAAGAGCATACCACAGAAGAGGTAGCACCTAGTACAGCAATTTTGCTCGAAAACCACCGAAAAACTGCTTCAAAAACTACCAGTTTGCGAATGTATAGTACCAGGAGAGCATACCACGGAAGAAGTAGCACCTAGTACAGCAATTTTGCTCGAAAACCACCGAAAAACTGCTTCAAAAACTACCAGTTTTCGAATGTATAGTACCAGGAGAGCATACCACGGAAGAAGTAGCACCTAGTACAGCAATTTTGCTCGAAAACCACCGAAAAACTGCTTCAAAAACTACCAGTTATCGAATGAATAGTACCAGAAGAGCATACCACGGAAGAGGTAGCACCTAGTACAGCAATTTTGCTCGAAAACCACCGAAAAACTGCTTCAAAAACTACCAGTTTTCGAATGTATAGTACCAGGAGAGCATACCACGGAAGAGGTAGCACCTAGTACAACAATTTGGCTCGAAAACCACCGAAAAACTGCATCAAAAACTACCAGTTTTCTAGTGTTCAGAACCAAAAGAGCATACCACGGAAGAAGTAGCACCTAGTACAGCAATTTGGCTCGAAAACCACCGAAAAACTGCATCAAAAACTACCAGTTTTCGAGTGTTCAGTACCAAAAGAGCATACCACGGAAGAAGTAGCACCTAGTACAACAATTTAGCTCGAAAACCACCGAAAAACTGCTTCAAAAACTACCAGTTTTCGAATGTATAATAACAGAAGAGCATACCACAGAAGAGGTAGCACCTAGTACAGCAATTTTGCTCGAAAACCACCGAAAAACTGCTTCAAAAACAACCAATTTTGGAATGTTTAGTACCAGGAGAGCATACCACGGAAGAAGTAGCACCTAGTACAACAATTTCGCTCGAAAACCACCGAAAAACTGCTTCAAAAACTACCAGTTTTCGAATGTATAATAACAGAAGAGCATACCACAGAAGAGGTAGCACCTAGTACAGCAATTTTGCTCGAAAACCACCGAAAATCTGCTTCAAAAACTACCAGTTTTCGAATGTATAGTACCAGGAGAGCATACCACGGAAGAGGTAGCACCTAGTACAACAATTTGGCTCGAAAACCACCGAAAAACTGCTTCAAAAACTACCAGTTTTCGAGTGTTCAGTACCAGAAGAGCATACCACGGAAGAAGTAGCACCTAGTACAGCAATTTTGCTCGAAAACCACCGAAAAACTGCATCAAAAACTACCAAATTTCGAATGTATAGTACCAGGAGAGCATACCACGGAAGAAGTAGCACCTAGTACAGCAATTTTTCTCGAAAACCACCGAAAATCTGCTTCAAAAACTACCAGTTTTTGAATGTATAGTACCAGGAGAGCATACCACGGAAGAGGTAGCACCTAGTACAGCAATTTTGCTCGAAAACCACCAAAAACTGCTTCAAAAACTACCAGTGTTGACACGACTTGACATGACAGCGCAAGGTTGATGGAATAACAGGTACGCTAATCGATCAAGCGTTGATCGATTAGCGTGTCCTAAAAACACCGCAAGGAAAGCAGAGTTCGGCTCGATCAAAGGGTCAACATTCTGCGATCGGCCGAAGAGGATTTGCGAATCCGAGCGCGCGAAAAGTATATGCCCAAATAAGGTGCTGTTTAAGGTGCAGGAGCATAAGGTTAAGGGACGATGCGTGCCCAACGATGCGTGGGAGAAACGTGACAATCAGTTGCGATTTAAAAGCCAAAGCAAGAAGTGCCTAATTTGTTAAAAGTTGGCGTTGTGTATATGTATATAGGTATATATATGTATATCGAAGTTTAGTTAAAATAAAGCAAACTAAACCCAGCTAATCAAAGCCACTTATCGATCGCAGCTACAAAAGCTTTTAACAAATTAAATAAACATTTTGTTAAAATTTAAGCTAATAAAAAGCTTACAGTCAAAGCTTTAGCTTAGTTTGTGCTTAGTGCTGAGTAGTGAAACGCGGACAGAATGCCGAAACCGAGGTTTGATTGTGTCGGTTGTACCCGCGAAAATGCGGTAGCCGATATGGTGCGATGCGACCAATGCTACAAGTGGTGGCATTACGATTGTGAGGTGGGTGTGTGAACTGTGTGTTACCGGGAAGAAGGACGAGGCAGCTGAGGTGAAAAGCCACGACCCCAGTGGAAAACCGATCAGGGCTACTCGCGGGAAGACCCTTTCGCAGGATGGCGAACCTTCCAAACCGTACCACAAGAAAGCCCTTCGAGCAATTCCTTCGCGGCCAGTAATAGCGATCGGTGGTCAGCAAGCAATGAAATTATCCACTTCGGTCGAGCAGAGTTTTGCGTGCGAAAAGCAAGTGACTTCGCCAATGAGGTTGGCGAAGGAAAAAGAAAGTGCGATGGCGCCCAGTGCGATCGAGAGCGTGGGCGGTAAAAGTGCAAGAGGACACGAATCTGTCGCGTTTAGTGCGTGCGAGAGCAAAGGTTCCGCGTCAACGGCGTTGAAGCTTGAACGGCTTGCAAGAGAGCGTGATTTGGAAGTGGCCGCACTCCAAGCGGAAGTGGACGCGAAAATCGCGAGATTGCGTGTGAACTATTCAACGACGCGACGCCAGATAGAAGAGGATAGTGAAAGCAGAAGAAGTAGGTCCAGCGTCAGTGGTGATTCAAAAGTGTTAGATTGGTTGTCAAACAACCAAACGGAAAAAATTGATAATCGCGACCTTACGAAAAGAAGAATGAGCTCGAGGAAGTGCCTGCAATGGAGGTGATACCGTCTGCGGTAGATCGTGCAAGTGCAAGGAAAGTCTGGCGAAGGAAACTACCACCCTTTTCTGGCTCTGCGAAAGAATGGCCCATCTTCTACAGTTACTACAAAGAGTCAACGAAAGCATGTGGCTACACTTCCGTAGAAAATATCATGCGGTTAGAAGAAGCGCTTAGCGGCCCAGCAAGAGAAGCGGTAGAGTCCAAGTTCACGCTACCAAATGCAGCTCCGATGGTGATGATAATGTTGAAGCAGCTTTTCGGTCGCCCAGGCCAGCTAGTAAAAGAGCTTATCGAGCAAGCCCGTCGCGCTGAAGCTCCTAAGCCGGAACGTTTGGACCAACTGATAGCGTTTGGTTTAACGGTGAGAAAGTTGTGCGATCACTTGACGGCCAGTGACATGGAAGAACACATGTCGAACCCGGTATTATTAGATGAGCTGGTGGAAAAGCTTTCGATCAATAGAGGTTTGGAATGGGTCGATTTCAAGCGGAACTACCGTAAACCGACGTTAAAAGAGTTCGGCGAGTTCATGGAGAAGCTAACGGAGAAGTGTTGTGAACTCAAAACTCACATTAAAATAGAGGTAGATCGCGCACCAATGAAGCATAACAAATCTCATACTTTCGTCCACTCCTACCCCGCGACCGAACACATGAATAAGCCTCTTGCTAAACCATCGAGTAGAGAAGGTAACACCACAACCTCGTCGAGCCTTATGGGAATTAAGTGTTACGTTTGTGAGGATTCGACGCATCGTGTAAGACAGTGCGAAGTTTTCAGGCGTATGGCTGCGGCAGCCCGTCGTGATACAGTGCAACGCCTAAAACTATGTGAAAACTGTTTAGGTAGCCATGGTCGGAACCCCTGCAGATCCAAGTTCAATTGTGGAGTTGTGGGATGCAGTGCGCGGCATCATACATTGCTGCATCAAGAACCTGTAGCTACACCCATTACGAGCGCGCAGTGTAACACTCACGCTGCGAAAGCTTCACAAATGCTCTTCCGTGTAGTGCCTGTTACCGTCCATCATGGCCAGCGCAGTGTAGAGACTTATGCGTTCTTGGATGAAGGATTCTCTCTCACGATGATCGAAGCAGCACTTGCGGTTCAATTGGGAGTCAGCGGCGTTCGAGAGCCTTTGGAGCTTTACTGGACTGGCAACTTCAAAAGGAAGGAGGAAACGTCGGAGTGTGTTCAGCTGGAGATATCGGCCCGGGACGATGAGCGGCGCTATACTATAGCGGCCGCTCACACGGTTAAACAGCTAAGTTTGCCCATCCAATCTATAGATTCTCCACTGATAATGAACTCTAAATACTTCCAGGATCTACCAGCCATGCTGTATCGGGATTCCGTTCCCGCAGTTGCTGATAGGGCTGCGAGACATAGCGTTATTAAAACCGTTGGAAGTACGATCGGGCGACGAAGGTGGACCGATTGCTGTGCGAAGCCTGCTGGGATGGTCAATCTACGGACCACGTCACACCGACACAAATGCATCCCTGTCATTTAACCACCACGGAAGGGCATCAGAAGGTACGGAATCGCATCTCTCTGCTGGAAGCGAACTGCAGCAAAGGTACGCCACCGATCACGCTGTATGCACGATTGAGGAAAGAAGTCCTGGCGATGTTGCAGGCGTAAGTGCCGATCTGATACTTCATGAAATGTTGCGCCAATACTTCACTTTGGAAGGTACGGGTGTGGCTGCATTTAGCGATAACGTTCCTGCATCGAAAGAGGTGTCGAGGGCAAACCAGCTCCTTCAAACTACAACGGAAGAACAGCGTGGATATGTGATGGCACACGTGGCAGTCGACGATGGCCGTATTAACTTGGATGCAGCGCGTTTTTCCAAGTGGAGATTTCTTGTGCGCACGATAGCCATTCTACAGCGTTTTGTGACGAACTGCAAAAGGAAAGCTGAAGGACGATTGTTGTTAACGCTCAAGCCGACCAAACTACAGCAACGATGTATCAAGAAACACATTCCTGCTGTGCAGACGCCTTTGAGTTCCGAAGAATACGAACGGGCTGAGAACCTGATTTGGCGATTTACGCAAGAGGAAGCTTATCCCTCAGAAGTGCGCAAACTGAGAGACGATATTGGAAAGGGACCACATGCGCCAGGAGAGCTGGAAAGAAGTAGTCCACTGTACGCTCTCACGCCATATGCGGATGAACACGGTGTTTTGCGTGTGAGTAGTCGAATATGCCGAGCAAAACAAATAGAGTACAATACACGGTATCCGATCATACTCCCAGAAAAGCACTCTATAACGCTGCTCCTTGTAAAGGATTATCATCATCGGTTCGGGCACGCCAATCGTGAAACCGTAGTGAACGAACTAAGATAGCGGTTCCACATAAAGCACCTGCGCTCATGTGTGTCGAGCGTGATGAAGAAATGCCAGCGCTGCAAGATAAGGAAGTGTCAGCCTAGTACTCCAAGAATGGCACCGCTTCCAGCGGCGAGACTAACTCCATATGTTCGCCCCTTTCCACGCGGTTGGCATTGATTACTTAGCTCCGTTAGAAGTAGTCAATGCGTGAAGAAGAGAGAAACGCTATGTTGCAGTTTTTACTTGCCTGGTGACAAGAGCCGTGCATTTAGAGGTTGCGCACAGTTTGTCAACAGAAGCGTGCATCATGGCAATTCGACGGTTCGTAAGTCGAAGAGGTCCGCCGAAGGAAATATTCTCAGACAACGGGACCAACTTCATCGGAGCGAACAACGAGCTGCAAAAACAAATTGCCGCTAACTACTACTCGTGCGCAGACACCTTCACAAACGCACACACACTACTTGGCGGTTCAACCCACCTTCAGCACCTCACATGGGTGGCGTCTGGGAGCGGATGGTCAGGAGTGTGAAGGAGGCGATGCAAGCATTTAACGATGGTGAAAAACTAAACGATGAAATTCTGTTGACCGTCCTTGCCGATTCCGAAAGTCTAATTAACTCCCGCCCTCTGACATACCTGCCTCAGGCGTCTTCGGATTCCGAGGCATTGACCCCGAACCATTTTATTTTAGGGTCCTCTATCGGTAGAAAGGAACAAGTCCGTATCCTACCACACTCCGCCGAAGCATTAAGAAGCAGCTACCAAAGAGCCGCGGCACTTACTGATCACTTCTGGGACAGATGGCTGAAAGAGTATGTGCCAACCCTTCATTTGCGACATAAGTGGATTAATGAAGGACAGCAGCTGCAAGTTGGAGCACTGGTATTTGTGACGGAGGGGGCTCGTAAGGATTGGCTGAGAGCCAAAGTGGAAGAAATCTTTCCCAGATCCGATGGAAGAATAAGGCAGGCGATAGTGAGAACAGCTCACGGGAAAAGGTTGATGCGACCGGTAACAAAGCTTGCTAGGATTGATGGGGAAGTTGATAGAGTAGGTTGATAGTAGTGTGTTTTGTAAGTGAATCCAAACTCATGGATTCACGTGGGGGGGGATGTTGACACGACTTGACATGACAGCGCAAGATTGATGGAATAACAGGTGCGCTAATCGATCAAGCGTTGATCGATTAGCGTGTCCTAAAAACACCGCAAGGAAAGCAGGGTTCGGCTCGATCGAAGGTTCAACATTCTGCGATCGGCCGAAGAGGATTTGGCGAATCCGAGCGCGCGAAAAGTATATGCCCAAATAAGGTGCTGTTTAAGGTGCAGGAGCATAAGGTTAAGGGACGATGCGTGCCCAACGATGCGTGGGAGAAACGTGACAATCAGTTGCGATTTAAAAGCCAAAGCGAGAAGTGCCTAATTTGTTAAAAGTTGGCGTTGTGTATATGTATATAGGTATATATATATCGAAGTTTAGTTAAAATAAAGCAAACTAAACCCAGCTAAACAAAGCCACTTATCGATCGCAGCTACAACCAGTTTTCGAATGTATAGTACCAGAAAAGCATACCACTGAAGAGGTAGCACCTTGTACAGCAATTTTGCTCGAAAACCACCAAAACACTGCTTCAAAAACTACCAGTTTTCGAATGTATAGTACCAGAAGAGTATACCACGGAAGAAGTAGCACCTAGTACAACAATTTGGCTCGAAAACCACCGAAAAACTGCTTCAAAAACTACCAGTTTTCGAGTGTTCAGTACCAGAAGAGCATACCACGGAAGAGGTAGCACCTAGTACAGCAATTTTGCTCGAAAACCACCGAAAATCTGCTTCAAAAACTACCAGTTTTCGAATGTATAATACCAGAAGAGCATACCACGGAAGAAGTAGCACCTAGTACAGCAATTTGGCTCGAAAACCACCGAAAAACTGCATCAAAAACTACCAGTTTTCGAGTGTTCAGTACCAAAAGAGCATACCACGGAAGAAGTAGCACGTTGTACAGCAATTTTGCTCGAAAACCACCGAAAATCTGCTTCAAAAACTACCAGTTTTCGAGGGTTCAGTACCAGGAGAGCATACCACGGAAGAGGTAGCACCAAGTACAGCAATTTTGCTCGAAAACCACCGACAATCTGATTCAAAAACTACCAGTTTTCGAGTGTTCAGTACCACGAGAGCATACCACGGAAGAAGTAGCACCAAGTACAGCAATTTGGCTCGAAAACCACCGAAAAACTGCTTCAAAAACTACCAGTTTTCAAATATATAATACCAGAAGAGCATACCACGGAAGAAGTAGCACCTAGTACAGCAATTTTTCTCGAAAACCACCGAAAAACTGCTTCAAAAACCACCAGTTTTCGAATGTATAGTACCAGGAGAGCATACCACGGAAGAAGTAGCACCTAGTACAACAATTTCGCTCGAAAACCACCGAAAAACTGCTTCAAAAACTACCAGTTTTCGAATGTATAATAACAGAAGAGCATACCACGGAAGAAGTAGCACCTAGTACAGCAATTTTGCTCGAAAACCACCGAAAAACTGCTTCAAAAACTACCAGTTTTCGAATGTATAGTACCAGGAGAGCATACCACGGAAGAAGTAGCACCTAGTACAGCAATTTTGCTCGAAAACCACCGAAAAACTGCTTCAAAAACTACCAGTTATCGAATGAATAGTACCAGGAGAACATACCACGGAAGAGGTAGCACCTAGTACAGCAATTTTGCTCGAAAACCACCAAAACACTGCTTCAAAAACTACCAGTTTTCGAATGTATAGTACCAGAAGAGTATACCACGGAAGAAGTAGCACCTAGTACAACAATTTGGCTCGAAAACCACCGAAAAACTGCTTCAAAAACTACCAGTTTTCGAGTGTTCAGTACCAGAAGAGCATACCACGGAAGAGGTAGCACCTAGTACAGCAATTTTGCTCGAAAACCACCGAAAATCTGCTTCAAAAACTACAAGTTTTCGAATGTATAATACCAGAAGAGCATACCACGGAAGAAGTAGCACCTAGTACAGCAATTTGGCTCGAAAACCACCGAAAAACTGCATCAAAAACTACCAGTTTTCGAGTGTTCAGTACCAAAAGAGCATACCACGGAAGAAGTAGCACCTAGTACAGCAATTTGGCTCGAAAACCACCGACAATCTGATTCAAAAACTACCAGTTTTCGAGTGTTCAGTACCAGAAGAGCATACCACGGAAGAAGTAGCACCTAGTACAACAATTTCGCTCGAAAACCACCGAAAAACTGCTTCAAAAACTACTAGTTTTCGAGTGTTCAGTACCAGGAGAGCATACCACGGAAGAAGTAGCACCTAGTACAGCAATTTTGCTCGAAAACCACCGAAAAACTGCTTCAAAAACTACCAGTTATCGAATGAATAGTACCAGGAGAGCATACCACGGAAGAGGTAGCACCTAGTACAGCAATTTTGCTCGAAAACCACCGAAAAACTGCTTCAAAAACAACCAATTTTGGAATGTTTAGTACCAGGAGAGCATTCCACGGAAGAAGTAGCACCTAGTACAACAATTTCGCTCGAAAACCACCGAAAAACTGCTTCAAAAACTACCAGTTTTCGAATGTATAATAACAGAAGAGCATACCACGGAAGAAGTAGCATCTAGTACAGCAATTTTGCTCGAAAACCACCGAAAAACTGCTTCAAAAACTACCAGTTTTCGAATGTATAGTACCAGGAGAGCATACCACGGAAGAAGTAGCACCTAGTACAGCAATTTTGCTCGAAAACCACCGAAAAACTGCTTCAAAAACTACCAGTTATCGAATGAATAGTACCAGGAGAACATACCACGGAAGAGGTAGCACCTAGTACAGCAATTTTGCTCGAAAACCACCGAAAAACTGCTTCAAAAACAACCAATTTTGGAATGTTTAGTACCAGGAGAGCATACCACGGAAGAAGTAGCACCTAGTACAACAATTTTGCTCGAAAACCACCGAAAAACTGCTTCAAAAACTACCAGTTTTCGAATGTATAATAACAGAAGAGCATACCACAGAAGAGGTAGCACCTAGTACAGCAATTTTGCTCGAAAACCACCGAAAAACTGCTTCAAAAACTACCAGTTTTCGAATGTATAGTACCAGGAGAGCATACCACGGAAGAAGTAGCACCTAGTACAGCAATTTTGCTCGAAAACCACCGAAAAACTGCTTCAAAAACTACCAGTTTTCGAGTGTTCAGTACCAGGAGAGCATAGCACGGAAGAAGTAGCATCTAGTACAGCAATTTTGCTCGAAAACCACCGAAAAACTGCTTCAAAAACTACCAGTTTTCGAGTGTTCAGTACCAGAAGAGCATACCACGGAAGAAGTAGCACCTAGCACAGCAATTTTGCTCGAAAACCACCGAAAAACTGCTTCTAAAACTACCAGTTTTCGAATGTATAGTACCAGGAGAGCATACCACGGAAGAGGTAGCACCTAGTACAACAATTTGGCTCGAAAACCACCGAAAAACTGCTTCAAAAACTACCAGTTTTCGAGTGTTCAGTACCAGAAGAGCATACCACGGAAGAAGTAGCACCTAGTACAGCAATTTGGCTCGAAAACCACCGAAAAACTGCTTCAAAAACTACCAAATTTCGAATGTATAGTACCAGGAGAGCATACCACGGAAGAAGTAGCACCTAGTACAGCAATTTTTCTCGAAAACCACCGAAAATCTGCTTCAAAAACTACCAGTTTTTGAATGTATAGTACCAGGAGAGCATACCACGGAAGAGGTAGCACCTAGTACAGCAATTTTGCTCGAAAACCACCAAAAACTGCTTCAAAAACTACCAGTGTTGACACGACTTGACATGACAGCGCAAGGTTGATGGAATAACAGGTGCGCTAATCGATCAAGCGTTGATCGATTAGCGTGTCCTAAAAACACCGCAAGGAAAGCAGAGTTCGGCTCGATCGAAGGGTCAACATTCTGCGATCGGCCGAAGAGGATTTGGCGAATCCGAGCGCGCGAAAAGTATATGCCCAAATAAGGTGCTGTTTAAGGTGCAGGAGCATAAGGTTAAGGGACGATGCGTGCCCAACGATGCGTGGGAGAAACGTGACAATCAGTTGCGATTTAAAAGCCAAAGCAAGAAGTGCCTAATTTGTTAAAAGTTGGCGTTGTGTATATGTATATAGGTATATATATATCGAAGTTTAGTTAAAATAAAGCAAACTAAACCCAGCTAATCAAAGCCACTTATCGATCGCAGCTACAAAAGCTTTTAACAAATTAAATAAACATTTTGTTAAAATTTAAGCTAATAAAAAGTTTACAGTCAAAGCTTTAGCTTAGTTTGTGCTTAGTGCTGAGTAGTGAAACGCGGACAGAATGCCGAAACCGAGGTTTGATTGTGTCGGTTGTACCCGCGAAAATGCGGTAGCCGATATGGTGCGATGCGACCAATGCTACAAGTGGTGGCATTACGATTGTGAGGTGGGTGTGTGAACTGTGTGTTACCGGGAAGAAGGACGAGGCAGCTGAGGTGAAAAGCCACGACCCCAGTGGAAAACCGATCAGGGCTACTCGCGGGAAGACCCTTTCGCAGGATGGCGAACCTTCCAAACCGTACCACAAGAAAGCCCTTCGAGCAATTCCTTCGCGGCCAGTAATAGCGATCGGTGGTCAGCAAGCAATGAAATTATCCACTTCGGTCGAGCAGAGTTTTGCGTGCGAAAAGCAAGTGACTTCGCCAATGAGGTTGGCGAAGGAAAAAGAAAGTGCGATGGCGCCCAGTGCGATCGAGAGCGTGGGCGGTAAAAGTGCAAGAGGACACGAATCTGTCGCGTTTAGTGCGTGCGAGAGCAAAGGTTCCGCGTCAACGGCGTTGAAGCTTGAACGGCTTGCAAGAGAGCGTGATTTGGAAGTGGCCGCACTCCAAGCGGAAGTGGACGCGAAAATCGCGAGATTGCGTGTGAACTATTCAACGACGCGACGCCAGATAGAAGAGGATAGTGAAAGCAGAAGAAGTAGGTCCAGCGTCAGTGGTGATTCAAAAGTGTTAGATTGGTTGTCAAACAACCAAACGGAAAAAATTGATAATCGCGACCTTACGAAAAGAAGAATGAGCTCGAGGAAGTGCCTGCAATGGAGGTGATACCGTCTGCGGTAGATCGTGCAAGTGCAAGGAAAGTCTGGCGAAGGAAACTACCACCCTTTTCTGGCTCTGCGAAAGAATGGCCCATCTTCTACAGTTACTACAAAGAGTCAACGAAGGCATGTGGCTACACTTCCGTAGAAAATATCATGCGGTTAGAAGAAGCGCTTAGCGGCCCAGCAAGAGAAGCGGTAGAGTCCAAGTTCACGCTACCAAATGCAGCTCCGATGGTGATGATAATGTTGAAGCAGCTTTTCGGTCGCCCAGGCCAGCTAGTAAAAGAGCTTATCGAGCAAGCCCGTCGCGCTGAAGCTCCTAAGCCGGAACGTTTGGACCAACTGATAGCGTTTGGTTTAACGGTGAGAAAGTTGTGCGATCACTTGACGGCCAGTGACATGGAAGAACACATGTCGAACCCGGTATTATTAGATGAGCTGGTGGAAAAGCTTTCGATCAATAGAGGTTTGGAATGGGTCGATTTCAAGCGGAACTACCGTAAACCGACGTTAAAAGAGTTCGGCGAGTTCATGGAGAAGCTAACGGAGAAGTGTTGTGAACTCAAAACTCACATTAAAATAGAGGTAGATCGCGCACCAATGAAGCATAACAAATCTCATACTTTCGTCCACTCCTACCCCGCGACCGAACACATGAATAAGCCTCTTGCTAAACCATCGAGTAGAGAAGGTAACACCACAACCTCGTCGAGCCTTATGGGAATTAAGTGTTACGTTTGTGAGGATTCGACGCATCGTGTAAGACAGTGCGAAGTTTTCAGGCGTATGGCTGCGGCAGCCCGTCGTGATACAGTGCAACGCCTAAAACTATGTGAAAACTGTTTAGGTAGCCATGGTCGGAACCCCTGCAGATCCAAGTTCAATTGTGGAGTTGTGGGATGCAGTGCGCGGCATCATACATTGCTGCATCAAGAACCTGTAGCTACACCCATTACGAGCGCGCAGTGTAACACTCACGCTGCGAAAGCTTCACAAATGCTCTTCCGTGTAGTGCCTGTTACCGTCCATCATGGCCAGCGCAGTGTAGAGACTTATGCGTTCTTGGATGAAGAATCCTCTCTCACGATGATCGAAGCAGCACTTGCGGTTCAATTGGGAGTCAGCGGCGTTCGAGAGCCTTTGGAGCTTTACTGGACTGGCAACTTCAAAAGGAAGGAGGAAACGTCGGAGTGTGTTCAGCTGGAGATATCGGCCCGGGACGATGAGCGGCGCTATACTATAGCGGCCGCTCACACGGTTAAACAGCTAAGTTTGCCCATCCAATCTATAGATTCTCCACTGATAATGAACTCTAAATACTTCCAGGATCTACCAGCCATGCTGTATCGGGATTCCGTTCCCGCAGTTGCTGATAGGGCTGCGAGACATAGCGTTATTAAAACCGTTGGAAGTACGATCGGGCGACGAAGGTGGACCGATTGCTGTGCGAAGCCTGCTGGGATGGTCAATCTACGGACCACGTCACACCGACACAAATGCATCCCTGTCATTTAACCACCACGGAAGGGCATCAGAAGGTACGGAATCGCATCTCTCTGCTGGAAGCGAACTGCAGCAAAGGTACGCCACCGATCACGCTGTATGCACGATTGAGGAAAGAAGTCCTGGCGATGTTGCAGGCGTAAGTGCCGATCTGATACTTCATGAAATGTTGCGCCAATACTTCACTTTGGAAGGTACGGGTGTGGCTGCATTTAGCGATAACGTTCCTGCATCGAAAGAGGTGTCGAGGGCAAACCAGCTCCTTCAAACTACAACGGAAGAACAGCGTGGATATGTGATGGCACACGTGGCAGTCGACGATGGCCGTATTAACTTGGATGCAGCGCGTTTTTCCAAGTGGAGATTTCTTGTGCGCACGATAGCCATTCTACAGCGTTTTGTGACGAACTGCAAAAGGAAAGCTGAAGGACGATTGTTGTTAACGCTCAAGCCGACCAAACTACAGCAACGATGTATCAAGAAACACATTCCTGCTGTGCAGACGCCTTTGAGTTCCGAAGAATACGAACGGGCTGAGAACCTGATTTGGCGATTTACGCAAGAGGAAGCTTATCCCTCAGAAGTGCGCAAACTGAGAGACGATATTGGAAAGGGACCACATGCGCCAGGAGAGCTGGAAAGAAGTAGTCCACTGTACGCTCTCACGCCATATGCGGATGAACACGGTGTTTTGCGTGTGAGTAGTCGAATATGCCGAGCAAAACAAATAGAGTACAATACACGGTATCCGATCATACTCCCAGAAAAGCACTCTATAACGCTGCTCCTTGTAAAGGATTATCATCATCGGTTCGGGCACGCCAATCGTGAAACCGTAGTGAACGAACTAAGATAGCGGTTCCACATAAAGCACCTGCGCTCATGTGTGTCGAGCGTGATGAAGAAATGCCAGCGCTGCAAGATAAGGAAGTGTCAGCCTAGTACTCCAAGAATGGCACCGCTTCCAGCGGCGAGACTAACTCCATATGTTCGCCCCTTTCCACGCGGTTGGCATTGATTACTTAGCTCCGTTAGAAGTAGTCAATGCGTGAAGAAGAGAGAAACGCTATGTTGCAGTTTTTACTTGCCTGGTGACAAGAGCCGTGCATTTAGAGGTTGCGCACAGTTTGTCAACAGAAGCGTGCATCATGGCAATTCGACGGTTCGTAAGTCGAAGAGGTCCGCCGAAGGAAATATTCTCAGACAACGGGACCAACTTCATCGGAGCGAACAACGAGCTGCAAAAACAAATTGCCGCTAACTACTACTCGTGCGCAGACACCTTCACAGACGCACACACACTACTTGGCGGTTCAACCCACCTTCAGCACCTCACATGGGTGGCGTCTGGGAGCGGATGGTCAAGAGTGTGAAGGAGGCGATGCAAGCATTTAACGATGGTGAAAAACTAAACGATGAAATTCTGTTGACCGTCCTTGCCGATTCCGAAAGTCTAATTAACTCCCGCCCTCTGACATACCTGCCTCAGGCGTCTTCGGATTCCGAGGCATTGACCCCGAACCATTTTATTTTAGGGTCCTCTATCGGTAGAAAGGAACAAGTCCGTATCCTACCACACTCCGCCGAAGCATTAAGAAGCAGCTACCAAAGAGCCGCGGCACTTACTGATCACTTCTGGGACAGATGGCTGAAAGAGTATGTGCCAACCCTTCATTTGCGACATAAGTGGATTAATGAAGGACAGCAGCTGCAAGTTGGAGCACTGGTATTTGTGACGGAGGGGGCTCGTAAGGATTGGCTGAGAGCCAAAGTGGAAGAAATCTTTCCCAGATCCGATGGAAGAATAAGGCAGGCGATAGTGAGAACAGCTCACGGGAAAAGGTTGAAGCGACCGGTAACAAAGCTTGCTAGGATTGATGGGGAAGTTGATAGAGTAGGTTGATAGTAGTGTGTTTTGTAAGTGAATCCAAACCGCATGGATTCACGTGGGGGGGGATGTTGACACGACTTGACATGACAGCGCAAGATTGATGGAATAACAGGTGCGCTAATCGATCAAGCGTTGATCGATTAGCGTGTCCTAAAAACACCGCAAGGAAAGCAGGGTTCGGCTCGATCGAAGGGTCAACATTCTGCGATCGGCCGAAGAGGATTTGGCGAATCCGAGCGCGCGAAAAGTATATGCCCAAATAAGGTGCTGTTTAAGGTGCAGGAGCATAAGGTTAAGGGACGATGCGTGCCCAACGATGCGTGGGAGAAACGTGACAATCAGTTGCGATTTAAAAGCCAAAGCGAGAAGTGCCTAATTTGTTAAAAGTTGGCGTTGTGTATATGTATATAGGTATATATATATCGAAGTTTAAATAAAATAAAGCAAACTAAACCCAGCTAAACAAAGCCACTTATCGATCGCAGCTACATCCAGTTTTCGAATGTATAGTACCAGAAAAGCATACCACTGAAGAGGTAGCACCTAGTACAGCAATTTTGCTCGAAAACCACCAAAACACTGCTTCAAAAACTACCAGTTTTCGAATGTATAGTACCAGAAGAGTATACCACGGAAGAAGTAGCACCTAGTACAACAATTTGGCTCGAAAACCACCGAAAAACTGCTTCAAAAACTACCAGTTTTCGAGTGTTCAGTACCAGAAGAGCATACCACGGAAGAGGTAGCACCTAGTACAGCAATTTTGCTCGAAAACCACCGAAAATCTGCTTCAAAAACTACCAGTTTTCGAATGTATAATACCAGAAGAGCATACCACGGAAGAAGTAGCACCTAGTACAGCAATTTGGCTCGAAAACCACCGAAAAACTGCATCAAAAACTACCAGTTTTCGAGTGATCAGTACCAAAAGAGCATACCACGGAAGAAGTAGCACGTTGTACAGCAATTTTGCTCGAAAACCACCGAAAATCTGCTTCAAAAACTACCAGTTTTCGAGGGTTCAGTACCAGGAGAGCATACCACGGAAGAGGTAGCACCAAGTACAGCAATTTTGCTCGAAAACCACCGACAATCTGATTCAAAAACTACCAGTTTTCGAGTGTTCAGTACCAAAAGAGCATACCACGGAAGAAGTAGCACCAAGTACAGCAATTTGGCTCGAAAACCACCGAAAACCTGCTTCAAAAACTACCAGTTTTCAAATATATAATACCAGAAGAGCATACCACGGAAGAGGTAGCACCTAGTACAGCAATTTCGCTCGAAAACCACCGAAAAACTGCATCAAAAACTACCAGTTTTCGAATGAATAGTACCAGAAGAGCATACCACGGAAGAAGTAGCACCTAGTACAGCAATTTGGCTCGAAAACCACCGAAAAACTGCATCAAAAACTACCAGTTTTCGAGTGTTCAGTACTAAAAGAGCATACCACGGAAGAAGTAGCACCTAGTACAGCAATTTTGCTCGAAAACCACCGACAATCTGATTCAAAAACTACCAGTTTTCGAGTGTTCAGTACCAAAAGAGCATACCACGGAAGAAGTAGCACCAAGTACAGCAATTTGGCTCGAAAACCACCGAAAACCTGCTTCAAAAACTACCAGTTTTCGAATATATAATACCAGAAGAGCATACCACGGAAGAGGTAGCACCTAGTACAACAATTTCGCTCGAAAACCACCGAAAAACTGCATCAAAAACTACCAGTTTTCTAGTGTTCAGAACTAGGAGAGCATACCACGGAAGAAGTAGCACCTAGTACAGCAATTTGGCTCGAAAACCACCGAAAAACTGCATCAAAAACTACCAGTTTTCGAGTGTTCAGTACCAAAAGAGCATACCACGGAAGAAGTAGCACCTAGTACAGCAATTTTGCTCGAAAACCACCGACAATCTGATTCAAAAACTACCAGTTTTCGAGTGTTCAGTACCAAAAGAGCATACCACGGAAGAAGTAGCACCAAGTACAGCAATTTGGCTCGAAAACCACCGAAAACCTGCTTCAAAAACTACCAGTTTTCGAATATATAATACCAGAAGAGCATACCACGGAAGAGGTAGCACCTAGTACAACAATTTCGCTCGAAAACCACCGAAAAACTGCTTCAAAAACTACCAGTATTCGAGTGTTCAGTACCAGGAGAGCATACCACGGAAGAGGTAGCACCAAACACAGCAATTTTGCTCGAAAACCACCGAAAAACTGCTTCAAAAACTACCAGTTTTCGAGTGTTCAGTACCAGGAGAGCATACCACGGAAGAGGTAGCACCTAGTACAGCAATTTTGCTCGAAAACCACCGAAAACCTGCTTCAAAAACTACCAGTTTTCGAGTGTTCAGTACCAAAAGAGCATACGAAGTTCGAAGTTCAGTACCAGAAGAGCATACCACGGAAGAGGTAGCACCTAGTACAACAATTTTGCTCGAAAACCATCGAAAAACTGCTTCAAAAACTACCAGTTTTCGAATGTATAGTACCAGAAGAGCATACCACGGAAGAAAGAGCACCTCATGCCGCAATTTTGCTCGAAAACCACCGAAAAACTGCTTCAAAAACTACCAGTTTTCGAATGTATAGTACCAGAAGAGCATACCACTGAAGAAGTAGCACCTAATACAACAATTTTGCTCGAAAACCACCGAAAACTGCTTCAAAAACTACCAGTTTTCGAGTGTTTAGTACCAACAGAGCATACCACGGAAGAAGTAGCACCTAGTACAACAATTTCGCTCGAAAACCACCGAAAAACTGCTTCAAAAACTACTAGTTTTTGAGTGTTCAGTACCAAAAGAGCATACCACGGAAGAAGTAGCACCTAGTACAGCAATTTTGCTCGAAAACCATCGAAAAACTGCTTCAAAAACAACCAGTTTTCGAATGTATAGTACCAGAAGAGCATACCACGGAAGAAGTAGCACCTAGTACAGCAATACGGCTCGAAAACCACCGAAAAACTGCTTCAAAAGCTACTAGTTTTCAAATGTATAGTACCAAAAGAGCATACTATGGAAGAGGTATTACCTAGTACAGCAATTTGGCTCGAAAACCACCGAAAACTGCTTCAAAAACTACCAGTTTTCGAGTGTTTAGTACCAAAAGAGCATACCACGGAAAAAGTAGCACCTAGTAGAGCAATTTTGCTCGAAAACCACCGAAAAACTGCTTCAAAAACTACCAGTTTTCGAATGTATAGTACAGAGAGCATACCAGGGAAGAGGTAGCACCTAGTACAACAATTTTGCTCGAAAACCACCGAAAAACTGCTTCAAAAACAACCAGTTTTCGAATAGATAGTACCAGAAGAGCATACCACGGAAGAAGTAGCACCTAGTACAGCAATTTTGCTCGAAAACCATCGAAAAACTGCTTCAAAAACAACCAGTTTTCGAGTGTTTAGTACCAACAGAGCATACCACGGAAGAAGTAGCACCTAGTACAACAATTTCGCTCGAAAACCACCGAAAAACTGCTTCAAAAACTAATAGTTTTTGAGTGTTCAGTACCAAAAGAGCATACCACGGAAGAAGTAGCACCTAGTACAGCAATTTTGCTCGAAAACCATCGAAAAACTGCTTCAAAAACAACCAGTTTTCGAATGTATAGTACCAGAAGAGCATACCACGGAAGAGGTAGCACCTAGTACAGCAATTTTGCTCGAAAACCACCGAAAATCAGCTTCAAAAGCTACCAGTTTTCGAATGTATGGTACCAGAAGAGCATACTATGGAAGAGGTATTACCTAGTACAGCAATTTGGCTCGAAAACCACCGAAAAACTGCTTCAAAAACTACCAGTTTTCGAGTGTTTAGTACCAAAAGAGCATACCACGGAAGAAGTAGCACCTAGTACAACAATTTCGCTCGAAAACCACCGAAAAACTGCTTCAAAAACTACTAGTTTTTGAGTGTTCAGTACCAACAGAGCATACCACGGAAGAAGTAGCACCTAGTACAGCAATTTTGCTCGAAAACCATCGAAAAACTGCTTCAAAAACAACAAGTTTTCGAATGTATAGTACCAGAAGAGCATACCACGGAAGAGGTAGCACCTAGTACAGCAATTTTGCTCGAAAACCACCGAAAATCTGCTTCAAAAGCTACCAGTTTTCGAATGTATAGTACCAGAAGAGCATACTATGGAAGAGGTATTACCTAGTACAGCAATTTGGCTCGAAAACCAACGAAAAACTGCTTCAAAAACTACCAGTTTTCGAATGTATAGTACCAGAAGAGCATACTATGGAAGAGGTATTACCTAGTACAGCAATTTGGCTCGAAAACCACCGAAAAACTGCTTCAAAAACTACCAGTTTTCGAGTGTTTAGTACCAACAGAGCATACCACGGAAGAAGTAGCACCTAGTACAACAATTTCGCTCGAAAACCACCGAAAAACTGCTTCAAAAACTACTAGTTTTTGAGTGTTCAGTACCAAAAGAGCATACCACGGAAGAAGTAGCACCTAGTACAGCAATTTTGCTCGAAAACCACCAAAAAACTGCTTCAAAAACAACCAGTTTTCGAATGTATAGTACCAGAAGAGCATACCACGGAAGAGGTAGCACCTAGTACAGCAATTTTGCTCGAAAACCACCGGAAATCTGCTTCAAAAGCTACCAGTTTTCGAATGTATGGTACCAGAAGAGCATACTATGGAAGAGGTATTACCTAGTACAGCAATTTGGCTCGAAAACCACCGAAAAACTGCTTCAAAAACTACCAGTTTTCGAGTGTTTAGTACCAACAGAGCATACCACGGAAGAAGTAGCACCTAGTACAACAATTTCGCTCGAAAACCACCGAAAAACTGCTTCAAAAACTACTAGTTTTTGAGTGTTCAGTACCAAAAGAGCATACCACGGAAGAAGTAGCACCTAGTACAGCAATTTTGCTCGAAAACCACCAAAAAACTGCTTCAAAAACAACCAGTTTTCGAATGTATAGTACCAGAAGAGCATACCACGGAAGAGGTAGCACCTAGTACAGCAATTTTGCTCGAAAACCACCGGAAATCTGCTTCAAAAGCTACCAGTTTTCGAATGTATGGTACCAGAAGAGCATACTATGGAAGAGGTATTACCTAGTACAGCAATTTGGCTCGAAAACCAACGAAAAACTGCTTCAAAAACTACCAGTTTTCGAGTGTTTAGTACCAACAGAGCATACCACGGAAGAAGTAGCACCTAGTACAACAATTTCGCTCGAAAACCACCGAAAAACTGCTTCAAAAACTACTAGTTTTTGAGTGTTCAGTACCAACAGAGCATACCACGGAAGAAGTAGCACCTAGTACAGCAATTTTGCTCGAAAACCATCGAAAAACTGCTTCAAAAACAACAAGTTTTCGAATGTATAGTACCAGAAGAGCATACCACGAAAGAGGTAGCACCTAGTACAGCAATTTTGCTCGAAAACCACCGAAAATCTGCTTCAAAAGCTACCAGTTTTCGAATGTATAGTACCAGAAGAGCATACTATGGAAGAGGTATTACCTAGTACAGCAATTTGGCTCGAAAACCAACGAAAAACTGCTTCAAAAACTACCAGTTTTCGAATGTATAGTACCAGAAGAGCATACTATGGAAGAGGTATTACCTAGTACAGCAATTTGGCTCGAAAACCACCGAAAAACTGCTTCAAAAACTACTAGTTTTTGAGTGTTCAGTACCAAAAGAGCATACCACGGAAGAAGTAGCACCTAGTACAGCAATTTTGCTCGAAAACCACCGAAAAACTGCTTCAAAAACTACCAGTTTTCGAATGTATAGTACAAAGAGAGCATACCAGGGAAGAGGTAGCACCTAGTACAGCAATTTGGCTCGAAAACCATCGAAAAACTGCTTCAAAAACAACCAGTTTTCGAATGTATAGTACCAGAAGAGCATACCACGGAAGAGGTAGCACCTAGTACAGCAATTTCGCTCGAAAACCACCGAAAATCTGCTTCAAAAGCTACCAGTTTTCGAATGTATAGTACCAGAAGAGCATACTATGGAAGAGGTATTACCTAGTACAGCAATTTGGCTCGAAAACCACCGAAAAACTGCTTCAAAAACTACCAGTTTTCGAGTGTTTAGTACCAACAGAGCATACCACGGAAGAAGTAGCACCTAGTACAACAATTTCGCTCGAAAACCACCGAAAAACTGCTTCAAAAACTACTAGTTTTTGAGTGTTCAGTACCAACAGAGCATACCACGGAAGAAGTAGCACCTAGTACAGCAATTTTGCTCGAAAACCACCAAAAAACTGCTTCAAAAACAACCAGTTTTCGAATGTATAGTACCAGAAGAGCATACCACGGAAGAGGTAGCACCTAGTACAGCAATTTTGCTCGAAAACCACCGGAAATCTGCTTCAAAAGCTACCAGTTTTCGAATGTATGGTACCAGAAGAGCATACTATGGAAGAGGTATTACCTAGTACAGCAATTTGGCTCGAAAACCAACGAAAAACTGCTTCAAAAACTACCAGTTTTCGAGTGTTCAGTACCAAAAGAGCATACCACGGAAGAAGTAGCACCTAGTACAACAAATTTGCTCGAAAACCACCGAAAAACTGCTTCAAAACTACCAGTTTTCGAATGTATAGTACCAGAAGAGCATACTATGGAAGAGGTATTACCTAGTACAGCAATTTGGCTCGAAAACCAACGAAAAACTGCTTCAAAAACTACCAGTTTTCGAGTGTTCAGTACCAAAAGAGCATACCACGGAAGAGGTAGCACCTAGTACAACAAATTTGCTCGAAAACCACCGAAAAAATGCTTCAAAAACTACCAGTTTTCGAGTGTTTAGTACCAGGAGAGCATACCACGGAAGAAGTAGCACCTAGTACAACAATTTGGCTCGAAAACCAACGAAAAACTGCTTCAAAAACTACCAGTTTTTGAATGTATAATACCAGAAGAGCATACCACGGAAGAAGTAGCACCTAGTACAGCAATTTTTCTCGAAAACCACCGAAAAACTGCTTCAAAAACTACCAGTTTTCGAGTGTTTAGTACCAGAAGAGTACCGAAAAACTGCTTCAAAAACTACCAGTTTTCGAGTGTTCAGTACCAGAAGAGCATACCACGGAAGAGGTAGCACCTAGTACATCAATTTGGCTCGAAAACCACCGAAAAACTGCTTCAAAAACTACCAGTTTTCGAATGTATAATACCAGAAGAGCATACCACAGAAGAAGTAGCACCTAGTACAACAATTTTTCTCGTAAACCACCGAAAAACTGCTTCAAAAACTACCAGTTTTCGAATGAATAGTACCAGAAGAGCATACCACGGAAGAAGTAGCACCTAGTACAACAATTTTGCTCGAAAACCACCGAAAATCTGCTTCAAAAGCTACCAGTTTTCGAATGTATAGTACCAGAAGAGCATATCACGGAATAAGTAGCACCTAGTACAGCAATTTTGCTCGAAAACCACCGAAAAACTGCTTCAAAAACTACCAGTTTTCGAGTGTTCAGTACCAGGAGAGCATACCACGGAAGAAGTAGCACCTAGTACAACAATTTCGCTCGAAAACCACCGAAAAACTGCTTCAAAAGCTACCAGTTTTCGAGTGTTCAGTACCAGGAGAGCATACAATGAAAGCAGTAGCATCTAGTACATCATTTTTGCTCGAAAACCACCAAAAAACTGCTTCAAAAACTACCAGTTTTCGAGTGTTCAGTACCAGAAGAGCATACCACGGAAGAAGTAGCACCTAGCCCAGCAATTTTGCTCGAAAACCACCGAAAAACTGCTTCAAAAACTACCAGTTTTCGAATGTATAGTACCAGGAGAGCATACCACGGAAGAAGTAGCACCTAGTACAACAATTTCGCTCGAAAACCACCGTAAAACTGCTTCAAAAACTACCAGTTTTCGAGTGTTCAGTACCCGAAGAGCATACCACGGAAGAAGTAGCACCTAGTACAGCAATTTTGCACGAAAACCACCGAAAAACTGCTTCAAAAACTACCAGTTTTCGAATGTATAGTACCAGGAGAGCATACCACGGAAGAAGTAGCACCTAGTACAACAATTTCGCTCGAAAACCACCGAAAAACTGCTTCAAAAACTACCAGTTTTCGAATGTATAGTACCAAGAGAACATATCACGGAAGAAGTAGCACCTAGTACAGCAATTTGGCTCGAAAACCACCGAAAAACTGCTTCAAAAACTACCAGTTTTCGTAAGTATAGTACCAGAAAAGCATACCACGGAAGAAGTAGCACCTAGCACAGCAATTTTGCTCGAAAACCACCAAAAAACTGCTTCAAAAACTACCAGTTTTCGAATGTATAGTACCAGGAGAGCATACCACGGAAGAAGTAGCACCTAGTACAGCAACTTTGCTCGAAAACCACCGAAAAACTGCTTCAAAAACTACCAGTTTTCGAATGTATAATACCAGAAGAGCATACCACAGAAGAGGTAGCACCTAGTACAGCAATTTTACTCGAAAACCACCGAAAACTGCTTCAAAAACTACCAGTTTTCGAATGTATAGTACCAGAAGAGCATACCACGGAAGAGGTAGCACCTAGTACAGCAATTTTGCTCGAAAATCACCGAAAAACTGCTTCAAAAACTACCAGTTTTCGAATGTATAATACCAGAAGAGCATACCACAGAAGAGGTAGCACCTAGTACAACAATATTGCTCGTAAACCACCGAAAAACTGCTTCAAAAACTACCAGTTTTCGAATGTATAGTACCAGAAGAGCATACCACGGAAGAAGTAGCACCAAGTACAGCAATTTTGCTCGAAAACCACCGAAAATCTGCTTCAAAAGCTACCAGTTTTCGAATGTATAGTACCAGAAGAGCATACTTTGGAAGAGGTATTACCTAGTACAGCAATTTGGCTCGAAAACCACCGAAAAACTGCTTCAAAAACTACCAGTTTTTGAGTGTTTAGTACCAAAAAAACATACCACGGAAGAAGTAGCGCCTAGTACAACAATTTCGCTCGAAAACCACCGAAAAACTGCTTCAAAAACTACCAGTTTTCTAGTGTTCAGAACTAGGAGGGCATACCACAGAAGAAGTAGCACCTAGTACAGCAATTTTGCTCGAAAACCACCGAAAAACTGCTTCAAAAACTACCAGTTTTCGAATGTATAGTACCAGAAGAGCATACCATGGAAGAGGTAGCACCTAGTAGAACAATTTTGCTCGAAAACCACCGAAAAACTGCTTCAAAAACTACCAGTTTTCTAGTGTTCAGAACTAGGAGAGCATACCACGGAAGAAGTAGCACCTAGTCCAGCAATTTTGCTCGAAAACCACCGAAAAACTGCTTCAAAAACTACCAGTTTTCGAATGTATAGTACCAGAAGAGCATACCACGGAAGAGGTAGCACCTAGTACAATAATTTCGCTCGAAAACCACCGAAAATCTGCTTCAAAAGCTACCAGTTTTCGAATGTATGGTACCAGAAGAGCATACTATGGAAGAGGTATTACCTAGTACAGCAATTTGGCTCGAAAACCAACGAAAAACTGCTTCAAAAACTACCAGTTTTCGAGTGTTCAGTACCAAAAGAGCATACCACGGAAGAAGTAGCACCTAGTACAACAAATTTGCTCGAAAACCACCGAAAATCTGCTTCAAAAACTACCAGTTTTCGAATGTATAGTACCAGAAGAGAATACCACGGAAGAAGTAGCACCTAGTACAGCAATTTTGCTCGAAAACCACCGAAAATCTGCTTCAAAAACAACCAGTTTTCGAATGTATAGTACCAGAAGAGCATACCACGGAAGAAGTAGCACCTAGTACAGCAATTTGGCTCGAAAACCACCGAAAAACTGCTTCAAAAACTACCAATTTCGAGTGTTTAGTACCAGGAGAGCATACCACGGAAGAAGTAGCACCTAGTACAACAATTTTGCTCGAAAACCACCGAAAATCTGCTTCAAAAGCTACCAGTTTTCGAATGTATGGTACCAGGAGAGCATACCACGGAAGAAGTAGCACCTAGTACAACAATTTTGCTCGAAAACCACCGGAAATCTGCTTCAAAAACTACCAGTTTTCGAATGTATAATACCAGAAGAGCATACCACGGAAGAAGTAGCACCTAGTACAACAATTTTGCTTGAAAACCACCGAAAAACTGCTTCAAAAACTACCAGTTTTCGAGTGTTCAGTACCAGAAGAGTACCGAAAAACTGCTTCAAAAACTACCAGTTTTCGAGTGTTCAGTACCAGAAGAGCATACCACGGAAGAGGTAGCACCTAGTACATCAATTTGGCTCGAAAACCACCGAAAAACTGCTTCAAAAACTACCAGTTTTCGAATGTATAATACCAGAAGAGCATACCACAGAAGAAGTAGCACCTAGTACAACAATTTTTCTCGTAAACCACCGAAAAACTGCTTCAAAAACTACCAGTTTTCGAATGAATAGTACCAGAAGAGCATACCACGGAAGAAGTAGCACCTAGTACAACAATTTTGCTCGAAAACCACCGAAAATCTGCTTCAAAAGCTACCAGTTTTCGAATGTATAGTACCAGAAGAGCATATCACGGAATAAGTAGCACCTAGTACAGCAATTTTGCTCGAAAACCACCGAAAAACTGCTTCAAAAACTACCAGTTTTCGAATGTATAGTACCAGAAAAGCATACCACGGAAGAGGTAGCACCTAGTACAGCAATTTTGCTCGAAAACCACCGAAAAACTGCTTCAAAAACTACCAGTTTTCGAATGAATAGTACCAGAAGAGCATACCACGGAAGAGGTAGCACCTAGTACAGCAATTTTGCTCGAAAACCACCGAAAAACTGCTTCAAAAACTACCAGTTTTCGAATGTATAGTACCAGGAGAGCATACCACGGAAGAAGTAGCACCTAGTACAGCCATGTTGCTCGAAAACCACCAAAAAACTGCTTCAAAAACTACCAGTTTTCGAATGTATAGTACCAAAAAAACATACCACGGAAGAAGTAGCGCCTAGTACAACAATTTCGCTCGAAAACCACCGAAAAAACTGCTTCAAAAACTACCAGTTTTCGAGTGTTCAGTACGAAAAAAGCACACCACGGAAGAAGTAGCACCTAGTACAGCAATTTTGCTCGAAAACCACCGAAAAAACTGCTTCAAAAACTACCAACTTTCGAATGTATAGTACCAGAAGAGCATACCATGGAAGAGGTAGCACCTAGTAGAACAATTTTGCTCGAAAACCACCGAAAAACTGCTTCAAAAACTACCAGTTTTCTAGTGTTCAGAACTAGGAGAGCATACCACGGAAGAAGTAGCACCTAGTACAACAATTTTGCTCGAAAACCACCGAAAATCTGCTTCAAAAGCTACCAGTTTTCGAATGTATGGTATCAGAAGAGCATACTATGGAAGAGGTATTACCTAGTACAGCAATTTGGCTCGAAAACCAACGAAAAACTGCTTCAAAAACTACCAGTTTTCGAGTGTTCAGTACCAAAAGAGCATACCACGGAAGAAGTAGCACCTAGTACAACAAATTTGCTCGAAAACCACCGAAAAACTGCTTCAAAAACTACCAGTTTTCGAGTGTTTAGTACCAGGAGAGCATACCACGGAAGAAGTAGCACCTAGTACAACAATTTTGCTCGAAAACCACCGAAAAACTGCATCAAAAACTACCAGTTTTCGAGTGTTCAGTACCAAAAGAGCATACCACGGAAGAAGTAGCACCTAGTACAACAATTTTGCTCGAAAACCACCGGAAATCTGCTTCAAAAACTACCAGTTTTCGAATGTATAATAACAGAAGAGCATACCACGGAAGAAGTAGCACCTAGTACAACAATTTTGCTCGAAAACCACCGAAAAACTGCTTCAAAAACTACCAGTTTTCGAGTGTTCAGTACCAGAAGAGTACCGAAAAACTGCTTCAAAAACTACCAGTTTTCGAGTGTTCAGTACCAGAAGAGCATACCACGGAAGAGGTAGCACCTAGTACATCAATTTGGCTCGAAAACCACCGAAAAACTGCTTCAAAAACTACCAGTTTTTGAATGTATAATACCAGAAGAGCATACCACAGAAGAAGTAGCACCTAGTACAACAATTTTTCTCGTAAACCACCGAAAAACTGCTTCAAAAACTACCAGTTTTCGAATGAATAGTACCAGAAGAGCATACCACGGAAGAGGTAGCACCTAGTACAACAATTTTGCTCGAAAACCACCGAAAATCTGCTTCAAAAGCTACCAGTTTTCGAATGTATAGTACCAGAAGAGCATATCACGGAATAAGTAGCACCTAGTACAGCAATTTTGCTCGAAAACCACCGAAAAACTGCTTCAAAAACTACCAGTTTTCGAATGTATATTACCAGAAAAGCATACCATGGAAGAGGTAGCACCTAGTACAGCAATTTTGCTCGAAAACCACCGAAAAACTGCTTCAAAAACTACCAGTTTTCGAATGTATGGTACCAGGAGAGCATACCACGGAAGAAGTAGCACCTAGTACAGCAACTTTGCTCGAAAACCACCGAAAAACTGCTTCAAAAACTACCAGTTTTCGAATGTATAGAACCAAGAGAGCATACCACGGAAGAAGTAGCACCTAGTCCAGCAATTTTGCTCGAAAACCACCAAAAAACTGCTTCAAAAACTACCAGTTATCGAATGAATAGTACCAGGAGAGCATACCACAGAAGAGGTAGCACCTAGTACAGCAACTTTGCTCGAAAACCACCGAAAAACTGCTTCAAAAACTACCAGTTTTGGAATGTATAATACCAGGAGAGCATACCACAGAAGAGGTAGCACCTAGTACAGCAATTTTACTCGAAAACCACCGAAAACTGCTTCAAAAACTACCAGTTTTCGAATGTATAGTACCAGAAGAGCATACCACGGAAGAGGTAGCACCTAGTACAGCAATTTTGCTCGAAAACCACCGAAAATCTGCTTCAAAAGCTACCAGTTTTCGAATGTATAGTACCAGGAGAGCATACCACGGAAGAAGTAGCACCTAGTACAGCAACTTTGCTCGAAAACCACCGAAAAACTGCTTCAAAAACTACCAGTTTTCGAATGTATAGTAACAGGAGAGCATACCACGGAAGAAGTAGCACCTAGTACAACAATTTCGCTCGAAAACCACCGAAAAACTGCTTCAAAAACTACCAGTTTTCGAATGTATAGTACCAAGAGAACATACCACGGAAGAAGTAGCACCTAGTACAACAATTTTGCTCGAAAACCACCGAAAAACTGCTTCAAAAACTACCAGTTTTCGAATGTATAGTACCAGAAAAGCATACCACGGAAGAGGTAGCACCTAGTACAGCAATTTGGCTCGAAAACCACCGAAAAACTGCTTCAAAAACTACCAGTATTCGAGTGTTCAGTACCAGGAGAGCATACCACGGAAGAAGTAGCACCTAGTACAGCAACTTTGCTCGAAAACCACCGAAAAACTGCTTCAAAAACTACCAGTTTTCGAATGTATAATACCAGAAGAGCATACCACAGAAGAGGTAGCACCTAGTACAGCAATTTTACTCGAAAACCACCGAAAACTGCTTCAAAAACTACCAGTCTACGAATTTATAGTACCAGAAGAGCATACCACGGAAGAGGTAGCACCTAGTACAGCAATTTTGCTCGAAAACCACCGAAAAACTGCTTCAAAAACTACCAGTTTTCGAATGTATAGTACCAGAAGAGCATACTATGGAAGAGGTATTACCTAGTACAGCAATTTGGCTCGAAAACCACCGAAAAACTGCTTCAAAAACTACCAGTTTTTGAGTGTTTAGTACCAAAAAAACATACCACGGAAGAAGTAGCGCCTAGTAAAACAATTTCGCTCGAAAACCACCGAAAAACTGCTTCAAAAACTACCAGTTTTCTAGTGTTCAGAACTAGGAGAGCATACCACGGAAGAAGTAGCACCTAGTACAGCAATTTTGCTCGAAAACCACCGAAAAACTGCTTCAAAAACTACCAGTTTTCGAATGTATAGTACCAGAAGAGCATACCATGGAAGAGGTAGCACCTAGTAGAACAATTTTGCTCGAAAACCACCGAAAAACTGCTTCAAAAACTACCAGTTTTCTAGTGTTCAGAACTAGGAGAGCATACCACGGAAGAAGTAGCACCTAGTCCAGCAATTTTGCTCGAAAACCACCGAAAAACTGCTTCAAAAACTACCAGTTTTCGAAAGTTTAGTACCAGAAGAGCATACCACGGAAGAAATAGCACCTAGTACAAAAATTTTGCTCGAAAACCACCGAAAAACTACTTCAAAAACTACCAGTTTTCGAATGTATAGTACCAGAAGAGTATACCACGGAAGAAGTAGAAACTAGTACAGCAATTTTGCTCGAAAACCACCGAAAATCTGCTTCAAAAACTACCAGTTTTCGAGTGTTCAGTACCAAAAAAACATACCACGGAAGAAGTAGCACCAAGTACAACAATTTTGCTCGAAAACCACCGGAAATCTGCTTCAAAAACTACCAGTTTTCGAATGTATAATACCAGAAGAGCATACCACGGAAGAAGTAGCACCTAGTACAACAATTTTGCTCGAAAACCACCGAAAAACTGCTTCAAAAACTACCAGTTTTCGAGTGTTTAGTACCAGGAGAGCATACCACGGAAGAAGTAGCACCTAGTACAACAATTTTGCTCGAAAACCACCGAAAAACTGCATCAAAAACTACCAGTTTTCGAGTGTTCAGTACCAAAAGAGCATACCACGGAAGAAGTAGCACCTAGTACAACAATTTTGCTCGAAAACCACCGGAAATCTGCTTCAAAAACTACCAGTTTTCGAATGTATAATACCAGAAGAGCATACCACGGAAGAAGTAGCACCTAGTACAGCAATTTTGCTCGAAAACCACCGAAAAACTGCTTCAAAAACAACCAGTTTTCGAATGTATAGTACCAGAAGAGCATACCACGGAAGAGGTAGCACCAAGTACAGTAATTTCGCTCGAAAACCACCGAAAATCTGCTTCAAAAGCTACCAGTTTTCGAATGTATGGTACCAGAAGAGCATACTATGGAAGAGGTATTACCTAGTACAGCAATTTGGCTCGAAAACCAACGAAAAACTGCTTCAAAAACTACCAGTTTTCGAGTGTTCAGTACCAAAAGAGCATACCACGGAAGAAATAGCACCTAGTACAACAAATTTGCTCGAAAACCACCGAAAAACTGCTTCAAAAACTACCAGTTTTCGAGTGTTTAGTACCAGGAGAGCATACCACGGAAGAAGTAGCACCTAGTACAACAATTTTGCTCGAAAACCACCGAAAAACTGCATCAAAAACTACCAGTTTTCGAGTGTTCAGTACCAAAAGAGCATACCACGGAAAGAGTAGCACCTAGTACAACAATTTTGCTCGAAAACCACCGGAAATCTGCTTCAAAAACTACCAGTTTTCGAATGTATAATACCAGAAGAGCATACCACGGAAGAAGTAGCACCTAGTACAACAATTTTGCTCGAAAACCACCGAAAAACTGCTTCAAAAACTACCAGTTTTCGAGTGTTCAGTACCAGAAGAGTACCGAAAAACTGCTTCAAAAACTACCAGTTTTCGAGTGTTCAGTACCAGAAGAGCATACCACGGAAGAGTTAGCACCTAGTACATCAATTTGGCTCGAAAACCACCGAAAAACTGCTTCAAAAACTACCAGTTTTCGAATGTATAATACCAGGAGAGCATACCACAGAAGAAGTAGCACCTAGTACAACAATTTTTCTCGTAAACCACCGAAAAACTGCTTCAAAAACTACCAGTTTTCGAATGAATAGTACCAGAAGAGCATACCACGGAAGAAGTAGCACCTAGTACAACAATTTTGCTCGAAAACCACCGAAAATCTGCTTCAAAAGCTACCAGTTTTCGAATGTATAGTACCAGAAGAGCATATCACGGAATAAGTAGCACCTAGTACAGCAATTTTGCTCGAAAACCACCGAAAAACTGCTTCAAAAACTACCAGTTTTCGAATGTATAGTACCAGGAGAGCATACCACGGAAGAGGTAGCACCTAGTACAGCAATTTTGCTCGAAAACCATCAAAAAACTGCTTCAAAAACTACCAGTTTTCGAATGTATGGTACCAGGAGAGCATACCACGGAAGAAGTAGCACCTAGTACAGCAACTTTGCTCGAAAACCACCGAAAAACTGCTTCAAAAACTACCAGTTTTCGAATGTATAGAACCAAGAGAGCATACCACGGAAGAAGTAGTACCAAGTACAACAATTTTGCTCGAAAACCACCAAAAAACTGCTTCAAAAACTACCAGTTATCGAATGAATAGTACCAGGAGAGCATACCACAGAAGAGGTAGCACCTAGTACAGCAATTTTGCTCGAAAACCACCGAAAAACTGCTTCAAAAACTACCAGTTTTGGAATGTATAGTACCAGGAGAGCATACCACGGAAGAGGTAGCACCTAGTACAACAATTTTGCTCGAAAACCACCGAAAAAACTGCTTCAAAAACTACCAGTTTTCGAGTGTTCAGTACCAAAAAAACATATCACGGAAGAAGTAGCACCAAGTACAACAATTTTGCTCGAAAACCACCGGAAATCTGCTTCAAAAACTACCAGTTTTCGAATGTATAATACCAGAAGAGCATACCACGGAAGAAGTAGCACCTAGTACAACAATTTTGCTCGAAAACCACCGAAAAACTGCTTCAAAAACTACCAGTTTTCGAGTGTTTAGTACCAGGAGAGCATACCACGGAAGAAGTAGCACCTAGTACAACAATTTTGCTCGAAAACCACCGAAAAACTGCATCAAAAACTACCAGTTTTCGAGTGTTCAGTACCAAAAGAGCATACCACGGAAGAAGTAGCACCTAGTACAACAATTTTGCTCGAAAACCACCGGAAATCTGCTTCAAAAACTACCAGTTTTCGAATGTATAATACCAGAAGAGCATACCACGGAAGAAGTAGCACCTAGTACAGCAATTTTGCTCGAAAACCACCGAAAAACTGCTTCAAAAACAACCAGTTTTCGAATGTATAGTACCAGAAGAGCATACCACGGAAGAGGTAGCACCAAGTACAACAATTTCGCTCGAAAACCACCGAAAATCTGCTTCAAAAGCTACCAGTTTTCGAATGTATGGTACCAGAAGAGCATACTATGGAAGAGGTATTACCTAGTACAGCAATTTGGCTCGAAAACCAACGAAAAACTGCTTCAAAAACTACCAGTTTTCGAGTGTTCAGTACCAAAAGAGCATACCACGGAAGAAGTAGCACCTAGTACAACAAATTTGCTCGAAAACCACCGAAAAACTGCTTCAAAAACTACCAGTTTTCGAGTGTTTAGTACCAGGAGAGCATACCACGGAAGAAGTAGCACCTAGTACAACAATTTTGCTCGAAAACCACCGAAAAACTGCATCTAAAACTACCAGTTTTCGAGTGTTCAGTACCAAAAGAGCATACCACGGAAGAAGTAGCACCTAGTACAACAATTTTGCTCGAAAACCACCGGAAATCTGCTTCAAAAACTACCAGTTTTCGAATGTATAATACCAGAAGAGCATACCACGGAAGAAGTAGCACCTAGTACAACAATTTTGCTCGAAAACCACCGAAAAACTGCTTCAAAAACTACAAGTTTTTGAGTGTTCAGTACCAGAAGAGTACCGAAAAACTGCTTCAAAAACTACCAGTTTTCGAGTGTTCAGTACCAGAAGAGCATACCACGGAAGAGGTAGCACCTAGTACATCAATTTGGCTCGAAAACCACCGAAAAACTGCTTCAAAAACTACCAGTTTTCGAATGTATAATACCAGAAGAGCATACCACAGAAGAAGTAGCACCTAGTACAACAATTTTTCTCGTAAACCACCGAAAAACTGCTTCAAAAACTACCAGTTTTCGAATGAATAGTACCAGAAGAGCATACCACGGAAGAAGTAGCACCTAGTACAACAATTTTGCTCGAAAACCACCGAAAATCTGCTTCAAAAGCTACCAGTTTTCGAATGTATAGTACCAGAAGAGCATATCACGGAATAAGTAGCACCTAGTACAGCAATTTTGCTCGAAAACCACCGAAAAACTGCTTCAAAAACTACCAGTTTTCGAATGTATAGTAACAGAAAAGCATACCACGGAAGAGGTAGCACCTAGTACAGCAATTTTGCTCGAAAACCACCAAAAAACTGCTTCAAAAACTACCAGTTTTCGAATGTATGGTACCAGGAGAGCATACCACGGAAGAAGTAGCACCTAGTACAGCAACTTTGCTCGAAAACCACCGAAAAACTGCTTCAAAAACTACCAGTTTTCGAATGTATAGAACCAAGAGAGCATACCACGGAAGAAGTAGTACCAAGTACAACAATTTTGCTCGAAAACCACCGAAAAACTGCTTCAAAAACTACCAGTTATCGAATGAATAGTACCAGGAGAGCATACCACAGAAGAGGTAGCACCTAGTACAGCAATTTTGCTCGAAAACCACCGAAAAACTGCTTCAAAAACTACCAGTTTTGGAATGTATAGTACCAGGAGAGCATACCACGGAAGAGGTAGCACCTAGTACAACAATTTTGCTCGAAAACCACCGAAAAACTGCTTCAAAAACTACCAGTTTTCGAATGTATAGTACCAGAAGAGCATACCATGGAAGAGGTAGCACCTAGTACAGCAATTTTGCTCGAAAACCACCGAAAAACTGCTTCAAAAACTACCAGTTTTCTAGTGTTAAGAACTAGGAGAGCATACCACGGAAGAAGTAGCACCTAGTCCAGCAATTTTGCTCGAAAACCACCGAAAAACTGCTTCAAAAACTACCAGTTTTCGAAAGTTTAGTACCAGAAGAGCATACCACGGAAGAAGTAGCACCTAGTACAAAAATTTTGCTCGAAAACCACCGAAAAACTACTTCAAAAACTACCAGTTTTCGAATGTATAGTACCAGAAGAGTATACCATGGAAGAAGTAGCACCTAGTACAGCAATTTTGCTCGAAAACCACCGAAAATCTGCTTCAAAAACTACCAGTTTTCGAGTGTTCAGTACCAAAAAAACATACCACGGAAGAAGTAGCACCAAGTACAGCAATTTGGCTCGAAAACCACCGAAAACCTGCTTCAAAAACTACCAGTTTTCGAATATATAATACCAGAAGAGCATACCACGGAAGAGGTAGCACCTAGTACAGCAATTTTGCTCGAAAACCACCGAAAAACTGCTTCAAAAACTACCAGTTTTCGAATGAATAGTACTAGGAGAGCATACCACGGAAGAGGTAGCACCAAACACAGCAATTTTTCTCGAAAACCACCGAAAAACTGCCTAAAAAACTACCAGTTTTCGAGTGTTCAGTACCAGGAGAGCATACCACGGAAGAGGTAGCACCTAGTACAGCAATTTTGCTCGAAAACCACCGAAAAACTGCTTCAAAAACTACCAGTTTTCGAATGTATAGTACCAAGAGAACATACCACGGAAGAAGTAGCACCTAGTACAGCAACTTTGCTCGAAAACCACCGAAAAACTGCTTCAAAAACTACCAGTTTTCTAGTGTTAAGAACTAGGAGAGCATACCACGGAAGAAGTAGCACCTAGTCCAGCAATTTTGCTCGAAAACCACCGAAAAACTGCTTCAAAAACTACCAGTTTTCGAAAGTTTAGTACCAGAAGAGCATACCACGGAAGAAGTAGCACCTAGTACAAAAATTTTGCTCGAAAACCACCGAAAAACTGCTTCAAAAACTACCAGTTTTCGAATGTATAGTACCAAGAGAACATACCACGGAAGAAGTAGCACCTAGTACAGCAATTTTGCTCGAAAACCACCGAAAAACTGCTTCAAAAACTACCAGTTTTCGAATGTATAGTACCAGAAAAGCATACCACGGAAGAGGTAGCACCTAGTACAGCAATTTGGCTCGAAAACCACCGAAAAACTGCTTCAAAAACTACCAGTATTCGAGTGTTCAGTACCAGGAGAGCATACCACGGAAGAAGTAGCACCTAGTACAGCAACTTTGCTCGAAAACCACCGAAAAACTGCTTCAAAAACTACCAGTTTTCGAATGTATAATACCAGAAGAGCATACCACAGAAGAGGTAGCACCTAGTACAGCAATTTTACTCGAAAACCACCGAAAACTGCTTCAAAAACTACCAGTCTACGAATTTATAGTACCAGAAGAGCATACCACGGAAGAGGTAGCACCTAGTACAGCAATTTTGCTCGAAAACCACCGAAAAACTGCTTCAAAAACTACCAGTTTTCGAATGTATAGTACCAGAAGAGCATACTATGGAAGAGGTATTACCTAGTACAGCAATTTGGCTCGAAAACCACCGAAAAACTGCTTCAAAAACTACCAGTTTTTGAGTGTTTAGTACCAAAAAAACATACCACGGAAGAAGTAGCGCCTAGTAAAACAATTTCGCTCGAAAACCACCGAAAAACTGCTTCAAAAACTACCAGTTTTCTAGTGTTCAGAACTAGGAGAGCATACCACGGAAGAAGTAGCACCTAGTACAGCAATTTTGCTCGAAAACCACCGAAAAACTGCTTCAAAAACTACCAGTTTTCGAATGTATAGTACCAGAAGAGCATACCATGGAAGAGGTAGCACCTAGTAGAACAATTTTGCTCGAAAACCACCGAAAAACTGCTTCAAAAACTACCAGTTTTCTAGTGTTCAGAACTAGGAGAGCATACCACGGAAGAAGTAGCACCTAGTCCAGCAATTTTGCTCGAAAACCACCGAAAAACTGCTTCAAAAACTACCAGTTTTCGAAAGTTTAGTACCAGAAGAGCATACCACGGAAGAAATAGCACCTAGTACAAAAATTTTGCTCGAAAACCACCGAAAAACTACTTCAAAAACTACCAGTTTTCGAATGTATAGTACCAGAAGAGTATACCACGGAAGAAGTAGAACCTAGTACAGCAATTTTGCTCGAAAACCACCGAAAATCTGCTTCAAAAACTACCAGTTTTCGAGTGTTCAGTACCAAAAAAACATACCACGGAAGAAGTAGCACCAAGTACAACAATTTTGCTCGAAAACCACCGGAAATCTGCTTCAAAAACTACCAGTTTTCGAATGTATAATACCAGAAGAGCATACCACGGAAGAAGTAGCACCTAGTACAACAATTTTGCTCGAAAACCACCGAAAAACTGCTTCAAAAACTACCAGTTTTCGAGTGTTTAGTACCAGGAGAGCATACCACGGAAGAAGTAGCACCTAGTACAACAATTTTGCTCGAAAACCACCGAAAAACTGCATCAAAAACTACCAGTTTTCGAGTGTTCAGTACCAAAAGAGCATACCACGGAAGAAGTAGCACCTAGTACAACAATTTTGCTCGAAAACCACCGGAAATCTGCTTCAAAAACTACCAGTTTTCGAATGTATAATACCAGAAGAGCATACCACGGAAGAAGTAGCACCTAGTACAGCAATTTTGCTCGAAAACCACCGAAAAACTGCTTCAAAAACAACCAGTTTTCGAATGTATAGTACCAGAAGAGCATACCACGGAAGAGGTAGCACCAAGTACAGTAATTTCGCTCGAAAACCACCGAAAATCTGCTTCAAAAGCTACCAGTTTTCGAATGTATGGTACCAGAAGAGCATACTATGGAAGAGGTATTACCTAGTACAGCAATTTGGCTCGAAAACCAACGAAAAACTGCTTCAAAAACTACCAGTTTTCGAGTGTTCAGTACCAAAAGAGCATACCACGGAAGAAATAGCACCTAGTACAACAAATTTGCTCGAAAACCACCGAAAAACTGCTTCAAAAACTACCAGTTTTCGAGTGTTTAGTACCAGGAGAGCATACCACGGAAGAAGTAGCACCTAGTACAACAATTTTGCTCGAAAACCACCGAAAAACTGCATCAAAAACTACCAGTTTTCGAGTGTTCAGTACCAAAAGAGCATACCACGGAAAGAGTAGCACCTAGTACAACAATTTTGCTCGAAAACCACCGGAAATCTGCTTCAAAAACTACCAGTTTTCGAATGTATAATACCAGAAGAGCATACCACGGAAGAAGTAGCACCTAGTACAACAATTTTGCTCGAAAACCACCGAAAAACTGCTTCAAAAACTACCAGTTTTCGAGTGTTCAGTACCAGAAGAGTACCGAAAAACTGCTTCAAAAACTACCAGTTTTCGAGTGTTCAGTACCAGAAGAGCATACCACGGAAGAGTTAGCACCTAGTACATCAATTTGGCTCGAAAACCACCGAAAAACTGCTTCAAAAACTACCAGTTTTCGAATGTATAATACCAGGAGAGCATACCACAGAAGAAGTAGCACCTAGTACAACAATTTTTCTCGTAAACCACCGAAAAACTGCTTCAAAAACTACCAGTTTTCGAATGAATAGTACCAGAAGAGCATACCACGGAAGAAGTAGCACCTAGTACAACAATTTTGCTCGAAAACCACCGAAAATCTGCTTCAAAAGCTACCAGTTTTCGAATGTATAGTACCAGAAGAGCATATCACGGAATAAGTAGCACCTAGTACAGCAATTTTGCTCGAAAACCACCGAAAAACTGCTTCAAAAACTACCAGTTTTCGAATGTATAGTACCAGGAGAGCATACCACGGAAGAGGTAGCACCTAGTACAGCAATTTTGCTCGAAAACCATCAAAAAACTGCTTCAAAAACTACCAGTTTTCGAATGTATGGTACCAGGAGAGCATACCACGGAAGAAGTAGCACCTAGTACAGCAACTTTGCTCGAAAACCACCGAAAAACTGCTTCAAAAACTACCAGTTTTCGAATGTATAGAACCAAGAGAGCATACCACGGAAGAAGTAGTACCAAGTACAACAATTTTGCTCGAAAACCACCAAAAAACTGCTTCAAAAACTACCAGTTATCGAATGAATAGTACCAGGAGAGCATACCACAGAAGAGGTAGCACCTAGTACAGCAATTTTGCTCGAAAACCACCGAAAAACTGCTTCAAAAACTACCAGTTTTGGAATGTATAGTACCAGGAGAGCATACCACGGAAGAGGTAGCACCTAGTACAACAATTTTGCTCGAAAACCACCGAAAAACTGCTTCAAAAACTACCAGTTTTCGAGTGTTCAGTACCAAAAAAACATATCACGGAAGAAGTAGCACCAAGTACAACAATTTTGCTCGAAAACCACCGGAAATCTGCTTCAAAAACTACCAGTTTTCGAATGTATAATACCAGAAGAGCATACCACGGAAGAAGTAGCACCTAGTACAACAATTTTGCTCGAAAACCACCGAAAAACTGCTTCAAAAACTACCAGTTTTCGAGTGTTTAGTACCAGGAGAGCATACCACGGAAGAAGTAGCACCTAGTACAACAATTTTGCTCGAAAACCACCGAAAAACTGCATCAAAAACTACCAGTTTTCGAGTGTTCAGTACCAAAAGAGCATACCACGGAAGAAGTAGCACCTAGTACAACAATTTTGCTCGAAAACCACCGGAAATCTGCTTCAAAAACTACCAGTTTTCGAATGTATAATACCAGAAGAGCATACCACGGAAGAAGTAGCACCTAGTACAGCAATTTTGCTCGAAAACCACCGAAAAACTGCTTCAAAAACAACCAGTTTTCGAATGTATAGTACCAGAAGAGCATACCACGGAAGAGGTAGCACCAAGTACAACAATTTCGCTCGAAAACCACCGAAAATCTGCTTCAAAAGCTACCAGTTTTCGAATGTATGGTACCAGAAGAGCATACTATGGAAGAGGTATTACCTAGTACAGCAATTTGGCTCGAAAACCAACGAAAAACTGCTTCAAAAACTACCAGTTTTCGAGTGTTCAGTACCAAAAGAGCATACCACGGAAGAAGTAGCACCTAGTACAACAAATTTGCTCGAAAACCACCGAAAAACTGCTTCAAAAACTACCAGTTTTCGAGTGTTTAGTACCAGGAGAGCATACCACGGAAGAAGTAGCACCTAGTACAACAATTTTGCTCGAAAACCACCGAAAAACTGCATCAAAAACTACCAGTTTTCGAGTGTTCAGTACCAAAAGAGCATACCACGGAAGAAGTAGCACCTAGTACAACAATTTTGCTCGAAAACCACCGGAAATCTGCTTCAAAAACTACCAGTTTTCGAATGTATAATACCAGAAGAGCATACCACGGAAGAAGTAGCACCTAGTACAACAATTTTGCTCGAAAACCACCGAAAAACTGCTTCAAAAACTACAAGTTTTTGAGTGTTCAGTACCAGAAGAGTACCGAAAAACTGCTTCAAAAACTACCAGTTTTCGAGTGTTCAGTACCAGAAGAGCATACCACGGAAGAGGTAGCACCTAGTACATCAATTTGGCTCGAAAACCACCGAAAAACTGCTTCAAAAACTACCAGTTTTCGAATGTATAATACCAGAAGAGCATACCACAGAAGAAGTAGCACCTAGTACAACAATTTTTCTCGTAAACCACCGAAAAACTGCTTCAAAAACTACCAGTTTTCGAATGAATAGTACCAGAAGAGCATACCACGGAAGAAGTAGCACCTAGTACAACAATTTTGCTCGAAAACCACCGAAAATCTGCTTCAAAAGCTACCAGTTTTCGAATGTATAGTACCAGAAGAGCATATCACGGAATAAGTAGCACCTAGTACAGCAATTTTGCTCGAAAACCACCGAAAAACTGCTTCAAAAACTACCAGTTTTCGAATGTATAGTAACAGAAAAGCATACCACGGAAGAGGTAGCACCTAGTACAGCAATTTTGCTCGAAAACCACCAAAAAACTGCTTCAAAAACTACCAGTTTTCGAATGTATGGTACCAGGAGAGCATACCACGGAAGAAGTAGCACCTAGTACAGCAACTTTGCTCGAAAACCACCGAAAAACTGCTTCAAAAACTACCAGTTTTCGAATGTATAGAACCAAGAGAGCATACCACGGAAGAAGTAGTACCAAGTACAACAATTTTGCTCGAAAACCACCGAAAAACTGCTTCAAAAACTACCAGTTATCGAATGAATAGTACCAGGAGAGCATACCACAGAAGAGGTAGCACCTAGTACAGCAATTTTGCTCGAAAACCACCGAAAAACTGCTTCAAAAACTACCAGTTTTGGAATGTATAGTACCAGGAGAGCATACCACGGAAGAGGTAGCACCTAGTACAACAATTTTGCTCGAAAACCACCGAAAAACTGCTTCAAAAACTACCAGTTTTCGAATGTATAGTACCAGAAGAGCATACCATGGAAGAGGTAGCACCTAGTACAGCAATTTTGCTCGAAAACCACCGAAAAACTGCTTCAAAAACTACCAGTTTTCTAGTGTTAAGAACTAGGAGAGCATACCACGGAAGAAGTAGCACCTAGTCCAGCAATTTTGCTCGAAAACCACCGAAAAACTGCTTCAAAAACTACCAGTTTTCGAAAGTTTAGTACCAGAAGAGCATACCACGGAAGAAGTAGCACCTAGTACAAAAATTTTGCTCGAAAACCACCGAAAAAACTACTTCAAAAACTACCAGTTTTCGAATGTATAGTACCAGAAGAGTATACCATGGAAGAAGTAGCACCTAGTACAGCAATTTTGCTCGAAAACCACCGAAAATCTGCTTCAAAAACTACCAGTTTTCGAGTGTTCAGTACCAAAAAAACATACCACGGAAGAAGTAGCACCAAGTACAGCAATTTGGCTCGAAAACCACCGAAAACCTGCTTCAAAAACTACCAGTTTTCGAATATATAATACCAGAAGAGCATACCACGGAAGAGGTAGCACCTAGTACAGCAATTTTGCTCGAAAACCACCGAAAAACTGCTTCAAAAACTACCAGTTTTCGAATGAATAGTACTAGGAGAGCATACCACGGAAGAGGTAGCACCAAACACAGCAATTTTTCTCGAAAACCACCGAAAAACTGCCTAAAAAACTACCAGTTTTCGAGTGTTCAGTACCAGGAGAGCATACCACGGAAGAGGTAGCACCTAGTACAGCAATTTTGCTCGAAAACCACCGAAAACCTGCTTCAAAAACTACCAGTTTTCGAGTGTTCAGTACCAAAAGAGCATACGAAGTTCGAAGTTCAGTACCAGAAGAGCATACCACGGAAGAAGTAGCACCTACTACAACAATTTTGCTCGAAAACCACCGAAAAACTGCTTCAAAAACTACCAGTTTTCGAATGAATAGTACCAAGAGAGCATACCACGGAAAAAGTAGCACCTAGTACAGCAATTTTGCTCGAAAACCACCGAAAAACTGCTTCAAAAACTACCAGTTTTCGAATGTATAGTACCAGAAGAGCATACCACGGAAGAAGTAGCACCTAGTACAACAATTTTGCTCGAAAACCACCAAAAAACTGCTTCAAAAACTACCAGTTATCGAATGAATAGTACCAGGAGAGCATACCACAGAAGAGGTAGCACCTAGTACAGCAATTTTGCTCGAAAACCACCGAAAAACTGCTTCAAAAACTACCAGTTTTGGAATGTATAATACCAGGAGAGCATACCACGGAAGAGGTAGCACCTAGTACAACAATTTTGCTCGAAAACCACCGAAAAACTGCTTCAAAAACTACCAGTTTTCGAATGAATAGTACTAGGAGAGCATACCACGGAAGAGGTAGCACCAAACACAGCAATTTTGCTCGAAAACCACCGAAAAACTGCCTAAAAAACTACCAGTTTTCGAGTGTTCAGTACCAGAAGAGCATACCACGGAAGAGGTAGCACCTAGTACAGCAATTTTGCTCGAAAACCACCGAAAACCTGCTTCAAAAACTACCAGTTTTCGAGTGTTCAGTACCAAAAGAGCATACGAAGTTCGAAGTTCAGTACCAGAAGCGCATACCACGGAAGAAGTAGCACCTAGTACAGCAATTTGGCTCGAAAACCACCGAAAAACTGCTTCAAAAACTACCAGTTTTCGAGTGTTTAGTACCAAAAGAGCATACCACGGAAGAAGTAGCACCTAGTACAGCAATTTTGCTCGAAAACCATCGAAAAACTGCTTCAAAAACAACCAAATTTCGAATGTATAGTACAAAGAGAGCATACCACGGAAGAGGTAGCACCTAGTACAGCAAATTTGCTCGAAAACCACCGAAAATCTGCTTCAAAAGCTACCAGTTTTCGAATGTATAGTACCAGAAGAGCATACTATGGAAGAGGTATTACCTAGTACAGCACTTTGGCTCGAAAACCAACGAAAACTGCTTCGAAAACTACCAGTTTTCGAGTGTTCAGTACCAAAAGAGCATACCACGGAAGAAGTAGCACCTAGTACAACAATTTTGCTCGAAAACCACCGAAAAACTGCTTCAAAAACTACCAGTTTTCGAGTGTTTTGTACCAAAAGAGCATACCACGGAAGAGGTAGCACCTAGTACAACAATTTTGCTCGAAAACCACCGAAAAACTGCATCAAAAACTACCAGTTTTCGAGTGTTCAGTACCAAAAGAGCATACCACGGAAGAGGTAGCACCTAGTACAACAATTTTGCTCGAAAACCACCGGAAATCTGCTTCAAAAACTACCAGTTTTCGAATGTATAGTACCAGAAGAGCATACCACGGAAGAAGTAGCACCTAGTACAACAATTTTGCTCGAAAACCACCGAAAAACTGCTTCAAAAACTACCAGTTTTCGAGTGTTTAGTACCAAAAGAGCATACCACGGAAGAAGTAGCACCTAGTACAACAATTTTGCTCGAAAACCACCGAAAAACTGCATCAAAAACTACCAGTTTTCGAGTGGTTTGTACCAAAAGAGCATACCACGGAAGAAGTAGCACCTAGTACAACAATTTTGCTCGAAAACCACCGAAAAACTACTTCAAAAACTACCAGTTTTCGAGTGTTCAGTACCAAAAGAGCATACCACGGAAGAAGTAGCACCTAGTACAACAATTTTGCTCGAAAACCACCGGAAATCTGCTTCAAAAACTACCAGTTTTCGAATGTATAGTACCAGAAGAGCATACCACGGAAGAAGTAGCACCAAGTACAACAATTTTGCTCGAAAACTACCAAAAAACTGCTTCAAAAACTACCAGTTTTCGAGTGTTCAGTACCAAAAGAGCATACCACGGAAGAAGTAGCACCTAGTACAACAATTTTGCTCGAAAACTACCGGAAATCTGCTTCAAAAACTACCAGTTTTCGAATGTATAGTACCAGAAGAGCATACCACGGAAGAAGTAGCACCTAGTACAGCAATTTGGCTCGAAAACCACCGAAAAACTGCTTCAAAAACTACCAGTTTTCGAGTGTTTAGTACCAGGAGAGCATACCACGGAAGAAGTAGCACCTAGTACAGCAATTTTGCTCGAAAACCATCGAAAAACTGCTTCAAAAACAACCAAATTTCGAATGTATAGTACAAAGAGAGCATACCACGGAAGAGGTAGCACCTAGTACAGCAATTTTGCTCGAAAACCACCGAAAACCTGCTTCAAAAACTACCAGTTTTCGAATGTATCTGGTACTATACCATAGAGCATACTATGGAAGAGGTATTACCTAGTACAACAAATTTGCTCGAAAACCACCGAAAAACTGCTTCAAAAACTACCAGTTTTCGAGTGTTTAGTACCAGGAGAGCATACCACGGAAGAAGTAGCACCTAGTACAACAATTTTGCTCGAAAACCACCGAAAAACTGCTTCAAAAACTACCAGTTTTCGAGTGTTCAGTACCAAAAGAGCATACCACGGAAGAAGTAGCACCTAGTACAACAATTTTGCTCGAAAACCACCGAAAAACTGCTTCAAAAACTACCAGTTTTCGAATGTATAGTACCAGAAGAGCATACCACGGAAGAAGTAGCACCTAGTACAGCAATTTTGCTCGAAAACCACCGAAAACCTGCTTCAGAAAACTACCAGTTTTCGAGTGTTCAGTACCAAAAGAGCATACGAAGTTCGAAGTTCAGTACCAGGAGAGCATACCACAGAAGAGGTAGCACCTAGTACAGCAATTTTGCTCGAAAACCACCGAAAATCTGCTTCAAAAGCTACCAGTTTTCGAATGTATAGTACCAGAAGAGCATACTATGGAAGAGGTATTACCTAGTACAGCAATTTGGCTCGAAAACCACCGAAAAACTGCTTCAAAAACTACCAGTTTTCGAGTGGTTAGTACCAAAAGAGCATACCACGGAAGAAGTAGCACCTAGTACAACAATTTCGCTCGAAAACCACCAAAAAACTGCTTCAAAAACTACCAGTTTTCGAATGTATAGTACCAAAAGAGCATACCACGGAAGAAGTAGCACCTAGTACAGCAATTTTGCTCGAAAACCACCGAAAAACTGCTTCAAAAACTACCAGTTTTCGAATGTATAGTACCAGAAGAGCATACCACGGAAGAAGTAGCACCTAGTACAGCAATTTTGCTCGAAAACCACCGAAAACCTGCTTCAGAAAACTACCAGTTTTCGAGTGTTCAGTACCAAAAGAGCATACGAAGTTCGAAGTTCAGTACCAGGAGAGCATACCACAGAAGAGGTAGCACCTAGTACAGCAATTTTGCTCGAAAACCACCGAAAATCTGCTTCAAAAGCTACCAGTTTTCGAATGTATAGTACCAGAAGAGCATACTATGGAAGAGGTATTACCTAGTACAGAACTTTGGCTCGAAAACCAGCGAAAAACTGCTTCAAAAACTACCAGTTTTCGAGTGTTCAGTACCAAAAGAGCATACCACGGAAGAAGTAGCACCTAATACAACAATTTTGCTCGAAAACCACCGAAAAACTGCTTCAAAAACTACCAGTTTTCGAGTGTTTAGTACCAAAAGAGCATACCACGGAAGAAGTAGCACCTAGTACAACAATTTTGCTCGAAAACCACCGAAAAACTGCATCAAAAACTACCAGTTTTCGAGTGTTCAGTACCAAAAGAGCATACCACGGAAGAAGTAGCACCTAGTACAACAATTTTGCTCGAAAACCACCGGAAATCTGCTTCAAAAACTACCAGTTTTCGAATGAATAGTACCAGAAGAGCATACCACGGAAGAAGTAGCACCTAGTACAGCAATTTTGCTCGAAAACCACCGAAAAACTGCTTCAAAACTACCAGTTTTCGAATGTATAGTACCAGAAGAGCATACCACGGAAGAAGTATCACCTAGTACAGCAATTTTGCTCGAAAACCACCGAAAAACTGCTTCACAAACTACCAGTTTTCGAATGTACAGTACCAAGAGAGCATACCACGGAATAGGTTGCTTCTAGTACAGCAATTTTGCTCGAAAACCACCGAAAAACTGCTTCAAAAACTACCAGTTTTCGAATGTATAGTACCAGGAGAGCATACCACGGAAGAAGTAGCACCTAGTACAGCAATTTTGCTCGAAAACCACCGAAAAACTGCTTCAAAACTACCAGTTTTCGAATGTATAGTACCAGGAGAGCATACCACGGAAGAGGTAGCACCTAGTACAGCAATTTTGCTCGAAAACCACCGAAAATCTGCTTCAAAAGCTACCAGTTTTCGAATGTACAGTACCAAGAGAGCATACCACGGAATAGGTTGCTTCTAGTACAGCAATTTTGCTCGAAAACCACCGAAAAACTGCTTCAAAAACTACCAGTTTTCGAATGTATAGTACCAGAAGAGCATACTATGGAAGAGGTATTACCTAGTACAGCACTTTGGCTCGAAAACCACCGAAAAACTGCTTCAAAAACTACCAGTTTTCGAGTGTTCAGTACCAAAAGAGCATACCACGGAAGAAGTAGCACCTAATACAACAATTTTGCTCGAAAACCAGCGAAAAACTGCTTCAAAAACTACCAGTTTTCGAGTGTTCAGTACCAAAAGAGCATACCACGGAAGAAGTAGCACCTAATACAACAATTTTGCTCGAAAACCACCGAAAAACTGCTTCAAAAACTACCAGTTTTCGAGTGTTTAGTACCAAAAGAGCATACCACGGAAGAAGTAGCACCTAGTACAACAATTTTGCTCGAAAACCACCGAAAAACTGCATCAAAAACTACCAGTTTTCGAGTGTTCAGTACCAAAAGAGCATACCACGGAAGAAGTAGCACCTAGTCCAGCAATTTTGCTCGAAAACCACCGAAAAACTGCTTCAAAAACTACCAGTTTTCGAAAGTTTAGTACCAGAAGAGCATACCACGGAAGAAGTAGCACCTAGTACAAAAATTTTGCTCGAAAACCACCGAAAAACTACTTCAAAAACTACCAGTTTTCGAATGTATAGTACCAGAAGAGTATACCACGGAAGAAGTAGCACCTAGTACAGCAATTTTGCTCGAAAACCACCGAAAATCTGCTTCAAAAACTACCAGTTTTCGAGTGTTCAGTACCAAAAAAACATACCACGGAAGAAGTAGCACCAAGTACAGCAATTTGGCTCGAAAACCACCGAAAACCTGCTTCAAAAACTACCAGTTTTCGAATATATAATACCAGAAGAGCATACCACGGAAGAGGTAGCACCTAGTACAGCAATTTTGCTCGAAAACCACCGAAAAACTGCTTCAAAAACTACCAGTTTTCGAATGAATAGTACTAGGAGAGCTTACCACGGAAGAGGTAGCACCAAACACAGCAATTTTTCTCGAAAACCACCGAAAAACTGCCTAAAAAACTACCAGTTTTCGAGTGTTCAGTACCAGGAGAGCATACCACGGAAGAGGTAGCACCTAGTACAGCAATTTTGCTCGAAAACCACCGAAAACCTGCTTCAAAAACTACCAGTTTTCGAGTGTTCAGTACCAAAAGAGCATACGAAGTTCGAAGTTCAGTACCAGAAGAGCATACCACGGAAGAGGTAGCACCTACTACAACAATTTTGCTCGAAAACCACCGAAAAACTGCTTCAAAAACTACCAGTTTTCGAATGAATAGTACCAAGAGAGCATACCACGGAAAAAGTAGCACCTAGTACAGCAATTTTGCTCGAAAACCACCGAAAAACTGCTTCAAAAACTACCAGTTTTCGAATGTATAGTACCAGAAGAGCATACCACGGAAGAGGTAGCACCTAGTACAACAATTTTGCTCGAAAACCACCGAAAAACTGCTGCAAAAACTACCAGTTTTCGAATGAATAGTACTAGGAGAGCATACCACGGAAGAGGTAGCACCAAACACAGCAATTTTGCTCGAAAACCACCGAAAAACTGCCTAAAAAACTACCAGTTTTCGAGTGTTCAGTACCAGAAGAGCATACCACGGAAGAGGTAGCACCTAGTACAGCAATTTTGCTCGAAAACCACCGAAAACCTGCTTCAAAAACTACCAGTTTTCGAGTGTTCAGTACCAAAAGAGCATACGAAGTTCGAAGTTCAGTACCAGAAGAGCATACCACGGAAGAAGTAGCACCTAGTACAGCAATTTGGCTCGAAAACCACCGAAAAACTGCTTCAAAAACTACCAGTTTTCGAGTGTTTAGTACCAAAAGAGCATACCACGGAAGAAGTAGCACCTAGTACAGCAATTTTGCTCGAAAACCATCGAAAAACTGCTTCAAAAACAACCAAATTTCGAATGTATAGTACAAAGAGAGCATACCACGGAAGAGGTAGCACCTAGTACAGCAAATTTGCTCGAAAACCACCGAAAATCTGCTTCAAAAGCTACCAGTTTTCGAATGTATAGTACCAGAAGAGCATACTATGGAAGAGGTATTACCTAGTACAGCACTTTGGCTCGAAAACCAACGAAAACTGCTTCGAAAACTACCAGTTTTCGAGTGTTCAGTACCAAAAGAGCATACCACGGAAGAAGTAGCACCTAGTACAACAATTTTGCTCGAAAACCACCGAAAAACTGCATCAAAAACTACCAGTTTTCGAGTGTTCAGTACCAAAAGAGCATACCACGGAAGAAGTAGCACCTAGTACAACAATTTTGCTCGAAAACCACCGAAAAACTGCATCAAAAACTACCAGTTTTCGAGTGTTCAGTACCAAAAGAGCATACCACGGAAGAAGTAGCACCTAGTACAACAATTTTGCTCGAAAACCACCGAAAAACTGCTTCAAAAACTACCAGTTTTCGAGTGTTTAGTACCAAAAGAGCATACCACGGAAGAAGTAGCACCTAGTACAACAATTTTGCTCGAAAACCACCGAAAAACTGCATCAAAAACTACCAGTTTTCGAGTGGTTTGTACCAAAAGAGCATACCACGGAAGAAGTAGCACCTAGTACAACAATTTTGCTCGAAAACCACCGAAAAACTACTTCAAAAACTACCAGTTTTCGAGTGTTCAGTACCAAAAGAGCATACCACGGAAGAAGTAGCACCTAGTACAACAATTTTGCTCGAAAACCACCGGAAATCTGCTTCAAAAACTACCAGTTTTCGAATGTATAGTACCAGAAGAGCATACCACGGAAGAAGTAGCACCAAGTACAACAATTTTGCTCGAAAACTACCAAAAAACTGCTTCAAAAACTACCAGTTTTCGAGTGTTCAGTACCAAAAGAGCATACCACGGAAGAAGTAGCACCTAGTACAACAATTTTGCTCGAAAACTACCGGAAATCTGCTTCAAAAACTACCAGTTTTCGAATGTATAGTACCAGAAGAGCATACCACGGAAGAAGTAGCACCTAGTACAGCAATTTGGCTCGAAAACCACCGAAAAACTGCTTCAAAAACTACCAGTTTTCGAGTGTTTAGTACCAAAAGAGCATACCACGGAAGAAGTAGCACCTAGTACAGCAATTTTGCTCGAAAACCATCGAAAAACTGCTTCAAAAACAACCAAATTTCGAATGTATAGTACAAAGAGAGCATACCACGGAAGAGGTAGCACCTAGTACAGCAATTTTGCTCGAAAACCACCGAAAATCTGCTTCAAAAACTACCAGTTTTCGAATGTATAGTACCAGAAGAGCATACTATGGAAGAGGTATTACCTAGTTTAACAAATTTGCTCGAAAACCACCGAAAAACTGCTTCAAAAACTACCAGTTTTCGAGTGTTTAGTACCAGGAGAGCATACCACGGAAGAAGTAGCACCTAGTACAACAATTTTGCTCGAAAACCACCGAAAAACTGCTTCAAAAACTACCAGTTTTCGAGTGTTCAGTACCAGAAGAGCATACCACGGAAGAAGTAGCACCTAGTACAACAATTTTGCTCGAAAACCACCGAAAAACTGCTTCAAAAACTACCAGTTTTCGAATGTATAGTACCAGAAGAGCATACCACGGAAGAAGTAGCACCTAGTACAGCAATTTTGCTCGAAAACCACCGAAAACCTGCTTCAGAAAACTACCAGTTTTCGAATGTTCAGTACCAAAAGAGCATACGAAGTTCGAAGTTCAGTACCAGGAGAGCATACCACAGAAGAGGTAGCACCTAGTACAGCAATTTTGCTCGAAAACCACCGAAAATCTGCTTCAAAAACTACCAGTTTTCGAATGTATAGTACCAGAAGAGCATACCACGGAAGAGGTAGCACCTAGTACAGCAATTTGGCTCGAAAACCACCGAAAAACTGCTTCAAAAACTACCAGTTTTCGAATGTATAGTACCAGAAGAGCATACCACGGAAGAAGTAGCACCTAGTACAGCAATTTTGCTCGAAAACCACCAAAAAACTGCTTCAAAAACTACCAGTTTTCGAATGTATAGTACCAAAAGAGCATACCACGGAAGAAGTAGCACCTAGTACAGCAATTTTGCTCGAAAACCACCGGAAATCTGCTTCAAAAACTACCAGTTTTCGAATGTATAGTACAAAGAGAGCATACCACGGAAGAGGTAGCACCTAGTACAGCAATTTTGCTCGAAAACCACCGAAAATCTGCTTCAAAAGCTACCAGTTTTCGAATGTATAGTACCAGAAGAGCATACTATGGAAGAGGTATTACCTAGTACAGCACTTTGGTCCGAAAACCAGCGAAAAACTGCTTCAAAAACTACCAGTTTTCGAGTGTTCAGTACCAAAAGAGCATACCACGGAAGAAGTAGCACCTAATACAACAATTTTGCTCGAAAACCACCGAAAAACTGCTTCAAAAACTACCAGTTTTCGAGTGTTTAGTACCAAAAGAGCATACCACGGAAGAAGTAGCACCTAGTACAACAATTTTGCTCGAAAACCACCGAAAACCTGCTTCAAAAACTACAAGTTTTCGAATGTATAGTACCAGAAGAGCATACCACGGAAGAGGTAGTACCTAGTACAGCAATTTTGCTCGAAAACCACCGAAAAACTGCTTCAAAAACTACCAGTTTTCGAATGTATAGTACCAGAAGAGCATACCACGGAAGAAGTAGCACCTAGTACAGCAATTTTGCTCGAAAACCACCGAAAAACTGCTTCAAAAACTACAAGTTTTCGAATGTATAGTACCAGAAGAGCATACCACGGAAGAGGTGGAACCTAGTACAGCAATTTTGCTCGAAAACCACCGAAAAACTGCTTCAAAAACTACCAGTTTTCGAATGTATAGTACCAGGAGAGCATACCACGGAAGAAGTAGCACCTAGTACAGCAATTTTGCTCGAAAACCACCGAAAAACTGCTTCAAAAACTACCAGTTTTCGAATGTATAGTACCAGGAGAGCATACCACGGAAGAAGTAGCACCTAGTACAGCAATTTTGCTCGAAAACCACCGAAAAACTGCTTCAAAAACTACAAGTTTTCGAATGTATAGTACCAGAAGAGCATACCACGGAAGAGGTGGAACCTAGTACAGCAATTTTGCTCGAAAACCACCGAAAAACTGCTTCAAAAACTACAAGTTTTCGAATGTATAGTACCAGAAGAGCATACCACGGAAGAGGTGGAACCTAGTACAGCAATTTTGCTCGAAAACCACCGAAAAACTGCTTCAAAAACTACCAGTTTTCGAATGTATAGTACCAGGAGAGCATACCACGGAAGAAGTAGCACCTAGTACAGCAATTTTGCTCGAAAACCACCGAAAAACTGCTTCAAAAACTACAAGTTTTCGAATGTTCAGTACCAGAAGAGCATACCACGGAAGAAGTATAACCTAGTACAGCAATTTTGCTCGAAAACCACCGAAAACCTGCTTCAAAAACTACAAGTTTTCGAATGTATAGTACCAGAAGAGCATACCACGGAAGAGGTAGTACCTAGTACAGCAATTTTGCTCGAAAACTACCGAAAAACTGCTTCAAAAACTACAAGTTTTCGAATGTATAGTACCAGAAGAGCATACCACGGAAGAGGTGGAACCTAGTACAGCAATTTTGCTCGAAAACCACCGAAAAACTGCTTCAAAAACTACCAGTTTTCGAATGTATAGTACCAGGAGAGCATACCACGGAAGAAGTAGCACCTAGTACAGCAATTTTGCTCGAAAACCACCGAAAAACTGCTTCAAAAACTACAAGTTTTCAAATGTATAGTACCAGGAGAGCATACCACGGAAGAAGTAGCACCTAGTACAGCAATTTTGCTCGAAAACCACCGAAAAGCTGCTTCAAAAACTACCAGTTTCCAAATGTATAGTACCAGGAGAGCATACCACGGAAGAAGTAGCACCTAGTACAGCAATTTTGCTCGAAAACCACCGAAAAACTGCTTCAAAAACTACCAGTTTTCGAGTGGGCAGTACCAGAAGAGCATACCACGGAAGAAGTAGCACCTAGTACAGCAATTTTGCTCGAAAACCACCGAAAAACTGCTTCAAAAACTACCAGTTTTCGAGTGGGCAGTACCAGAAGAGCATACCACGGAAGAAGTAGCACCTAGTACAGCAATTTTGCTCGAAAACCACCAAAAAACTGCTTCAAAAACTACCAGTTTTCGAATGTATAGTACCAAAAGAGCATACCACGGAAGAAGTAGCACCTAGTACAGCAATTTTGCTCGAAAACCACCGGAAATCTGCTTCAAAAACTACCAGTTTTCGAATGTATAGTACAAAGAGAGCATACCACGGAAGAGGTAGCACCTAGTACAGCAATTTTGCTCGAAAACCACCGAAAATCTGCTTCAAAAGCTACCAGTTTTCGAATGTATAGTACCAGAAGAGCATACTATGGAAGAGGTATTACCTAGTACAGCACTTTGGTCCGAAAACCAGCGAAAAACTGCTTCAAAAACTACCAGTTTTCGAGTGTTCAGTACCAAAAGAGCATACCACGGAAGAAGTAGCACCTAATACAACAATTTTGCTCGAAAACCACCGAAAAACTGCTTCAAAAACTACCAGTTTTCGAGTGTTTAGTACCAAAAGAGCATACCACGGAAGAAGTAGCACCTAGTACAACAATTTTGCTCGAAAACCACCGAAAACCTGCTTCAAAAACTACAAGTTTTCGAATGTATAGTACCAGAAGAGCATACCACGGAAGAGGTAGTACCTAGTACAGCAATTTTGCTCGAAAACCACCGAAAAACTGCTTCAAAAACTACCAGTTTTCGAATGTATAGTACCAGAAGAGCATACCACGGAAGAAGTAGCACCTAGTACAGCAATTTTGCTCGAAAACCACCGAAAAACTGCTTCAAAAACTACAAGTTTTCGAATGTATAGTACCAGAAGAGCATACCACGGAAGAGGTGGAACCTAGTACAGCAATTTTGCTCGAAAACCACCGAAAAACTGCTTCAAAAACTACCAGTTTTCGAATGTATAGTACCAGGAGAGCATACCACGGAAGAAGTAGCACCTAGTACAGCAACTTTGCTCGAAAACCACCGAAAAACTGCTTCAAAAACTACAAGTTTTCGAATGTTCAGTACCAGAAGAGCATACCACGGAAGAAGTATAACCTAGTACAGCAATTTTGCTCGAAAACCACCGAAAAACTGCTTCAAAAACTACCAGTTTTCGAATGTATAGTACCAGGAGAGCATACCACGGAAGAAGTAGCACCTAGTACAGCAATTTTGCTCGAAAACCACCGAAAATCTGCTTCAAAAGCTACCAGTTTTCGAATGTATAGTACCAGAAGAGCATACTATGGAAGAGGTATTACCTAGTACAGCACTTTGGTCCGAAAACCAGCGAAAAACTGCTTCAAAAACTACCAGTTTTCGAGTGTTCAGTACCAGAAGAGCATACCACGGAAGAAGTAACACCTAGTACAGCAATTTTGCTCGAAAACCACCGAAAATCTGCTTCAAAAACTACAAGTTTTCGAAAGTATAGTACCAAGAAAGCATACCACGGAAGAAGTAGCACCTAGTACAGCAATTTTGCTCGAAAACCACCGAAAACCTGCTTCAAAAACTACAAGTTTTCGAATGTATAGTACCAGAAGAGCATACCACGGAAGAGGTAGTACCTAGTACAGCAATTTTGCTCGAAAACCACCGAAAAACTGCTTCAAAAACTACCAGTTTTCGAATGTATAGTACCAGAAGAGCATACCACGGAAGAAGTAGCACCTAGTACAGCAATTTTGCTCGAAAACCACCGAAAAACTGCTTCAAAAACTACAAGTTTTCGAATGTATAGTACCAGAAGAGCATACCACGGAAGAGGTGGAACCTAGTACAGCAATTTTGCTCGAAAACCACCGAAAAACTGCTTCAAAAACTACCAGTTTTCGAATGTATAGTACCAGGAGAGCATACCACGGAAGAAGTAGCACCTAGTACAGCAATTTTGCTCGAAAACCACCGAAAAACTGCTTCAAAAACTACAAGTTTTCAAATGTATAGTACCAGGAGAGCATACCACGGAAGAAGTAGCACCTAGTACAGCAATTTTGCTCGAAAACCACCGAAAAGCTGCTTCAAAAACTACCAGTTTCCAAATGTATAGTACCAGGAGAGCATACCACGGAAGAAGTAGCACCTAGTACAGCAATTTTGCTCGAAAACCACCGAAAAACTGCTTCAAAAACTACCAGTTTTCGAGTGGGCAGTACCAGAAGAGCATACCACGGAAGAAGTAGCACCTAGTACAGAAATTTGGTCGAAAACCACCGAAAAACTGCTTCAAAAACTACCAGTTTTTGAATGTATAGTACCAGAAGAGCATACCACGGAAGAGGTAGCACCTAGTACAGCAATTTTTCTCGAAAACCACCGAAAAACTGCTTCAAAAACTACCAGTTCTCGAATGTATAGTACCAGAAGAGCATACCACGGAAGAGGTAGCACCTAGTACAACAATTTTGCTCGAAAACCACCGAAAAACTAGATCAAAAACTACCAGTTTTGGAATGTATAGTACCAGAAGAGCATACCACGGAAGAAGTAGCACCTAGTACAGCAATTTTGCTCGAAAACCACCGAAAAACTGCTTCACAAACTACCAGTTTTCGAATGTACAGTACCAAGAGAGCATACCACGGAATAGGTTGCTTCTAGTACAGCAATTTTGCTCGAAAACCACCGAAAAACTGCTTCAAAAACTACAAGTTTTCGAATGTATAGTACAAGGAGAGTATACCACGGAAGAGGTAGCACCTAGTACAGCAATTTTGCTCGAAAACCACCGAAAAACTGCTTCAAAAACTACCAGTTTTTGAATGTATAGTACCAGGAGAGCATACCACGGAAAAAGTAGCACCTAGTACAGCAATTTTGCTCGAAAACCACCGAAAAACTGCTTCAAAACTACCAGTTTTCGAATGTATAGTACCAGGAGAGCATACCACGGAAGAAGTATCACCTAGTACAGCAATTTTGCTCGAAAACCACCGAAAAACTGCTTCACAAACTACCAGTTTTCGAATGTACAGTACCAAGAGAGCATACCACGGAATGGGTTGCTTCTAGTACAGCAGTTTTGCTCGAAAACCACCGAAAAACTGCTTCAAAAACTACCAGTTTTCGAATGTATAGTACCAGGAGAGCATACCACGGAAGAAGTAGCACCTAGTACAGCAATTTGGCTCGAAAACTACCGAAAAACTGCATCAAAAACTACCAGTATTCGAGTGTTCAGTACCAGGAGCGAATACCATGGAAGAAGTAGCACCTAGTACAGCAATTTGGCTCGAAAACCACCGAAAAACTGCTTCAAAACTACCAGTTTTCGAGTGTTTAGTACCAGGAGAGCATACCACGGAAGAAGTAGCACCTAGTACAACAATTTTGCTCGAAAACCACCGAAAAACTGATTCAAAAACTACCAGTTTTCGAGTGTTCAGTACCAAAAGAGCATACCACGGAAGAAGTAGCACCTAGTACAACAATTTTGCTCGAAAACCACCGAAAAACTGCTTCAAAAACTACCAGTTTTCGAATGTATAGTACCAGAAGAGCATACCACGGAAGAAGTAGCACCTAGTACAGCAATTTTGCTCGAAAACCACCGAAAACCTGCTTCAGAAAACTACCAGTTTTCGAGTGTTCAGTACCAAAAGAGCATACGAAGTTCGAAGTTCAGTACCAGAAGAGCATACCACAGAAGAGGTAGCACCTAGTACAGCAATTTTGCTCGAAAACCACCGAAAATCTGCTTCAAAAGCTACCAGTTTTCGAATGTATAGTACCAGAAGAGCATACTATGGAAGAGGTATTACCTAGTACAGCAATTTGGCTCGAAAACCACCGAAAAACTGCTTCAAAAACTACCAGATTTCGAGTGGTTAGTACCAAAAGAGCATACCACGGAAGAAGTAGCACCTAGTACAACAATTTCGCTCGAAAACCACCAAAAAACTGCTTCAAAAACTACCAGTTTTCGAATGTATAGTACCAAAAGAGCATACCACGGAAGAAGTAGCACCTAGTACAGCAATTTTGCTCGAAAACCACCGGAAATCTGCTTCAAAAACTACCAGTTTTCGAATGTATAGTACAAAGAGAGCATACCACGGAAGAGGTAGCACCTAGTACAGCAATTTTGCTCGAAAACCATCGAAAATCTGCTTCAAAAGCTACCAGTTTTCGAATGTATAGTACCAGAAGAGCATACTATGGAAGAGGTATTACCTAGTACAGCACTTTGGCTCGAAAACCAGCGAAAAACTGCTTCAAAAACTACCAGTTTTCGAGTGTTCAGTACCAAAAGAGCATACCACGGAAGAAGTAGCACCTAATACAACAATTTTGCTCGAAAACCACCGAAAAACTGCTTCAAAAACTACCAGTTTTCGAGTGTTTAGTACCAAAAGAGCATACCACGGAAGAAGTAGCACCTAGTACAACAATTTTGCTCGAAAACCACCGAAAAACTGCATCAAAAACTACCAGTTTTCGAGTGTTCAGTACCAAAAGAGCATACCACGGAAGAAGTAGCACCTAGTACAACAATTTTGCTCGAAAACCACCGGAAATCTGCTTCAAAAACTACCAGTTTTCGAATGAATAGTACCAGAAGAGCATACCACGGAAGAAGTAGCACCTAGTACAGCAATTTTGCTCGAAAACCACCGAAAAACTGCTTCAAAACTACCAGTTTTCGAATGTATAGTACCAGGAGAGCATACCACGGAAGAAGTATCACCTAGTACAGCAATTTTGCTCGAAAACCACCGAAAAACTGCTTCACAAACTACCAGTTTTCGAATGTACAGTACCAAGAGAGCATACCACGGAATAGGTTGCTTCTAGTACAGCAATTTTGCTCGAAAACCACCGAAAACTGCTTCAAAAACTACCAGTTTTCGAATGTATAGTACCAGGAGAGCATACCACGGAAGAAGTAGCACCTAGTACAGCAATTTTGCTCGAAAACCACCGAAAAACTGCTTCAAAACTACCAGTTTTCGAATGTATAGTACCAGGAGAGCATACCACGGAAGAGGTAGCACCTAGTACAGCAATTTTGCTCGAAAACCACCGAAAATCTGCTTCAAAAGCTACCAGTTTTCGAATGTACAGTACCAAGAGAGCATACCACGGAATAGGTTGCTTCTAGTACAGCAATTTTGCTCGAAAACCACCGAAAAACTGCTTCAAAAACTACCAGTTTTCGAATGTATAGTACCAGGAGAGCATACCACGGAAGAAGTAGCACCTAGTACAGCACTTTGGCTCGAAAACCACCGAGAAACTGCTTCAAAAACTACCAGTATTCGAGTGTTCAGTACCAGGAGCGAATACCATGGAAGAAGTAGCACCTAGTACAGCAATTTGGCTCGAAAACCACCGAAAAACTGCTTCAAAACTACCAGTTTTCGAATGTATAGTACAAGGAGAGTATACCACGGAAGAGGTAGCACCTAGTACAGCAATTTTGCTCGAAAACCACCGAAAAACTGCTTCAAAAACTACCAGTTTTCGAATGTGTAGTACCAGGAGAGCATACCACGGAAGAAGTATAACCTAGTACAGCAATTTTGCTCGAAAACCACCGAAAAGCTGCTTCAAAAACTACCAGTTTCCAAATGTATAGTACCAGGAGAGCATACCACGGAAGAGGTAGCACCTAGTACAGCAATTTGGCTCGAAAACCACCGAAAAACTGCTTCAAAACTACCAGTTTTCAAATGTATAGTACCAGGAGAGCATACCACGGAAGAAGTATCACCTAGTACAGCAATTTTGCTCGAAAACCACCGAAAAACTGCTTCACAAACTACCAGTTTTCGAATGTATAGTACTAAGAGAGCATACCATGGAAGAAGTAGCACCTAGTACAGCAATTTTGCTCGAAAACCACCGAAAAACTGCTTCAAAAACTACCAGTTTTCGAATGTATAGTACCAGAAGAGCATACCACGGAAGAGGTAGCACCTAGTACAACAATTTTGCTCGAAAACCACCGAAAAACTGCATCAAAAACTACAAGTTTTCGAGTGTTCAGTACCAGGAGAGCATACCACGGAAGAAGTAGCACCTAGTACAGCCATTTTTTTCGAAAACCACCGAAAAACTGCTTCAAATCTACCAGTTTTCGAGAGTTCAGTACCAGGAGAGCATACCACGGAAGAAGTAGCACCTAGTACAACAATTTTGCTCAAAAACCACCGAAAAACTGCTTCAAAAACTACGGTTTTCGAATGTATAGTACCAGAAGAGCATACCACGGAAGAAGTAGCACCTAGTACAGCAATTTTGCTCGAAAACTACCGAAAAGCTGCTTCAAAAACTACCAGTTTTGGAGTGTTCAGTACCAGAAGAGCATACCACGGAAGAAGTAGCACCTAGTACAGCAATTTGGCTCGAAAACCACCGAAAAACTGCTTCAAAAACTACCAGTTTTCGAATGTATAGTACCAGAAGAGCATACCACCGAAGAGGTGGCACCTAGTACAACAATTGGCTCGAAAACCACCGAAAAACTGCTTAAAAAACTACCAGTTTTCGAGTGTTTAGTACCAAAAGAGCATACCACAGAATAGGTAGCTTCTAGTACATCAATTTTGCTCGAAAACTACCGAAAATCTGCTTCAAAAACTACCAGTTTTCGAGTGTTCAGTACCACGAGAGCATACCACGGAAGAGGCAGCACCTAGTACAGCAATTTTGCTCGAAAACCACCGAAAAACTGCTTCAAAAACTACCAGTTTTCGAATGTATAGTACCAGAAGAGCATACCACGGAAAAAGTAGCACCTAGTACAGCAATTTTGCTCGAAAACCACCGAAAAACTGCTTCAAAAACTACCAGTTTTGGAATGTATAGTACCAGAAGAGCATACCACGGAAGAAGTAGCACCTAGTACAACAATTTTGCTCGAAAACCACCGAAAAGCTGCTTCAAAAACTACCAGTTTTGGAATGTTCAGTACCAGAAGAGCATACCACGGAAGAAGTAGCACCTAGTACAACAATTTGGCTCGAAAACCACCGAAAATCTGTTTCAAAAACTACCAGTTTTCGAATGTATAGTACCAGAAGAGCATACCACGGAAGAAGTAGCACCTAGTACAGCAATTTTGCTCGAAAACCACCGAAAAACTGCTTCAAAAACTACCAGTTTTGGAATGTTCAGTACCAGAAGAGCATACCACGGAAGAGGTAGCACCTAGTACAACAATTTTGCTCAAAAACCATCGAAAAACTGCTTCAAAAACTACAAGTTTTCGAATGTATAGTACCAGAAGAGCATACCACGGAAGAAGTAGCACATAGTACAGCAATTTTGCTCGAAAACCACCGAAAAACTGCTTCAAAAACTACCAGTTTTCGAATGTATAGTACCAGGAGAGAATACCACGGAAAAGGTAGCACCTAGTACAGCAATTTTGCTCGAAAACCACCGAAAAACTGCTTCAAAAACTACCAGTTTTCGAATGTATAGTACCAGAAGAGCATACCACGGAAGAAGTAGCACCTAGTACAACAATTTGGCTCGAAAACCACCGAAAAACTGCTTCAAAAACTACCAGTTTTCGAATGTATAATACCAGAAGAGCATACCACGGAAGAGGTAGCACCTAGTACAACAATTTTGCTCGAAAACCACCGAAAAACTGCTTCAAAAACTACCAATTTTCGAATGTATAGTACCAGGAGAGCATACCAAGGAAGAAGTAGCACCTAGTACAACTATTTTGCTCGAAAACCATCGAAAAACTGCTTCAAAAACTACCAGTTTTCGAATGTATAGTACCAGAAGAGCATACCTCGGAAGAAGTATCACCTCATGCAGCAATTTTGCTCGAAAACCACCGAAAAACTGCTTCAAAAACTACCAGTTTTCGAGTGTTCAGTACCAGAAGAGCATACCACGGAAGAAGTAGCACCTAGTACAGCAATTTTGCTCGAAAACCATCGAAAAACTGCTTCAAAAACTACCAGTTTTCGAATGTATAGCACCAGAAGAGCATACCACGGAAGAAGTAGCACCTAGTACAGCAATTTTGCTCGAAAACCACCGAAAATCTGCTTCAAAAACTACCAGTTTTGGAATGTCTAGTACCAGTAGAGCATACCACGGAAGAAGAAGCAGCTAGTACAGCAATTTTGTTCGAAAACCACCGAAAAAATGCTTCAAAACTACCAGTCTACGAATCTATAGTTCCAGGAGAGCATAACACGGAAGAAGTAGCACCTAGTACAGCAATTTTGCTTGTAAACCACCGAAAAACTGCTTCAAAAACTACCAGTTTTCGATTGTATAGTACCAGAAGAGCATTACCACGGAAGAAGTAGCACCTAGTACAACAATTTGGCTCGAAAACCACCGAAAAACTGCTTCAAAAACTACCAGTTTTCGAATGTATAGTTCCAGGAGAGCATACCACGGAAGAAGTAGCACCTAGTACAACAATTTTGCTCGAAAACCATCGAAAAACTGCTTCAAAAACTACCAGTTTTCGAATGTATAGTACCAGAAGAGCATACCACGGAAAAAGTATAACCTCATGCAGCAATTTTGCTCGAAAACCACCGAAAAACTGCTTCAAAAACTACCAGTTTTCGAATGTATAGTACCAAGAGAGCATACCACGGAAGAAGTAGCACTTAGTACAGCAATTTTGCTCGAAAACCACCGAAAAACTGCTTCAAAAACTACCAGTTTTCGAATGTATAGTACCAGGAGAGAATACCACGGAAGAGGTAGCACCTAGTACAACAATTTTGCTCAAAAACCACCGAAAAACTGCTTCAAAAACTACCAGTTTTCGAATGTATAGTACCAGAAGAGCATACCACGGAAGAAGTAGCACCTAGTACAGCAATTTTGCTCGAAAACCACCGAAAAACTGCTTCAAAAACTACCAGTTTTGGAATGTATAGTACCAGAAGAGCATACCACGGAAGAGGTAGCACCTAGTACAACACTTTCGCTCGAAAACCACCGAAAAGCTGCTTCAAAAACTACCAGTTTTGGAATGTTCAGTACCAGAAGAGCATACCACGGAAGAGGTAGCACCTAGTACAACAATTTTGCTCGAAAACCATCGAAAAACTGCTTCAAAAACTACAAGTTTTCGAATGTATAGTACCAGAAGAGCATACCACGGAAAAAGTAGCACCTAGTACAGCAATTTTGCTCGAAAACCACCGAAAAACTGCTTCAAAAACTACCAGTCTACGAATTTATAGTTCCAGGAGAGCATACCACGGAAGGAGTAGCACCTAGTACAGCAATTTTGCTCGAAAACCACCAAAAAACTGCTTCAAAAACTACCAGTTTTCGAATGTATAGTACCAGAAGAGCATACCACGGAAGAAGTAGCACCTAGTACAGCAATTTTGTTCGAAAACCACCAAAAAACTGCTTCAAAAACTACCGGTTTTCGAATGTATAGTACCAGAAGAGCATACCACGGAAGAAGTAGCACCTAGTACAGCAATTTTGCTCGAAAACTACCGAAAAGCTGCTTCAAAAACTACCAGTTTTGGAGTGTTCAGTACCAGGAGAGCATACCACGGAAGAAGTAGCACCTAGTACAGCAATGTAGCTCGAAAACCACCAAAAAACTGCTTCAAAAACTACCAGTTTTCGAATGTATAGTACCAGAAGAGCATACCACGGAAAAAGTAGCACCTAGTACAGCAATTTTGCTCGAAAACCACCGAAAAACTGCTTCAAAAACTACCAGTTTTGGAATGTATAGTACCAGAAGAGCATACCACGGAAGAAGTAGCACCTAGTACAACAATTTTGCTCGAAAACCACCGAAAAGCTGCTTCAAAAACTACCAGTTTTGGAATGTTCAGTACCAGAAGAGCATACCACGGAAGAAGTAGCACCTAGTACAACAATTTTTCTCGAAAACCATCGAAAAACTGCTTCAAAAACTACAAGTTTTCGAATGTATAGTACCAGAAGAGCATACCACGGAAGAAGTAGCACCTAGTACAGCAATTTTGCTCGAAAACCACCGAAAAACTGCTTCAAAAACTACCAGTTTTGGAATGTTCAGTACCAGAAGAGCATACCACGGAAGAGGTAGCACCTAGTACAACAATTTCGCTCGAAAACCACCGAAAAGCTGCTTCAAAAACTACCAGTTTTCGAATGTATAGTACCAGGAGAGCATACCACGGAAGAGGTAGCACCTAGTACAGCAATTTGGCTCGAAAACCATCGTAAAACTGCTTCAAAAACTACCAGTTTTCGAATGTATAGTACCAGAAGAGCATACCACGGAAGAAGTAGCACATAGTACAGCAATTTTGCTCGAAAACCACCAAAAAACTGCTTCAAAAACTACCAGTTTTCGAATGTATAGTACCAGAAGAGCATACCACGGAAGAAGTAGCACCTAGTACAGCAATTTGGCTCGAAAACCACCGAAAAACTGCTTCAAAAACTACCAGTTTTGGAATGTCTAGTACCAGAAGAGCATACCACGGAAGAAGTAGCACCTAGTACAGCAATTTCGCTCGAAAACCACCGAAAAGCTGCTTCAAAAACTACCAGTTTTCGAATGTATAGTACCAGGAGAGAATACCACGGAAGAGGTAGCACCTAGTACAGCAATTTTGCTCGAAAACCACCGAAAAACTGCTTCAAAAACTACCAGTTTTCGAATGTATAGTACCAGAAGAGCATACCACGGAAGAAGTAGCACCTAGTACAGCAATTTTCCTCGAAAACCACCGAAAAACTGCTTCAAAAACTACCAGTTTTGGAATGTATAGTACCAGAAGAGCATACCACGGAGGAAGTAGCACCTAGTACAACAATTTTGCTCGAAAACCACCGAAAAGCTGCTTCAAAAACTACCAGTTTTCGAATGTTCAGTACTAGGAGAGCATACCACGGAAGAGGTAGCACCTAGTACAACAATTTTGCTCGAAAACCATCGAAAAACTGCTTCAAAAACTACAAGTTTTCGAATGTATAGTACCAGAAGAGCATACCACGGAAGAAGTAGCACCTAGTACAGCAATTTTGCTCGAAAAACACCGAAGAACTGCTTCAAAAACTACCAGTCTACGAATTTATAGTTCCAGAAGAGCATACCACGGAAGGAGTAGCACCTAGTACAGCAATTTTGCTCGAAAACCACCAAAAAACTGCTTCAAAAACTACCAGTTTTCGAGTGTTCAGTACCAGAAGAGCATACCACGGAAGAAGTAGCACCTAGTACAGCAATTTTGCTCGAAAACCACCGAAAATCTGCTTCAAAAACTACCAGTTTTGGAATGTCTAGTACCAGGAGAGCATACCACGGAAGAAGTAGCAGCTAGTTAAGCAATTTTGTTCGAAAACCACCGAAAAAATGTTTCAAAACTACCAGTCTACGAATCTATAGTTCCAAGAGAGCATACCACGGAAGAAGTAGCACCTAGTACAGCAGTTTTGCTTGTAAACCACCGAAGAACTGCTTCAAAAACTACCAGTTTTTGAATATATAGTTCCAGGAGAGCATAACACGGAAGAAGTAGCACCTAGTACAACAATTTTGCTCGACAACCATCGAAAAACTGCTTCAAAAACTACCAGTTTTCGAATGTATAGTACCAGAAGAGCATACCACGGAAGAAGTATAACCTCATGCAGCAATTTTGCTCGAAAACCACCGACAAACTGCTTCAAAAACTACCAGTTTTGGAATGTCTAGTACCAGAAGAGCATACCACGGAAGAAGTAGCACCTAGTACAGCAATTTTGCTCGAAAACCACCGAAAAACTGCTTCAAAAAAGACCAGTTTTCGAATGTATAGTACCAGGAGAGAAAACCACGAAAGAGGTAGCACCTAGTACAGCAATTTTGCTCGAAAACCACCGAAAAACTGCTTCAAAAACTACCAGTTTTCGAATGTATAGTACCAGAAGAGCATACCACGGAAGAAGTAGCACCTAGTACAGCAATTTTGCTCGAAAACCACCGAAAAACTGCTTCAAAAACTACCAGTTTTGGAATGTATAGTACCAGAAGAGCATACCAAGGAGGAAGTAGCACCTAGTACAACAATTTCGCTCGAAAACCACCGAAAAGCTGCTTCAAAAACTACCAGTTTTGGAATGTTCAGTACCAGAAGAGCATACCACGGAAGAGGTAGCACCTAGTACAACAATTTTGCTCGAAAACCATCGAAAAACTGCTTCAAAAACTACAAGTTTTCGAATGTATAGTACCAGAAGAGCATACCACGGAAGAAGTAGCACCTAGTACAGCAATTTTGCTCGAAAACCACCGAAAAACTGCTTCAAAAACTACCAGTCTACGAATTTATAGTTCCAGGAGAGCATACCACGGAAGGAGTAGCACCTAGTACAGCAATTTTGCTCGAAAACCACCGAAAAACTGCTTCAAAAACTACCAGTTTTCGAATGTATAGTACCAAAAGAGCATACCACGGAAGAGGTAGCACCTAGTACAACAATTTTGCTCGAAAATCACCGAAAAATTGCTTCAAAAACTACCAGTTTTCGAATGTATAGTACCAGAAGAGCATACCACGGAAGAAGTAGCACCTAGTACAGCAATTTTGTTCGAAAACCACCAAAAAACTGCTTCAAAAACTACCGGTTTTCGAATGTATAGTACCAGAAGAGCATACCACGGAAGAAGTAGCACCTAGTACAGCAATTTTGCTCGAAAACTACCGAAAAGCTGCTTCAAAAACTACCAGTTTTGGAGTGTTCAGTACCAGAAGAGCATACCACGGAAGAAGTAGCACCTAGTACAGCAATTTCGCTCGAAAACCACCGAAAAGCTGCTTCAAAAACTACCAGTTTTGGAGTGTTCAGTACCAGAAGAGCATACCACGGAAGAAGTAGCACCTAGTACAGCAATTTTGCTCGAAAACCACCGAAAAACTGCTTCAAAAACTACCAGTTTTCGAATGTATAGTACCAGAAGAGCATACCACGGAAGAGGTAGCACCTAGTACAGCAATTTTGCTCGAAAACCACCGAAAAACTGCTTCAAAAACTACAAGTTTTCGAATGTATAGTACCAGAAGAGCATACCACGGAAGAAGTAGCACCTAGTACAGCAATTTTGCTCGAAAACCACCAAAAAACTGCTTCAAAAACTACCAGTTTTGGAATGTTCAGTACCAGAAGAGCATACCACGGAAGAAGTAGCACCTAGTACAACAATTTTGCTCGAAAACCATCGAAAAACTGCTTCAAAAACTACAAGTTTTCGAATGCATAGTACCAGAAGAGCATACCACGGAAGAAGTAGCACCTAGTACAGCAATTTTGCTCGAAAACCACCAAACAACTGCTTCAAAAACTACCAGTTTTCGAATGTATAGTACCAGAAGAGCATACCACGGAAGAAGTAGCACCTAGTACAGCAATTTTGCTCGAAAACCACCGAAAAACTGCTTCAAAAACTACCAGTTTTGGAATGTCTAGTACCAGAAGAGCATACCACGGAAGAAGTAGCACCTAGTACAGCAATTTCGCTCGAAAACCACCGAAAAGCTGCTTCAAAAACTACCAGTTTTGGAATGTTCAGTACCAGTAGAGCATACCACGGAAGAGGTAGCACCTAGTACAACAATTTTGCTCGAAAACCACAGAAAAGCTGCTTCAAAAACTACCAGTTTTGGAATGTTCAGTACCAGTAGAGCATACCACGGAAGAGGTAGCACCTAGTACAACAATTTTGCTCGAAAATCATCGAAAAACTGCTTCAAAAACTACCAGTTTTCGAATGTATAGTACCAGAAGAGCATACCACGGAAGAAGTAGCACCTAGTACAACAATTTTGCTCGAAAACCACCGAAAAACTGCTTCAAAAACTACCAGTCTACGAATTTATAGTTCCAGAAGAGCATACCACGGAAGAAGTAGCACCTAGTACAGCAATTTTGCTCGAAAACCACCAAAAACCTGCTTCAAAAACTACCAGTTTTCGAATGTATAGTACCAGAAGAGCATACCACGGAAGAAGTAGCACCTAGTACAGCAATTTTGCTCGAAAACCACCGAAAAACTGCTTCAAAAACTACCAGTTTTTGAATGTATAGTACCAGAAGAGCATACCACGGAAGAAGTAGCACCTAGTACAGCAATTTTGCTCGAAAACCACCGAAAAACTGCTTCAAAAACTACCAGTTTTCGAATGTATAGTACCAGGAGAGCATACCACGGAAGAAGTAGCACCTAGTACAACAATTTTGCTCGAAAACCACCGAAAAGCTGCTTCAAAAACTACCAGTTTTGGAATGTTCAGTACCAGAAGAGCATACCACGGAAGAGGTAGCACCTAGTACAACAATTTTGCTCGAAAACCATCGAAAAACTGCTTCAAAAACTACAAGTTTTCGAATGTATAGTACCAGAAGAGCATACCACGGAAAAAATAGCACCTAGTACAGCAATTTTGCTCGAAAACCACCGAAAAACTGCTTCAAAAACTACCAGTCTACGAATTTATAGTTCCAGAAGAGCATACCACGGAAAAAGTTGCACCTAGTACAGCAATTTTGCTCGAAAACCACCGAAAAACTGCTTCAAAAACTACCAGTCTAAGCATCAATACCAGAAGAGCATACCACGGAAGAAGTAGCACCTAGTACAGCAATTTTGCTCGAAAACCACCGAAAAACTGCTTCAAAAACTACCAGTTTTCGAATGTATAGTACCAGGAGAGCATACCACGGAAGAAGTAGCACCTAGTACAACAATTTTGCTCGAAAACCACCGAAAAGCTGCTTCAAAAACTACCAGTTTTGGAATGTTCAGTACCAGAAGAGCATACCACGGAAGAGGTAGCACCTAGTACAACAATTTTGCTCGAAAACCATCGAAAAACTGCTTCAAAAACTACAAGTTTTCGAATGTATAGTACCAGAAGAGCATACCACGGAAAAAATAGCACCTAGTACAGCAATTTTGCTCGAAAACCACCGAAAAACTGCTTCAAAAACTACCAGTCTACGAATTTATAGTTCCAGAAGAGCATACCACGGAAAAAGTTGCACCTAGTACAGCAATTTTGCTCGAAAACCACCAAAAAACTGCTTCAAAAACTACCAGTCTAAGCATCAATAGTACCAGAAGAGAATACCACGGAAGAGGTAGCACCTAGTACAGCAATTTTGCTCGAAAACCACCAAAAAACTGCTTCAAAAACTACCAGTTTTCGAATGTATAGTACCAGAAGAGCATACCACGGAAGAAGTAGCACCTAGTACAACAATTTGGCTCGAAAACCACCGAAAATCTGCTTCAAAAACTACCAGTTTTGGAATGTCTAGTACCAGAAGAGCATACCACGGAAGAAGTAGCACCTAGTACAGCAATTTTGCTCGAAAACCACCGAAAAACTGCTTCAAAAACTACCAGTTTTCGAATGTATAGTTCCAGAAGAGCATACCACGGAAAAAGTTGCACCTAGTACAGCAATTTTGCTCGAAAACCACCAAAAAACTGCTTCAAAAACTACCAGTTTTCGAATGTATAGTACCAGAAGAGCATACCACGGAAGAAGTAGCACCTAGTACAGCAATTTTGATCGAAAACCACCGAAAAACTGCTTCAAAAACTACCAGTCTAAGCATCAATAGTACCAGAAGAGAATACCACGGAAGAGGTAGCACCTAGTACAGCAATTTTGCTCGAAAACCACCAAAAAACTGCTTCAAAAACTACCAGTTTTCGAATGTATAGTACCAGAAGAGCATACCACGGAAGAAGTAGCACCTAGTACAGCAATGTAGCTCGAAAACCACCGAAAAACTGCTTCAAAAACTACCAGTTTTGGAATGTCTAGTACCAGAAGAGCATACCACGGAAGAAGTAGCACCTAGTACAGCAATTTGGCTCGAAAACCACCGAAAATCTGCTTCAAAAACTACCAGTTTTCGAATGTATGTATATCACGGAGGAAGTAGCACCTAGTACAGCAATTTTGCTCGAAAACCACCGAAAAACTGCTTCAAAAACTACCAGTTTTCGAATGTATAGTACCAGAAGAGCATATCACGGAGGAAGTAGCACCTAGTACAGCAATGTAGCTCGAAAACCACCGAAAAACTGCTTCAAAAACTACCAGTTTTCGAATGTATAGTACCAGAAGAGCATACCACGGAAGAAGTAGCACCTAGTACAGCAATTTTGCTCGAAAACCACCGAAAAACTGCTTCAAAAACTACCAGTTTTCGAATGTATAGTACCAGAAGAGCATACCACGGAAGAAGTAGCACCTAGTACAGCAATGTAGCTCGAAAACCACCGAAAAACTGCTTCAAAAACTACCAGTTTTCGAATGTATAGTACCAGAAGAGCATACCACGGAAGAAGTAGCACCTAGTACAGCAATTTGGCTCGAAAACCACCGAAAATCTGCTTCAAAAACTACCAGTTTTCGAATGTATAGTACCAGAAGAGCATATCACGGAGGAAGTAGCACCTAGTACAGCAATTTTGCTCGAAAACCACCGAAAAACTGCTTCAAAAACTACCAGTTTTCGAATGTATAGTACCAGAAGAGCATACCACGGAAGAAGTAGCACCTAGTACAGCAATGTAGCTCGAAAACCACCGAAAAACTGCTTCAAAAACTACCAGTTTTCGAATGTATAGTACCAGAAGAGCATACCACGGAAGAAGTAGCACCTAGTACAGCAATTTGGCTCGAAAACCACCGAAAATCTGCTTCAAAAACTACCAGTTTTCGAATGTATAGTACCAGAAGAGCATATCACGGAGGAAGTAGCACCTAGTACAGCAATTTTGCTCGAAAACCACCGAAAAACTGCTTCAAAAACTACCAGTTTTCGAATGTATAGTACCAGAAGAGCATACCACGGAAGAAGTAGCACCTAGTACAGCAATTTGGCTCGAAAACCACCGAAAATCTGTTTCAAAAACTACCAGTTTTCGAATGTATAGTACCAGAAGAGCATATCACGGAGGAAGTAGCACCTAGTACAGCAATTTTGCTCGAAAACCACCGAAAAACTGCTTCAAAAACTACCAGTTTTGGAGTGTACAGTACCAGAAGAGCATACCACGGAAAAGGTAGCACCTAGTACAACAATTTTGCTCGAAAACCATCGAAAAACTGCTTCAAAAACTACCAGTTTTGGAATGTATAGTACCAGAAGAGCATACCACGGAAGAAGTAGCACCTAGTACGGCAATTTTGCTCGAAAACCACCGAAAAACTGCTTCAAAAACTACCAGTCTTCGAATGTATAGTACCAGAAGAGCATACCACGGAAGAAGTAGCACCTAGTACAGCAATTTGGCTCGAAAACCACCGAAAATCTGCTTCAAAAACTACCAGTTTTCGAATGTATAGTACCAGAAGAGCATATCACGGAGGAAGTAGCACCTAGTACAGCAATTTTCCTCGAAAACCACCGAAAAACTGCTTCAAAAACTACAAGTTTTCGAGTGTTCAGTACCAGGAGAGCATACCACGGAAGAAGTAGCACCTAGTACAACAATTTTGCTCGAAAACCACCGAAAAACTGCTTCAAAAACTACCAGTTTTGGAATGTATAGTACCAGAAGAGCATACCACGGAAGAAGTAGCACCTCATGCAGCAATTTTGCTCGAAAACCACCGAAAAACTGCTTCAAAAACTACCAGTTTTCGAGTGTTCAGTACCAGAAGAGCATACCACGGAAGAAGTAGCACCTAGTACAGCAATTTTGCTCGAAAACCACCGCAAACCTGCTTCAAAACTACCAGTCTACGAACTTATAGTTCCAGGAGAGCATACCACGGAAGAAGTAGCACCTAGTACAGCAATTTTGCTCGAAAACCACCGAAAAACTGCTTCAAAAACTACCAGTCTACGAATCTATAGTTCCAGGAGAGCATACCACGGAAGAAGTAGCACCTAGTACAGCAATTTTGCTTGTAAACCACCAAAAAACTGCTTCAAAAACTACCAGTTTTCGAATGTATAGTACCAGAAGAGCACACCACGGAAGAGGTAGCACCTAGTACAGCAGTTTTGCTCGAAAACCACCGAAAATCTGCTTCAAAAACTACCAGTTTTCGAATGTATAGTACCAGAAGTATATACCACGGAAGAAGTAGCACCTAGTACAGCAATTTTGCTCGAAAACCACCGAAACACTGCTTCAAAACTACCAGTCTACGAATCAATAGTACCAGAAGAGAATACCACGGAAGAGGTAGCACCTAGAACAGCAATTTTGCTCGAAAACCACCGAAAAACTGCTTCAAAACTACCAGTCTACGAACTTATAGTTCCAGGAGAGCATACCACGGAAGAAGTAGCACCTAGTACAGCAATTTTGCTCGAAAACCACCAAAAAACTGCTTCAAAAACTACCAGTTTTCGAATGTATAGTACCAGAAGAGCACACCACGGAAGAACTAGCACCTAGTACAGCAGTTTTGCTCGAAAACCACCGAAAATCTGCTTCAAAAACTACCAGTTTTCGAATGTATAGTACCAGAAGTATATACCACGGAAGAAGTAGCACCTAGTACAGCAATTTTGCTCGAAAACCACCGAAACACTGCTTCAAAACTACCAGTCTACGAATCAATAGTACCAGAAGAGCATACCACGGAAGAAGTAGCACCTAGTACAGCAATTTTGCTCGAAAACCACCGAAAAACTGCTTCAAAAACTACCAGTCTACGCATCAATAGTACCAGAAGAGAATACCACGGAAGAGGTAGCACCTAGTACAGCAATTTTGCTCGAAAACCACCGAAAAACTGCTTCAAAAACTATTAGTTTTCGAATGTATAGTACCAGAAGAGCATACCACGGAAGAGGTAGCACCTAGTACAACAATTTTGCTCGAAAACCACCGAAAAACTGCTTCAAAAACTACCAGTTTTCGAATGTATAGTACCAGAAGAGCATACCACGGAAGAGGTAGCACCTAGTACAACAATTTTGCTCGAAAACCACCGAAACACTGCTTCAAAACTACCAGTCTACGAATCAATAGTACCAGAAGAGAATACCACGGAAGAGGTAGCACCTAGTACAGCAATTTTGCTCGAAAACCACCGAAAAACTGCTTCAAAAACTACCAGTTTTCGAGTGTTCAGTACCAGAAGAGCATACCACGGAAGAAGTAGCACCTAGTACAGCAATTTTGCTCGAAAACCACCGAAAAACTGCTTCAAATACTACCAGTTTTCGAATGTATAGTACCAGAAGAGCATACCACGGAAGAGGTAGCACCTAGTACAACAATTTTGCTCGAAAACCACCGAAAAACTGCTTCAAAAACTACCAGTTTTCGAATGTATAGTACCAAGAGAGCATACCACGGAAGAAGTAGCACCTAGTACAGCAATTTTGCTCGAAAACCACCGAAAAACTGCTTCAAAAACTACCAGTTTTCGAGTGTTCAGTACCAGAAGAGCATACCACGGAAGAAGTAGCACCTAGTACAGCAATTTTGCTCGAAAACCACCGAAAAAACTGCTTCAAATACTACCAGTTTTCGAATGTATAGTACCAGAAGAGCATACCACGGAAGAGGTAGCACCTAGTACAGCAATTTTGCTCGAAAACCACCGAAAAACTGCTTCAAAAACTACCAGTCTACGAATGTATAGTACCAGGAGAGCATACCAAGGAAGAAGTAGCACCTAGTACAACTATTTTGCTCGAAAACCATCGAAAAACTGCTTCAAAAACTAACAGTTTTCGAATGTATAGTACCAGAAGAGCATACCTCGGAAGAAGTATCACCTCATGCAGCAATTTTGCTCGAAAACCACCGAAAAACTGCTTCAAAAACTACCAGTTTTCGAATGTATAGTACCAGAAGAGCATACCACGGAAGAAGTAGCACCTAGTACAGCAATTTTGCTCGAAAACCACCAAACAACTGCTTCAAAAACTACCAGTTTTCGAATGTATAGTACCAAGAGAGCATACCACGGAAGAAGTAGCACCTAGTACAGCAATTTTGCTCGAAAACCACCGAAAAACTGCTTCAAAACTACCAGTCTACGAATCTATAGTTCCAGGAGAGCATACCACGGAAGAAGTAGCACCTAGTACAGCAATTTTGCTCGAAAACCACCGAAAATCTGCTTCAAAAACTACCAGTTTTGGAATGTCTAGTACCAGAAGAGCATAACACGGAAGAAATAGCAGCTAGTACAGCAATTTTGCTCGAAAACCACCGAAAACCTGCTTCAAAACTACCAGTTTTCGAATGTATAGTACCAGAAGAGCATACCACGGAAGAGGTAGCACCTAGTACAGCAATTTTGCTCAAAACCACCGAAAATCTGCTTCAAAAACTACCAGTTTTCGGATGTATAGTACCAGGAGAGCATACCAAGGAAGAAGTAGCACCTAGTACAACTATTTGGCTCGAAAACCATCGAAAAACTGCTTCAAAAACTAACAGTTTTCGAATGTATAGTACCAGAAGAGCATACCTCGGAAGAAGTATCACCTCATGCAGCAATTTTGCTCGAAAACCACCGAAAAACTGCTTCAAAAACTACCAGTTTTCGAATGTATAGTACCAGAAGAGCATACCACGGAAGAAGTAGCACCTAGTACAGCAAATTTGCTCGAAAACCACCAAAAAACTGCTTCAAAAACTACCAGTTTTCGAATGTATAGTACCAAGAGAGCATACCACGGAAGAAGTAGCACCTAGTACAGCAATTTTGCTCGAAAACCACCGAAAAAATGCTTCAAAACTACCAGTCTACGAATCTATAGTTCCAGGAGAGCATACCACGGAAGAAGTAGCACCTAGTACAGCAATTTTGCTCGAAAACCACCGAAAATCTGCTTCAAAAACTACCAGTTTTCGAATGTATAGTACCAGAAGAGCATACCACGGAAGAAGTATCACCTCATGCAGCAATTTTGCTCGAAAACCACCAAAAAACTGCTTCAAAAACTAACAGTTTTCAAATGCATAGTACCAAGAGAGCATACCACGGAAGAAGTAGCACCTAGTACAGCAATTTTGCTCGAAAACCACCGAAAAACTGCTTCAAAAACTACCAGTTTTCGAATGTATAGTACCAGTAGAGAATACCACGGAAGAGGTAGCACCTAGTACAGCAATTTTGCTCGAAAACCACCGAAAAACTGCATCAAAAACTACCAGTTATCGAATGTATAGTACCAGAAGAGCATACCACGGAAGAAGTAGCACCTAGTACAGCAATTTTGCTCGAAAACCACCGAAAAACTGCTTTAAAAACTACCAGTTTTCGAATGTATAGTACCAGAAGAGCATACCACGGAAGAAGTATCACCTCATGCAGCAATTTTGCTGGAAAACCACCGAAAAACTGCTTCAAAAACTACAAGTTTTCGAATGTATAGTACCAGAAGAGCATACCACGGAAGAAGTAGCACCTAGTACAGCAATTTTGCTCGAAAACCACCGAAAAACTGCTTCAAAAACTACCAGTTTTCGAATGTATAGTACCAGAAGAGCATACCACGGAAGAAGTAGCACCTAGTACAGCAAATTTGCTCGAAAACCACCAAAAAACTGCTTCAAAAACTACCAGTTTTGGAATGTCTAGTACCAGAAGAGCATAACACGGAAGAAGTAGCAGCTAGTATAGCAATTTTGTTCGAAAACCACCGAAAAAATGCTTCAAAACTACCAGTCTACGAATGTATAGTTCCAGGAGAGCATACCACGGAAGAAGTAGCACCTAGTACAGCAATTTTGCTTGTAAACCACCGAAAAACTGCTTCAAAAACTACCAGTTTTCGATTGTATAGTACCAGAAGAGCATACCACGGAAGAAGTAGCACCTAGTACAACAATTTTGCTCGAAAACCACCAAAAAACTGCTTCAAAAACTACCAGTTTTCGAGTGTTCAGTACCAGAAGAGCATACCACGGCAGAGGTAGCACCTAGTACAGCAATTTTGTTCGAAAACCACCGAAAAAATGCTTCAAAAACTACCAGTTTTCGAATGAATAGTTCCAGGAGAGCATACCACGGAAGAGGTAGCACCTAGTACAACAATTTTCTCGAAAACCACCGAAAAACTGCTTCAAAAACTACCAGTTTTCGAATGTATAGTACCAGAAGAGCATACCACGGAAGAAGTATCACCTCATGCAGCAATTTTGCTCGAAAACCACCGAAAAACTGCTTCAAAAACTACCAGTTTTCGAATGTATAGTACCAAGAGAGCATACCACGGAAGAAGTAGCACGTAGTACAGCAATTTTGCTCGAAAACCACCGAAAAACTGCTTCAAAAACTACCAGTTTTCGAATGTATAGTACCAGTAGAGAATACCACGGAAGAGGTAGCACCTAGTACTGCAATTTTGCTCGAAAACCACCGAAAAACTGCATCAAAAACTACCAGTTTTCGAATGTATAGTACCAGAAGAGCATACCACGGAAGAAGTAGCACCTAGTACAGCAATTTTGCTCGAAAACCACCGAAAAACTGCTTTAAAAACTACCAGTTTTGGAATGTATAGTACCAGAAGAGCATACCACGGAGGAAGTAGCACCTAGTACAACAATTTTGCTCGAAAACCACCGAAAAGCTGCTTCAAAAACTACCAGTTTTCAAATGTATAGTACCAGAAGAGCATACCATGGAAGAGGTAGCACCTAGTACAACAATTTTGCTCGAAAACCATCGAAAAACTGCTTCAAAAACTACAAGTTTTCGAATGTATAGTAACAGAAGAGCATACCACGGAAGAAGTAGCACCTAGTACAGCAATTTTGCTCGAAAACCACCGAAAAAATGCTTCAAAACTACCAGTCTACGAATTTATAGTTCCAGAAGAGCATACCACGGAAGAAGTAGCACCTAGTACAGCAATTTTGCTCGAAAACCACCGAAAAACTGCTTCAAAAACTACCAGTTTTCGAATGTATAGTACTAGAAGAGCATACCACGGAAGAAGTAGCACCTAGTACAGCAATTTTGCTCGAAAACCACCGAAAAACTGCTTCAAAAACTACCAGTTTTCGAATGTATAGTACCAGAAGAGCATACCACGGAAGAAGTAGAACCTAGCACAGCAATTTTGTTCGAAAACCACCGAAAAAATGCTTCAAAAACTACCAGTTTTCGAATGAATAGTTCCAGGAGAGAATACCACGGAAGAGGTAGCACCTAGTACAACAATTTTGCTCGAAAACCACCGAAAAACTGCTTCAAAAACTACCAGTTTTCGAATGTATAGTACCAGAAGAGCATACCACGGAAGAAATAGCACCTAGTGCAGCACTTTTGCTCGAAAACCACCGAAAAACTGCTTCAAAAACTACCAGTTTTCGAATGTAGAGTACCAGGAGAGCATACCACGGAAGAAGTAGCACCTAGTACATCAATTTTGCTCGAAAATCACCGAAAAACTGCTTCAAAAACTACCAGTTTTCGAGTGTTCAGTATCAGGAGAGCATACCACGGAAGAAGTAGCACCTAGTGCAGCAATTTTGCTCGAAAACCACCGAAAAACTGCTTCAAAAACTACCAGTTTTCGAATGTATAGTACCAAGAGAGCATACCACGGGATAGGTAGCTTCTAGTACAGCAATTTTGCTCGAAAAACACCAAAAAACTGCTTCAAAAACTACCAGTTTTCGAATGTATAGTACCAGGAGAGCATACCACGGAAGAAGTAGCACCTAGTACAGCAATTTTGCTCGAAAACCACCGAAAAACTGCTTCAAAAACTATTAGTTTTCGAATGTATAGTACCAGAAGAGCATACCACGGAAGAAGTAGCACCTAGTACAGCAATTTTGCTCGAAAACCACCGAAAACTGCTTCAAAACTACCAGTCTAAGAATCTATAGTACCAGAAGAGAATACCACGGAAGAGGTAGCACCTAGTACAGCAATTTTGCTCGAAAACCACCGAAAAACTGCTTCAAAAACTACCAGTTTTCGAGTGTATAGTACCAGGAGAGCATACCACGGAAGAAGTAGCACCTAGTACAGCAATTTTGCTCGAAAACCACCGAAAAACTGCTTCAAAAACTACCAAATTTCGAATGTATAGTACCAAGAGAACATACCACGGAAGAAGTAGAACCTAGCACAGCAATTTTGTTCGAAAACCACCGAAAAACTGCTTCAAAAACTACCAGTTTTCGAATGTATAGTACCAGAAGAGCATACCACGGAAGAAGTAGCACCTAGTACAGCAATTTTGCTCGAAAACCACCGAAAAACTGCTTCAAAAACTACCAGTTTTCGAATGTATAGTACCAGAAGAGCATACCACGGAAGAAGTAGCACCTAGTACAGCAATTTTGCTCGAAAACCACCGAAAAACTGCTTCAAAAACTACCAGTTTTGGAATGTCTAGTACCAGAAGAGCATACCACGGAAGAAGTAGCACCTAGTACAGCAATTTCGCTCGAAAACCACCGAAAAACTGCTTCAAAAACTACCAGTTTTCGAATGTATAGTACCAGAAGAGCATACCACGGAAGAAGTAGCACCTAGTACAGCAATGTCGCTCGAAAACCACCGAAAAACTGCTTCAAAAACTACCAGTTTTCGAATGTATAGTACCAGAAGAGCATACCACGGAAGAAGTAGCACCTAGTACAGCAATTTTGCTCGAAAACCACCGAAAACTGCTTCAAAACTACCAGTCTACGAATCTATAGTACCAGAAGAGAATACCACGGAAGAGGTAGCACCAAGTACAGCAATTTTGCTCGAAAACCACCGAAAATCTGCTTCAAAAACTACCAGTTTTCGAATGTATAGTACCAGAAGAGCATACCACGGAAGAAGTAGCACCTAGTACAGCAATTTTGCTCGAAAACCACCGAAAAACTGCTTCAAAAACTACCAGTTTTCGAATGTATAGTACCAGAAGAACATACCACGGAAGAGGTAGCACCTAGTACAGCAATTTGGCTCGAAAACCATCGTAAAACTGCTTCAAAAACTACCAGTTTTCGAATGTATAGTACCAGAAGAGCATACCACGGAAGAAGTATCACCTCATGCAGCAATTTTGCTCGAAAACCACCGAAAAACTGCTTCAAAAACTACCAGTTTTCGAGTGTTCAGTACCAGAAGAGCATACCACGGAAGAAGTAGCACCTAGTACAGCAATTTTGCTCGAAAACCACCGAAAAACTGCTTCAAAAACTACCAGTTTACGAATCTTTAGTTCAAGGAGAGCATACTACGGAAGAAGTAGCACCTAGTACAACAATTTGGCTCGAAAACCACCGAAAAACTGCTTCAAAAACTACCAGTTTTCGAATGTATAATACCAGAAGAGCATACCACGGAAGAGGTAGCACCTAGTACAACAATTTTGCTCGAAAACCACCGAAAAACTGCTTCAAAAACTACCAGTTTTCGAATGTATAGTACCAGAAGAGCATACCACGGAAGAAGTAGCACCTAGTACAACAATTTGGCTCGAAAACCACCGAAAAACTGCTTCAAAAACTACCAGTTTTCGAATGTATAGTACCAGGAGAGCATACCAAGGAAGAAGTAGCACCTAGTACAACTATTTTGCTCGAAAACCACCGAAAAACTGCTTCAAAAACTACCAGTTTTCGAATGTATAGTACCAGAAGAGCATAACACGGAAGAAGTAGCACCTAGTACAGCAATTTTGCTCGAAAACCACCGAAAAACTGCTTCAAAAACTACCAGTTTTGGAATGTCTAGTACTAGGAGAGAATACCATGGAAGAGGTAGCACCTAGTACAGCAATTTTGATCGAAAACCACCGAAAATCTGCTTCAAAAACTACCAGTTTTCGAATGTATAGTACCAGAAGAGCATACCACGGAAGAAGTAGCACCTAGTACAACAATTTTGCTCGAAAACCACCGAAAATCTGCTTCAACAACTACAAGTTTTGGAATGTATAGTACCAGAAGAGCATACCACGAAAGAGGTAGCACCTAGTACAGCAATTTTGCTCGAAAACCACCGAAAAACTGCTTCAAAAACTACCAGTCTACGAATTTATAGTTTCAGGAGAGCATACCACGGAAGAAGTAGCACCTAGTACAGCAATTTTGCTCGAAAATCACCAAAAACTGCTTCAAAAACTACCAGTTTTCGAATGTATAGTACCAGAAGAGCATACCACGGAAGAAGTAGCACCTAGTACAGCAATTTTGCTCGAAAACCACCGAAAATCTGCTTCAAAAACTACCAGTTTTGGAATGTCTAGTACTAGGAGAGAATACCACGGAAGAGGTAGCACCTAGTACAGCAATTTTGCTCGAAAACCACCGAAAATCTGCTTCAAAAACTACCAGTTTTCAAATGTATAGTACCAGAAGAGCATACCACGGAAAAAGTAGCACCTAGTACAGCAATTTTGCTCGAAAACCACCGAAAATCTGCTTCAAAAACTACAAGTTTTCGAATGTATAGTACCAGAAGAGCATACCACGGAAGAAGTAGCACCTAGTATAGCAATTTTGCTCGAAAACCACCGAAAAACTGCTTCGAAAACTACCAGTCAACGAATTTATAGTTCCAGGAGAGCATACCACGGAAGGAGTAGCACCTAGTACAGCAATTCTGCTCGAAAATCACCAAAAAACTGCTTCAAAAACTACCAGTTTTCGAATGTATAGTACCAGAAGAGCATACCACGGAAGAAGTAGCACCTAGTACAGCAATTTTGCTCGAAAACCACCGAAAAACTGCTTCAAAAACTACCAGTTTTGGAATGTATAGTACCAGAAGAGCATACCACGGAAGAAGTAGCACCTAGTACAGCAATGTCGCTCGAAAACCACCGAAAAAACTGCTTCAAAAACTACCAGTTTTCGAATGTATAGTACCAGGAGAGCGTACCACGGAAGAGGTAGCACCTAGTACAGCAATTTTGCTCGAAAACCACCGAAAATCTGCTTCAAAAACTACCAGTTTTCGAATGTAGAGTACCAGGAGAGCATACCACGGAAGAAGTAGCACCTAGTACAGCAATGTGGCTCGAAAATCACCGAAAAACTGCTTCAAAAACTACCAGTTTTCGAGTGTTCAGTATCAGGAGAGCATACCACGGAAGAAGTAGCACCTAGTGCAGCAATTTTGCTCGAAAACCACCGAAAAACTGCTTCAAAAACTACCAGTTTTCGAATGTATAGTACCAAGAGAGCATACCACGGAATAATTAGCTTCTAGTACAGCAATTTTGCTCGAAAAACACCAAAAAACTGCTTCAAAAACTACCAGTTTTTGAATGTATAGTACCAGGAGAGCATACCACGGAAGAAGTAGCACCTAGTACAGCAATTTTGCTCGAAAACCACCGAAAAACTGCTTCAAAAACTACAAGTTTTCGAATGTATAGTACCAGAAGAGCATACCACGGAAGAAGTAGCACCTAGTACAGCAATTTTGCTCGAAAACCACCGAAAAACTGCTTCAAAAACTACCAGTCTACGAATTTATAGTTCCAGAAGAGAATACCACGGAAGAGGTAGCACCTAGTACAGCAATTTTGCTCGAAAACCACCGAAAAACTGCATCAAAAACTACCAGTTTTCGAATGTATAGTACCAGAAGAGCATACCACGGAAGAAGTAGCACCTAGTACAGCAATTTTGCTCGAAAACCACCGAAAAACTGCTTTAAAAACTACCAGTTTTGGAATGTATAGTACCAGAAGAGCATACCACGGAGGAAGTAGCACCTAGTACAACAATTTTGCTCGAAAACCACCGAAAAGCTGCTTCAAAAACTACCAGTTTTCGAATGTATAGTACCAGAAGAGCATACCACGGAAGAAGTAGCACCTAGTACAGCAATTTTGCTCGAAAACCACCGAAAACTGCTTCAAAACTACCAGTCTACGAATCTATAGTACCAGAAGAGAATACCACGGAAGAGGTAGCACCTAGTACAACAATTTTGCTCGAAAACCATCGAAAAACTGCTTCAAAAACTACAAGTTTTCGAATGTATAGTACCAGAAGAGCATACCACGGAAGAAGTAGCACCTAGTACAGCAATGTCGCTCGAAAACCACCGAAAAACTGCTTCAAAAACTACCAGTTTTCGAATGTATAGTACCAGAAGAGCATACCACGGAAGAAGTAGCACCTAGTACAGCAATTTTGCTCGAAAACCACCGAAAACTGCTTCAAAACTACCAGTCTACGAATCTATAGTACCAGAAGAGAATACCACGGAAGAGGTAGCACCAAGTACAGCAATTTTGCTCGAAAACCACCGAAAAACTGCTTCAAAAACTACCAGTTTTCGAATGTATAGTACCAGAAGAGCATACCACGGAAGAAGTAGCACCTAGTACAGCAATTTTGCTCGAAAACCACCGAAAAACTGCTTCAAAAACTACCAGTTTTCGAATGTATAGTACCAAAAGAACATACCACGGAAGAGGTAGCACCTAGTGCAGCAATTTGGCTCGAAAACCATCGTAAAACTGCTTCAAAAATTACCAGTTTTCGAATGTATAGTACCAGAAGAGCATACCACGGAAGAAGTAGCACCTAGTACAGCAATTTTGCTCGAAAACCACCGAAAAACTGCTTCAAAACTACCAGTCTACGAATCTATAGTACCAGAAGAGCATACCACGGAAGAAGTAGCACCTAGTACAGCAATTTTGCTCGAAAACCACCGAAAAACTGCTTCAAAAACTACCAGTTTTCGAATGTATAGTACTAGAAGAGCATACCACGGAAGAAGTATCACCTCATGCAGCAATTTTGCTCGAAAACCACCGAAAAACTGCTTCAAAAACTACCAGTTTTCGAGTGTTCAGTACCAGAAGAGCATACCACGGAAGAAGTAGCACCTAGTACAGCAATTTTGCTCGAAAACCACCGAAAAACTGCTTCAAAAACTACCAGTTTACGAATCTATAGTTCAAGGAGAGCATACTACGGAAGAAGTAGCACCTAGTACAGCAATTTGGCTCGAAAACCACCGAAAAACTGCTTCAAAAACTACCAGTTTTCGAATGTATAATACCAGAAGAGCATACCACGGAAGAGGTAGCACCTAGTACAACAATTTTGCTCGAAAACCACCGAAAAACTGCTTCAAAAACTACCAGTTTTCGAATGTATAGTACCAGAAGAGCATACCACGGAAGAAGTAGCACCTAGTACAACAATTTTGCTCGAAAACCACCGAAAAACTGCTTCAAAAACTACCAGTTTTCGAATGTATAGTACCAGGAGAGCATACCAAGGAAGAAGTAGCACCTAGTACAACTATTTTGCTCGAAAACCACCGAAAAACTGCTTCAAAAACTACCAGTTTTCGAATGTATAGTACCAGAAGAGCATAACACGGAAGAAGTAGCACCTAGTACAGCAATTTTGCTCGAAAACCACCGAAAATCTGCTTCAAAAACTACCAGTTTTGGAATGTCTAGTACTAGGAGAGAATACCACGGAAGAGGTAGCACCTAGTACAGCAATTTTGCTCGAAAACCACCGAAAATCTGCTTCAAAAACTACCAGTTTTCGAATGTATAGTACCAGAAGAGCATACCACGGAAGAAGTAGCACCTAGTACAACAATTTTGCTCGAAAACCACCGAAAATCTGCTTCAACAACTACAAGTTTTGGAATGTATAGTACCAGAAGAGCATACCACGAAAGAGGTAGCACCTAGTACAGCAATTTTGCTCGAAAACCACCGAAAAACTGCTTCAAAAACTACCAGTCTACGAATTTATAGTTCCAGGAGAGCATACCACGAAAGAAGTAGCACCTAGTACAGCAATTTTGCTCGAAAATCACCAAAAACTGCTTCAAAAACTACCAGTTTTCGAATGTATAGTACCAGAAGAGCATACCACGGAAGAAGTAGCACCTAGTACAGCAATTTTGCTCGAAAACCACCGAAAATCTGCTTCAAAAACTACCAGTTTTGGAATGTCTAGTGCTAGGAGAGAATACCACGGAAGAGGTAGCACCTAGTACAGCAATTTTGCTCGAAAACCACCGAAAATCTGCTTCAAAAACTACCAGTTTTCAAATGTATAGTACCAGAAGAGCATACCACGGAAAAAGTAGCACCTAGTACAGCAATTTTGCTCGAAAACCACCGAAAATCTGCTTCAAAAACTACAAGTTTTCGAATGTATAGTACCAGAAGAGCATACCACGGAAGAAGTAGCACCTAGTACAGCAATTTTGCTCGAAAACCACCGAAAAACTGCTTCGAAAACTACCAGTCAACGAATTTATAGTTCCAGGAGAGCATACCACGGAAGAAGTAGCACCTAGTACAGCAATTCTGCTCGAAAATCACCAAAAAACTGCTTCAAAAACTACCAGTTTTCGAATGTATAGTACCAGAAGAGCATACCACGGAAGAAGTAGCACCTAGTACAGCAATTTTGCTCGAAAACCACCGAAAAACTGCTTCAAAAACTACCAGTTTTGGAATGTATAGTACCAGAAGAGCATACCACGGAAGAAGTAGCACCTAGTACAGCAATGTCGCTCGAAAACCACCGAAAAACTGCTTCAAAAACTACCAGTTTTCGAATGTATAGTACCAGGAGAGCATACCACGGAAGAGGTAGCACCTAGTACAGCAATTTTGCTCGAAAACCACCGAAAATCTGCTTCAAAAACTACCAGTTTTCGAATGTAGAGTACCAGGAGAGCATACCACGGAAGAAGTAGCACCTAGTACATCAATTTTGCTCGAAAATCACCGAAAAACTGCTTCAAAAACTACCAGTTTTCGAGTGTTCAGTATCAGGAGAGCATACCACGGAAGAAGTAGCACCTAGTGCAGCAATTTTGCTCGAAAACCACCGAAAAACTGCTTCAAAAACTACCAGTTTTCGAATGTATAGTACCAAGAGAGCATACCACGGAATAGGTAGCTTCTAGTACAGCAATTTTGCTCGAAAAACACCAAAAAACTGCTTCAAAAACTACCAGTTTTCGAATGTATAGTACCAGGAGAGCATACCACGGAAGAAGTAGCACCTAGTACAGCAATTTTGCTCGAAAACCACCGAAAAACTGCTTCAAAAACTATTAGTTTTCGAATGTATAGTACCAGAAGAGCATACCACGGAAGAAGTAGCACCTAGTACAGCAATTTTGCTCGAAAACCACCGAAAACTGCTTCAAAACTACCAGTCTACGAATCTATAGTACCAGAAGAGAATACCACGGAAGAGGTAGCACCTAGTACAGCAATTTTGCTCGAAAACCACCGAAAAACTGCATCAAAAACTACCAGTTTTCGAATGTATAGTACCAGAAGAGCATACCACGGAAGAAGTAGCACCTAGTACAGCAATTTTGCTCGAAAACCACCGAAAAACTGCTTTAAAAACTACCAGTTTTGGAATGTATAGTACCAGAAGAGCATACCACGGAGGAAGTAGCACCTAGTACAACAATTTTGCTCGAAAACCCACCGAAAAGCTGCTTCAAAAACTACCAGTTTTCAAATGTATAGTACCAGAAGAGCATACCATGGAAGAGGTAGCACCTAGTACAACAATTTTGCTCGAAAACCATCGAAAAACTGCTTCAAAAACTACAAGTTTTCGAATGTATAGTAACAGAAGAGCATACCACGGAAGAAGTAGCACCTAGTACAGCAATTTTGCTCGAAAACCACCGAAAAAATGCTTCAAAACTACCAGTCTACGAATTTATAGTTCCAGGAGAGCATACCACGGAAGAAGTAGCACCTAGTACAGCAATTTTGCTCGAAAACCACCGAAAAACTGCTTCAAAAACTACCAGTTTTCGAATGTATAGTACTAGAAGAGCATACCACGGAAGAAGTAGCACCTAGTACAGCAATTTTGCTCGAAAACCACCGTAAAACTGCTTCAAAAACTACCAGTTTTCGAATGTATAGTACCAGAAGAGCATACCACGGAAGAAGTAGCACCTAGTACAGCAATTTTGCTCGAAAACCACCGAAAAACTGCTTCAAAAACTACAAGTTTTCGAATGTATAGTAACAGAAGAGCATACCACGGAAGAAGTAGCACCTAGTACAGCAATTTTGCTCGAAAACCACCGAAAAAAATGCTTCAAAACTACCAGTCTACGAATTTATAGTTCCAGGAGAGCATACCACGGAAGAAGTAGCACCTAGTACAGCAATTTTGCTCGAAAACCACCGAAAAACTGCTTCAAAAACTACCAGTTTTCGAATGTATAGTACCAGAAGAGCATACCACGAAGAAGTAGCACCTAGTACAGCAATTTTGCTCGAAAACCACCGTAAAACTGCTTCAAAACTACCAGTTTTCGAATGTATAGTACCAGAAGAGCATACCACGGAAGAAGTAGCACCTAGTACAGCAAGTTTGCTCGAAAACCACCGAAAAACTGCTTCAAAAACTACCAGTTTTCGAATGTATAGTACCAGAAGAGCATATCACGGAAGAGGTAGCACCTAGTACAGCAATTTGGCTCGAAAACCACCGAAAAACTGCTTCAAAACTACCAGTTTTCGAATGTATAGTACCAGAAGAGCATACCACGGAAGAAGTAGCCCTAGTACAGCAATTTTGCTCGAAAACCACCGAAAAACTGCTTCAAAAACTACCAGTTTTGGAATGTCTAGTACCAGAAGAGCATACAACGGAAGAAGGTAGCACGTAGTACAGCAATTTTGCTCGAAAACCACCGAAAAACTGCTTCAAAAACTACCAGTTTTCGAATGTATAGTACCAGAAGAGCATACCACGGAAGAAGTAGCACCTAGTACAGCAATTTTGCTCGAAAACCATCGAAAAACTGCTTCAAAAACTACAAGTTTTCGAATGTATAGTACCAGAAGAGCATACCACGGAAGAAGTAGCACCTAGTACAGCAATTTTGCTCGAAAACCACCGAAAAAACTGCTTCAAAAACTACCAGTCTACGAATTTATAGTTCCAGAAGAGCATACCACGGAAGAAGTAGCACCTAGTACAACAATTTTGCTCGAAAACCACCGAAAAGCTGCTTCAAAAACTACCAGTTTTGGAATGTCTAGTACCAGAAGAGCATACAACGGAAGAAGTAGCACGTAGTACAGCAATTTTGCTCCGAAAACCACCGAAAAACTGCTTCAAAAACTACCAGTTTTCGAATGTATAGTACCAGAAGAGCATACCACGGAAGAAGTAGCACCTAGTACAGCAATGTTTTGCTCGAAAACCATCGAAAAACTGCTTCAAAAACTACAAGTTTTCGAACGTATAGTACCAGGAGAGCATACCACGGAAGAGGTAGCACCTAGTACAGCAATTTTGCTCGAAAACCACCGAAAAAACTGCTTCAAAAACTACCAGTTTTCGAATGTATAGTACCAGAAGAGCATACCACGGAAGAAGTAGCACCTAGTACAGCAATTTTGCTCGAAAACCACCGAAAAACTGCTTCAAAAACTACCAGTTTTCGAATGTTCAGTACCAGAAGAGCATACCACGGAAGAAGTAGCACCTAGTACAGCAATTTTGCTCGAAAACCACCGAAAACCTGCTTCAAAATTACCAGTCTACGAATCTATAGTTCCAGGAGAGCATACCACGGAAGAAGTAGCACCTAGTACAGCAATTTTGCTCGAAAACCACCGTAAAACTGCTTCAAAAACTACCAGTTTTCGAATGTATAGTACCAGAAGAGCATACCACGGAAGAAGTAGCACCTAGTACAGCAAGTTTGCTCGAAAACCACCGAAAAACTGCTTCAAAAACTACCAGTTTTCGAATGTATAGTACCAGGAGAGCATACCACGGAAGAGGTAGCACCAAGTACAGCAATTTGGCTCGAAAACCACCGAAAACCTGCTTCAAAAACTACCAGTTTTCGAGTGTTTAGTACCAAAAGAGCATACCACGGAAGAAGTAGCACCTAGTACAACAATTTTGCTCGAAAACCACCGAAAAACTGCTTCAAAAACTACCAATTTTCGAGGGTTCAGTACCAGAAGAGCATACCACGGAAGAAGTAGCACCAAGTACAACAATTTTGCTCGAAAACCACCAAAAAACTGCTTCAAAAACTACCAGTTTTCGAATGTATAGTACCAGGAGAGCATACCACGGAAGAAGTAGCACCTAGTACAACAATTTTGTTCGAAAACCATCGAAAAAACTGCTTCAAAAACTACCAGTTTTCGAATGTATAGTACCAGAAGAGCATACCACGGAAGAAGTATCACCTCATGCAGCAATTTTGCTCGAAAACCACCAAAAAACTGCTTCAAAAACTACCAGTTTTCGAGTGTTCAGTACCAGAAGAGCATACCACGGAAGAAGTAGCACCTAGTACAGCAATTTTGCTCGAAAACCACCGAAAACCTGCTTCAAAACTACCAGTCTACGAATCTATAGTTCCAGGAGAGCATACCACGAAAGAAGTAGCACCTAGTACAGCAATTTTGCTCGAAAACCACCATAAAACTGCTTCAAAAACTACCAGTTTTCGAATGTATAGTACCAGAAGAGCATACCACGGAAGAAGTAGCACCTAGTACAGCAAGTTTGCTCGAAAACCACCGAAAAACTGCTTCAAAAACTACCAGTTTTCGAATGTATAGTACCAGAAGAGCATACCACGGAAGAAGTAGCACCTAGTACAGCAATTTGGCTCGAAAACCATCGAAAAACTGCTTCAAAAACTACAAGTTTTCGAATGTATAGTTCCAGGAGAGCATACCACGGAAGAAGTAGCACCTAGTACAGCAATTTTGCTCGAAAACCACCGAAAAACTGATTCAAAAACTACCAGTTTTCGAATGTTCAGTACCAGAAGAGCATACCACGGAAGAAGTAGCACCTAGTACAACAATTTTGCTCGAAAACCACCGAAAAACTGCTTCAGAAACTACCAATTTTCGAGGGTTCAGTACCAGAAGAGCATACCACGGAAGAAGTAGCACCTAGTACAGCAATTTTGCTCGAAAACCACCAAAAAACTGCTTCAAAAACTACCAGTTTTCGAATGTATAGTACCAGGAGAGCATACCACGGAAGAAGTAGCACCTAGTACAACAATTTGGTTCGAAAACCATCGAAAAACTGCTTCAAAAACTACCAGTTTTCGAATGTATAGTACCAGAAGAGCATACCACGGAAGAAGTATCACCTCATGCAGCAATTTTGCTCGAAAACCACCGAAAAAACTGCTTCAAAAACTACCAGTTTTCGAGTGTTCAGTACCAGAAGAGCATACTACGGAAGAAGTAGCACCTAGTACAGCAATTTGGCTCGAAAACCACCGAAAACCTGCTTCAAAAACTACCAGTTTTCGAATGTATAGTACCAGAAGAGCATACCACGGAAGAAGTAGCACCTAGTACAGCAATTTTGCTCGAAAACCACCGAAAAACTGCTTCACAAACTACCAGTTTTCGAATGTATAGTACCAGGAGAGAATACCACGGAAGAGGTAGCACCTAGTACAGCAATTTTGCTCGAAAACCACCGAAAAACTGCTTCAAAAACTACCAGTTTTCGAATGTATAGTACCAGAAGAGCATACCACGGAAGAAGTAGCACCTAGTACAGCAATTTGGCTCGAAAACCACCGAAAAACTGCTTCAAAAACTACCAATTTTCGAATGTATAGTACCAGAAGAGCATACCACGGAAAAGGTGGCACCTAGTACAGCAATTTTGCTCGAAAACCACCGAAAAGCTGCTTCAAAAACTACCAGTTTTGGAGTGTTCAGTACCAGAAGAGCATACCACGGAAGAGGTAGCACCTAGTACAACTATTTTGCTCGAAAACCATCGAAAAACTGCTTCAAAAACTACCAGTTTTGGAATGTATAGTACCAGAAGAGCATACCACGGAAGAAGTAGCACCTAGTACAGCAATTTTGCTCGAAAGCCACCGAAAAAACTGCTTCAAAAACTACCAGTTTTGGAATGTATAGTACCAGAAGAGCATACCACGGAAGAAGTAGCACCTAGTACAACAATTTTGCTCGAAAACCACCGAAAAGCTGCTTCAAAAACTACCAGTTTTGGAATGTTCAGTACCAGAAAAGCATACCACGGAAGAGGTAGCACCTAGTACAACAATTTTGCTCGAAAACCATCGAAAAACTGCTTCAAAAACTACAAGTTTTCGAATGTATAGTACCAGAAGAGCATACCACGGAAGAAGTAGCACCTAGTACAGCAATTTTGCTCGAAAACCACCGAAAAACTGCTTCAAAAACTACCAGTTTTCGAATGTATAGTACCAGGAGAGCATACCACGGAAGAGGTAGCACCTAGTACAGCAATTTTGCTCGAAAACCACCGAAAAACTGCTTCAAAAACTACCAGTTTTCGAATGTATAGTACCAGAAGAGCATACCACGGAAGAAGTAGCACCTAGTACAACAATTTGGCTCGAAAACCACCGAAGAACTGCTTCAAAAACTACCAGTTTACGAATCTATAGTTCAAGGGGAGCATACCACGGAAGAAGTAGCACCTAGTACAGCAATTTTGCTCGAAAACCACCGAAAAACTGCTTCAAAAACTACCAGTTTTGGAATGTCTAGTACCAGGAGAGCATACCACGGAAAAAGTAGCACCTAGTACAGCAATTTTGCTCGAAAACCACCGAAAAACTGCTTCAAAAACTACCAGTTTTCGAGTGTTCAGTACCAGAAGAGCATACCACGGAAGAAGTAGCACCTAGTACAGCAATTTTGTTAGAAAACCACCGAAAAACTGCTTCAAAAACTACCAGTTTTCGATTGTATAGTACCAGAAGAGCATACCACGGAAGAGGTAGCACCTAGTACAGCAATTTTGCTCGAAAGCCACCGAAAAACTGCTTCAAAAACTACCAGTTTTCGAATGTATAGTACCAGAAGAGCATACCACGGAAGAAGTAGCACCTAGGACAGCAATTTTTCTCGAAAACCACCGAAAAACTGCTTCAAAAACTATCAGTTTTCGAGTGTTCAGTACCAGGAGAGCATACCACGGAAGAGGTAGCATCTAGTACAGCAATTTTGCTCGAAAACCACCGAAAAACTGCTTCAAAAACTACCAGTTTTTGAGTGTTCAGTACCAGGAGAGCATACCACGGAAGAAGTAGCACCTAGTAAAACAATTTTGTTCGAAAACCACCGAAAAAACTGCTTCAAAAACTACCAGTTTTCGAATGTATAATACCAGAAGAGCATACCGCGGAAGAAGTAGCACCTAGTACAACAATTTTGCTCGAAAACCACCGAAAAAACTGCTTCAAAAACTACCAGTTTTCGAATGTATAGTACCAGAAGAGCATACCACGGAAGAGGTAGCACCTAGTACAACAATTTTGCTCGAAAACCACCGAAAAACTGCTTCAAAAACTACCAGTTTTCGAATGTTCAGTACCAGGAGAGCATACCACGGAAAAGGTAGCACCTAGTACAGCAATTTTGCTCGAAAACCACCAGAAATCTGCTTCAAAAACTACCAGTTTTCGGGTGTTCAGTACCAGAAGAGCATGCCACGGAAGAGGTAGCACCTAGTACAGCAATTTTGCTCGAAAACCACCGAAAAACTGCTTCAAAAACTACCAGTTTTCGAATGTATAGTACCAGAAGAGCATACCACGGAAGAAGTAGCACCTAGTACAGCAATTTTGCTCGAAAACCACCAAAAAATTGCTTCAAAAACTACCAGTTTTCGAATGTATAGTACCAGAAGAGCATACCACGGAAGAAGTAGCACCTAGTACAACAATTTTGCTCGAAAACCACCGAAAAACTGCTTCAAAAACTACCAGTTTACGAATCTATAGTTCAAGGAGAGCATACCACGGAAGAAGTAGCACCTAGTACAGCAATTTTGCTCGAAAACCACCGAAAATCTGCTTCAAAAAACTACCAGTTTTCGAATGTATAGTACCAAGAGAGCATACCACGGAAGACGTAGCACCTAGTACAGCAATTTTGCTCGAAAACCACCGAAAAAACTGCTTCAAAAACTACCAGTTTTCGAGTGTTTCAGTACCAGAAGAGCATACCACGGAAGAAGTAGCACCTAGTACAGCAATTTTGTTAGAAAACCACCGAAAAACTGCTTCAAAAACTACCAGTTTTCGATTGTATAGTACCAGAAGAGCATACCACGGAAGAGGTAGCACCTAGTACAGCAATTTTGCTCGAAAGCCACCGAAAAACTGCTTCAAAAACTACCAGTTTTCGAATGTATAGTAGCAGAAGAGCATACCACGGAAGAATAAGCACCTAGGACAGCAATTTTACTCGAAAACCACCGAAAAACTGCTTCAAAAACTACCAGTTTTCGAGTGTTCAGTACCAGGAGAGCATACCACGGAAGAAGTAGCATCTAGTACAGCAATTTTGCTCGAAAACCACCGAAAAACTGCTTCAAAAACTACCAGTTTTTGAGTGTTCAGTACCAGGAGAGCATACCACGGAAGAAGTAGCACCTAGTAAAACAATTTTGTTCGAAAACCACCGAAAAACTGCTTCAAAAACTACCAGTTTTCGAATGTATAATACCAGAAGAGCATACCGCGGAAGAAGTAGCACCTAGTACAACAATTTTGCTCGAAAACCACCGATAAACTGCTTCAAAAACTACCAGTTTTCGAATGTATAGTACCAGAAGAGCATACCACGGAAGAAGTAGCACCTAGTACAACAATTTTGCTCGAAAACCACCGAAAAACTGCTTCAAAAACTACCAGTTTTCGAGTGTTCAGTACCAGGAGAGCATACCACGGAAGAAGTAGCACCTAGTACAACAAT